>NC_092610.1:8680000-9280000 GCF_047663525.1 Anas platyrhynchos
GCAGCCCCACATGCAACTGGACCCTCCGGGTTCGCTGTTTCCGAGCATCCCTAAACATAGCCCTAGCCGGCATCGAAGACGACTGAAAAATCAGGCCCCAGGAAACACGTTCCGAGCCCTTTTCGCCCATCCAAAAGTGCCCCCAAAGGAACGCTTTGGGTATAAGGGAACTCCCCAGGGGAGCCTTTACGCAGCCCCACATGCAACTGGACCCTCCGGGTTCGCTGTTTCCGAGCATCCCTAAACATAGTGCTAGCCGGCATCGAAGACGACTGAAAAATCAGGCCCCAGGAAATGCGTTACAAGCCCTTTTCGCCCATCCAAAAGTGCCCCCAAAGGAAGGCTTTGGGTACAAGAGAACTCCCCAGGGGAGCCTTTACGCAGCCCCACATGCAACTGGACCCTCCGGGTTCGATTTTTCCGAGCAACGCTAAATATATCACTAGCCGGCATGGGAGAAGACTGAAAAACCGAGCCCCAGAAAACGAGATGCAAGCCCCTTTGGACCATCCCAAAGTGTCACCAAAGGAAGGCTTTTGGTACAAGTTAACTCCCCAGGGGAGCCTTTACGCAGCCCCACATGCAACTGGACCCTCCGGGTTCGCTGTTTCCGAGCATCCCTAAACATAGCGCTAGCCGGCATTGATGAGGAGTGAAAAATCAGGCCCCAGGAAATGCGTTACCAGCCCCATTCGCCCATCCAAAAGTGCCCCCAAAGGAACGCTTTGGGTACAAGTGAACTCCCCAGGGGAGCCTTTACGCAGCCCCACATGCAACTGGACCCTCCGGGTTCGCTGTTTCTGAGCATCCCTAAACATAACCCTGGCCGGCATCGAAGAAGACTGAAAATTCAGGCCCCAGGTAATGCGTTGCGAGCCCTTTTTGCCCACCCAAAAGTGCCCCCAAAGGAAGGCTTTGGTTACATCAGAAGTTCCCAGGGGAGCCTTTACGCAGCCCCACATGCAACTGGACCCTCCGGGTTCGCTGTTTCCGAGCATCCCTAAACAAAGCCCTAGCCGGCATCGAAGACGACTGAAAAATCAGGCCCCAGGAAACACGTTCCGAGCCCTTTTCGCCCATCCAAAAGTGCCCCCAAAGGAAGGCTTTGGGTACAAGTGAACTCCCCAGGGGAGCCTTTACGCAGCCCCACATGCAACTGGACCCTCCGGGTTCGCTGTTTCTGAGCATCCCTAAACATAACCCTAGCTGGCATCGAAGAAGACTGAAAAATCAGGCCCCAGGAAATGCGTTGCGAGCCCTTTTCGCCCATCCAAAAGTGCCCCCAAAGGAAGGCTTTGGGTACAAGTGAAGTCCCCAGGGGAGCCTTTACGCAGCCCCACATGCAACTGGACCCTCTGGGTTCGCTGTTTCCGAGCAACGCTAAATATATCACTAGCGGCATTCTAGAAGACTGAAAACCCGGGCCCCAGAAAACGCGTTGCAAGCCCCTTTGGACCGTCCAAAAGTGTCACCAAAGGAAGGCTTTGGGTACATCAGAAGTTCCCAGGGGAGCCTTTACGCAGCCCCACATGCAACTGGACCCTCCGGGTTCGCTGTTTCCGAGCATCCCTAAACATAGCCCTAGCCGGCATCGAAGACGACTGAAAAATCAGGCCCCAGGAAACACGTTCCGAGCGCTTTTCGCCCATCCAAAAGTGCACCCAAAGGAACGCTTTGGGTACAAGTGACCTCCCCAGGGGAGCCTTTACGCAGTCCCACATGCAACTGGACCCTCCGGGTTCGCTGTTTCCGACCATCCCTAAACATAGCCCTAGCCGGCATCGAAGACGACTAAAAAATCAGGCCGCAGGAAATGCGTTCCGAGCCCTTTTCACCCATCCAAAAGTGCCCAGAAAGGAAGACTATGGATACAAGTGAACTCCCCAGGGGAGCCTTTACGCAGCCCAACATGCAACTGGACCCTCCGGGTTCGATTTTTTCGAGCAACGCTAAATATATCCCTAGTCGGCATGGGAGAAGACTGAAAACCCGGGCCACAGAAAATGCGTTACAAGCCCCTTTGGACCATCCAAAATTGTCACCATAGGAAGGCTTTGGGTACAAGTGAACTCCCCAGGGGAGCCTTTACACTGCCCCACATGCAACTGGACCCTCCGGGTTCGCTGTTCATGAGCAAACCTAAACGTAGCCCTAGCCGTCATCGGAGACGAGTGAAAAATCAGACCCAGGAAATGCGTTGCGAGCCCCTTTGGACCATCCAAAAGTGCCCCCAAAGGAAGGCTTTGGGTACATCTGAAGTTCCCAGGGGAGCCTTTACGCAGCCCCATATGCAACTGGACCCTCCGGATTCGATTTTTCCGAGCAACGCGAAATATATCACTAGCCGGCATCGAAGACGACTGAAAAATCAGGCCCCAGGAAACACGTTCCGAGCGCTTTTCGCCCATCCAAAAGTGCACCCAAAGGAACGCTTTGGGTACAAGTGACCTCCCCAGGGGAGCCTTTACGCAGTCCCACATGCAACTGGACCCTCCGGGTTCGCTGTTTCCGACCATCCCTAAACATAGCCCTAGCCGGCATCGATGACGACTAAAAAATCAGGCCGCAGGAAATGCGTTCCGAGCCCTTTTCACCCATCCAAAAGTGCCCAGAAAGGAAGACTATGGATACAAGTGAACTCCCCAGGGGAGCCTTTACGCAGCCCAACATGCAACTGGACCCTCCGGGTTCGATTTTTTCGAGCAACGCTAAATATATCCCTAGTCGGCATGGGAGAAGACTGAAAACCCGGGCCACAGAAAATGCGTTACAAGCCCCTTTGGACCATCCAAAATTGTCACCATAGGAAGGCTTTGGGTACAAGTGAACTCCCCAGGGGAGCCTTTACACTGCCCCACATGCAACTGGACCCTCCGGGTTCGCTGTTCATGAGCAAACCTAAACGTAGCCCTAGCCGTCATCGGAGACGAGTGAAAAATCAGACCCAGGAAATGCGTTGCGAGCCCCTTTGGACCATCCAAAAGTGCCCCCAAAGGAAGGCTTTGGGTACATCTGAAGTTCCCAGGGGAGCCTTTACGCAGCCCCATATGCAACTGGACCCTCCGGATTCGATTTTTCCGAGCAACGAGAAATATATCACTAGCCGGCATAGGAGAAGACTGAAAACCCGGGCCCCAGAAAACGCGTTTCGAGCCGCTTTGGACCATCCAAAAGTGTCACCAAAGAAAGGCTTTGGGTACAAGTGAACTCCCCAGGGGAGCCTTTACGCAGCCCCACATGCAACTGGACCCTCCGGGTTCGCTGTTTCCGAGCATCCCTAAACATAGCCCTAACCGGCATCGAAGACGACTGAAAAATCAGGCCCCAGGAAATGCGTTACGAGCCCTTTTCGCCCATCCAAAAGTGCCCCCAAAGGAAGGCTTTGGGTACAAGTGAACTCCCCAGGGGAGCCTTTACGCAGCCCCACATGCAACTGGACCCTCCGGGTTCGCTGTTTCCGAGCATCCATAAACATAGCCCTAGCCGGCATCGAAGACGACTGAAAACTCAGGCCCCATGAAATGCGTTACAAGCTCCATTCGCCCATCCAAAATTGCCCCCAAAGGAAGGCTTTGGATACAAGTGAACTCCCCAGGGGAGCCTTTACGCAGCGCCACATGCTACTAGACCCTCCGGGTTCGCTGTTTCCGAGCATCCCTATACATAGCCCTAGCCGGCATAGAAGACGACTGAAAAATCAGGCCGCAGGAAATGCGTTGCGAGCCCTTTTCGCGCATCCAAAAGTGCCCCCAAAGGAAGGCTTTGGGTACAAGAGAACTGCCCAGGGGAGCCTTTACGCAGCCCCACATGCAACTGGACCCTCCGCGTTCGCTGTTTCCGAGCATCCGTAAACAAAGCGCTAGCCGGCATCGATGACGACTGAAAAATCAGGCCCCAGGAAATGCGTTCCGAGCCCTTTTCGCCCATCCAAAAGTGCCCCCAAAGGAAGGCTTTGGGTACAAGTGAAGTCCCCAGGGGAGCCTTTACGCAGCCCCACATGCAACTGGACCCTCCGGGTTCGCTGTTTCCGAGCAACGCTAAATATATCACTAGCGGCATTCTAGAAGACTGAAAACCCGGGCCCCAGAAAACGCGTTGCAAGCCCCTTTGGACCGTCCAAAAGTGTCACCAAAGGAAGGCTTTGGGTACATCAGAAGTTCCCAGGGGAGCCTTTACGCAGCCCCACATGCAACTGGACCCTCCGGGTTCGCTGTTTCCGAGCATCCCTAAACATAGCCCTAGCCGGCATCGAAGACGACTGAAAAATCAGGCCCCAGGAAACACGTTCCGAGCGCTTTTCGCCCATCCAAAAGTGCACCCAAAGGAACGCTTTGGGTACAAGTGACCTCCCCAGGGGAGCCTTTACGCAGCCCCACATGCAACTGGACCCTCCGGGTTCGCTGTTTCCGAGCATCCCTAAACATAGCCCTAGCCGGCATCGAAGACGACTAAAAAATCAGGCCGCAGGAAATGCGTTACGAGCCCTTTTCGCCCATCCAAAAGTGCCCACAAAGGAAGACTATGGATACAAGTGAACTCCCCAGGGGAGCCTTTACGCAGCCCAACATGCAACTGGACCCTCCGGGTTCGATTTTTTCGAGCAACGCTAAATATATCCCTAGTCGGCATGGGAGAAGACTGAAAACCCGGGCCACAGAAAATGCGTTACAAGCCCCTTTGGACCATCCAAAATTGTCACCATAGGAAGGCTTTGGGTACAAGTGAACTCCCCAGGGGAGCCTTTACACTGCCCCACATGCAACTGGACCCTCCGGGTTCGCTGTTCATGAGCAAACCTAAACGTAGCCCTAGCCGTCATCGGAGACGAGTGAAAAATCAGACCTAGGAAATGCGTTGCGAGCCCCTTTGGACCATCCAAAAGTGTCACCAAAGGAAGGCTTTGGGTACATCTGAAGTTCCCAGGGGAGCCTTTACGCAGCCCCATATGCAACTGGACCCTCCGGATTCGATTTTTCCGAGCAACGCGAAATATATCACTAGCCGGCATAGGAGAAGACTGAAAACCCGGGCCCCAGAAAACGCGTTTCGAGCCGCTTTGGACCATCCAAAAGTGTCACCAAAGAAAGGCTTTGGGTACAAGTGAACTCCCCAGGGGAGCCTTTACGCAGCCCCACATGCAACTGGACCGTCCGGGTTCGCTGTTACCGAGCAACCGTAAACATAGCCCTAGCAGTCATCGGAGACGAGTGAAAAATCAGGCCCCAGGAAACACGTTGCAAGCCCCTTTGGACCATCCAAAAGTGTCACCAAAGGAAGGCTTTGGGTACAAGTGAACTCCCCAGGGGAGCCTTTACGCAGCCCCACATGCAACTGGACCCTCCGGGTTCGCTGTTTCCGAGCATCCCTAAACATAGCCCTAACCGGCATCGAAGACGACTGAAAAATCAGGCCCCAGGAAATGCGTTCCGAGCCCTTTTCGCCCATCCAAAAGTGCCCCCAAAGGAAGGCTTTGGGTACAAGAGAACTCCCCAGGGGAGCCTTTACGCAGCCCCACATGCAACTGGACCCTCCGGGTTCGCTGTTTCCGAGCATCCATAAACATAGCCCTAGCCGGCATCGAAGACGACTGAAAACTCAGGCCCCATGAAATGCGTTACAAGCTCCATTCGCCCATCCAAAATTGCCCCCAAAGGAAGGCTTTGGATACAAGTGAACTCCCCAGGGGAGCCTTTACGCAGCGCCACATGCTACTAGACCCTCCGGGTTCGCTGTTTCCGAGCATCCCTATACATAGCCCTAGCCGGCATAGAAGACGACTGAAAAATCAGGCCGCAGGAAATGCGTTGCGAGCCCTTTTCGCGCATCCAAAAGTGCCCCCAAAGGAACGCTTTGGGTACAAGAGAACTGCCCAGGGGAGCATTTACGCAGCCCCACATGCAACTGGACCCTCCGCGTTCGCTGTTTCCGAGCATCCGTAAACAAAGCGCTAGCCGGCATCGATGACGACTGAAAAATCAGGCCCCAGGAAATGCGTTCCGAGCCCTTTTCGCCCATCCAAAAGTGCCCCCAAAGGAAGGCTTTGGGTACAAGTGAACTCCCCAGGGGAGCCTTTACGCAGCCCCACATGCAACTGGACCCTCCGGGTTCGCTCTTTCCGAGCATCCCTAAACATATCCCTAGACGGCATCGATGACGACTGAAAAATCAGGCCCCAGGAAATGCGTTGCGAGCCCTTTTCACCCATCCAAAAGTGCCCCCAAAGGAAGGCTTTGGGTAAAAGTGAACTCCCCAGGGGAGCCTTTACGCAGCCCCACATGCAACTGGACCCTCCGGGTTCACTGTTTCTGAGCATCCCTAAACATAGCCCTACCCGGCATCAAAGACGACTGAAAAATCAGGCCCCAGGAAATGCGTTGCGAGCCCTTTTCGCCCATCCAAAAGTGTCACCAAAGGAAGGCTTTGGGTACAAGTGAACTCCCCAGGGGAGCCTTTACGCAGCCCCACATGCAACTGGACCGTCCGGGTTCGCTGTTTCCGAGCAACGCTAAATATATCACTAGTCGGCATGGGAGAAGACTGAAAACCCGGGCCCTAGAAAACGCGTTTCAAGCCCCTTTGGACCATCGAAACGTGCCCCCAAAGGAAGGCTTTGGGTACATCAGAAGTTCCCAGGGGAGCCTTTACGCAGCCCCACATGCAACTGGACCCTCCGGGTTCGCTGTTTCCGAGCATCCCTAAACATATCGTTAGCCGGCATCGATGACGAGTGAAAAATCAGGCCCCAGGAAATGCGTTACAAGCCCCATTCTCCCATCCAAAAGTGCCCCCAAAGGAAGTCTTTGGGTACAAGTGAACTCCCCAGGGGAGCCTTTACGCAGCCCCACATGAAACTGGACCCTCCGGGTTCGCTGTTCCTGAGCAAACCTAAACGTAGCACTAGCCGTCATTGGAGACGAGTGAAAAATCAGGCCCCAGGAAATGCGTTACGAGCCCTTTTCGTCCACCCAAAAGTGCCCCCAAAGGAAGGCTTTGGGTACAAGTGAACTCCCCAGGGGAGCCTTTACGCAGCCCCACATGCAACTGGACCCTCCGGGTTCTCTGTTTCTGAGCATCCCTAAACATAACCCTAGCCGGCATCGAAGAAGACTGAAAAATCAGGCCCCAGGAAATGCGTTGCGAGCCCTTTTCGCCCATCCAAAAGTGCCCCCAAAGGAAGGCTTTCGGTACAAGTGAACTCCCTGGGGGAGCCTTTACGCAGCCCCACGTGCAACTGGACCCTCCGGGTTCGCTGTTTCCGAGCAACGATAAATATATCACTAGCCGGCATGGGAGAAGACTGAAAACCCGGGCCCAAAAAACGCGTTGTAAGCCCCTTTGGACCATCCAAAAGTGTCACCAAAGGAAGGCTTTGGGTACATCAGAAGTTCCCAGGGGAGCCTTTACGCAGCCCCATATGCAACTGGACCCTCCGGGTTCGCTGTTTCCGAGCAACCGTAAACATAGCCCTAGCAGTCATCGGAGACGACTGAAAAATCAGACCCCATGAAATGCGTTGCGAACCCCTTTGGACCATCCAAAACTGTCACTAAAGGAAGGCTTTGGGTACAAGTGAACTCCCCAGGGGAGCATTTACGCAGCCCCACATGCAACTGGACCCTCCGGGTTCGCTGTTTCCGAGCATCCCTAAACATAGCCCTTGCCGGCATCGAAGACGACTGAAAAATCAGGCCCCAGGAAATGCGTTACGAGCCCTTTTCGACCATCCAAAAGTGCCCCCAAAGGAAGACTATGGATACAAGTGAACTCCCCAGGGGAGCCTTTACGCAGCCCCACATGCAACTGGACCCTCCGCGTTCGCTGTTTCCGAGCATCCCTAAACATAGCCCTAGCCGGCATCGATGACGACTGAAAAATCAGGCCCCAGGAAATGCGTTAGAAGCCCCATTCACGCATCCAAAAGTGCCCCCAAAGGAAGGCTTTGGGTACAAGTGAACTCCCCAGGGGAGCCTTTACGCAGCCCCACATGCAAATGGACCCTCCGGGTTCGATTTTTTCGAGCAACGCTAAATATTTCACTAGCCGGCATGGGAGAAGACTGAAAACCCTGGCCCCAGAAAACACGTTGCAAGCCCCTTTGGACCATCCCAAAGTGTCACCAAAGGAAGGCTTTGGGTACAAGTGAACTCCCCAGGGGAGCCTTTACGCAGCCCCACATGCAACTGGACCCTCCGGGTTCGCTGTTCATGAGCAAACCTAAACGTAGCCCTAGCCGTCTTCGGAGACGAATGAAAAATCCGGCCCCACGAAAGGCGTTGCGAGCCCCTTTGGACCATCCAAAAGTGCCCCCAAAGGAATGCTTTGGGTACATCTGAAGTTCCCAGGGGAGCCTTTACTCAGCCCCATATGCAACTGGACCCTCCGGATTCGATTTTTCCGAGCAACGCTAAATATATCACTAGCCGGCATGGGAGAAGACTGAAAACCCGGGCCCAGAAAACGCGTTGCAAGCCCCTTTGGACCATCCAAAAGTGTCACCAAAGGAAGGCTTTGGGTACAAGTGAACTCCCCAGGGGAGCCTTTACGCAGCCCCACATGCAACTGGACCCTCCGGGTTCGCTGTTTCCGAGCATCCCTAAACATAGCGCTAACCGGCATTGATGACGACTGAAAAATCAGGCCCCAGGAAATGCGTTACGAGCCCTTTTCACCCATCCAAAAGTGCCCCCAAAGGAAGGCTTTGGGTACAAGAGAACTCCCCAGGGGAGCCTTTACGCAGCCCCACATGCAACTGGACCCTCCGGGTTCGCTGTTTCCGAGCATCCCTAAACATAGCCCTACCCGGCATCGAAGACGACTGAAAAATCAGGCCCCAGGAAATGCGTTGCGAGCCCTTTTCGCCCATCCAAAAGTGCCCCCAAAGGAAGGCTTTGGGTATAAGGGAACTCCCCAGGGGAGCCTTTACGCAGCCCCACATGCAACTGGACCCTCAGGGTTCGCTGTTCATGAGCAAACCTAAACGTAGCCCTAGCCGTCCTTGGAGACGAGTGAAAAATCAGGCCCCAGGAAATGCGTTGCGAGCCCTTTTCGCCCATCCAAAAGTGCCCCCAAAGGAAGGCTTTGGGTATAAGAGAACTCCCCAGGGGAGCCTTTACGCAGCCCCACATGCAACTGGACCCTTCGGGTTCGATTTTTCCAAGCAACCCTAAATATATCCCTAGCCGGCATGGGAGAAGACTGAAAACCTGGGCCACAGAAAATGCGTTACAAGCCCCTTTGGACCATCCCAAAGTGTCACCAAAGGAAGGCTTTTGGTACAAGTGAACTCCCCAGGGGAGCCTTTACGCAGCCCCACATGCAACTGGACCCTCCGGTTTCACTGTTCATGAGCAAACGTAAACGTAGCCCTAGCCGTCATCGGAGACGAGTGAAAAATCAGGCCCCAGGAAATGCGTTACGAGCCCTTTTCGCCCATCCAAAAGTGCCCCCAAAGGAAGGCTTTGGGTACAAGTGAACTCCCCAGGGGAGACTTTACGCAGCCCCACATGCAACTGGACCCTCCGGGTTCGCTGTTTCCGAGCATCCCTAAACATAGCCCTACCCGGAATCGATGACGATTGAAAAATCAGGCCCCAGAAAATGCGTTGCGAGCCCTTTTCGCCCATCCAAAAGTGACCCTAAAGGAAGGCTTTGGGTACAAGTGAACTCCCCAGGGGAGCCTTTACGCAGCCCCACATGCATCTGGACCCTCCGAGTTCGCTGTTTCCGAGCATCCCTAAACATAGCCCTTGCCGGCATCGAAGACGACTGAAAAATCAGGCCCCAGGAAATGCGTTGCGAGTCCCTTTGGACCATCCAAAAGTGCCCCCAAAGGAAGACTTTGGGTACAAGTGAACTCCCCAGGGGAGCCTTTACGCAGCCCCACATGCAACTGGACCGTCCGGGTTCGCTGTTTCCGAGCATCCCTAAACATAGCCCTAGCCGGCATCGAAGACGACTGAAAACTCATGCCACAGGAAATGCGTTACGAGCCCTTTTCGCCCATCCAAAAGTGCCCCCAAAGGAAGGCTTTGGGTACAAGTGAACTCCCCAGGGGAGCCTTTACGCAGCCCCACATGCAACTGGACCCTCCGGGTTCGCTGTTTCCGAGCATCCCTAAACATAGCCCTAGCCGGCATCGATGACGACTGAAAAATCAGGCCCCAGGAAATGCGTTACGAGCCCTTTTCACCCATCCAAAATGCCCCCAAAAAAAGGCTTTGGGTACAAGTGAATTCCCCAGGGGAGCCTTTACGCAGCCCCACATGCAACTGGACCCTCCGGGTTCGCTGTTTCCGAGCATCCCTAAACATAGCCCTTGCCGGCATCGAAGACGACTGAAAAATCAGGCCCCAGGAAATGCGTTGCGAGCCCTTTTCGCCCATCCAAAAGTGCCCCCAAAGGAAGGCTTTGGGTATAAGGGAACTCCCCAGGGGAGCCTTTACGCAGCCCCACATGCAACTGGACCCTTCGGGTTCGCTGTTACCGAGCAACCATAAACGTAGCCTTAGCAGTCATCGGAGACGAGTGAAAAATCAGGCCCCAGGAAATGCGTTGCGAGTCCCATTGGACCAGCCAAAAGTGTCACCAAAGGAAGGCTTTGGGTACAAGTGAACTCCCCAGGGGAGCCTTTACGCAGCCCCACATGCAACTGGACCCTCCGAGTTCGCTGTTTCCGAGCATCCCTAAACATAGAACTAACCGGCATCGCTGACGAGTGAAAAATCAGGCCCCAGGAAATGCGTTGCGAGCCCTTTTCGCCCATCCAAAAGTGCCCCCAAAGGAAGGCTTTGGGTACAAGTGAACTCCCCAGGGGAGCCTTTACGCAGCCCCACATGCAACTGGACCCTCCGGGTTCGCTGTTTCCGAGCATCCCTAAACATAGCCCTACCCGGCATCGAAGACGACTGAAAAATCAGGCCCCAGGAAATGCGTTGCGAGCCCTTTTCGCCCATCCAAAAGTGCCCCTAAAGGAAGGCTTTGGGTATAAGGGAACTCCCCAGGGGAGCCTTTACGCAGCCCCACATGCAACTGGACCCTCAGGGTTCGCTGTTCATGAGCAAACCTAAACGTAGCCCTAGCCGTCCTTGGAGACGAGTGAAAAATCAGGCCCCAGGAAATGCGTTGCGAGCCCTTTTCGCCCATCCAAAAGTGCCCCCAAAGGAAGGCTTTGGGTATAAGAGAACTCCCCAGGGGAGCCTTTACGCAGCCCCACATGCAACTGGACCCTTCGGGTTCGATTTTTCCAAGCAACCCTAAATATATCCCTAGCCGGCATGGGAGAAGACTGAAAACCTGGGCCACAGAAAATGCGTTACAAGCCCCTTTGGACCATCCCAAAGTGTCACCAAAGGAAGGCTTTTGGTACAAGTGAACTCCCCAGGGGAGCCTTTACGCAGCCCCACATGCAACTGGACCCTCCGGTTTCACTGTTCATGAGCAAACGTAAACGTAGCCCTAGCCGTCATCGGAGACGAGTGAAAAATCAGGCCCCAGGAAATGCGTTACGAGCCCTTTTCGCCCATCCAAAAGTGCCCCCAAAGGAAGGCTTTGGGTACAAGTGAACTCCCCAGGGGAGCCTTTACGCAGCCCCACATGCAACTGGACCCTCCGGGTTCGCTGTTTCTGAGCATCCCTAAACATAGCCCTAGCCGGCATCGAAGACGACTGAAAACTCATGCCACAGGAAATGCGTTACGAGCCCTTTTCGCCCATCCAAAAGTGCCCCCAAAGGAAGGCTTTGGGTACAAGTGAACTCCCCAGGGGAGCCTTTACGCAGCCCCACATGCAACTGGACCCTCCGGGTTCGCTCTTTCCGAGCATCCCTATACATAGCCCTAGACGGCATCGAAGACGACTGAAAAATCAGGCCCCAGGAAATGCGTTACAAGCCCTTTTCGCCCATCCAAAAGTGCCCCCAAGGGAAGGCTTTGGGTACAAGTGAACTCCCCAGGGGAGCCTTTACGCAGCCCCACATGCAACTGGACCCTCCGGGTTCGCTGTTTCCGAGCATCCCTAAACATAGCCCTACCCGGAATCGATGACGATTGAAAAATCAGGCCCCAGGAAATGCGTTGCGAGCCCTTTTCGCCCATCCAAAAGTGCCCCTAAAGGAAGGCTTTGGGTACAAGTGAACTCCCCAGGGGAGCCTTTACGCAGCCCCACATGCAACTGGACCCTCCGAGTTCGCTGTTTCCGAGCATCCCTAAACATAGCCCTTGCCGGCATCGAAGACGACTGAAAAATCAGGCCCCAGGAAATGCGTTGCGAGTCCCTTTGGACCATCCAAAAGTGCCCCCAAAGGAAGACTTTGGGTACAAGTGAACTCCCCAGGGGAGCCTTTACGCAGCCCCACATGCAACTGGACCCTCCGGGTTCGCTGTTTCCGAGCATCCCTAAACATAGCCCTAGCCGGCATCGAAGACGACTGAAAACTCATGCCACAGGAAATGCGTTACGAGCCCTTTTCGCCCATCCAAAAGTGCCCCCAAAGGAAGGCTTTGGGTACAAGAGAACTCCCCAGGGGAGCCTTTACGCAGCCCCACATGCAACTGGACCCTCCGGGTTCGCTGTTTCCGAGCATCCCTAAACATAGCCCTACCCGGAATCGATGACGATTGAAAAATCAGGCCCCAGGAAATGCGTTACAAGCCCTTTTCGCCCATCCAAAAGTGCCCCTAAAGGAAGGCTTTGGGTACAAGTGAACTCCCCAGGGGAGCCTTTACGCAGCCCCACATGCAACTGGACCCTCCGAGTTCGCTGTTTCCGAGCATCCCTAAACATAGCCCTTGCCGGCATCGAAGACGACTGAAAAATCAGGCCCCAGGAAATGCGTTACGAGCCCTTTTCACCCATCCAAAAGTGCCCCCAAAAAAAGGCTTTGGGTACAAGTGAATTCCCCAGGGGAGCCTTTACGCAGCCCCACATGCAACTGGACCCTCCGGGTTCGCTGTTTCCGAGCATCCCTAAACATAGCCCTTGCCGGCATCGAAGACGACTGAAAAATCAGGCCCCAGGAAATGCGTTGCGAGCCCTTTTCGCCCATCCAAAAGTGCCCCCAAAGGAAGGCTTTGGGTATAAGGGAACTCCCCAGGGGAGCCTTTACGCAGCCCCACATGCAACTGGACCCTCCGGGTTCGCTGTTACCGAGCAACCATAAACGTAGCCTTAGCAGTCATCGGAGACGAGTGAAAAATCAGGCCCCAGGAAATGCGTTGCGAGTCCCATTGGACCAGCCAAAAGTGTCACCAAAGGAAGGCTTTGGGTACAAGTGAACTCCCCACGGGAGCCTTTACGCAGCCCCACATGCAACTGGACCCTCCGCGTTCGCTGTTTCTGAGCATCCCTAAACATAGCCCTAGCCGGCATCGAAGACGACTGAAAAATCAGGCCCCAGGAAATGCGTTACGAGCCCTTTTCGCCCATCCAAAAGTGCCCCCAAAGGAAGGCTTTGGGTACAAGTGAACTCCCCAGGGGAGCCTTTACGCAGCCCCACATGCAACTGGACCCTCCGGGTTCGCTGTTTGCGAGCATCCCTAAACATAGCCCTACCCGGAATCGATGACGATTGAAAAATCAGGCCCCAGGAAATGCGTTACAAGCCCTTTTCGCCCATCCAAAAGTGCCCCTAAAGGAAGGCTTTGGGTACAAGTGAACTCCCCAGGGGAGCCTTTACGCAGCCCCACATGCAACTGGACCCTCCGAGTTCGCTGTTTCCGACCATCCCTAAACATAGCCCTAGCCGGCATCGAAGACGAGTGAAAAATCAGGCCCCAGGAAATGCGTTGCGAGCCCCTTTGGACCATCCAAAAGTGCCCCCAAAGGAAGGCTTTGGGTACAAGTGAACTCCCCAGGGGAGCCTTTACGCAGCCCCACATGCAACTGGACCCTCCGGGTTCGCTGTTTCCGAGCATCCCTAAACATAGCCCTACCCGGCATCGATGACGACTGAAAAATCAGGCCCCAGGAAATGCGTTACGAGCCCTTTTCACCCATCCAAAAGTGCCCCCAAAGGAAGGCTTTGGGTATAAGGGAACTCCCCAGGGGAGCCTTTACGCAGCCCCACATGCAACTGGACCCTCCGGGTTCGCTGTTCATGAGCAAAACTAAACGTAACCCTAGCCGTCCTTGGAGACGAGTGAAAAATCAGGCCCCAGGAAATGCGTTGCGAGCCCTTTTCGCCCATCCAAAAGTGCCCCCAAAGGAAGACTTTGGGTATAAGAGAACTCCCCAGGGGAGCCTTTACGCAGCCCCACATGCAAGTGGACCCTTCGGGTTCGATTTTTCCAAGCAACCCTAAATATATCCCTAGCCGGCATGGGAGAAGACTGAAAACCTGGGCCACAGAAAATGCGTTTCGAGCCCCTTTGGACCATCCAAAAGTGCCCCCAAAGGAAGGCTTTGGGTACATCTGAAGTTCCCAGGGGAGCCTTTACGCATCCCCATATGCAACTGGACCCTCCGGGTTCGCTGTTTCCGAGCAACCATAAACGTAGCCCTAGCAGTCATCGGAGACGAGTGAAAAATCAGGCCCCAGGAAATGCGTTGCGAGCCCCTTTGGACCATCCAAAAGTGCCCCAAAAGGAAGGCTTTGGGTACAAGTGAACTCCCCAGGGGAGCCTTTACGCAGCCCCACATGCAACTGGACCCTCCGCGTTCGCTGTTTTCGAGCATCCCTAAACATAGCCCTAGCCGACATCGAAGACGACTGAAAAATCAGGCCCCAGGAAATGCGTTACAAGCCCCTTTGCACCATCCAAAAGTGCCCCCAAAGGAAGGCTTTGGGTACAAGAGAACTCCCCAGGGGAGCCTTTACGCAGCCCCACATGCAACTGGACCCTCCGAGTTCGCTGTTTCCGAGCATCCCTAAACATTGAACTAACCGGCATCGCTGACGACTGAAAAATCAGGCCCCATTAAATGCGTTACGAGCCCTTTTCGCCCATCCAAAAGTGCCCCCAAAGGAAGGCTTTGGGTACAAGTGAACTCCCCAGGGGAGCCTTTACGCAGCCCCACATGCAACTGGACCCTCCGGGTTCGCTGTTTCCGAGCATCCCTAAACATAGCCCTTGCCGGCATCGAAGACGACTGAAAAATCAGGCCCCAGGAAATGCGTTGCGAGCCATTTTCGCCCATCCAAAAGTGCCCCCAAAGGAAGGCTTTGGGTATAAGGGAACTCCCCAGGGGAGCCTTTACGCAGCCCCACATGCAACTGGACCCTCCGGGTTCGCTGTTCATGAGCAAACCTAAACGTAGCCCTAGCCGTCCTTGGAGACGAGTGAAAAATCAGGCCCCAGGAAATGCGTTGCGAGCCCTTTTCACCCATCCAAAAGTGCCCCAAAAGGAAGGCTTTGGGTACAAGTGAACTCCCCAGGGGAGCCTTTACGCAGCCCCACATGCAACTGGACCCTCCGGGTTCGCTGTTCATGAGCAAACCTAAACGTAGCCCTAGCCGTCATTGGAGACGAGTGAAAAATCAGGCCCCAGGAAATGCGTTGCGAGCCCTTTTCGCCCATCCAAAAGTGCCCCAAAAGGAAGGCTTTGGGTACAAGTGAACTCCCCAGGGGAGCCTTTACGCAGCCCCATATGCAACTGGACCCTCCGGGTTCGCTGTTTCCGAGCAACCATAAACGTAGCCCTAGCAGTCATCGGAGACGAGTGAAAAATCAGGCCCCAGGAAATGCGTTGCGAGTCCCTTTGGACCATCCAAAAGTGCCCCCAAAGGAAGGCTTTGGGTACAAGTGAACTCCCCAGGGGAGCCTTTACGCAGCCCCACATGCAACTGGACCCTCCGGGTTCGCTGTTTCCGAGCATCCCTAAACATAGCCCTACCCGGCATCGACGACGATTGAAAAATCAGGCCCCAGGAAATGCGTTACAAGCCCTTTTCGCCCATGCAAAAGTGCCCCCAAAGGAAGGCTTTGGGTACAAGTGAACTCCCCAGGGGAGCCTTTACGCAGCCCCACATGCAACTGGACCCTCCGAGTTCGCTGTTTCCGAGCATCCCTAAACATAGCCCTACCCGGCATCGACGACGATTGAAAAATCAGGCCCCAGGAAATGCGTTACAAGCCCTTTTCGCCCATCCAAAAGTGCCCCCAAAGGAAGGCTTTGGGTACAAGAGAACTCCCCAGGGGAGCCTTTACGCAGCCCCACATGCAACTGGACCCTTCGGGTTCGATTTTTCCAAGCAACCCTAAATATATACCTAGCCGGCATGGGAGAAGACTGAAAACCCGGGCAACATAAAATGCGTTACAAGCCCCTTTGGACCATCCCGAAGTGTCACCAAAGGAAGGCTTTTGGTACAAGTGAACTCCCCAGGGGAGCCTTTACGCAGCCCCACATGCAACTGGACCCTCCGGGTTCACTCTTCATGAGCAAACGTAAACGTAGCCCTAGCCGTCATCGGAGACGATTGAAAAATCAGGCCCCAGGAAATGCGTTTCGAGCCTCTTTGGACCATCCAAAAGTGCCCCCAAAGGAAGGCTTTGGGTACATCTGAAGTTCCCAGGGGAGCCTTTACGCAGCCCCATATGCAACTGGACCCTCCGGGTTCGCTGTTTCCGAGCAACCATAAACGTAAACCTAGCAGTCATCAGAGACGAGTGAAAAATCAGGCCCCATGAAATGCGTTGCGCGCCCCTTTGGACCATCCAAAAGTGTCACCAAAGGAAGGCTTTGGGTACAAGTGAACTCCCCAGGGGAGCCTTTACGCAGCCCCACATGCAACTGGACCCTCCGAGTTCGCTGTTTTCGAGCATCCCTAAACATAACCCTAGCCGACATCGAAGACGAGTGAAAAATCAGGCCCCAGGAAATGCGTTACAAGCCCCTTTGCACCATCCAAAAGTGTCACCAAAGGAAGGCTTTGGGTACAAGAGAACTCCCCAGGGGAGCCTTTACGCAGCCCCACATGCAACTGGACCCTCCGAGTTCGCTGTTTCCGAGCATCCCTAAACATAGAACTAACAGGCATCGCTGACGACTGAAAAATCAGGCCCCAGGAAATGCGTTGCGAGCCCTTTTCGCCCATCCAAAAGTGCCCCCAAAGGAAGGCTTTGGGTACAAGTGAACTCCCCAGGGGAGCCTTTACGCAGCCCCACATGCAACTGGACCCTCCGGGTTCGCTGTTTCCGAGCATCACTAAACATAGCCCTAGACGGCATCGAAGACGACTGAAAAATCAGGCCCCAGGAAATGCGTTTCGAGTCCCTTTGGACCATCCAAATGTGCCCCCAAAGGAAGGCTTTGGGTACAAGTGAACTCCCCAGGGGAGCCTTTACGCAGCCCCACATGCAACTGGACCCTCCGCGTTCGCTGTTTCCGAGCATCCCTAAACATAGCCCTAGCCGGCATCGAAGACGACTGAAAAATCAGGCCCCAGGAAATGCGTTGCGAGCCCTTTTCACCCATCCAAAAGTGCCCCCAAAGGAAGGCTTTGGGTATAAGGGAACTCCCCAGGGGAGCCTTTACGCAGCCCCACATGCAACTGGACCCTCCGGGTTCGCTGTTCATGAGCAAAACTAAACGTAGCCCTAGCCGTCCTTGGAGACGAGTGAAAAATCAGGCCCCAGGAAATGCGTTGCGAGCCCTTTTCGCCCATCCAAAAGTGCCCCCAAAGGAAGGCTTTGGGTATAAGAGAACTCCCCAGGGGAGCCTTTACGCAGCCCCACATGCAACTGGACCCTTCGGGTTCGATTTTTCCAAGCAACCCTATATATATCCCTAGCAGTCTTTGGAGACGAGTGAAAAATCAGGCCCCAGGAAATGCGTTGCGAGCCCCTTTGGACCATCCAAAAGTGTCACCAAAGGAAGGCTTTGGGTACAAGTGAACTCCCCAGGGGAGCCTTTACGCAGCCCCACATGCAACTGGACCCTCCGGGTTCGCTGTTTTCGAGCATCCCTAAACTTATCCCTAGCCGACATCGAAGACGACTGAAAAATCAGGCCCCAGGAAATGCGTTACAAGCCCCTTTGCACCATCCAAAAGTGTCACCAAAGGAAGGCTTTGGGTACAAGAGAACTCCCCAGGGGAGACTTTACGCAGCCCCACATGCAACTGGACCCTCCGGGTTCGCTGTTTCCGAGCATCCCTAAACATAGAAATAACCGGCATCGCTGACGACTGAAAAATCAGGCCCCAGGAAATGCGTTACGAGCTCTTTTCGCCCATCCAAAAGTGCCCCCAAAGGAAGGCTTTGGGTATAAGGGAACTCCCCAGGGGAGCCTTTACGCAGCCCCACATGCAACTGGACCCTCCGGGTTCGCTGTTTCCGAGCATCCCTAAACATAGCCCTTGCCGGCATCGAAGACGACTGAAAAATCAGGCCCCAGGAAATGCGTTGCGAGCCCTTTTCGCCCATCCAAAAGTGCCCCCAAAGGAAGGCTTTGGGTATAAGGGAACTCCCCAGGGGAGCCTTTACGCAGCCCCACATGCAACTGGACCCTCCGGGTTCGCTGTTCATGAGCAACCCTAAACGTAGACCTAGCCGTCCTTGGAGACGAGTGAAAAATCAGGCCCCAGGAAATGCGTTGCGAGCCCTTTTCGCGCATCCAAAAGTGCCCCCAAAGGAAGGCTTTGGGTATAAGACAACTCCACAGGGGAGCCTTTACGCAGCCCCACATGCAACTGGACCCTTCGGGTTCGATTTTTCCAAACAACCCTAAATATATCCCTAGCCGGCATGGGAGAAGACTGAAAACCTGGGCCACAGAAAATGCGTTACAAGCCCCTTTGGACCATCCCAAAGTGTAACCAAAGGAAGGCTTTTGGTACAAGTGAACTCCCCAGGGGAGCCTTTACGCAGCCCCACATGCAACTGGACCCTTCGGGTTCGCTGTTTCCGAGCAACCATAAACGTAGCACTAGCAGTCATCGGAGACGAGTGAAAAATCAGGCCCCAGGAAATGCGTTGCGAGTCCCTTTGGACCAGCCAAAAGTGTCACCAAAGGAAGGCTTTGGGTACAAGTGAACTCCCCAGGGGAGCCTTTACGCAGCCCCACATGCAACTGGACCCTCCGAGTTCGCTGTTTCTGAGCATCCCTAAACATAGCCCTAGCCGGCATCCAAGACGACTGAAAAACCAGGCCCCAGGAAATGCATTTCGAGCCCTTTTCGCCCATCCAAAAGTGCCCCCAAAGGAAGGCTTTGGGTACAAGTGAACTCCCCAGGGGAGCCTTTACGCAGCCCCACATGCAACTGGACCCTCCGGGTTCGCTGTATCCGAGCATCCCTAAACATATCCCTACCCGGCATCGACGACGATTGAAAAATCAGGCCCCAGGAAATGCGTTACAAGCCCTTTTAGATCATCCAAAAGTGCCCCCAAAGGAAGGCTTTGGGTACAAGTGAAGTCCCCAGGGGAGCCTTTACGCAGCCCCACATGCAACTGGACCCTCCGGGTTCGCTGTTCATGAGCAAACGTAAACGTAGCCCTAGCCGTCATCGGAGACGAGTGAAAAATCAGGCCCCAGGAAATGCGTTGCGAGCCCCTTTGGACCATCCAAAAGTGCCCCCAAAGGAAGGCTTTGGGTACAAGAGAACTCCCCAGGGGAGCCTTTACGCAGCCCCACATGCAACTGGACCCTCCGGTTTCACTGTTCATGAGCAAACCTAAACGTAACCCTAGCAGTCATCAAAGACGAGTGAAAAATCAGGCCCCAGGAAATGCGTTACGAGCCCTTTTCGCCCATCCAAGAGTGCCCCCAAAGGAAGGCTTTGGGTACAAGTGAACTCCCCAGGGGATCATTTAGGCAGCCCCACATGCAACTGGACCCTCCGCGTTCGCTGTTTCCGAGCAACCATAAACGTAGACCTAGCAGTCATCGGAGACGAGTGAAAAATCAGGCCCCAGGAAATGCGTTGCTAGTCCCGTTGGATCATCCAAAAGTGCCCCCAAAGGAAGGCTTTGGGTACAAGTGAACTCCCCAGGGGAGCCTTTACGCAGCCCCACATGCAACTGGACCCTCCGGGTTCGCTGTTTCCGAGCATCCCTAAACATAGCCCTACCCGGCATCGACGACGATTTAAAAATCAGGCCCCAGGAAATGCGTTACAAGCCCTTTTCGCCCATCCAAAAGTGCCCCCAAAGGAAGGCTTTGGGTACAAGTGAACTCCCCAGGGGAGCCTTTACGCAGCTCCACATGCAACTGGACCCTCCGGGTTCGCTGTTTCCGAGCATCCCTAAACATAGCCCTACCCGGCATCGACGACGATTGAAAAATCAGGCCCCAGGAAATGCGTTAGAAGCCCTTTTCGCCCATCCAGAAGTGCCCCCAAAGGAAGGCTTTGGGTACAAGTGAACTCCCCAGGGGAGCCT
The DNA here is from genome assembly GCF_047663525.1 of Anas platyrhynchos. Classification (NCBI taxonomy): domain Eukaryota; kingdom Metazoa; phylum Chordata; class Aves; order Anseriformes; family Anatidae; genus Anas; species Anas platyrhynchos. The sequence continues at coordinate 8,700,319 of NC_092610.1, forward strand.
TTACGCAGCCCCACATGCAACTGGACCCTCCGGGTTCGCTGTTTCCGAGCATCCCTAAACATAGCCCTACCCGGCATCGACGACGATTGAAAAATCAGGCCCCAGGAAATGTGTTAGAAGCCCTTTTCGCCCATCCAGAAGTGCCCCCAAAGGAAGGCTTTGGGTATAAGAGAACTCCCCAGGGGAGCCTTTACGCAGCCCCACATGCAACTGGACCCTTCGGGTTCGATTTTTCCAAGCAACCCTAAATATATCCCTAGCCGGCATGGGAGAAGACTGAAAACCTGGGCCACAGAAAATGCGTTACAAGCCCCTTTGGACCATCCCAAAGTGTCACCAAAGGAAGGCTTTTGGTACAAGTGAACTCCCCAGGGGAGCCTTTACGCAGCCCCACATGCAACTGGACCCTCCGGTTTCACTGTTCATGAGAAAACCTAAACGTAGCCCTAGCCGTCATCGGAGACGAGTGAAAAATCAGGCCCCAGGAAATGCGTTACGAGCCATTTTCGCCCATCCAAAAGTGCCCCCAAAGGAAGGCTTTGGGTACAAGTGAACTCCCCAGGGGAGCCTTTACGCAGCCCCACATGCAACTGGACCCTTCGGGTTCGCTGTTTCCGAGCAACCATAAACGTAGCCCTAGCCGTCATCGGAGACGAGTGAAAAATCAGGCCCCAGGAAATGCGTTGCGAGCCCCTTTGGACCATCCAAAAGTGCCCCCAAAGGAAGGCTTTGGGTACAAGAGAACTCCCCAGGGGAGCCTTTACGCAGCCCCACATGCAACTGGACCCTCCGGGTTCACTGTTCATGAGCAAATCTAAACGTAGCCCTAGCCGTCATCGGAGACGAGTGAAAAATCAGGCCCCAGGAAATGCGTTGCGAGCCCCTTTGGACCATCCAAAAGTGTCACCAAAGGAAGGCTTTGGGTACAAGTGAACTCCCCAGGGGAGCCTTTACGCAGCCCCACATGCAACTGGACCCTCCGCGTTCGCTGTTTTCGAGCATCCCTAAACATATCCCTAGCCGACATCGAAGACGACTGAAAAATCAGGCCCCAGGAAATGCGTTACAAGCCCCTTTGCACCATCCAAATGTGTCACCAAAGGAAGGCTTTGGGTACAAGAGAACTCCCCAGGGGAGCCTTTACGCAGCCCCACATGCAACTGGACCCTCCGAGTTCGCTGTTTCCGAGCATCCCTAAACATAGAACTAACCGGCATCGCTGACGACTGAAAAATCAGGCCCCAGGAAATGCGTTACGAGCCCTTTTCGCCCATCCAAAAGTGCCCCCAAAGGAAGGCTTTGGGTACAAGTGAACTCCCCAGGGGAGCCTTTACGCAGCCCCACATGCAACTGGACCCTCCGGGTTCGCTGTTCCTTAGCAAACCTAAACGTAGCCCTAGCCGTCCTTGGAGACGAGTGAAAAATCAGGCCCCAGGAAATGCGTTTCGAGCCCCTTTGGACCATCCAAAAGTGTCACCAAAGGAAGGCTTTGGGTACATCAGAAGTTCCCAGGGGAGCCTTTACGCAGCCCCATATGCAACTGGACCCTCCGGGTTCGCTGTTTCCGAGCAACCATAAACGTAGCCCTAGCAGTCATCGGAGACGAGTGAAAAATCAGGCCCCAGGAAATGCGTTCCGAGCCCCTTTGGACCATCCAAAAGTGTCACCAAAGGAAGGCTTTGGGTACAAGAGAACTCCCCAGGGGAGCCTTTACGCAGCCCCACATGCAACTGGACCCTCCGAGTTCGCTGTTTCCGAGCATCCCTAAATATATCCCTAACCGGCATCGCTGACGACTGAAAAATCAGGCCCCAGGAAATGCGTTACGAGCTCTTTTCGCCCATCCAAAAGTGCCCCCAAAGGAAGGCTTTGGGTACAAGTGAACTCCCCAGGGGAGCCTTTACGCAGCCCCACATGCAACTGGACCCTCCGGGTTCGCTGTTCATGAGAAAACGTAAACGTAGCCCTAGCCGTCATCGGAGACGAGTGAAAAATCAGGCCCCAGGAAATGCGTTGCGAGTCCCTTTGGACCATCCAAAAGTGTCACCAAAGGAAGGCTTTGGGTACAAGTGAACTCCCCAGGGGAGCCTTTACGCAGCCCCACATGCAACTGGATCCTCCGGGTTCGCTGTTTCTGAGCATCCCTAAACATAGCCCTAGCCGACATCGAAGACGACTGAAAAATCCGGCCCCAGGAAATGCGTTATGAGCCCTTTTCGCCCATCCAAAAGTGCCCCCAAAGGAAGGCTTTGGGTACAAGTGAACTCCCCAGGGGAGCCTTTATGCAGCCCCACATGCAACTGGACCCTCCGGGTTCGCTGTTTCCGAGCATCCCTAAACATAGCCCTACCCGGCATCGAAGACGATTGAAAAATCAGGCCCCAGGAAATGCGTTACAAGCCCTTTTCGCCCATCCAAAAGTGCCCCCAAAGGAAGGCTTTGGGTACAAGTGAACTCCCCAGGGGAGCCTTTACGCAGCCCCACATGCAACTGGACCCTCCGGGTTCGCTGTTTCCGAGCATCCCTAAACATAGCCCTACCCGGCATCGAAGACGATTGAAAAATCAGGCCCCAGGAAATGCGTTACAAGCCCTTTTCGCCCATCCAAAAGTGCCCCCAAAGGAAGGCTTTGGGTACAAGTGAACTCCCCAGGGGAGCCTTTACGCAGCCCCACATGCAACTGGACCCTCCGGGTTCGCTGTTTCCGAGCATCCCTAAACATAGCCCTACCCGGCATCGACGACGATTGAAAAATCAGGCCCCAGGAAATGCGTTACAAGCCCTTTTCGCCCATCCAAAAGTGCCCCCAAAGGAAGGCTTTGGGTACAAGAGAACTCCCCAGGGGAGCCTTTACGCAGCCCCACATGCAACTGGACCCTTCGGGTTCGATTTTTCCAAGCAACCATAAACGTAGCCCTAGCAGTCATCGGAGACGAGTGAAAAATCAGGCCCCAGGAAATGCGTTGCGAGCCCCTTTGGACCATCCAAAAGTGTCACCAAAGGAAGGCTTTGGGTACAAGTGAACTCCCCAGGGGAGCCTTTACGCAGCCCCACATGCAACTGGACCCTCCGCGTTCGCTGTTTTCGAGCATCCCTAAACATAGCCCTAGCCGACATGGAAGACGACTGAAAAATCAGGCCCCAGGAAATGCGTTACAAGCCCCTTTGCACCATCCAAATGTGCCCCCAAAGGAAGGCTTTGGGTACAAGAGAACTCCCCATGGGAGCCTTTACGCAGCCCCACATGCAACTGGACCCTCCGAGTTCGCTGTTTCCGAGCATCCCTAAACATAGCCCTAACCGGCATCGCTGACAACTGAAAAATCAGGCCCCAGGGAATGCGTTAAGAGCCCTTTTCGCCCATCCAAAAGTGCCCCCAAAGGAAGGCTTTGGGTACAAGTGAACTCCCCAGGGGAGCCTTTACGCAGCGCCACATGCAACTGGACCCTCCGGGTTCGCTGTTTCCGAGCATCACTAAACATAACCCTAGCCGGCATCGAAGACGACTGAAAAATCAGGCCCCAGGAAATGCGTTGCGAGTCCCTTTGGACCATCCAAAAGTGCCCCCAAAGGAAGGCTTTGGGTACAAGTGAACTCCCCAGGGGAGCCTTTACGCAGCCCCACATACAACTGGACCCTCCGGGTTCGCTGTTCATGAGCAAGCGTAAACGTAGCCCTAGCCGTCCTTGGAGACGAGTGAAAAATCAGGCCCCAGGAAATGCGTTGCGAGCCCTTTTCACCCATCCAAAAGTGCCCACAAAGGAAGGCTTTGGGTATAAGGGAACTCCCCAGGGGAGCCTTTACGCAGCCCCACATACAACTGGACCCTTCTGGTTCGATTTTTCCAAGCAACCCTAAATATATCCCTAGCAGGCATGGGAGAAGACTGAAAAGCTGGGCCACAGAAAATGCGTTACAAGCCCCTTTGGACCATCCCAAAGTGTCACCAAAGGAAGGCTTTGGGTACAAGTGAACTCCCCAGGGGAGCCTTTACGCAGCCCCACATGCAACTGGACCCTCCGCGTTCGCTGTTACTGAGCATCCCTAAACATAGCGCTACCCGGCATCGAAGACGACTGAAAAATCAGGCCCCAGGAAAATCGTTGCAAGCCCTTTTCGCCCATCCAAAAGTGCCCACAAAGGAAGGCTTTGGGTACAAGTGAACTCCCCAGGGGAGACTTTACGCAGCCCCACATGCAACTGGACCCTCCGGGTTCGCTGTTTCCGAGCATCAATAAACATAGCCCTAGCCGGCATCGAAGACGACTGAAAAATCAGGCCCCAGGAAATGCGTTGCGAGTCCCTTTGGACCATCCAAAAGTGCCCCCAAAGGAAGGCTTTGGGTACAAGTGAACTCCCCAGGGGAGCCTTTTTGCAGCCCCACATGCAACTGGACCCTCCGGGTTCGCTGTTTCCGAGCATCCCTTAACATAGCCCTAACCGGCATCGCTGACGACAGAAAAGTCAGGCCCCAGGAAATGCGTTACGAGTCCCATTGGACCAGCCAAAAGTGTCACCAAAGGAAGGCTTTGGGTACAAGAGAACTCCCCAGGGGAGCCTTTACGCAGCCCCACATGCAACTGGACCCTCCGGGTTCGCTGTTTCCGAGCAACCATAAACGTAGTCCTAGCAGTCATCGGAGACGAGTGAAAAATCAGGCCCCTGGAAATGCGTTCCGAGCCCCTTTGGACCATCCAAAAGTGTCACCAAAGGAAGGCTTTGGGTACAAGAGAACTCCCCAGGGGAGCCTTTACGCAGCCCCACATGCAACTGGACCCTCCGGGTTCGCTATTTCCGAGCATCCCTAAACATAGCCCTAGCCGACATCGAAGACGACTGAAAAATCAGGCCCCAGGAAATGCGTTGCAAGCCCCTTTGCACCATCCAAAAGTGTCACCAAAGGAAGGCTTTGGGTACAAGAGAACTCCCCAGGGGAGCCTTTACGCAGCCCCACATGCAACTGGACCCTCCGAGTTCGCTGTTTCCGAGCATCCCTAAACATAGAAATAACCGGCATCGCTGACGACTGAAAAATCAGGCCCCAGGAAATGCTTTAAGAGCCCTTTTCGCCCATCCAAAAGTGCCCCCAAAGGAAGGCTTTGGGTACAAGTGAACTCCCCAGGGGAGCCTTTACGCAGCCCCACATGCAACTGGACCCTCCGCGTTCGCTGTTTCCGAGCATCCCTAAACATAGCCCTACCCGGCATCGATGACGACTGAAAAATCAGGCCCCAGGAAATGCGTTACGAGCCCTTTTCGCCCATCCAAAAGTGCCCCCAAAGGAAGGCTTTGGGTATAAGGGAACTCCCCAGGGGAGCCTTTACGCAGCCCCACAAGCAACTGGACCCTCCGGGTTCGCTGTTCATGAGCAAACCTAAACGTAGCCCTAGCCGTCCTTGGAGACGAGTGAAAAATCAGGCCCCAGGAAATGCGTTACGAGCCCTTTTAGCCCATCCAAAAGTGCCCCCAAAGGAAGGCTTTGGGTACAAGAGAACTCCCCAGGGGATCATTTAGGCAGCCCCACATGCAACTGGACCCTTCGGGTTCGATTTTTCCAAGCAACCCTAAAAATATCCCTAGCCGGCATGGGAGAAGACTGAAAACCCGGGCCACAGAAAATGCGTTACAAGCCCCTTTGGACAATCCCAAAGTGTCACCAAAGGAAGGCTTTGGGTACAAGTGAACTCCCCAGGGGAGCCTTTACGCAGCCCCACATGCAACTGGACCCTCCGAGTTCACTGTTCATGAGCAAACCTAAACGTATCCCTAGCCGTCATCGGAGACGAGTGAAAAATCAGGCCCCAGGAAATGCGTTACAAGCCCTTTTAGATCATCCAAAAGTGCCCCCAAAGGAAGGCTTTGGGTACAAGTGAACTCCCCAGGGGAGCCTTTACGCAGCCCCACATGCAACTGGACCCTCCGGGTTCACTGTTCATGAGCAAACGTAAACGTAGCCCTAGCCGGCATCGAAGACGAGTGAAAAATCAGGCCCCAGGAAATGCAATTCGAGCCCCTTTGGACCATCCAAAAGTGCCCCCAAAGGAAGGCTTTGTGTACATCTGAAGTTCCCAGGGGAGCCTTTACGCAGCCCCATATGCAACTGGACCCTCCGGGTTCGCTGTTTCCGAGCAACCATAAACGTAGCCCTAGCAGTCATCGGAGACGAGTGAAAAATCAGGCCCCAGGAAATGCGTTACGAGCCCTTTTCACCCATCCAAAAGTGCCCCCAAAGGAAGGCTTTGGGTACAAGAGAACTCCCCAGGGGAGCCTTTACGCAGCCCCACATGCAACTGGACACTTCCTGTTCGATTTTTCCAAGCAACCCTAAATATATCACTAGCAGGAATGGGAGAAGACTGAAAACCTGGGCCACAGAAAATGCGTTACAAGCCCCTTTGGACCATCCCAAAGTGTCACCAAAGGAAGGCTTTTGGTACAAGTGAACTCCCCAGGGGAGCCTTTACGCAGCCCCACATGCAACTGGACCCTCCGGGTTCACTGTTCCTGAGCAAACCTAAACGTAGCCCTAGCCGTCATCGGAGACGAGTGAAAAATCAGGCCCCAGGAAATGCGTTACGAGCCCTTTTCACCCATCCAAAAGTGCCCCCAAAGGAAGGCTTTGGGTACAAGTGAACTCCCCAGGGGAGCCTTTACGCAGCCCCACATGCAACTGGACCCTCCGGGTTCGCTGTTTCTGAGCATCTCTAAACATAGCCCTAGCCGGCATCGAAGACGACTGAAAAATCAGGCCCCAGGAAATGCGTTGCAAGCCCTTTTCGCCCATCCAAAAGTGCCCCCAAAGGAAGGCTTTGGGTACAAGTGAACTCCCCAGGGGAGCCTTTACGCAGCCCCACATGCAACTGGACCCTCCGGGTTCGCTGTTTCCGAGCATCCCTAAACATAGCCCTACCCGGCATCGAAGACGACTGAAAAATCAGGCCCCAGGAAATGCGTTTCGAGCCCTTTTCGCCCATCCAAAAGTGCCCCCAAAGGAAGGCTTTGGGTACAAGTGAACTCCCCAGGGGAGCCTTTACGCAGCCCCACATGCAACTGGACCCTCCGGGTTCACTGTTTTCGAGCATCCCTAAACGTAGCCCTAGCCGACATCAAAGACGAGTGAAAAATCAGGCCCCAGGAAATGCGTTGCGAGCCCTTTGGACCATCCAAAAGTGCCCCCAAAGGAAGGCTTTGTGTACATATGAAGTTCCCAGGGGAGCCTTTACGCAGCCCCACATGCAACTGGACCCTCCGGGTTCGCTGTTTCCGAGCAACCATAAACGTAGCCCTACCCTGCATCGATGACGACTGAAAAATCAGGCCCCAGGAAATGCGTTACGAGCCCTTTTCGCCCATCCAAAAGTGCCCCCAAAGGAAGGCTTTGGGTACAAGTGAACTCCCCAGGGGAGCCTTTACGCAGCCCCACATGCAACTGGACCCTCCGAGTTCACTGTTCATGAGCAAACCTAAACGTATCCCTAGCCGTCATCGGAGACGAGTGAAAAATCAGGCCCCAGGAAATGCGTTACAAGCCCTTTTAGATCATCCAAAAGTGCCCCCAAAGGAAGGCTTTGGGTACAAGTGAACTCCCCAGGGGAGCCTTTACGCAGCCCCACATGCAACTGGACCCTCCGGGTTCACTGTTCATGAGCAAACGTAAACGTAGCCCTAGCCGGCATCGAAGACGAGTGAAAAATCAGGCCCCAGGAAATGCAATTCGAGCCCCTTTGGACCATCCAAAAGTGCCCCCAAAGGAAGGCTTTGTGTACATCTGAAGTTCCCAGGGGAGCCTTTACGCAGCCCCATATGCAACTGGACCCTCCGGGTTCGCTGTTTCCGAGCAACCATAAACGTAGCCCTAGCAGTCATCGGAGACGAGTGAAAAATCAGGCCCCAGGAAATGCGTTACGAGCCCTTTTCACCCATCCAAAAGTGCCCCCAAAGGAAGGCTTTGGGTACAAGAGAACTCCCCAGGGGAGCCTTTACGCAGCCCCACATGCAACTGGACACTTCCTGTTCGATTTTTCCAAGCAACCCTAAATATATCCCTAGCAGGAATGGGAGAAGACTGAAAACCTGGGCCACAGAAAATGCGTTACAAGCCCCTTTGGACCATCCCAAAGTGTCACCAAAGGAAGGCTTTTGGTACAAGTGAACTCCCCAGGGGAGCCTTTACGCAGCCCCACATGCAACTGGACCCTCCGGATTCACTGTTCCTGAGCAAACCTAAACGTAGCCCTAGCCGTCATCGGAGACGAGTGAAAAATCAGGCCCCAGGAAATGCGTTACGAGCCCTTTTCACCCATCCAAAAGTGCCCCCAAAGGAAGGCTTTGGGTACAAGTGAACTCCCCAGGGGAGCCTTTACGCAGCCCCACATGCAACTGGACCCTCCGGGTTCGCTGTTTCTGAGCATCTCTAAACATAGCCCTAGCCGGCATCGAAGACGACTGAAAAATCAGGCCCCAGGAAATGCGTTGCAAGCCCTTTTCGCCCATCCAAAAGTGCCCCCAAAGGAAGGCTTTGGGTACAAGTGAACTCCCCAGGGGAGCCTTTACGCAGCCCCACATGCAACTGGACCCTCCGGGTTCGCTGTTTCCGAGCATCCCTAAACATAGCCCTACCCGGCATCGAAGACGACTGAAAAATCAGGCCCCAGGAAATGCGTTTCGAGCCCTTTTCGCCCATCCAAAAGTGCCCCCAAAGGAAGGCTTTGGGTACAAGTGAACTCCCCAGGGGAGCCTTTACGCAGCCCCACATGCAACTGGACCCTCCGGGTTCACTGTTTTCGAGCATCCCTAAACGTAGCCCTAGCCGACATCAAAGACGAGTGAAAAATCAGGCCCCAGGAAATGCGTTGCGAGCCCTTTGGACCATCCAAAAGTGCCCCCAAAGGAAGGCTTTGTGTACATATGAAGTTCCCAGGGGAGCCTTTACGCAGCCCCACATGCAACTGGACCCTCCGGGTTCGCTGTTTCCGAGCAACCATAAACGTAGCCCTACCCTGCATCGATGACGACTGAAAAATCAGGCCCCAGGAAATGCGTTACGAGCCCTTTTCGCCCATCCAAAAGTGCCCCCAAAGGAAGGCTTTGGGTACAAGTGAACTCCCCAGGGGAGCCTTTACGCAGCCCCACATGCAACTGGACCCTCCGCGTTCGCTGTTTCCGAGCATCCCTAAACGTAGCCCTACCCGGCATTGAAGACGAGTGAAAAATCAGGACCCAGGAAATGCGTTGCGAGTCCCTTTGGACCAGCCAAAAATGCCCCCAAAGGAAGGCTTTGGGTATAAGGGAACTCCCCAGGGGAGCCTTTACGCAGCCCCACATGCAACTGGACCCTCCGTGTTCGCTGTTCATGAGCAAACCTAAACGTAGCCCTAGCCGGCATCGCTGACGTCTGAAAAATCAGGCCCCAGGAAATGCGTTGCGAGCCCTTTTCGCCCATCCAAAAGTGCCCCCAAAGGAAGGCTTTGGGTACAAGTGAACTCCCCAGGGGAGCCTTTACGCAGCCCCACATGCAACTGGACCCTTCGAGTTCGATTTTTCCAAGCAACCCTAAATATATCCCTAGCAGGCATGGGAGAAGACTGAAAACATGGGCCACAGAAAATGCGTTACAAGCCCCTTTGGACCATCCCAAAGTGTCACCAAAGGAAGGCTTTGGGTACAAGTGAACTCCCCAGGGGAGCCTTTACGCAGCCCCACATGCAACTGGACCCTCCGGGTTCACTGTTCATGAGCAAACCTAAACGTAGCCCTAGCCGTCATCGGAGACGAGTGAAAAATCAGGCCCCAGGAAATGCGTTACGAGCCCTTTTCACCCATCCAAAAGTGCCCCCAAAGGAAGGCTTTGGGTACAAGTGAACTCCCCAGGGGAGCCTTTACGCAGCCCCACATGCAACTGGACCCTCCGGGTTCGCTGTTTCTGAGCATCTCTAAACATAGTCCTAGCCGGCATCGAAGACGACTGAAAAATCAGGCCCCAGGAAATGCGTTGCAAGCCCTTTTCGCCAAACCAAAAGTGCCCCCAAAGGAAGGCTTTGGGTACAAGTGAACTCCCCAGGGGAGCCTTTACGCAGCCCCACATGCAACTGGACCCTTCGGGTTCGCTGTTTCCGAGCATCCCTAAACATAGCCCTACCCGGCATCGAAGACGACTGAAAAATCAGGCCCCAGGAAATGCGTTGCGAGCCCTTTTAGCCCATCCAAAAGTGCCCCCAAAGGAAGGCTTTGGGTACAAGTGAACTCCCCAGGGGAGCCTTTACGCAGCCCCACATGCAACTGGACCCTCCGGGTTCACTGTTTTCGAGCATCCCTAAACGTAGCCCTAGCCGACATCGAAGACGAGTGAAAAATCAGGCCCCAGGAAATGCGTTGCGAGCCCTTTGGACCATCCAAAAGTGCCCCCAAAGGAAGGCTTTGTGTACATATGAAGTTCCCAGGGGAGCCTTTACGCAGCCCCACATGCAACTGGACCCTCCGGGTTCGCTGTTTCCGAGCATCCCTAAACATAGCCCTAGCCGGCATCGATGACGACTGAAAAATCAGGCCCCAGGAAATGCGTTAAGAGCCCTTTTGGCCCATCCAAAAGTGCCCCCAAAGGAAGGCTTTGGGTACAAGTGAACTCCCCAGGGGAGCCTTTACGCAGCCCCACATGCAACTGGACCCTCCGGGTTCGCTGTTTCCGAGCATCCCTAAACATAGCCCTAGCCGACATCGAAGACGACTGAAAAATCAGGCCCCAGGAAATGCGTTGCACGCCCCTTTGCACCATCCAAAAGTGTCACCAAAGGAAGGCTTTGGGTACAAGAGAACTCCCCAGGGGAGCCTTTACGCAGCCCCACATGCAACTGGACCCTCCGGGTTCGCTGTTTCCGAGCAACCATAAACGTAGTCCTAGCAGTCATCGGAGACGAGTGAAAAATCAGGCCCCTGGAAATGCGTTCCGAGCCCCTTTGGACCATCCAAAAGTGTCACCAAAGGAAGGCTTTGGGTACAAGAGAACTCCCCAGGGGAGCCTTTACGCAGCCCCACATGCAACTGGACCCTCCGGGTTCGCTGTTTCCGAGCATCCCTAAACATAGCCCTAGCCGACATCGAAGACGACTGAAAAATCAGGCCCCAGGAAATGCGTTGCAAGCCCCTTTGCACCATCCAAAAGTGTCACCAAAGGAAGGCTTTGGGTACAAGTGAACTCCCCAGGGGAGCCTTTACGCAGCCCCACATGCAACTGGACCCTCCGCGTTCGCTGTTTCCGAGCATCCCTAAACATAGCCCTACCCGGCATCGATGACGACTGAAAAATCAGGCCCCAGGAAATGCGTTACGAGCCCTTTTCGCCCATCCAAAAGTGCCCCCAAAGGAAGGCTTTGGGTATAAGGGAACTCCCCAGGGGAGCCTTTACGCAGCCCCACAAGCAACTGGACCCTCCGGGTTCGCTGTTCATGAGCAAACCTAAACGTAGCCCTAGCCGTCCTTGGAGACGAGTGAAAAATCAGGCCCCAGGAAATGCGTTGCGAGCCCTTTTAGCCCATCCAAAAGTGCCCCCAAAGGAAGGCTTTGGGTACAAGAGAACTCCCCAGGGGATCATTTAGGCAGCCCCACATGCAACTGGACCCTTCGGGTTCGATTTTTCCAAGCAACCCTAAAAATATCCCTAGCCGGCATGGGAGAAGACTGAAAACCCGGGCCACAGAAAATGCGTTACAAGCCCCTTTGGACAATCCCAAAGTGTCACCAAAGGAAGGCTTTGGGTACAAGTGAACTCCCCAGGGGAGCCTTTACGCAGCCCCACATGCAACTGGACCCTCCGAGTTCACTGTTCATGAGCAAACCTAAACGTATCCCTAGCCGTCATCGGAGACGAGTGAAAAATCAGGCCCCAGGAAATGCGTTACAAGCCCTTTTAGATCATCCAAAAGTGCCCCCAAAGGAAGGCTTTGGGTACAAGTGAACTCCCCAGGGGAGCCTTTACGCAGCCCCACATGCAACTGGACCCTCCGGGTTCACTGTTCATGAGCAAACGTAAACGTAGCCCTAGCCGGCATCGAAGACGAGTGAAAAATCAGGCCCCAGGAAATGCAATTCGAGCCCCTTTGGACCATCCAAAAGTGCCCCCAAAGGAAGGCTTTGTGTACATCTGAAGTTCCCAGGGGAGCCTTTACGCAGCCCCATATGCAACTGGACCCTCCGGGTTCGCTGTTTCCGAGCAACCATAAACGTAGCCCTAGCAGTCATCGGAGACGAGTGAAAAATCAGGCCCCAGGAAATGCGTTACGAGCCCTTTTCACCCATCCAAAAGTGCCCCCAAAGGAAGGCTTTGGGTACAAGAGAACTCCCCAGGGGAGCCTTTACGCAGCCCCACATGCAACTGGACACTTCCTGTTCGATTTTTCCAAGCAACCCTAAATATATCCCTAGCAGGAATGGGAGAAGACTGAAAACCTGGGCCACAGAAAATGCGTTACAAGCCCCTTTGGACCATCCCAAAGTGTCACCAAAGGAAGGCTTTTGGTACAAGTGAACTCCCCAGGGGAGCCTTTACGCAGCCCCACATGCAACTGGACCCTCCGGGTTCGCTGTTTCCGAGCATCCCTAAACATAGCCCTAGCCGGCATCGATGACGACTGAAAAATCAGGCCCCAGGAAATGCGTTAAGAGCTCTTTTGGCCCATCCAAAAGTGCCCCCAAAGGAAGGCTTTGGGTACAAGTGAACTCCCCAGGGGAGCCTTTACGCAGCCCCACATGCAACTGGACCCTCCGGGTTCGCTGTTTCCGAGCATCCCTAAACATAGCCCTAGCCGACATCGAAGACGACTGAAAAATCAGGCCCCAGGAAATGCGTTGCACGCCCCTTTGCACCATCCAAAAGTGTCACCAAAGGAAGGCTTTGGGTACAAGAGAACTCCCCAGGGGAGCCTTTACGCAGCCCCACATGCAACTGGACCCTCCGGGTTCGCTGTTTCCGAGCAACCATAAACGTAGTCCTAGCAGTCATCGGAGACGAGTGAAAAATCAGGCCCCTGGAAATGCGTTCCGAGCCCCTTTGGACCATCCAAAAGTGTCACCAAAGGAAGGCTTTGGGTACAAGTGAACTCCCCAGGGGAGCCTTTACGCAGCCCCACATGCAACTGGACCCTCCGCGTTCGCTGTTTCCGAGCATCCCTAAACATAGCCCTACCCGGCATCGATGACGACTGAAAAATCAGGCCCCAGGAAATGCGTTACGAGCCCTTTTCGCCCATCCAAAAGTGCCCCCAAAGGAAGGCTTTGGGTATAAGGGAACTCCCCAGGGGAGCCTTTACGCAGCCCCACAAGCAACTGGACCCTCCGGGTTCGCTGTTCATGAGCAAACCTAAACGTAGCCCTAGCCGTCCTTGGAGACGAGTGAAAAATCAGGCCCCAGGAAATGCGTTGCGAGCCCTTTTAGCCCATCCAAAAGTGCCCCCAAAGGAAGGCTTTGGGTACAAGAGAACTCCCCAGGGGATCATTTAGGCAGCCCCACATGCAACTGGACCCTTCGGGTTCGATTTTTCCAAGCAACCCTAAAAATATCCCTAGCCGGCATGGGAGAAGACTGAAAACCCGGGCCACAGAAAATGCGTTACAAGCCCCTTTGGACAATCCCAAAGTGTCACCAAAGGAAGGCTTTGGGTACAAGTGAACTCCCCAGGGGAGCCTTTACGCAGCCCCACATGCAACTGGACCCTCCGAGTTCACTGTTCATGAGCAAACCTAAACGTATCCCTAGCCGTCATCGGAGACGAGTGAAAAATCAGGCCCCAGGAAATGCGTTACAAGCCCTTTTAGATCATCCAAAAGTGCCCCCAAAGGAAGGCTTTGGGTACAAGTGAACTCCCCAGGGGAGCCTTTACGCAGCCCCACATGCAACTGGACCCTCCGGGTTCACTGTTCATGAGCAAACGTAAACGTAGCCCTAGCCGTCATCGGAGACGAGTGAAAAATCAGGCCCCAGGAAATGCAATTCGAGCCCCTTTGGACCATCCAAAAGTGCCCCCAAAGGAAGGCTTTGTGTACATCTGAAGTTCCCAGGGGAGCCTTTACGCAGCCCCATATGCAACTGGACCCTCCGGGTTCGCTGTTTCCGAGCAACCATAAACGTAGCCCTACCCTGCATCGATGACGACTGAAAAATCAGGCCCCAGGAAATGCGTTACGAGCCCTTTTCGCCCATCCAAAAGTGCCCCCAAAGGAAGGCTTTGGGTACAAGTGAACTCCCCAGGGGAGCCTTTACGCAGCCCCACATGCAACTGGACCCTCCGCGTTCGCTGTTTCCGAGCATCCCTAAACGTAGCCCTACCCGGCATTGAAGACGAGTGAAAAATCAGGCCCCAGGAAATGCGTTGCGAGTCCCTTTGGACCAGCCAAAAATGCCCCCAAAGGAAGGCTTTGGGTATAAGGGAACTCCCCAGGGGAGCCTTTACGCAGCCCCACATGCAACTGGACCCTTCGAGTTCGATTTTTCCAAGCAACCCTAAATATATCCCTAGCAGGCATGGGAGAAGACTGAAAACATGGGCCACAGAAAATGCGTTACAAGCCCCTTTGGACCATCCCAAAGTGTCACCAAAGGAAGGCTTTGGGTACAAGTGAACTCCCCAGGGGAGCCTTTACGCAGCCCCACATGCAACTGGACCCTCCGGGTTCACTGTTCATGAGCAAACCTAAACGTAGCCCTAGCCGTCATCGGAGACGAGTGAAAAATCAGGCCCCAGGAAATGCGTTACGAGCCCTTTTCACCCATCCAAAAGTGCCCCCAAAGGAAGGCTTTGGGTACAAGTGAACTCCCCAGGGGAGCCTTTACGCAGCCCCACATGCAACTGGACCCTCCGGGTTCGCTGTTTCTGAGCATCTCTAAACATAGTCCTAGCCGGCATCGAAGACGACTGAAAAATCAGGCCCCAGGAAATGCGTTGCAAGCCCTTTTCGCCAAACCAAAAGTGCCCCCAAAGGAAGGCTTTGGGTACAAGTGAACTCCCCAGGGGAGCCTTTACGCAGCCCCACATGCAACTGGACCCTCCGGGTTCGCTGTTTCCGAGCATCCCTAAACATAGCCCTACCCGGCATCGAAGACGACTGAAAAATCAGGCCCCAGGAAATGCGTTGCGAGCCCTTTTCGCCCATCCAAAAGTGCCCCCAAAGGAAGGCTTTGGGTACAAGTGAACTCCCCAGGGGAGCCTTTACGCAGCCCCACATGCAACTGGACCCTCCGGGTTCACTGTTTTCGAGCATCCCTAAACGTAGCCCTAGCCGACATCGAAGACGAGTGAAAAATCAGGCCCCAGGAAATGCGTTGCGAGCCCTTTGGACCATCCAAAAGTGCCCCCAAAGGAAGGCTTTGTGTACATATGAAGTTCCCAGGGGAGCCTTTACGCAGCCCCACATGCAACTGGACCCTCCGGGTTCGCTGTTTCCGAGCAACCATAAACGTAGCCCTACCCGGCATCGATGACGACTGAAAAATCAGGCCCCAGGAAATGCGTTAAGAGCCCTTTTGGCCCATCCAAAAGTGCCCCCTAAGGAAGGCTTTGGGTACAAGTGAACTCCCCAGGGGAGCCTTTACGCAGCCCCACATGCAACTGGACCCTCCGGGTTCGCTGTTTCCGAGCATCCCTAAACGTAGCCCTACCCGGCATCGAAGACGAGTGAAAAATCAGGCCCCAGGAAATGCGTTGCGAGTCGCTTTGGACCAGCCAAAAGTGCCCCCAAAGGAAGGCTTTGGGTACAAGTGAACTCCCCAGGGGAGCCTTTACGCAGCCCCACATGCAACTGGACCCTTCGAGTTCGATTTTTCCATGCAACCCTAAATATATCCCTAGCAGGCATGGGAGAAGACTGAAAACATGGGCCACAGAAAATGCGTTACAAGCCCCTTTGGACCATCCCAAAGTGTCACCAAAGGAAGGCTTTGGGTACAAGTGAACTCCCCAGGGGAGCCTTTACGCAGCCCCACATGCAACTGGACCCTCCGGGTTCACTGTTCATGAGCAAACCTAAACGTATCCCTAGCCGTCATCGGAGACGAGTGAAAAATCAGGCCCCAGGAAATGCGTTACGAGCCCTTTTCGCCCATCCAAAAGTGTCACCAAAGGAAGGCTTTGGGTACAAGTGAACTCCCCAGGGGAGCCTTTACGCAGCCCCACATGCAACTGGACCCTCCGGGTTCGCTGTTTCCGAGCATCCCTAAACATAGCCCTACCCGGCATCGAAGACGACTGAAAAATCAGGCCCCAGGAAATGCGTTGCGAGCCCTTTTCGCCCATCCAAAAGTGCCCCCAAAGGAAGGCTTTGGGTATAAGGGAACTCCCCAGGGGAGCCTTTACGCAGCCCCACATGCAACTGGACCCTCCGGGTTCGCTGTTCATGAGCAAACCTAAACGTAGCCCTAGCCGGCATCGCTGACGAGTGAAAAATCAGGCCCCAGGAAATGCGTTGCGAGCCCTTTTCGCCCATCCAAAAGTGCCCCCAAAGGAAGGCTTTGGGTATAAGAGAACTCCCCAGGGGAGCCTTTACGCAGCCCCACATGCAACTGGACCCTTCGGGTTCGATTTTTCCAAGCAACCCTAAATATATCCCTAGCAGGCATGGGAGAAGACTGAAAACCTGGGCCACAGAAAATGCGTTACAAGCCCCTTTGGACCATCCCAAAGTGTCACCAAAGGAAGGCTTTTGGTACAAGTGAACTCCCCAGGGGAGCCTTTACGCAGCCCCACATGCAACTGGACCCTCCGGGTTCACTGTTCATGAGCAAACCTAAACGTATCCCTAGCCGTCATCGGAGACGAGTGAAAAATCAGGCCCCAGGAAATGCGTTACGAGCCCTTTTCGCCCATCCAAACGTGCCCCCAAAGGAAGGCTTTGGGTACAAGTGAACTCCCCAGGGGAGCCTTTACGCATCCCCACATGCAACTGGACCCTCCGGGTTCGCTGTTTCCGAGCAACCATAAACGTAGCCCTACCCGGCATCGGAGACGAGTGAAAAATCAGGCCCCAGGAAATGCGTTGTGAGTCCCTTTGGACCATCCAAAAGTGTCACCAAAGGAAGGCTTGGGGTACAAGTGAACTCCCCAGGGGAGCCTTTACGCAGCCCCACATGCAACTGGACCCTCCGGGTTCGCTGTTTCCGAGCATCCCTAAACATATCCCTAGCCGACATCGCTGACGAATGAAAAATCAGTCCCCAGGAAAACCGTTGAAAACCTCTTTGCACCATCCAAAAGTGCCCCCAAAGGAAGGCTTTGGGTACAAGTGAACTCCCCAGGGGAGCCTTTACGCAGCCCCACATGCAACTGGACACTCCGGGTTCGCTTTTTCCGAGCATCTCTAAACATAGCCCTAGCCGGCATCGATGACGACTGAAAAATCAGGCCCCAGGAAATGCGTTCCGAGTCCTTTTCGCCAAACCAAAAGTGCCCCCAAAGGAAGGCTTTGGGTACAACCGAACTCCCCAGGGGAGCCTTTACGCAGCCCCACATGCAACTGGACCCTCCGGGTTCGCTGTTCCTGAGCGTCCCTGAACATATCCGAGGCCGGCATCGAAGACGACTGAAAAATCAGGCCCCAGGAAATGTGTTGCAAGCCCTTTTCGCCCATCCAAAAGTGCCCCCAAAGGAATGCTTTGGGTACAAGAGAACTCCCCACGGGAGCCTTTACGCAGCCCCACATGCAACTGGACCCTCCGGTTTCGATTTTTCCGAGCAACGCTAAATATATCACTAGCCGGCATGGGAGAAGACTGAAAACCCGGGCCCCAGAAAACGCGTTCCAAGCCCCTTTGGACCATCCAAAAGTGTCACCAAAGGAAGGCTTTGGTACAAGTGAACTCCCCAGGGGAGCCTTTACGCAGCCCCACATGCAACTGGACTCTCCGAGTTCGCTGTTCATGAGCAAGCGTAAACGTAGCCCTAGCCGTCATCGGAGACGAGTGAAAAATCCGGCCCCAGGAAATGCGTTGCGAGCCCCTTTGGACCATCCAAAAGTGCCCCCAAAGGAAGGCTTTGGGTACATCAGAAGTTCCCAGGGGAGCCTTTACGCAGCCCCACATGCAACTGGACCCTCCGGGTTCGCTGTTTCCGAGCATCCCTAAACATATCGCTAGCCGGCATGGGAGAAGACTGAAAACCCGGGCCCCAGGAAATGCGTTACAAGCCCCATTTCCCATCCAAAAGTGCCCCCAAAGGAAGTCTTTGGGTACAAGTGAACTCCCCAGGGGAGCCTTTACGCAGCCCCACATGCAACTGGACCCTCCGGGTTCGCTGTTTCCGAGCAACGCTAAATATATCACTAGCCGGCATGGGAGAAGACTGAAAACCCGGGCCCCAGAAAACGCGTTCCAAGCCCCTTTGGACCATCCAAAAGTGTCACCAAAGGAAGGCTTTGGGTACAAGTGAACTCCCCAGGGGAGCCTTTACGCAGCCCCACATGCAACTGGACCCTCCGGGTTCGCTGTTTCCGAGCAACCCTAAACGTAGCCCTAGCAGTCATCGGAGAGGACTGAAAAATCCGGCCCCAGGAAATGCGTTGCGAACCCCTTTGGACCATCCAAAAGTGCCCCCAAAGGGAGGCTTTGGGTACAAGTGAACTCCCCAGGGGAGCCTTTACGCAGCCCCACATGCAACTGGACCCTCCGGGTTCGCTGTTTCCGAGCATCCCTAAACATAGCCCTAGCCGGCATCGAAGACGACTGAAAAATCAGGCCCCAGGAAATGCGTTGCAAGCCCTTTTCGGCCATCCAAATGTGTCACCAAAGAAAGGCTTTGGGTACAAGTGAACTCCCCAGGGGAGCCTTTACGCAGCCCCACATGCAACTGGACCCTCCGGGTTCGCTCTTTCCGAGCATCCCTAAACATAACCCTAGCCGACATCGCTGACGAATGAAAAATCAGTCCCCAGGAAAACCGTTGCAAACCTCTTTGCACCATCCAAAAGTGCCCCCAAAGGAAGGCTTTGGGTACAAGTGAACTCCCCAGGGGAGCCTTTACGCAGCCCCACATGCAACTGGACACTCCGGGTTCGCTGTTTCCGAGCATCTCTAAACATAGCCCTAGCCGGCATCGATGACGACTGAAAAATCAGGCCCCAGGAAATGCGTTGCGAGTCCTTTTCGCCAAACCAAAAGTGCCCCCAAAGGAAGGCTTTGGGTACAACCGAACTCCCCAGGGGAGCCTTTACGCAGCCCCACATGCAACTGGACCCTCCGGGTTCGCTGTTTCCGAGCATCCCTAAACATAGCCCTAACCGGCATCGAAGACGACTGAAAGATCAGGCCCCAGGAAATGTGTTGCAAGCCCTTTTCGCCCATCCAAAAGTGCCCCCAAAGGAATGCTTTGGGTACAAGAGAACTCCCCAGGGGAGCCTTTACGCAGCCCCACATGCAACTGGACCCTCCGAGTTCGCTGTTCATGAGCAAGCGTAAACGTAGCCCTAGCCGTCATCGGAGACGAGTGAAAAATCCGGCCCCAGGAAATGCGTTGCGAGCCCCTTTGGACCATCCAAAAGTGCCCCCAAAGGAAGGCTTTGGGTACATCAGAAGTTCCCAGGGGAGCCTTTACGCAGCCCCACATGCAACTGGACCCTCCGGGTTCGCTGTTTCCGAGCATCCCTAAACATATCGCTAGCCGGCATGGGAGAAGACTGAAAACCCGGGCCCCAGGAAATGCGTTACAAGCCCCATTTCCCATCCAAAAGTGCCCCCAAAGGAAGTCTTTGGGTACAAGTGAACTCCCCAGGGGAGCCTTTACGCAGCCCCACATGCAACTGGACCCTCCGTGTTCGCTGTTTCCGAGCAACGCTAAATATATCACTAGCCGGCATGGGAGAAGACTGAAAACCCGGGCCCCAGAAAACGCGTTCCAAGCCCCTTTGGACCATCCAAAAGTGTCACCAAAGGAAGGCTTGGGGTACAAGTGAACTCCCCAGGGGAGCCTTTACGCAGCCCCACATGCAACTGGACCCTTCGGGTTCGCTGTTCATGAGCAAGCGTAAACGTAGCCTTAGCCGTCATCGGAGACGAGTGAAAAATCCGGCCCCAGGAAATGCGTTACGAGCCCTTTTCGCCCATCAAAAAGTGCCCCCAAAGGGAGGCTTTGGGTACAAGTGAACTCCCCAGGGGAGCCTTTACGCAGCCCCACATGCAACTGGACCCTCCGGGTTCGCTGTTCATGAGCAAGCGTAAACGTACCCCTAGCAGTCATTGGAGACGACTGAAAAATCAGGCCCCAGGAAATGCGTTGCGAACCCTTTGGACCATCCAAAAGTGCCCCCAAAGGAAGGCTTTGGGTACAAGTGAACTCCCCAGGGGAGCCTTTACGCAGCCCCACATGCAACTGGACCCTCCGTGTTCGCTGTTCATGAGCAAGCGTAAACGTAGCCCTAGCCGGCATCGGAGACGACTGAAAAATCCGGCCCCAGGAAATGCGTTGCGAGCCCCTTTTCGCCCATCCAAAAGTGCCCCCAAAGGAAGGCTTTGGGTACATCTGAAGTTCCCAGGGGAGCCTTTACGCAGCCCCACATGCAACTGGACCCTCCGGGTTCGCTGTTTCCGAGCATCCCTAAACATATCACTTGCCGGCATCGATGACGACTGAAAAATCAGGCCCCAGGAAATGCGTTGCGAACCCTTTTCACCCATCCAAAAGTGCCCCCAAAGGAAGGCTTTGGGTACAAGAGAACTCCCCAGGGGAGCCTTTACGCAGCCCCACATACAACTGGACCCTCCGGGTTCGACTTTTCCGAGCAACCCTAAATATATCCCTAGCCGGCATGGGAGAAGACTGAAAACCCGGGCCCCAGAAAACGCGTTGCAAGCCCCTTTGGACCATCGAAAAGTGCCCCCAAAGGAAGGCTTTGGGTACATCAGAAGTTCCCAGGGGAGCCTTTACGCAGCCCCACATGCAACTGAACCCTCCGGGTTCGCTGTTTCCGAGCATCCCTAAACATAGCCCTACCCGGAATCGATGACGAGTGAAAAATCAGGCCCCAGGAAATGCGTTACAAGCCCCATTTGCCCATCCAAAAGTGTCACCAAAGGAAGTCTTTGGGTACAAGTGAACTCCCCAGGGGAGCCTTTACGCAGCCCCACATGCAACTGGACCCTCCGGGTTCGCTGTTTCCGAGCAACGCTAAATATATCACTAGCCGGCATGGGAGAAGACTGAAAACCCGGGCCCCAGAAAACGCGTTCCAAGCCCCTTTGGACCATCCCAAAGTGTCACCAAAGGAAGGCTTTGGGTACAAGTGAACTCCCCAGGGGATCCTTTACGCAGCCCCACATGCAACTGGACCCTCCGGGTTCGCTGTTCATGAGCAAACCTAAACGTAGCCCTAGCCGTCATCGGAGACGAGTGAAAAATCAGGCCCCAGGAAATGCGTTGCGAGCCCTTTTCGCCCATCCAAAAGTGCCCCCAAAGGAAGGCTTTGGGTACATCAGAAGTTCCCAGGGGAGCCTTTACGCAGCCCCACATGCAACTGGACCCTCCGGGTTCGCTGTTCATGAGCAAACCTAAACGTAGCCCTAGCAGTCATCGGAGACGAGTGAAAAATCAGGCCCCAGGAAACACGTAGCAAACTCCTTTGGACCATCCAAAAGTGCCCCCAAAGGAAGGCTTTGGGTACAAGTGAACTCCCCAGGGGAGCCTTTACGCAGCCCCACATGCAACTGGACCCTCCGGGTTCGCTGTTTCCGAGCATCCCTAAACATAGCCCTAGCTGGCATCGATGACGACTGAAAAATCAGGCCCCAGGAAATGCGTTAGAAGCCCCATTCGCGCATCCAAAAGTGCCCCCAAAGGAAGGCTTTGGGTACAAGAGAACTCCCCAGGGGAGCCTTTACGCAGCCCCACATGCAAATGGACCCTCCGGGTTCGATTTTTTCGAGCAACGCTAAATATATCACTAGCCGGCATGGGAGAAGACTGAAAAACCGGGCCCCAGAAAACACGTTGCAAGCCCCTTTGGACCATCCAAAAGTGTCACCAAAGGACGGCTTCGGGTACAAGTGAACTCCCCAGGGGAGCCTTTACACTGCCCCACATGCAACTGGACCCTCCGGGTTCGCTGTTTCCGAGCAACGCTAAATATATCACTAGCCGGCATGGGAGAAGACTGAAAACCCGGGCCCCAGAAAACGCGTTCCAAGCCCCTTTGGACCATCCCAAAGTGTCACCAAAGGAAGGCTTTGGGTACAAGTGAACTCCCCAGGGGATCCTTTACGCAGCCCCACATGCAACTGGACCCTCCGGGTTCGCTGTTCATGAGCAAACCTAAACGTAGCCCTAGCCGTCATCGGAGACGAGTGAAAAATCAGGCCCCAGGAAATGCGTTGCGAGCCCTTTTCGCCCATCCAAAAGTGCCCCCAAAGGAAGGCTTTGGGTACATCTGAAGTTCCCAGGGGAGCCTTTACGCAGCCCCACATGCAACTGGACCCTCCGGGTTCGCTGTTCATGAGCAAACCTAAACGTAGCCCTAGCAGTCATCGGAGACGAGTGAAAAATCAGGCCCCAGGAAACACGTAGCAAACTCCTTTGGACCATCCAAAAGTGCCCCCAAAGGAAGGCTTTGGGTACAAGTGAACTCCCCAGGGGAGCCTTTACGCAGCCCCACATGCAACTGGACCCTCCGGGTTCGCTGTTTCCGAGCATCCCTAAACATAGCCCTAGCCGGCATCGATGACGACTGAAAAATCAGGCCCCAGGAAATGCGTTAGAAGCCCCATTCGCGCATCCAAAAGTGCCCCCAAAGGAAGGCTTTGGGTACAAGAGAACTCCCCAGGGGAGCCTTTACGCAGCCCCACATGCAACTGGACCCTCCGGGTTCGATTTTTTCGAGCAACGCTAAATATATCACTAGCCGGCATGGGAGAAGACTGAAAAATCGGGCCCCAGAAAACACGTTGCAAGCCCCTTTGGACCATCCAAAAGTGTCACCAAAGGACGGCTTCGGGTACAAGTGAACTCCCCAGGGGAGCCTTTACACTGCCCCACATGCAACTGGACCCTCCGGGTTCGCTGTTCATGAGCAAACCTAAACGTAGCCCTAGCCGTCATCGGAGACGAGTGAAAAATCAGGCCCCAGGAAATGCGTTGCGAGCCCTTTTCGCCCATCCAAAAGTGCCCCCAAAGGAAGGCTTTGGGTACATCTGAAGTTCCCAGGGGAGCCTTTACGCAGCCCCACATGCAACTGGACCCTCCGGGTTCGCTGTTTCCAAGCAACCCTAAACATAGCCCTAGCAGTCATCGGAGACGAGTGAAAAATCAGACCCAGGAAATGCGTTCCGAGCCCCTTTGGACCATCCAAAAGTGTCACCAAAGGAAGGCTTTGGGTACAAGTGAACTCCCCAGGGGAGCCTTTACGCAGCCCCACATGTAACTGGACCGTCCGGGTTCGCTGTTACCGAGCAACCCTAAATATAGCCCTAGCAGTCATCGGAGACGAGTGAAAAATCAGGCCCCAGGAAACACGTAGCAAACTCCTTTGGACCATCCTAAAGTGTCACCAAAGGAAGGCTTTGGGTACAAGTGAACTCCCCAGGGGAGCCTTTACGCAGCCCCACATGCAACTGGACCCTCCGGGTTCGCTCTTTCCGAGCATCCCTATACATAGCCCTAGACGGCATCGAAGACGACTGAAAAATCAGGCCCCAGGAAATGCGTTGCGAGCCCTTTTCGCCCATCCAAAAGTGCCCCCAAAGGAAGGCTTTGGGTACAAGTGAACTCCCCAGGGGAGCCTTTACGCAGCCCCACATGCAACTGGACCCTCCAGGATCGCTGTTTCCGAGCATCCCTAAACATAGCCCTAGCCGTCATCGATGACGACTGAAAAATCAGGCCCCAGGAAATGCGTTGCAAGCCCTTTGCTGCCATCCAAATGTGCCCCCAAAGGAAGGCTTTGGGTACAAGTGAACTCCCCAGGGGAGCCTTTACGCAGCCCCACATGCAACTGGACCCTCTGGGTTCGCTGTTTCCAAGCATCCCTAAACATAGCGCAAAAGGGTATCGATGACGACTGAAAAATCAGGCCCCAGGAAATGCGTTACGAGCCCTTTTCACCCATCCAAAAGTGCCCCCAAAGGAAGGCTTTGGGTACAAGAGAACTCCCCAGGGGAGCCTTTACGCAGCCCCACATGCAACTGAACCCTCCGGGTTCGCTGTTTCCGAGCATCCCTAAACATATCGCTAGCCGGCATCGATGACGACTGAAAAATCAGGCCCCAGGAAATGCGTTACAAGCCCCATTTGCCCATCCCAAAGTGTCACCAAAGGAAGTCTTTGGGTACAAGTGAACTCCCCAGGGGAGCCTTTACGCAGCCCCACATGCAACTGGACCCTCCGGGTTCGCTGTTTCCGAGCAACGCTAAATATATCACTAGCCGGCATGGGAGAAGACTGAAAACCCGGGCCCCAGAAAACGCGTTCCAAGCCCCTTTGGACCATCCAAAAGTGTCACCAAAGGAAGGCTTTGGGTACATCAGAAGTTCGCAAAGGAGCCTTTACGCAGCCCCATATGCAACTGGACCCTCCGTGTTCGCTGTTACCGAGCAACCCTAAACATAGCCCTAGCAGTCTTCGGAGAGGACTGAAAAATCAGGCCCCATGAAATGCGTTGCGAACCCCTTTGGACCATCCAAAACTGTCACCAAAGGAAGGCTTTGGGTACAAGTGAACTCCCCAGGGGAGCCTTTACGCAGCCCCACATGCAACTGGACCCTCCAGGTTCGCTGTTTTCGAGCATCCCTAAACATAGCCCTAGCCGGCATCGAAGACGACTGAAAAATCAGGCCCCAGGAAATGCGTTACGAGCCCTTTTCGCCCATCCAAAAGTGCCCCCAAAGGAAGACTATGGATACAAGTGAACTCCCCAGGGGAGCCTTTACGCAGCCCCACATGCAACTGGACCCTCCGGGTTCGCTGTTTCCGAGCATCCCTAAACATAGCCCTAGCCGGCATCGAAAACGACTGAAAAATCAGGCCCCAGGAAATGCGTTGCAAGCCCTTTTCGCCAAACCAAAAGTGCCCCCAAAGGAAGGCTTTGGGTACAAGTGAACTCCCCAGGGGAGCCTTTACGCAGCCCCACATGCAACTGGACCCTCCGGGTTCGCTGTTTCCGTGCATCCCTAAACATAGCCCTAGCCGGCATCGATGACGACTGAAAAATCAGGCCCCAGGAAATGCGTTAGAAGCCCCATTCGCGCATCCAAAAGTGCCCCCAAAGGAAGGCTTTGGGTACAAGAGACCTCCCCAGGGGAGCCTTTACGCAGCCCCACATGCAACTGGACCCTCCGGTTTCGCTGTTCCTGAGCAAAACTAAACGTATCCCTAGCCGTCATCGGAGATGAGTGAAATATCAGGCCCCAGGAAATGCGTTGCGAGCCCCTTTGGACCATCCAAAAGTGTCACCAAAGGAAAGGTTTGGGTACAAGTGAACTCCCCAGGGGAGCCTTTAAGCAGCCCCACATGCAACTGGACCCTCCGGGTTTGCTGTTCATGAGCAAACCTAAACGTAGCCCTAGCAGTCTTCGGAGACGAGTGAAAAATCAGGCCCCAGGAAATGCGTTGCGAGCCCTTTTCGCCCATCCAAAAGTGCCCACAAAGGAAGGCTTTGGGTACATCTGAAGTTCCCAGGGGAGCCTTTACGCAGCCCCATATGCAACTGGACCCTTTGGGTTCGCTGTTTCCAAGCAACCCTAAACATAACCCTAGCAGTCATCGGAGACGAGTGAAAAATCAGACCCAGGAAATGCATTCCGAGCCCCTTTGGACCATCCAAAAGTGTCACCAAAGGAAGGCTTTGGGTACAAGTGAACTCCCCAGGGGAGCCTTTACGCAGCCCCACATGCAACTGGACCCTCCGGGTTCGCTCTTTCCGAGCATCCCTAAACATAGCCCTACCCGGAATCGATGACGACTGAAAAATCAGGCCCCAGGAAATGCGTTGCAAGCCCTTTTCGCCCATCCAAAAGTGCCCCCAAAGGAAGGCTTTGGGTACAAGTGAACTCCCCAGGGGAGCCTTTACGCAGCCCCACATGCAACTGGACCCTCCGGGTTCGCTGTTCCTGAGAATCCCTAAACATAGCCCTAGCCGGCATCGAAGACGACTGAAAAATCAGGCCCCAGGAAATGCGTTGCGAGCCCTTTTCGGCCATCCAAAAGTGCCCCCAAAGGAAGGCTTTGGGTACAAGTGAACTCCCCAGGGGAGCCTTTACGCAGCCCCACATGCAACTGGACCCTCCGGGTTCGCTGTTTCCGAGCATCCCTAAACATAGCGCTAACCGGCATCGATGACGACTGAAAAATCAGGCCCCAGTAAAAGCGTTACGAGCCCTTTTCACCCATCCAAAAGTGCCCCCAAAGGAAGGCTTTGGGTACAAGAGAACTCCCCAGGGGAGCCTTTATGCAGCCCCACATGCAACTGGACCCTCCGGGTTCGATTTTTCAGAGCAACCCTAAATATATCACTAGCCGGCATGGGAGAAGACTGAAAACCCGGGCCCCAGAAAACGAGATGCACGACCCTTTGGACCATCCAAAAGTGTCACCAAAGAAAGGCTTTGGCTACAAGTGAACTCCCCAGGGGAGCCTTTACGCAGCCCCACATGCAACTGGACCCTCCGCGTTCGCTGTTTCCGAGCATCCGTAAACAAAGCGCTAGCCGGCATCGATGACGACTGAAAAATCAGGCCCCAGGAAATGCGTTCCGAGCCCTTTTCGCCCATCCAAAAGTGCCCCCAAAGGAAGGCTTTGGGTACAAGTGAACTCCCCAGGGGAGCCTTTACGCAGCCCCACATGCAACTGGACCCTCCGGGTTCGCTGTTTCCGAGCATCCCTAAACATAGCCCTTGCTGGCATCGAAGACGACTGAAAAATCAGGCCCCAGGAAATGCGTTGCGAGCCCTTTTCGCCCATCCAAAAGTGCCCCCAAAGGAAGGCTTTGGGTACAAGTGAACTCCCCAGGGGAGCCTTTACGCAGCCCCATATGCAACTGGACCGTCCAGGTTCGCTGTTTCCGAGCAACGCTAAATATATCACTAGTCGGCATGGGAGAAGACTGAAAACCCGGGCCCTAGAAAACGCGTTGCATGCCCCTTTGGACCATCGAAAAGTGCCCCCAAAGGAAGGCTTTGGGTACATCAGAAGTTCCCAGGGGAGCCTTTACGCAGCCCCACATGCAACTGGACCCTCCGGGTTCGCTGTATCCGAGCATCCCTAAACATATCGCTAGCCGGCATCGATGACGACTGAAAAATCAGGCCCCAGGAAATGCGTTACAAGCCCCATTCGCCCATCCAAAAGTGCCCCCAAAGGAAGTCTTTGGGTACAAGTGAACTCCCCAGGGGAGCCTTTACGCAGCCCCACATGCAACTGGACCCTCCGGGTTCGATGTTCCTGAGCAAACCTAAACGTAGCCCTAGCCGTCATTGGAGACGAGTGAAAAATCAGGCCCCAGGAAATGCGTTACGAGCCCTTTTCACCCATCCTAAAGTGCCCCCAAAGGAAGGCTTTGGGTACAAGTGAACTCCCCACGGGAGCCTTTACGCAGCCCCACATGCAACTGGACCCTCCGGGTTCTCTGTTTCTGAGCATCCCTAAACATAACCCTAGCCGGCATCGAAGAAGACTGAAAAATAAGGCCCCAGAAAATGCGTTGCGAGCCCTTTTCGCCCATCCAAAAGTGCCCCCAAAGGAAGGCTTTGGGTACAAGTGAACTCCCTGGGGGAGCCTTTACGCAGCCCCACATGCAACTGGACCCTCCGGGTTCGCTGTTTCCGAGCAACGCTAAATATATCACTAGCCGGCATGGGAGAAGACTGAAAACCCGGGCCCCAGAAAACGCGTTGCAAGCCCCTTTGGACCATCCAAAAGTGTCACCAAAGGAAGGCTTTGGGTACATCAGAAGTTCCCAGGGGAGCCTTTACGCAGCCCCATATGCAACTGGACCCTCCGGGTTCGCTGTTTCCGAGCAACCCTAAACATATCCCTAGCAGTCATTGGAGACGACTGAAAAATCAGACCCCATGAAATGCGTTGCGAACCCCTTTGGACCATCCAAAACTGTCACTAAAGGAAGGCTTTGGGTACAAATGAACTCCCCAGGGGAGCCTTTACGCAGCCCCACATGCAACTGGACCCTCCGGGTTCGCTGTTTCCAAGCATCCCTAAACATAGCCCTAGCCGGCATCGAAGACGACTGAAAAATCAGGCCCCAGGAAATGCGTTACGAGCCCTTTTCTCCCATCCAAAAGTGCCCCCAAAGGAAGGCTTTGGGTACAAGTGAACTCCCCAGGGGAGCCTTTACGCAGCCCCACATGCAACTGGACCCTCCGGGTTCGCTCTTTCCGAGCATCCCTAAACATAGCCCTTGCCGGCATCGATGACGACTGAAAAATCACGCCCCAGGAAATGTGTTGCAAGCCCTTTTCTCCCATCCAAAAGTGCCCCAAAAGGAAGGCTTTGGGTACAAGTGAACTCCCCAGGGGAGCCTTTACGCAGCTCCACATGCAACTGGACCCTCCGGGTTCGCTGTTTCCGAGCATCCCTAAACATAGCCCTAGCCGGCATCGATGACGACTGAAAAATAATGCCCCAGGAAATGCGTTAGAAGCCCCATTCGCGCATTCAAAAGTGCCCCCAAAGGAAGGCTTTGGGTACAAGTGAACTCCCCAGGGGAGCCTTTACGCAGCCCCACATGCAAATGGACCCTCCGGGTTCGATTTTTTCGAGCAACGCTAAATATATCACTAGCCGGCATGGGAGAAGACTGAAAACCCGGGCCCCAGAAAACACGTTGCAAGCCCCATTGGACCATCCCAAAGTGTCACCAAAGGAAGGCTTTGGGTACAAGTGAACTCCCCAGGGGAGCCTTTACGCAGCCCCACATGCAACTGGACCCTCCGGGTTCGCTGTTTCCGAGCATCCCTAAACATAGCCCTACCCGGCATCGAAGACGACTGAAAAATCAGGCCCCAGGAAATGCGTTCCGAGCCCTTTTCGGCCATCCAAAAGTGCCCCCAAAGGAAGGCTTTGGGTACAAGTGAACTCCCCAGGGGAGCCTTTAAGCAGCCCCACATGCAACTGGACCCTCCGGGTTTGCTGTTCATGAGCAAACCTAAACGTAGCCCTAGCCGTCATCGGAGACGAGTGAAAAATCAGGCCCCAGGAAATGCGTTGCGAGCCCTTTTCGCCCATCCAAAAGTGCCCCCAAAGGAAGGCTTTGGGTACATCTGAAGTTCCCAGGGGAGCCTTTACGCAGCCCCATATGCAACTGGACCCTCCGGGTTCGCTGTTTCCAAGCAACCCTAAACAGATCCCTAGCAGTCATCGTAGACGAGTGAAAAATCATACCCAGGAAATGCGTTCCGAGCCCCTTTGGACCATCCAAAAGTGTCACCAAAGGAAGGCTTTGGGTACAAGTGAACTCCCCAGGGGAGCCTTTACGCAGCCCCACATGCAACTGGACCCTTTGGGTTCGCTGTTTCCAAGCAACCCTAAACATATCCCTAGCAGTCATCGGAGACGAGTGAAAAATCAGACTCAGGAAATTCGTTCCGAGCCCCTTTGGACCATCCAAAAGTGTCACCAAAGGAAGGCTTTGGGTACAAGTGAACTCCCCAGGGGAGCCTTTACGCAGCCCCACATGCAACTGGACCGTCCGGGTTCGCTGTTTCCGAGCATCCCTAAACATAGCCCTAGCCGGCATCGAAGACGACTGAAAAATCAGGCCCCAGGAAATGCGTTAGGAGCCCTTTTCGCTTATCAAAAAGTGCCCCCAAAGGAAGGCTTTGGGTACAAGAGACCTCCCCAGGGGAGCCTTTACGCAGCCCCACATGCAACTGGACCCTCCGGGTTCGCTGTTTCTGAGCAAAACTAAACGTATCCCTAGCCGTCATCGGAGATGAGTGAAATATCAGGCCCCAGGAAATGCGTTGCGAGCCCCTTTGGACCAACCAAAAGTGTCACCAAAGGAAGGCTTTGGGTACAAGTGAACTCCCCAGGGGAGCCTTTACGCAGCCCCACATGCAACTGGACCCTCCGGGTTTCCTGTTCATGAGGAAACCTAAACGTAGCCCTAGCCGTCTTCGGAGACGAGTGAAAAATCAGGCCCCAGGAAATGCGTTGCGAGCCCTTTTCGCCCATCCAAAAGTGTCACCAAAGGAAGGCTTTGGGTACAAGTGAACTCCCCAGGGGAGCCTTTACGCAGCCCCACATGCAACTGGACCCTCCGGGTTCGCTGTTTCCGAGCATCCCTAAACATAGCGCTAGCCGGCATCGAAGACGACTGAAAAATCAGGCCCCAGGAAATGCGTTGCAAGCCCTTTTCGCCCATCCAAAAGTGCCCCCAAAGGAAGGCTTTGGGTACAAGTGAACTCCCCAGGGGAGCCTTTACGCAGCCCCACATGCAACTGGACCCTCCGCGTTCGCTGTTTCCGAGCATCCGTAAACAAAGCGCTAGCCGGCATCGATGACGACTGAAAAATCAGGCCCCAGGAAATGCGTTCCGAGCCCTTTTCGCCCATCCAAAAGTGCCCCCAAAGGAAGGCTTTGGGTACAAGTGAACTCCCCAGGGGAGCCTTTACGCAGCCCCACATGCAACTGGACCCTCCGGGTTCGCTCTTTCCGAGCATCCCTAAACATAGCCCTAGCCGGCATCGATGACGACTGAAAAATCAGGCCCCAGGAAATGCGTTGCGAGCCCTTTTCACCCATCCAAAAGTGCCCCCAAAGGAAGGCTTTGGGTACAAGTGAACTCCCCAGGGGAGCCTTTACGCAGCCCCACATGCAACTGGACCCTCCGGGTTCACTGTTTCTGAGCATCCCTAAACATAGCCCTACCCGGCATCGAAGACGACTGAAAAATCAGGCCCCAGGAAATGCGTTGCGAGCCCTTTTCGCCCATCCAAAAGTGTCACCAAAGGAAGGCTTTGGGTACAAGTGAACTCCCCAGGGGAGCCTTTACGCAGCCCCACATGCAACTGGACCGTCCGGGTTCGCTGTTTCCGAGCAACGCTAAATATATCACTAGTCGGCATGGGAGAAGACTGAAAACCCGGGCCCTAGAAAACGCGTTTCAAGCCCCTTTGGACCATCGAAACGTGCCCCCAAAGGAAGGCTTTGGGTACATCAGAAGTTCCCAGGGGAGCCTTTACGCAGCCCCACATGCAACTGGACCCTCCGGGTTCGCTGTTACCGAGCATCCCTAAACATAGCCCTAGCCGGCATCGAAGACGACTGAAAAATCAGTCCCCAGGAAACTCGTTGCAAGCCCCTTTGAACCATCCCAAAGTGTCACCAAAGGAAGGCTTTTGGTACAAGTGAACTCCCCAGGGGAGCCTTTACGCAGCCCCACATGCAACTGGACCCTCCGAGTTTGCTGTTTCCGAGCATCCCTAAACATAGCCCTACCCGGCATCGAAGACGACTGAAAAATCTGGCCCCAGGAAATGCGTTGCAAGCCCTTTTCTCCCATCCAAATGTGCCCACAAAGGAAGGCTTTGGGTACAAGAGAACTCCCCAGGGGAGCCTTTACGCAGCCCCACATGCAACTGGACCGTCCGGGTTCACTGTTCATGAGCAAACCTAAACGTAGCCCTAGCAGTCATCGGAGACGACTGAAAAATCAGGCCCCAGGAAATGCGTTGCAAGCCCTTTTCGCCCATCCAAAAGTGCCCCCAAAGGAAGGCTTTGGGTACATCTGAAGTTCCCAGGGGAGCATTTACGCAGCCCCACGTGCAACTGGACCCTCGGGGTTCGCTGTTTCCGAGCATCCCTAAACATAGCCCTAGCCGGCATCGAAGACGACTGAAAAACCTGGCCCCAGGAAATGCGTTGCAAGCCCTTTTCTCCCATCCAAATGTGCCCCCAAAGGAAGGCTTTGGGTACAAGAGAACTCCCCAGGGGAGCCTTTACGCAGCCCCACATGCAACTGGACCCTCCGGGTTCGCTGTTTCCGAGCATCCCTAAACATAGCGCTAGCCGGAATCGAAGACGACTGAAAAATCAGGCCCCAGGAAATGCGTTACGAGCCCTTTTCGCCCATCCAAAAGTGACCCCAAAGGAAGGCTTTAGGTACAAGTGAACTCCCCAGGGGAGCCTTTACGCAGCCCCACATGCAACTGGACCCTCCGGGTTCGCTGTTTCTGAGCATCCCTAAACATAGCCCTAGCCGGCATCGAAGACGACAGAAAAATCAGGCCCCAGGAAATACGTTGCAAGCCCCTTTGGACCATCCCAAAGTGTCAGCAAAGGAAGGCTTTGGGTACAAGCGAACTCCCCAGGGGAGCCTTTACGCAGCCCCACATGCAACTGGACCCTCCGGGTTCGCTGTTACCGAGCATCCCTAAACATATCCCTAGCCGGCATCGAAGACGACTGAAAAATCAGTCCCCAGGAAACGTGTTGCAAGCCCCTTTGAACCATCCAATAGTGCCCCCAAAGGAAGGCTTTTGGTACAAGAGAACTCCCCAGGGGAGCCTTTACGCAGCCCCACATGCAACTGGACCCTCCGGGTTCGCTGTTCATGAGCAAAACTAAACGTAGCCCTAGCCGTCCTTGGAGACGAGTGAAAAATCCGGCCCCAGGAAATGCGTTGCGAGCCCTTTTCGCCCATCCCAAAGAGTCACTAAAGGAAGGCTTTGGGTACAAGAGAACTCCCCAGGGGAGCCTTTACGCAGCCCCACATGCAACTGGACCCTCCGGGTTCGCTGTTTCCGAGCATCCCTAAACATAGCCCTAGCCGGCATCGAAGACGACTGAAAAATCAGGCCCCAGGAAATGCGTTGCGAGCCCTTTTCGCCCATCCCAAAGAGTCACCAAAGGAAGGCTTTGGGTACAAGTGAACTCCCCAGGGGAGCCTTTACACTGCCCCACATGCAACTGGACCCTCCGGGTTCACTGTTCATGAGCAAACCTAAACGTAGCCTTAGCCGTCATCGGAGATGCCTGAAAAATCAGGCCCCAGGAAATGAGTTACGAGCCCATTTCGCCCATCCAAAAGTGCCCCCAAAGGAAGGCTTTGGGTACAAGAGAACTCCCCAGGGGAGCCTTTACGCAGCCCCACATGCAGCTGGACCCTCCGGGTTCGCTGTTCCTGAGCATCCCTAAACACAGCCCTAGCCGGCATCGAAGACGACTGAAAAATCAGGCCTCAGGAAATGCGTTGCAAGCCCTTTTCGGCCATCCAAAAGTGCCCCCAAAGGAAGGCTTTGGGTACAAGTGAACTCCCCAGGGGAGCCTTTACGCAGCCCCACATGCAACAGGACCCTCCTGGTTCGCTGTTTCCGATAATCCCTAAACATAGCCCGAGCTGGCATCGATGACGACTGAAAAATCAGGCCCCAGGAAATGCGTTCCGAGCCCTTTTCGCCCATCCAAAAGTGCCCCCAAAGGAAGGCTTTGGGTACAAGTGAACTCCCCAGGGGAGCATTTACGCAGCCCCACATGCAACTGGACCCTCCGGGTTCGCTGTTTCCGAGCATCCCTAAACATAGCGCTAGCCGGCATCGATGACGACTGAAAAATCAGGCCCCAGGAAATGCGTTACAAGCCCTTTTCGCCCATCCAAAAGTGCCCCCAAAGGAAGGCTTTGGGTACAAGAGAACTCCAAAGGGGAGCCTTTACGCAGCCCCACATGCAACTGGACCCTCCGGGTTCGCTGTTTCCGAGCAACGCTAAATATATCACTAGCCGGCATGGGAGAAGACTGAAAAACCGAGCCCCAGAAAACGAGATGCAAGCCCCTTTGGACCATCCCAAAG
The DNA here is from genome assembly GCF_047663525.1 of Anas platyrhynchos. NCBI lineage: Eukaryota > Metazoa > Chordata > Aves > Anseriformes > Anatidae > Anas > Anas platyrhynchos. The sequence goes on from NC_092610.1 coordinate 8,734,079, forward strand.
TGTCACCAAAGGAAGGCTTTTGGTACAAGTGAACTCCCCAGTGGAGCCTTTACGCAGCCCCACATGCAACTGGACCCTCCGGGTTCGCTGTTTCCGAGCATCCCTAAACATAGCGCTAGCCGGCATTGATGAGGAGTGAAAAATCAGGCCCCAGGAAATGCGTTCCGAGCCCCATTCGCCCATCCAAAAGTGTCCCCAAAGGAAGGCTTTGGGTACAAGTGAACTCCCCAGGGGAGCCTTTACGCAGCCCCACATGCCACTGGACCCTCCGGGTTCGCTGTTTCCGAGCAACGCTAAATATATCACTAGCCGACATTGGAGAAGACTGAAAACCCGGGCCCCAGAAAACGCGTTGCAAGCCCCTTTGGACCGTCCAAAAGTGTCACCAAAGGAAGGCTTTGGGTACATCAGAAGTTCCCAGGGGAGCCTTTACGCAGCCCCACATGCAACTGGACCCTCCGGGTTCGCTGTTTCCGAGCATCCCTAAACAAAGCCCTAGCCGGCATCGAAGACGACTGAATAATCAGGCCCCAGGAAACAATTTCCGAGCCCTTTTCGCCCATCCAAAAGTGCCCCCAAAGGAAGGCTTTGGGTACAAGTGAACTCCCCAGGGGAGCCTTTACGCAGCCCCACATGCAACTGGACCCTCCGGGTTCGCTGTTTCTGAGCATCCCTAAACATAACCCTAGCCGGCATCGAAGAAGACTGAAAAATCAGGCCCCAGGAAATGCGTTGCGAGCCCTTTTCGCCCATCCAAAAGTGCCCCCAAAGGAAGGCTTTGGGTACAAGTGAAGTCCCCAGGGGAGCCTTTACGCAGCCCCACATGCAACTGGACCCTCCGGGTTCGCTGTTTCCGAGCAACGCTAAATATATCACTAGCGGCATTGGAGAAGACTGAAAACACGGGCCCCAGAAAACGCGTTGCAAGCCCCTTTGGACCGTCCAAAAGTGTCCCCAAAGGAAGGCTTTGGGTACATCTGAAGTTCCCAGGGGAGCCTTACGCAGCCCCACATGCAACTGGACCCTCCGGGTTCGCTGTTTCCGAGCATCCCTAAACATAGCCCTAGCCGGCATCGAAGACGACTGAAAAATCAGGCCCCAGGAAACACGTTCCGAGCCCTTTTCGCCCATCCAAAAGTGCCCCCAAAGGAACGCTTTGGGTACAAGTGAACTCCCCAGGGGAGCCTTTACGCAGCCCCACATGCAACTGGACCCTCCGGGTTCGCTGTTTCCGAGCATCCCTAAACATAGCGCTAGCCGGCATCGATGACGACTGAAAAATCAGGCCCCAGGAAATGCGTTACAAGCCCTTTTCGCCCATCCAAAAGTGCCCCCAAAGGAAGGCTTTGGGTACAAGAGAACTCCCCAGGGGAGCCTTTACGCAGCCCCACATGCAACTGGACCCTCCGGGTTCGATTTTTCCGAGCAACGCTAAATATATCACTAGCCGGCATGGGAGAAGACTGAAAAACCGAGCCCCAGAAAACGAGATGCAAGCCCCTTTGGACCATCCCAAAGTGTCACCAAAGGAAGGCTTTTGGTACAAGTTAACTCCCCAGGGGAGCCTTTACGCAGCCCCACATGCAACTGGACCCTCCGGGTTCGCTGTTTCCGAGCATCCCTAAACATAGCGCTAGCCGGCATTGATGAGGAGTGAAAAATCAGGCCCCAGGAAATGCGTTACCAGCCCCATTCGCCCATCCAAAAGTGCCCCCAAAGGAACGCTTTGGGTACAAGTGAACTCCCCAGGGGAGCCTTTACGCAGCCCCACATGCAACTGGACCCTCCGGGTTCGCTGTTTCTGAGCATCCCTAAACATATCCCTGGCCGGCATCGAAGAAGACTGAAAATTCAGGCCCCAGGTAATGCGTTGCGAGCCCTTTTTGCCCACCCAAAAGTGCCCCCAAAGGAAGGCTTTGGGTACAAGTGAACTCCCCAGGGGAGCCTTTACGCAGCCCCACATGCAACTGGACCCTCCGGGTTCGCTGTTTCTGAGCATCCCTAAACATAACCCTAGCCGGCATCGAAGAAGACTGAAAAATCAGGCCCCAGGAAATGCGTTGCGAGCCCTTTTCGGCCATCCAAAAGTGCCCCCAAAGGAAGGCTTTGGGTACAAGTGAAGTCCCCAGGGGAGCCTTTACGCAGCCCCACATGCAACTGGACCCTCCGGGTTCGCTGTTTCCGAGCAACGCTAAATATATCACTAGCGGCATTGGAGAAGACTGAAAACCCGCGCCCCAGAAAACGCGTTGCAAGCCTCTTTGGACCGTCCAAAAGTGTCACCAAAGGAAGGCTTTGGGTACATCAGAAGTTCCCAGGGGAGCCTTACGCAGCCCCACATGCAACTGGACCCTCCGGGTTCGCTGTTTCCGAGCATCCCTAAACATAGCCCTAGCCGGCATCGAAGACGACTGAAAAATCAGGCCCCAGGAAACACGTTCCGAGCCCTTTTCGCCCATCCAAAAGTGCCCCCAAAGGAAGGCTTTGGGTACAAGTGAACTCCCCAGGGGAGCCTTTACGCAGCCCCACATGCAACTGGACCCTCCGGGTTCGCTGTTTCCGAGCATCCCTAAACATAGTGCTAGCCGGCATCGAAGACGACTGAAAAATCAGGCCCCAGGAAATGCGTTACAAGCCCTTTTCGCCCATCAAAAAGTGCCCCCAAAGGAAGGCTTTGGGTACAAGAGAACTCCCCAGGGGAGACTTTACGCAGCCCCACATGCAACTGGACCCTCCGGGTTCGATTTTTCCGAGCAACGCTAAATATATCACTAGCCGGCATGGGAGAAGACTGGAAAACCGAGCCCCAGAAAACGAGATGCAAGCCCCTTTGGACCATCCCAAAGTGTCACCAAAGGAAGGCTTTTGGTACAAGTTAACTCCCCAGGGGAGCCTTTACGCAGCCCCACATGCAACTGGACCCTCCGGGTTCGCTGTTTCCGAGCATCCCTAAACATAGCGCTAGCCGGCATTGATGAGGAGTGAAAAATCAGGCCCCAGGAAATGCGTTACCAGCCCCATTCGCCCATCCAAAAGTGCCCCCAAAGGAAGGCTTTGGGTACAAGTGAACTCCCCAGGGGAGCCTTTACGCAGCCCCACATGCAACTGGACCCTCCGGGTTCGCTGTTTCTGAGCATCCCTAAACATAACCCTGGCCGGCATCGAAGAAGACTGAAAATTCAGGCCCCAGGTAATGCGTTGCGAGCCCTTTTTGCCCACCCAAAAGTGCCCCCAAAGGAAGGCTTTGGGTACAAGTGAACTCCCCAGGGGAGCCTTTACGCAGCCCCACATGCAACTGGACCCTCCGGGTTCGCTGTTTCCGAGCAACGCTAAATATATTACTAGCCGACATTGGAGAAGACTGAAAACCCGGGCCCCAGAAAACGCGTTGCAAGCCCCTTTGGACCGTCCAAAAGTGTCACCAAAGGAAGGCTTTGGGTACATCAGAAGTTCCCAGGGGAGCCTTTACGCAGCCCCACATGCAACTGGACCCTCCGGGTTCGCTGTTTCCGAGCATCCCTAAACAAAGCCCTAGCCGGCATCGAAGACGACTGAAAAATCAGGCCCCAGGAAACACGTTCCGAGCCCTTTTCGCCCATCGAAAAGTGCCCCCAAAGGAAGGCTTTGGGTACAAGTGAACTCCCCAGGGGAGCCTTTACGCAGCCCCACATGCAACTGGACCCTCCGGGTTCGCTGTTTCTGAGCATCCCTAAACATAACCCTAGCTGGCATCGAAGAAGACTGAAAAATCAGGCCCCAGGAAATGCGTTGCGAGCCCTTTTCGCCCATCCAAAAGTGCCCCCAAAGGAAGGCTTTGGGTACAAGTGAAGTCCCCAGGGGAGCCTTTACGCAGCCCCACATGCAACTGGACCCTCCGGGTTCGCTGTTTCCGAGCAACGCTAAATATATCACTAGCGGCATTCTAGAAGACTGAAAACCCGGGCCCCAGAAAACGCGTTGCAAGCCCCTTTGGACCGTCCAAAAGTGTCACCAAAGGAAGGCTTTGGGTACATCAGAAGTTCCCAGGGGAGCCTTTACGCAGCCCCACATGCAACTGGACCCTCCGGGTTCGCTGTTTCCGAGCATCCCTAAACATAGCCCTAGCCGGCATCGAAGACGACTGAAAAATCAGGCCCCAGGAAACACATTCCGAGCCCTTTTCGCCCATCCAAAAGTGCACCCAAAGGAACGCTTTGGGTACAAGTGACCTCCCCAGGGGAGCCTTTACGCAGTCCCACATGCAACTGGACCCTCCGGGTTCGCTGTTTCCGACCATCCCTAAACATAGCCCTAGCCGGCATCGAAGACGACTAAAAAATCAGGCCGCAGGAAATGCGTTACAAGCCCTTTTCGCCCATCCAAAAGTGCCCACAAAGGAAGACTATGGATACAAGTGAACTCCCCAGGGGAGCCTTTACGCAGCCCAACATGCAACTGGACCCTCCGGGTTCGATTTTTTCGAGCAACGCTAAATATATCCCTAGTCGGCATGGGAGAAGACTGAAAACCCGGGCCACAGAAAATGCGTTACAAGCCCCTTTGGACCATCCAAAATTGTCACCATAGGAAGGCTTTGGGTACAAGTGAACTCCCCAGGGGAGCCTTTACACTGCCCCACATGCAACTGGACCCTCCGGGTTCGCTGTTCATGAGCAAACCTAAACGTAGCCCTAGCCGTCATCGGAGACGAGTGAAAAATCAGACCCAGGAAATGCGTTGCGAGCCCCTTTGGACCATCCAAAAGTGCCCCCAAAGGAAGGCTTTGGGTACATCTGAAGTTCCCAGGGGAGCCTTTACGCAGCCCCATATGCAACTGGACCCTCCGGATTCGATTTTTCCGAGCAACGCGAAATATATCACTAGCCGGCATAGGAGAAGACTGAAAACCCGGGCCCCAGAAAACGCGTTTCGAGCCGCTTTGGACCATCCAAAAGTGTCACCAAAGAAAGGCTTTGGGTACAAGTGAACTCCCCAGGGGAGCCTTTACGCAGCCCCACATGCAACTGGACCCTCCGGGTTCGCTGTTTCCGAGCATCCCTAAACATAGCCCTAACCGGCATCGAAGACGACTGAAAAATCAGGCCCCAGGAAATGCGTTACGAGCCCTTTTCGCCCATCCAAAAGTGCCCCCAAAGGAAGGCTTTGGGTACAAGTGAACTCCCCAGGGGAGCCTTTACGCAGCCCCACATGCAACTGGACCCTCCGGGTTCGCTGTTTCCGAGCATCCATAAACATAGCCCTAGCCGGCATCGAAGACGACTGAAAACTCAGGCCCCATGAAATGCGTTACAAGCTCCATTCGCCCATCCAAAATTGCCCCCAAAGGAAGGCTTTGGATACAAGTGAACTCCCCAGGGGAGCCTTTACGCAGCGCCACATGCTACTAGACCCTCCGGGTTCGCTGTTTCCGAGCATCCCTATACATAGCCCTAGCCGGCATAGAAGACGACTGAAAAATCAGGCCGCAGGAAATGCGTTGCGAGCCCTTTTCGCCCATCCAAAAGTGCCCCCAAAGGAAGGCTTTGGGTACAAGTGAAGTCCCCAGGGGAGCCTTTACGCAGCCCCACATGCAACTGGACCCTCCGGGTTCGCTGTTTCCGAGCAACGCTAAATATATCACTAGCGGCATTCTAGAAGACTGAAAACCCGGGCCCCAGAAAACGCGTTGCAAGCCCCTTTGGACCGTCCAAAAGTGTCACCAAAGGAAGGCTTTGGGTACATCAGAAGTTCCCAGGGGAGCCTTTACGCAGCCCCACATGCAACTGGACCCTCCGGGTTCGCTGTTTCCGAGCATCCCTAAACATAGCCCTAGCCGGCATCGAAGACGACTGAAAAATCAGGCCCCAGGAAACACGTTCCGAGCCCTTTTCGCCCATCCAAAAGTGCCCCCAAAGGAACGCTTTGGGTACAAGTGACCTCCCCAGGGGAGCCTTTACGCAGCCCCACATGCAACTGGACCCTCCGGGTTCGCTGTTTCCGAGCATCCCTAAACATAGCCCTAGCCGGCATCGAAGACGACTAAAAAATCAGGCCGCAGGAAATGCGTTACGAGCCCTTTTCGCCCATCCAAAAGTGCCCACAAAGGAAGACTATGGATACAAGTGAACTCCCCAGGGGAGCCTTTACGCAGCCCAACATGCAACTGGACCCTCCGGGTTCGATTTTTTCGAGCAACGCTAAATATATCCCTAGTCGGCATGGGAGAAGACTGAAAACCCGGGCCACAGAAAATGCGTTACAAGCCCCTTTGGACCATCCAAAATTGTCACCATAGGAAGGCTTTGGGTACAAGTGAACTCCCCAGGGGAGCCTTTACACTGCCCCACATGCAACTGGACCCTCCGGGTTCGCTGTTCATGAGCAAACCTAAACGTAGCCCTAGCCGTCATCGGAGACGAGTGAAAAATCAGACCCAGGAAATGCGTTGCGAGCCCCTTTGGACCATCCAAAAGTGCCCCCAAAGGAAGGCTTTGGGTACATCTGAAGTTCCCAGGGGAGCCTTTACGCAGCCCCATATGCAACTGGACCCTCCGGATTCGATTTTTCCGAGCAACGCGAAATATATCACTAGCCGGCATAGGAGAAGACTGAAAACCCGGGCCCCAGAAAACGCGTTTCGAGCCGCTTTGGACCATCCAAAAGTGTCACCAAAGAAAGGCTTTGGGTACAAGTGAACTCCCCAGGGGAGCCTTTACGCAGCCCCACATGCAACTGGACCGTCCGGGTTCGCTGTTACCGAGCAACCCTAAACATAGCCCTAGCAGTCATCGGAGACTAGTGAAAAATCAGGCCCCAGGAAACACGTTGCAAGCCCCTTTGGACCATCCAAAAGTGTCACCAAAGGAAGGCTTTGGGTACAAGTGAACTCCCCAGGGGAGCCTTTACGCAGCCCCACATGCAACTGGACCCTCCGGGTTCGCTGTTTCCGAGCATCCCTAAACATAGCCCTAACCGGCATCGAAGACGACTGAAAAATCAGGCCCCAGGAAATGCGTTCCGAGCCCTTTTCGCCCATCCAAAAGTGCCCCCAAAGGAAGGCTTTGGGTACAAGTGAACTCCCCAGGGGAGCCTTTACGCAGCCCCACATGCAACTGGACCCTCCGGGTTCGCTGTTTCCGAGCATCCATAAACATAGCCCTAGCCGGCATCGAAGACGACTGAAAACTCAGGCCCCATGAAATGCGTTAAAAGCTCCATTCGCCCATCCAAAATTGCCCCCAAAGGAAGGCTTTGGGTACAAGTGAACTCCCCAGGGGAGCCTTTACGCAGCCCCACATGCAACTGGACCCTCCAGGTTCGCTCTTTCCGAGCATCCCTAAACATATCCCTAGACGGCATCGATGACGACTGAAAAATCAGGCACCAGGAAATGCGTTGCGAGCCCTTTTCACCCATCCAAAAGTGCCCCCAAAGGAAGGCTTTGGGTACAAGTGAACTCCCCAGGGGAGCCTTTACGCAGCCCCACATGCAACTGGACCCTCCGGGTTCACTGTTTCTGAGCATCCCTAAACATAGCCCTACCCGGCATCGAAGACGACTGAAAAATCAGGCCCCAGGAAATGCGTTGCGAGCCCTTTTCGCCCATCCAAAAGTGTCACCAAAGGAAGGCTTTGGGTACAAGTGAACTCCCCAGGGGAGCCTTTACGCAGCCCCACATGCAACTGGACCGTCCGGGTTCGCTGTTTCCGAGCAACGCTAAATATATCACTAGTCGGCATGGGAGAAGACTGAAAACCCGGGCCCTAGAAAACGCGTTTCAAGCCCCTTTGGACCATCGAAAAGTGCCCCCAAAGGAAGGCTTTGGGTACATCAGAAGTTCCCAGGGGAGCCTTTACGCAGCCCCACATGCAACTGGACCCTCCGGGTTCGCTGTTTCCGAGCATCCCTAAACATATCGTTAGCCGGCATCGATGACGAGTGAAAAATCAGGCCCCAGGAAATGCGTTACAAGCCCCATTCGCCCATCCAAAAGTGCCCCCAAAGGAAGGCTTTGGGTACAAGTGAACTCCCCAGGGGAGCCTTTACGCAGCCCCACATGAAACTGGACCCTCCGGGTTCGCTGTTCCTGAGCAAACCTAAACGTAGCACTAGCCGTCATTGGAGACGAGTGAAAAATCAGGCCCCAGGAAATGCGTTACGAGCCCTTTTCGTCCACCCAAAAGTGCCCCCAAAGGAAGGCTTTGGGTACAAGTGAACTCCCCAGGGGAGCCTTTACGCAGCCCCACATGCAACTGGACCCTCCGGGTTCTCTGTTTCTGAGCATCCCTAAACATAACCCTAGCCGGCATCGAAGAAGACTGAAAAATCAGGCCCCAGGAAATGCGTTGCGAGCCCTTTTCGCCCATCCAAAAGTGCCCCCAAAGGAAGGCTTTCGGTACAAGTGAACTCCCTGGGGGAGCCTTTACGCAGCCCCACATGCAACTGGACCCTCCGGATTCGATTTTTCCGAGCAACGCTAAATATATCACTAGCAGGCATGGGAGAAGACTGAAAACCCGGGCCCAGATAACGCGTTGCAAGCCCCTTTGGACCATCCAAAAGTGTCACCAAAGGAAGGCTTTGGGTACAAGTGAACTCCCCAGGGGAGCCTTTACGCAGCCCCACATGCAACTGGACCCTCCGGGTTCGCTGTTTCCGAGCATCCCTAAACATAGCGCTAACCGGCATTGATGACGACTGAAAAATCAGGCCCCAGGAAATGCGTTACGAGCCCTTTTCACCCATCCAAAAGTGCCCCCAAAGGAAGGCTTTCGGTACAAGAGAACTCCCCAGGGGAGCCTTTACGCAGCCCCACATGCAACTGGACCCTCCGGGTTCGATTTTTCCGAGCAACGCTAAATATATCACTAGCCGTCATGGGAGAAGACTGAAAACCCAGGCCCCAGAAAACGAGATGCAAGACCCTTTGGACCATCCAAAAGTGTCACCAAAGGAAGGCTTTGGGTACAAGTGAACTCCCCAGGGGAGCCTTTACGCAGCCCCACATGCAACTGGACCCTCCGGGTTCGCTGTTTCTGAGCATCCCTAAACATAACCCTGGCCGGCATCGAAGAAGACTGAAAATTCAGGCCCCAGGTAATGCGATGCGAGCCCTTTTTGCCCACCCAAAAGTGCCCCCAAAGGAAGGCTTTGGGTACAAGTGAAGTCCCCAGGGGAGCCTTTACGCAGCCCAACATGCAACTGGACCCTCCGGGTTCGATTTTTTCGAGCAACGCTAAATATATCCCTAGTCGGCATGGGAGAAGACTGAAAACCCGGGCCACAGAAAATGCGTTACAAGCCCCTTTGGACCATCCAAAATTGTCACCATAGGAAGGCTTTGGGTACAAGTGAACTCCCCAGGGGAGCCTTTACACTGCCCCACATGCAACTGGACCCTCCGGGTTCGCTGTTCATGAGCAAACCTAAACGTAGCCCTAGCCGTCATCGGAGACGAGTGAAAAATCAGACCCAGGAAATGCGTTGCGAGCCCCTTTGGACCATCCAAAAGTGCCCCCAAAGGAAGGCTTTGGGTACATCTGAAGTTCCCAGGGGAGCCTTTACGCAGCCCCATATGCAACTGGACCCTCCGGATTCGATTTTTCCGAGCAACGCGAAATATATCACTAGCCGGCATAGGAGAAGACTGAAAACCCGGGCCCCAGAAAACGCGTTTCGAGCCGCTTTGGACCATCCAAAAGTGTCACCAAAGAAAGGCTTTGGGTACAAGTGAACTCCCCAGGGGAGCCTTTACGCAGCCCCACATGCAACTGGACCGTCCGGGTTCGCTGTTACCGAGCAACCCTAAACATAGCCCTAGCAGTCATCGAAGACGAGTGAAAAATCAGGCCCCAGGAAACACGTTGCAAGCCCCTTTGGACCATCCAAAAGTGTCACCAAAGGAAGGCTTTGGGTACAAGTGAACTCCCCAGGGGAGCCTTTACGCAGCCCCACATGCAACTGGACCCTCCGGGTTCGCTGTTTCCGAGCATCCCTAAACATAGCCCTAACCGGCATCGAAGACGACTGAAAAATCAGGCCCCAGGAAATGCGTTCCGAGCCCTTTTCGCCCATCCAAAAGTGCCCCCAAAGGAAGGCTTTGGGTACAAGTGAACTCCCCAGGGGAGCCTTTACGCAGCCCCACATGCAACTGGACCCTCCGGGTTCGCTGTTTCCGAGCATCCATAAACATAGCCCTAGCCGGCATCGAAGACGACTGAAAACTCAGGCCCCATGAAATGCGTTAAAAGCTCCATTCGCCCATCCAAAATTGCCCCCAAAGGAAGGCTTTGGATACAAGTGAACTCCCCAGGGGAGCCTTTACGCAGCGCCACATGCTACTAGACCCTCCGGGTTCGCTGTTTCCGAGCATCCCTATACATAGCCCTAGCCGGCATAGAAGACGACTGAAAAATCAGGCCGCAGGAAATGCGTTGCGAGCCCTTTTCGCGCATCCAAAAGTGCCCCCAAAGGAACGCTTTGGGTACAAGAGAACTGCCCAGGGGAGCATTTACGCAGCCCCACATGCAACTGGACCCTCCGCGTTCGCTGTTTCCGAGCATCCGTAAACAAAGCGCTAGCCGGCATCGATGACGACTGAAAAATCAGGCCCCAGGAAATGCGTTCCGAGCCCTTTTCGCCCATCCAAAAGTGCCCCCAAAGGAAGGCTTTGGGTACAAGTGAACTCCCCAGGGGAGCCTTTACGCAGCCCCACATGCAACTGGACCCTCCGGGTTCGCTCTTTCCGAGTATCCCTAAACATATCCCTAGACGGCATCGATGACGACTGAAAAATCAGGCCCCAGGAAATGCGTTGCGAGCCCTTTTCACCCATCCAAAAGTGCCCCCAAAGGAAGGCTTTGGGTACAAGTGAACTCCCCAGGGGAGCCTTTACGCAGCCCCACATGCAACTGGACCCTCCGGGTTCACTGTTTCTGAGCATCCCTAAACATAGCCCTACCCGGCATCGAAGACGACTGAAAAATCAGGCCCCAGGAAATGCGTTGCGAGCCCTTTTCGCCCATCCAAAAGTGTCACCAAAGGAAGGCTTTGGGTACAAGTGAACTCCCCAGGGGAGCCTTTACGCAGCCCCACATGCAACTGGACCGTCCGGGTTCGCTGTTTCCGAGCAACGCTAAATATATCACTAGTCGGCATGGGAGAAGACTGAAAACCCGGGCCCTAGAAAACGCGTTTCAAGCCCCTTTGGACCATCGAAAAGTGCCCCCAAAGGAAGGCTTTGGGTACATCAGAAGTTCCCAGGGGAGCCTTTACGCAGCCCCACATGCAACTGGACCCTCCGGGTTCGCTGTTTCCGAGCATCCCTAAACATATCGTTAGCCGGCATCGATGACGAGTGAAAAATCAGGCCCCAGGAAATGCGTTACAAGCCCCATTCGCCCATCCAAAAGTGCCCCCAAAGGAAGGCTTTGGGTACAAGTGAACTCCCCAGGGGAGCCTTTACGCAGCCCCACATGAAACTGGACCCTCCGGGTTCGCTGTTCCTGAGCAAACCTAAACGTAGCACTAGCCGTCATTGGAGACGAGTGAAAAATCAGGCCCCAGGAAATGCGTTACGAGCCCTTTTCGTCCACCCAAAAGTGCCCCCAAAGGAAGGCTTTGGGTACAAGTGAACTCCCCAGGGGAGCCTTTACGCAGCCCCACATGCAACTGGACCCTCCGGGTTCTCTGTTTCTGAGCATCCCTAAACATAACCCTAGCCGGCATCGAAGAAGACTGAAAAATCAGGCCCCAGGAAATGCGTTGCGAGCCCTTTTCGCCCATCCAAAAGTGCCCCCAAAGGAAGGCTTTCGGTACAAGTGAACTCCCTGGGGGAGCCTTTACGCAGCCCCACGTGCAACTGGACCCTCCGGGTTCGCTGTTTCCGAGCAACGATAAATATATCACTAGCCGGCATGGGAGAAGACTGAAAACCCGGGCCCAAAAAACGCGTTGTAAGCCCCTTTGGACCATCCAAAAGTGTCACCAAAGGAAGGCTTTGGGTACATCAGAAGTTCCCAGGGGAGCCTTTACGCAGCCCCATATGCAACTGGACCCTCCGGGTTCGCTGTTTCCGAGCAACCGTAAACATAGCCCTAGCAGTCATCGGAGACGACTGAAAAATCAGACCCCATGAAATGCGTTGCGAACCCCTTTGGACCATCCAAAACTGTAACTAAAGGAAGGCTTTGGGTACAAGTGAACTCCCCAGGGGAGCATTTACGCAGCCCCACATGCAACTGGACCCTCCGGGTTCGCTGTTTCCGAGCATCCCTAAACATAGCCCTTGCCGGCATCGAAGACGACTGAAAAATCAGGCCCCAGGAAATGCGTTACGAGCACTTTTCGCCCATCCAAAAGTGCCCCCAAAGGAAGACTATGGATACAAGTGAACTCCCCAGGGGAGCCTTTACGCAGCCCCACATGCAACTGGACCCTCCGGGTTCGCTGTTTCCGAGCATCCCTAAACATAGCCTTAGCCGGCATCGATGACGACTGAAAAATCAGGCCCCAGGAAATGCGTTAGAAGCCCCATTCACGCATCCAAAAGTGCCCCCAAAGGAAGGCTTTGGGTACAAGTGAACTCCCCAGGGGAGCCTTTACGCAGCCCCACATGCAAATGGACCCTCCGGGTTCGATTTTTTCGAGCAACGCTAAATATTTCACTAGCCGGCATGGGAGAAGACTGAAAACCCTGGCCCCAGAAAACACGTTGCAAGCCCCTTTGGACCATCCCAAAGTGTCACCAAAGGAAGGCTTTGGCTACAAGTGAACTCCCCAGGGGAGCCTTTACGCAGCCCCACATGCAACTGGACCCTCCGGGTTCGCTGTTTCCGAGCATCCCTAAACATAGCGCTAACCGGCATTGATGACGACTGAAAAATCAGGCCCCAGGAAATGCGTTACGAGCCCTTTTCACCCATCCAAAAGTGCCCCCAAAGGAAGGCTTTCGGTACAAGAGAACTCCCCAGGGGAGCCTTTACGCAGCCCCACATGCAACTGGACCCTCCGGGTTCGATTTTTCCGAGCAACGCTAAATATATCACTAGCCGTCATGGGAGAAGACTGAAAACCCAGGCCCCAGAAAACGAGATGCAAGACCCTTTGGACCATCCAAAAGTGTCACCAAAGGAAGGCTTTGGGTACAAGTGAACTCCCCAGGGGAGCCTTTACGCAGCCCCACATGAAACTGGACCCTCCGGGTTCGCTGTTCCTGAGCAAACCTAAACGTAGCACTAGCCGTCATTGGAGACGAGTGAAAAATCAGGCCCCAGGAAATGCGTTACGAGCCCTTTTCGTCCACCCAAAAGTGCCCCCAAAGGAAGGCTTTGGGTACAAGTGAACTCCCCAGGGGAGCCTTTACGCAGCCCCACATGCAACTGGACCCTCCGGGTTCGCTGTTTCTGAGCATCCCTAAACATAACCCTAGCCGGCATCGAAGAAGACTGAAAAATCAGGCCCCAGGAAATGCGTTGCGAGCCCTTTTCGCCCATCCAAAAGTGCCCCCAAAGGAAGGCTTTCGGTACAAGTGAACTCCCTGGGGGAGCCTTTACGCAGCCCCACGTGCAACTGGACCCTCCGGGTTCGCTGTTTCCGAGCAACGATAAATATATCACTAGCCGGCATGGGAGAAGACTGAAAACCCGGGCCCAAAAAACGCGTTGTAAGCCCCTTTGGACCATCCAAAAGTGTCACCAAAGGAAGGCTTTGGGTACATCAGAAGTTCCCAGGGGAGCCTTTACGCAGCCCCATATGCAACTGGACCCTCCGGGTTCGCTGTTTCCGAGCAACCGTAAACATAGCCCTAGCAGTCATCGGAGACGACTGAAAAATAAGACCCCATGAAATGCGTTGCGAACCCCTTTGGACCATCCAAAACTGTAACTAAAGGAAGGCTTTGGGTACAAGTGAACTCCCCAGGGGAGCATTTACGCAGCCCCACATGCAACTGGACCCTCCGGGTTCGCTGTTTCCGAGCATCCCTAAACATAGCCCTTGCCGGCATCGAAGACGACTGAAAAATCAGGCCCCAGGAAATGCGTTACGAGCACTTTTCGCCCATCCAAAAGTGCCCCCAAAGGAAGACTATGGATACAAGTGAACTCCCCAGGGGAGCCTTTACGCAGCCCCACATGCAACTGGACCCTCCGGGTTCGCTGTTTCCGAGCATCCCTAAACATAGCCTTAGCCGGCATCGATGACGACTGAAAAATCAGGCCCCAGGAAATGCGTTAGAAGCCCCATTCACGCATCCAAAAGTGCCCCTAAAGGAAGGCTTTGGGTACAAGTGAACTCCCCAGGGGAGCCTTTACGCAGCCCCACATGCAAATGGACCCTCCGGGTTCGATTTTTTCGAGCAACGCTAAATATTTCACTAGCCGGCATGGGAGAAGACTGAAAACCCTGGCCCCAGAAAACACGTTGCAAGCCCCTTTGGACCATCCCAAAGTGTCACCAAAGGAAGGCTTTGGGTACAAGTGAACTCCCCAGGGGAGCCTTTACGCAGCCCCACATGCAACTGGACCCTCCGGGTTCGCTGTTTCCGAGCATCCCTAAACATAGCGCTAACCGGCATTGATGACGACTGAAAAATCAGGCCCCAGGAAATGCGTTACGAGCCCTTTTCACCCATCCAAAAGTGCCCCCAAAGGAAGGCTTTCGGTACAAGAGAACTCCCCAGGGGAGCCTTTACGCAGCCCCACATGCAACTGGACCCTCCGGGTTCGATTTTTCCGAGCAACGCTAAATATATCACTAGCCGTCATGGGAGAAGACTGAAAACCCTGGCCCCAGAAAACGAGATGCAAGACCCTTTGGACCATCCAAAAGTGTCACCAAAGGAAGGCTTTGGGTACAAGTGAACTCCCCAGGGGAGCCTTTACGCAGCCCCACATGCAACTGGACCCTCCGGGTTCGCTGTTTCTGAGCATCCCTAAACATAACCCTGGCCGGCATCGAAGAAGACTGAAAATTCAGGCCCCAGGTAATGCGATGCGAGCCCTTTTTGCCCACCCAAAAGTGCCCCCAAAGGAAGGCTTTGGGTACAAGTGAAGTCCCCAGGGGAGCCTTTACGCAGCCCAACATGCAACTGGACCCTCCGGGTTCGATTTTTTCGAGCAACGCTAAATATATCCCTAGTCGGCATGGGAGAAGACTGAAAACCCGGGCCACAGAAAATGCGTTACAAGCCCCTTTGGACCATCCAAAATTGTCACCATAGGAAGGCTTTGGGTACAAGTGAACTCCCCAGGGGAGCCTTTACACTGCCCCACATGCAACTGGACCCTCCGGGTTCGCTGTTCATGAGCAAACCTAAACGTAGCCCTAGCCGTCATCGGAGACGAGTGAAAAATCAGACCCAGGAAATGCGTTGCGAGCCCCTTTGGACCATCCAAAAGTGCCCCCAAAGGAAGGCTTTGGGTACATCTGAAGTTCCCAGGGGAGCCTTTACGCAGCCCCATATGCAACTGGACCCTCCGGATTCGATTTTTCCGAGCAACGCGAAATATATCACTAGCCGGCATAGGAGAAGACTGAAAACCCGGGCCCCAGAAAACGCGTTTCGAGCCGCTTTGGACCATCCAAAAGTGTCACCAAAGAAAGGCTTTGGGTACAAGTGAACTCCCCAGGGGAGCCTTTACGCAGCCCCACATGCAACTGGACCGTCCGGGTTCGCTGTTACCGAGCAACCCTAAACATAGCCCTAGCAGTCATCGGAGACGAGTGAAAAATCAGGCCCCAGGAAACACGTTGCAAGCCCCTTTGGACCATCCAAAAGTGTCACCAAAGGAAGGCTTTGGGTACAAGTGAACTCCCCAGGGGAGCCTTTACGCAGCCCCACATGCAACTGGACCCTCCGGGTTCGCTGTTTCCGAGCATCCCTAAACATAGCCCTAACCGGCATCGAAGACGACTGAAAAATCAGGCCCCAGGAAATGCGTTCCGAGCCCTTTTCGCCCATCCAAAAGTGCCCCCAAAGGAAGGCTTTGGGTACAAGTGAACTCCCCAGGGGAGCCTTTACGCAGCCCCACATGCAACTGGACCCTCCGGGTTCGCTGTTTCCGAGCATCCATAAACATAGCCCTAGCCGGCATCGAAGACGACTGAAAACTCAGGCCCCATGAAATGCGTTAAAAGCTCCATTCGCCCATCCAAAATTGCCCCCAAAGGAAGGCTTTGGATACAAGTGAACTCCCCAGGGGAGCCTTTACGCAGCGCCACATGCTACTAGACCCTCCGGGTTCGCTGTTTCCGAGCATCCCTATACATAGCCCTAGCCGGCATAGAAGACGACTGAAAAATCAGGCCGCAGGAAATGCGTTGCGAGCCCTTTTCGCGCATCCAAAAGTGCCCCCAAAGGAACGCTTTGGGTACAAGAGAACTGCCCAGGGGAGCATTTACGCAGCCCCACATGCAACTGGACCCTCCGCGTTCGCTGTTTCCGAGCATCCGTAAACAAAGCGCTAGCCGGCATCGATGACGACTGAAAAATCAGGCCCCAGGAAATGCGTTCCGAGCCCTTTTCGCCCATCCAAAAGTGCCCCCAAAGGAAGGCTTTGGGTACAAGTGAACTCCCCAGGGGAGCCTTTACGCAGCCCCACATGCAACTGGACCCTCCGGGTTCGCTCTTTCCGAGTATCCCTAAACATATCCCTAGACGGCATCGATGACGACTGAAAAATCAGGCCCCAGGAAATGCGTTGCGAGCCCTTTTCACCCATCCAAAAGTGCCCCCAAAGGAAGGCTTTGGGTACAAGTGAACTCCCCAGGGGAGCCTTTACGCAGCCCCACATGCAACTGGACCCTCCGGGTTCGCTCTTTCCGAGTATCCCTAAACATATCCCTAGACGGCATCGATGACGACTGAAAAATCAGGCCCCAGGAAATGCGTTGCGAGCCCTTTTCACCCATCCAAAAGTGCCCCCAAAGGAAGGCTTTGGGTACAAGTGAACTCCCCAGGGGAGCCTTTACGCAGCCCCACATGCAACTGGACCCTCCGGGTTCACTGTTTCTGAGCATCCCTAAACATAGCCCTACCCGGCATTGAAGACGACTGAAAAATCAGGCCCCAGGAAATGCGTTGCGAGCCCTTTTCGCCCATCCAAAAGTGTCACCAAAGGAAGGCTTTGGGTACAAGTGAACTCCCCAGGGGAGCCTTTACGCAGCCCCACATGCAACTGGACCGTCCTGGTTCGCTGTTTCCGAGCAACGCTAAATATATCACTAGTCGGCATGGGAGAAGACTGAAAACCCGGGCCCTAGAAAACGCGTTTCAAGCCCCTTTGGACCATCGAAAAGTGCCCCCAAAGGAAGGCTTTGGGTACATCAGAAGTTCCCAGGGGAGCCTTTACGCAGCCCCACATGCAACTGGACCCTCCGGGTTCGCTGTTTCCGAGCATCCCTAAACATATCGTTAGCCGGCATCGATGACGAGTGAAAAATCAGGCCCCAGGAAATGCGTTACAAGCCCCATTCGCCCATCCAAAAGTGCCCCCAAAGGAAGGCTTTGGGTACAAGTGAACTCCCCAGGGGAGCCTTTACGCAGCCCCACATGAAACTGGACCCTCCGGGTTCGCTGTTCCTGAGCAAACCTAAACGTAGCACTAGCCGTCATTGGAGACGAGTGAAAAATCAGGCCCCAGGAAATGCGTTACGAGCCCTTTTCGTCCACCCAAAAGTGCCCCCAAAGGAAGGCTTTGGGTACAAGTGAACTCCCCAGGGGAGCCTTTACGCAGCCCCACATGCAACTGGACCCTCCGGGTTCTCTGTTTCTGAGCATCCCTAAACATAACCCTAGCCGGCATCGAAGAAGACTGAAAAATCAGGCCCCAGGAAATGCGTTGCGAGCCCTTTTCGCCCATCCAAAAGTGCCCCCAAAGGAAGGCTTTGGGTACAAGTGAACTCCCCAGGGGAGCCTTTACGCAGCCCCACATGCAAATGGACCCTCCGGGTTCGATTTTTTCGAGCAACGCTAAATATTTCACTAGCCGGCATGGGAGAAGACTGAAAACCCTGGCCCCAGAAAACACGTTGCAAGCCCCTTTGGACCATCCCAAAGTGTCACCAAAGGAAGGCTTTGGGTACAAGTGAACTCCCCAGGGGAGCCTTTACGCAGCCCCACATGCAACTGGACCCTCCGGGTTCGCTGTTCATGAGCAAACCTAAACGTAGCCCTAGCCGTCTTCGGAGACGAATGAAAAATCCGGCCCCACGAAAGGCGTTGCGAGCCCCTTTGGACCATCCAAAAGTGCCCCCAAAGGAATGCTTTGGGTACATCTGAAGTTCCCAGGGGAGCCTTTACTCAGCCCCATATGCAACTGGACCCTCCGGATTCGATTTTTCCGAGCAACGCTAAATATATCACTAGCCGGCATGGGAGAAGACTGAAAACCCGGGCCCAGAAAACGCGTTGCAAGCCCCTTTGGACCATCCAAAAGTGTCACCAAAGGAAGGCTTTGGGTACAAGTGAACTCCCCAGGGGAGCCTTTACGCAGCCCCACATGCAACTGGACCCTCCGGGTTCGCTGTTTCCGAGCATCCCTAAACATAGCGCTAACCGGCATTGATGACGACTGAAAAATCAGGCCCCAGGAAATGCGTTACGAGCCCTTTTCACCCATCCAAAAGTGCCCCCAAAGGAAGGCTTTGGGTACAAGAGAACTCCCCAGGGGAGCCTTTACGCAGCCCCACATGCAACTGGACCCTCCGGGTTCGATTTTTCCGAGCAACGCTAAATATATCACTAGCCGTCATGGGAGAAGACTGAAAACCCGGGCCCCAGAAAACGAGATGCAAGACCCTTTGGACCATCCAAAAGTGCCACCAAAGGAAGGCTTTGGGTACAAGTGAACTCCCCAGGGGAGCCTTTACGCAGCCCCACATGCAACTGGACCCTCCGGGTTCGCTGTTTCTGAGCATCCCTAAACATAACCCTGGCCGGCATCGAAGAAGACTGAAAATTCAGGCCCCAGGTAATGCGATGCGAGCCCTTTTTGCCCACCCAAAAGTGCCCCCAAAGGAAGGCTTTGGGTACAAGTGAAGTCCCCAGGGGAGCCTTTACGCAGCCCCACATGCAACTGGACCCTCCGGGTTCGCTGTTTCCGAGCAACGCTAAATATATCACTAGCCGACATTGGAGAAGACTGAAAACCCGGGCCCCAGAAAACGCGTTGCAAGCCCCTTTGGACCGTCCAAAAGTGTCACCAAAGGAAGGCTTTGGGTACATCAGAAGTTCCCAGGGGAGCCTTTACGCAGCCCCACATGCAACTGGACCCTCCGGGTTCGCTGTTTCCGAGCATCCCTAAACAAAGCCCTAGCCGGCATCGAAGACGACTGAAAAATCAGGCCCCAGGAAACACGTTCCGAGCCCTTTTCGCCCATCCAAAAGTGCCCCCAAAGGAAGGCTTTGGGTACAAGTGAACTCCCCAGGGGAGCCTTTACGCAGCCCCACATGCAACTGGACCCTCCGGGTTCGCTGTTTCTGAGCATCCCTAAACATAACCCTAGCCGGCATCGAAGACGACTGAAAAATCAGGCCCCAGGAAATGCGTTGCGAGCCCTTTTCGCCCATCCAAAAGTGCCCCCAAAGGAAGGCTTTGGGTACAAGAGAACTCCCCAGGGGAGCCTTTACGCAGCCCCACATGCAACTGGACCCTCCGGGTTCGATTTTTCCGAGCAACGCTAAATATATCACTAGCCGTCATGGGAGAAGACTGAAAACCCGGGCCCCAGAAAACGAGATGCAAGACCCTTTGGACCATCCAAAAGTGCCACCAAAGGAAGGCTTTGGGTACAAGTGAACTCCCCAGGGGAGCCTTTACGCAGCCCCACATGCAACTGGACCCTCCGGGTTCGCTGTTTCTGAGCATCCCTAAACATAACCCTGGCCGGCATCGAAGAAGACTGAAAATTCAGGCCCCAGGTAATGCGATGCGAGCCCTTTTTGCCCACCCAAAAGTGCCCCCAAAGGAAGGCTTTGGGTACAAGTGAAGTCCCCAGGGGAGCCTTTACGCAGCCCCACATGCAACTGGACCCTCCGGGTTCGCTGTTTCCGAGCAACGCTAAATATATCACTAGCCGACATTGGAGAAGACTGAAAACCCGGGCCCCAGAAAACGCGTTGCAAGCCCCTTTGGACCGTCCAAAAGTGTCACCAAAGGAAGGCTTTGGGTACATCAGAAGTTCCCAGGGGAGCCTTTACGCAGCCCCACATGCAACTGGACCCTCCGGGTTCGCTGTTTCCGAGCATCCCTAAACAAAGCCCTAGCCGGCATCGAAGACGACTGAAAAATCAGGCCCCAGGAAACACGTTCCGAGCCCTTTTCGCCCATCCAAAAGTGCCCCCAAAGGAAGGC
Source organism: Anas platyrhynchos (assembly GCF_047663525.1). Taxonomy (NCBI): domain Eukaryota; kingdom Metazoa; phylum Chordata; class Aves; order Anseriformes; family Anatidae; genus Anas; species Anas platyrhynchos. Next base: position 8,754,412 of record NC_092610.1, read on the forward strand.
TTTGGGTACAAGTGAACTCCCCAGGGGAGCCTTTACGCAGCCCCACATGCAACTGGACCCTCCGGGTTCGCTGTTTCTGAGCATCCCTAAACATAACCCTAGCCGGCATCGAAGACGACTGAAAAATCAGGCCCCAGGAAATGCGTTGCGAGCCCTTTTCGCCCATCCAAAAGTGCCCCCAAAGGAAGGCTTTGGGTACAAGTTAAGTCCCCAGGGGAGCCTTTACACAGCCCCACATGCAACTGGACCCTCCGGGTTCGCTGTTTCCGAGCAACGCTAAATATATCACTAGCGGCATTGGAGAAGACTGAAAACCCTGGCCCCAGAAAACGCGTTGCAAGCCCCTTTGGACCGTCCAAAAGTGTCACCAAAGGAAGGCTTTGGGTACATCAGAAGTTCCCAGGGGAGCCTTTACGCAGCCCCACATGCAACTGGACCCTCCGGGTTCGCTGTTTCCGAGCATCCCTAAATATAGACCTAGCCGGCATCGAAGACGACTGAAAAATGAGGCCGCAGGAAATGCGTTACGAGCCCTTTTCGCCCATCCAAAAGTGCCCACAAAGGAAGACTATGGATACAAGTGAACTCCCCAGGGGAGCCTTTACGCAGCCCAACATGCAATTGGACCCTCCGGGTTCGATTTTTTCGAGCAACGCTAAATATATCCCTAGTCGGCTGTGGAGAAGACTGAAAACCCGGGCCACAGAAAATGCGTTACAAGCCCCTTTGGACCATCCAAAATTGTCACCATAGGAAGGCTTTGGGTACAAGTGAACTCCCCAGGGGAGCCTTTACACTGCCCCACATGCAACTGGACCCTCCGGGTTCGCTGTTCATGAGCAAACCTAAACGTAGCCCTAGCCGTCATCGGAGACGAGTGAAAAATCAGACCCAGGAAATGCGTTGCGAGCCCCTTTGGACCATCCAAAAGTGCCCCCAAAGGAAGGCTTTGCGTACATCTGAAGTTCCCAGGGGAGCCTTTACGCAGCCCCATATGCAACTGGACCCTGCGGATTCGATTTTTCCGAGCAACGCGAAATATATCACTAGCCGGCATAGGAGAAGACTGAAAACCCGGGCCCCAGAAAACGCGTTTCGAGCCGCTTTGGACCATCCAAAAGTGTCACCAAAGAAAGGCTTTGGGTACAAGTGAACTCCCCAGGGGAGCCTTTACGCAGCCCCACATGCAACTGGACCGTCCGGGTTCGCTGTTACCGAGCAACCCTAAACATAGCCCTAGCAGTCATCGGAGACGAGTGAAAAATCAGGCCCCAGGAAACACGTTGCAAGCCCCTTTGGACCATCCAAAAGTGTCACCAAAGGAAGGCTTTGGGTACAAGTGAACTCCCCAGGGGAGCCTTTACGCAGCCCCACATGCAACTGGACCCTCCGGGTTCGCTGTTTCCGAGCATCCCTAAACATAGCCCTAACCGGCATCGAAGACGACTGAAAAATCAGGCCCCAGGAAATGCGTTCCGAGCCCTTTTCGGCCATCCAAAAGTGCCCCCAAAGGAAGGCTTTGGGTACAAGTGAACTCCCCAGGGGAGCCTTTACGCAGCCCCACATGCAACTGGACCCTCCGGGTTCGCTCTTTCCGAGCATCCCTAAACATAGCCCTAGCCGGCATCGATGACGACTGAAAAATCAGGCACCAGGAAATGCGTTGCGAGCCCTTTTCACCCATCCAAAAGTGCCCCCAAAGGAAGGCTTTGGGTACAAGTGAACTCCCTGGGGGAGCCTTTACGCAGCCCCACATGCAACTGGACCCTCCGGGTTCACTGTTTCTGAGCATCCCTAAACATAGCCCTACCCGGCATCGAAGACGACTGAAAAATCAGGCCCCAGGAAATGCGTTGCGAGCCCTTTTCGCCCATCCAAAAGTGTCACCAAAGGAAGGCTTTGGGTACAAGTGAACTCCCCAGGGGAGCCTTTACGCAGCCCCACATGCAACTGGACCGTCCGGGTTCGCTGTTTCCGAGCAACGCTAAATATATCACTAGTCGGCATGGGAGAAGACTGAAAACCCGGGCCCTAGAAAACGCGTTTCAAGCCCCTTTGGACCATCGAAAAGTGCCCCCAAAGGAAGGCTTTGGGTACATCAGAAGTTCCCAGGGGAGCCTTTACGCAGCCCCACATGCAACTGGACCCTCCGGGTTCGCTGTTTCCGAGCATCCCTAAACATATCGTTAGCCGGCATCGATGACGAGTGAAAAATCAGGCCCCAGGAAATGCGTTACAAGCCCCATTCGCCCATCCAAAAGTGCCCCCAAAGGAAGTCTTTGGGTACAAGTGAACTCCCCAGGGGAGCCTTTACGCAGCCCCACATGCAACTGGACCCTCCGGGTTCGCTGTTCCTGAGCAAACCTAAACGTAGCACTAGCCGTCATCGGAGACGAGTGAAAAATCAGGCCCCAGGAAATGCGTTACGAGCCCTTTTCGTCCATCCAAAAGTGCCCCCAAAGGAAGGCTTTGGGTACAAGTGAACTCCCCAGGGGAGCCTTTACGCAGCCCCACATGCAACTGGACCCTCCGGGTTCTCTGTTTCTGAGCATCCCTAAACATAGCCCTAGCCGGCATCGAAGAAGACTGAAAAATCAGGCCCCAGGAAATGCGTTGCGAGCCCTTTTCGCCCATCCAAAAGTGCCCCCAAAGGAAGGCTTTCGGTACAAGTGAACTCCCTGGGGGAGCCTTTACGCAGCCCCACGTGCAACTGGACCCTCCGGGTTCGCTGTTTCCGAGCAACGATAAATATATCACTAGCCGGCATGGGAGAAGACTGAAAACCCGGGCCCAAAAAACGCGTTGTAAGCCCCTTTGGACCATCCAAAAGTGTCACCAAAGGAAGGCTTTGGGTACATCAGAAGTTCCCAGGGGAGCCTTTACGCAGCCCCATATGCAACTGGACCCTCCGGGTTCGCTGTTTCCGAGCATCCCTAAACATAGCCCTTGCCGGCATCGAAGACGACTGAAAAATCAGGCCCCAGGAAATGCGTTACGAGCCCTTTTCGCCCATCCAAAAGTGCCCCCAAAGGAAGACTATGGATACAAGTGAACTCCCCAGGGGAGCCTTTACGCAGCCCCACATGCAACTGGACCCTCCGGGTTCGCTGTTTCCGAGCATCCCTAAACATAGCCCTAGCCGGCATCGATGACGACTGAAAAATCAGGCCCCAGGAAATGCGTTAGAAGCCCCATTCACGCATCCAAAAGTGCCCCCAAAGGAAGGCTTTGGGTACAAGTGAACTCCCCAGGGGAGCCTTTACGCAGCCCCACATGCAACTAGACCCTCCGGGTTCAATTTTTTCGAGCAACGCTAAATATATCACTAGCCGGCATGGGAGAAGACTGAAAACCCTGGCCCCAGAAAACACGTTGCAAGCCCCTTTGGACCATCCCAAAGTGTCACCAAAGGAAGGCTTTGGGTACAAGTGAACTCCCCAGGGGAGCCTTTACGCAGCCCCACATGCAACTGGACCCTCCGGGTTCGCTGTTCATGAGCAAACCTAAACGTAGCCCTAGCCGTCTTCGGAGACGAATGAAAAATCCGGCCCCACGAAAGGCGTTGCGAGCCCCTTTGGACCATCCAAAAGTGCCCCCAAAGGAATGCTTTGGGTACATCTGAAGTTCCCAGGGGAGCCTTTACTCAGCCCCATATGCAACTGGACCCTCCGGATTCGATTTTTCCGAGCAACGCTAAATATATCACTAGCCGGCATGGGAGAAGACTGAAAACCCGGGCCCAGAAAACGCGTTGCAAGCCCCTTTGGACCATCCAAAAGTGTCACCAAAGGAAGGCTTTGGGTACAAGTGAACTCCCCAGGGGAGCCTTTACGCAGCCCCACATGCAACTGGACCCTCCGGGTTCGCTGTTTCCGAGCATCCCTAAACATTGTGCTAACCGGCATTGATGACGACTGAAAAAACAGGCCCCAGGAAATGCGTTACGAGCCCTTTTCACCCATCCAAAAGTGCCCCCAAAGGAAGGCTTTGGGTACAAGAGAACTCCCCAGGGGAGCCTTTACGCAGCCCCACATGCAACTGGACCCTCCGGGTTCGATTTTTCCGAGCAACGCTAAATATATCACTAGCCGTCATGGGAGAAGACTGAAAACCCGGGCCCCAGAAAACGAGATGCAAGACCCTTTGGACCATCCAAAAGTGTCACCAAAGGAAGGCTTTGGCTACAAGTGAACTCCCCAGGGGAACCTTTACGCAGCCCCACATGCAACTGGACCCTCAGCGTTCGCTGTTTCCGAGCATCCGTAAACATAGCCCTTGCCGGCATCGAAGACGACTGAAAAATCAGGCCCCAGGAAATGCGTTACGAGCCCTTTTCGCCCATCCAAAAGTGCCCCCAAAGGAAGGCTTTGGGTACAAGTGAACTCCCCAGGGGAGCCTTTACGCAGCCCCACATGCAACTGGACCCTCCGGGTTCGCTGTTTCCGAGCATCCCTAAACATAGAGCTAGCCGGCATTGATGAGGAGTGAAAAATCAGGCCCCAGGAAATGCGTTACCAGCCCCATTCGCCCATCCAAAAGTGCCCCCAAAGGAACGCTTTGGGTACATCAGAAGTTCCCAGGGGAGCCTTTACGCAGCCCCATATGCAACTGGACCCTCCGGGTTCGCTGTTTCCGAGCAACCCTAAACATAGACCTAGCAGTCATCGGAGACGACTGAAAAATCAGACCCCATGAAATGCGTTGCGAACCCCTATGGACCATCCAAAACTGTCACTAAAAGAAGGCTTTGGGTACAAGTGAACTCCCCAGGGGAGCCTTTACGCAGCCCCACATGCAACTGGACCCTCCGGGTTCAATTTTTTCGAGCAACGCTAAATATATCACTAGCCGGCATGGGAGAAGACTGAAAACCCTGGCCCCAGAAAACACGTTGCAAGCCCCTTTGGACCATCCCAAAGTGTCACCAAAGGAAGGCTTTGGGTACAAGTGAACTCCCCAGGGGAGCCTTTACGCAGCCCCACATGCAACTGGACCCTCCGGGTTCGCTGTTCATGAGCAAACCTAAACGTAGCCCTAGCCGTCTTCGGAGACGAATGAAAAATCCGGCCCCACGAAAGGCGTTGCGAGCCCCTTTGGACCATCCAAAAGTGCCCCCAAAGGAATGCTTTGGGTACATCTGAAGTTCCCAGGGGAGCCTTTACTCAGCCCCATATGCAACTGGACCCTCCGGATTCGATTTTTCCGAGCAACGCTAAATATATCACTAGCCGGCATGGGAGAAGACTGAAAACCCGGGCCCAGAAAACGCGTTGCAAGCCCCTTTGGACCATCCAAAAGTGTCACCAAAGGAAGGCTTTGGGTACAAGTGAACTCCCCAGGGGAGCCTTTACGCAGCCCCACATGCAACTGGACCCTCCGGGTTCGCTGTTTCCGAGCATCCCTAAACATAGCGCTAACCGGCATTGATGACGACTGAAAAAACAGGCCCCAGGAAATGCGTTACGAGCCCTTTTCACCCATCCAAAAGTGCCCCCAAAGGAAGGCTTTGGGTACAAGAGAACTCCCCAGGGGAGCCTTTACGCAGCCCCACATGCAACTGGACCCTCCGGGTGCGATTTTTCCGAGCAACGCTAAATATATCACTAGCCGTCATGGGAGAAGACTGAAAACCCGGGCCCCAGAAAACGAGATGCAAGACCCTTTGGACCATCCAAAAGTGTCACCAAAGGAAGGCTTTGGCTACAAGTGAACTCCCCAGGGGAACCTTTACGCAGCCCCACATGCAACTGGACCCTCAGCGTTCGCTGTTTCCGAGCATCCGTAAACAAAGCGCTAGCCGGCATCGATGAAGACTGAAAAATCAGGCCCCAGGAAATGCGTTACGAGCCCTTTTCGCCCATCCAAAAGTGCCCCCAAAGGAAGGCTTTGGGTACAAGTGAACTCCCCAGGGGAGCCTTTACGCAGCCCCACATGCAACTGGACCCTCCGGGTTCGCTGTTTCCGAGCATCCCTAAACATAGAGCTAGCCGGCATTGATGAGGAGTGAAAAATCAGGCCCCAGGAAATGCGTTACCAGCCCCATTCGCCCATCCAAAAGTGCCCCCAAAGGAACGCTTTGGGTACATCAGAAGTTCCCAGGGGAGCCTTTACGCAGCCCCATATGCAACTGGACCCTCCGGGTTCGCTGTTTCCGAGCAACCCTAAACATAGACCTAGCAGTCATCGGAGACGACTGAAAAATCAGACCCCATGAAATGCGTTGCGAACCCCTATGGACCATCCAAAACTGTCACTAAAAGAAGGCTTTGGGTACAAGTGAACTCCCCAGGGGAGCCTTTACGCAGCCCCACATGCAACTGGACCCTCCGGGTTCGCTGTTTCCGAGCATCCCTAAACATAGCCCTAGCCGGCATCGAAGACGACTGAAAAATCAGGCCCCAGGAAATGCGTTACGAGCCCTTTTCGCCCATCCAAAAGTGCCCCCAAAGGAAGACTATGGATACAAGTGAACTCCCCACGGGAGCCTTTACACAGCCCCACATGCAACTGGACCCTCCGGGTTCGCTGTTTCCGAGCATCCCTAAACATAGCCCTAGCCGGCATCGATGACGACTGAAAAATCAGGCCCCAGGAAATGCGTTAGAGGCCACATTCGCGCATCCAAAAGTGCCCCCAAAGGAAGGCTTTGGGTACAAGAGAACTCCCCAGGGGAGCCTTTACGCAGCCCCACATGCAACTGGACCCTCCGGGTTCACTGTTCATGAGCAAACCTAAACGTAGCCCTAGCAGTCATCGGAGACGAGTGAAAAATCAGGCCCCAGGAAATGCGTTGCGAGCCCCTTTGGACCATCCAAAAGTGCCCCCAAAGGAAGGCTTTGGGTACATCTGAAGTTCCCAGGGGAGCCTTTACGCAGCCCCACATGCAACTGGACCCTCCGGGTTCGCTGTTTCCGAGCATCCCTAAACATAGCCCTAGCCGGCATCGAAGACGACTGAAAAATCAGGCCCCAGGAAATGCGTTGCAAGCCCTTTTCTCCCATCCAAAAGTGCCCCCAAAGGAAGGCTTTGGGTACATCTGAAGTTCCCAGGGGAGCATTTACGCAGCCCCACATGCAACTGGACCCTCGGGGTTCGCTGTTTCCGAGCATCCCTAAACATAATACTAACCGGCATCGAAGACGACTGAAAAATCTGGCCCCAGGAAATGCGTTGCAAGCCCTTATATCCCATCCAAATGTGCCCCCAAAGGAAGGCTTTGGGTACAAGAGAACTCCCCAGGGGAGCCTTTACGCAGCCCCACATGCAACTGGACCCTCCGGGTTCGCTGTTTCCGAGCATCCCTAAACATAGCCCTAGCCGGCATCGAAGACGAATGAAAAATCAGGCCCCAGGAAATGCGTTGCGAGCCCTTTTCGCCCATCCCAAAGAGTCACCAAAGGAAGGCTTTGGGTACAAGTGAACTCCCCAGGGGAGCCTTTACACTGCCCCACATGCAACTGGACCCTCCGGGTTCACTGTTCCTGAGCAAACCTAAACGTAGCCCTAGCCGTCATCGGAGATGCCTGAAAAATCAGGCCCCAGGAAATGATTTACGAGCCCTTTTCGCCCATCCAAAAGTGCCCCCAAAGGAAGGCTTTGGGTACAAGAGAACTCCCCAGGGGAGCCTTTACGCAGCCCCACATGCAGCTGGACCCTCCGGGTTCGCTGTTCCTGAGCATCCCTAAACACAGCCCTAGCCGGCATCGAAGACGACTGAAAAATCAGGCCTCAGGAAATGCGTTGCAAGCCCTTTTCGGCCATCCAAAAGTGCCCCCAAAGGAAGGCTTTGGGTACAAGTGAACTCCCCAGGGGAGCCTTTACGCAGCCCCATATGCAACTGGACCCTCCGGGTTCGATTTTTCCGAGCAACCCTAAATATATCACTAGCCGGCATGGGAGAAGACTGAAAAACCGAGCCCCAGAAAACGAGATGCAAGACCTTTTGGACCATCCAAGAGTGTCACCAAAGGAAGGCTTTGGGTACAAGTGAACTCCCCAGGGGAGCCTTTACGCAGCCCCACATGCAACTGGACCCTCCGGGTTCGCTGTTTCCGAGCATCCCTAAACATAGCGCTAGCTGGCATCGATGACGACTGAAAAATCAGGCCCCAGGAAATGCATTGCGAGCCCTTTTCGCCCATCCAAAAATGCCCCCAAAGGAAGGCTTTGGGTACAAGTGAACTCCCCAGGGGAGCCTTTACGCAGCCCCACATGCAACTGGACCCTCCGGGTTCGCTGTTTCTGAGCATCCCTAAACATAACCCTACCCGGCATCGAAGATGACTGAAAAATCAGGCCCCAGGAAATGCGTTGCGAGCCCCTTTGGACCATCCAAAAGTGTCACCAAAGGAAGGCTTTGGGTACAAGTGAACTCCCCAGGGGAGCCTTTACGCAGCCCCATATGCAACTGGACCCTCCGGGTTCGCTGTTTCCGAGCAACGCTAAATATATCACTAGTCGGCATGGGAGAAGACTGAAAACCCTGGCCCCAGAAAACGCGTTGCAAGCCCCTTTAGACCATCCCAAAGTGTCACCAAAGGAAGGCTTTTGGTACAAGTGAACTCCCCAGGGGAGCCTTTACGCAGCCCCACATGCAACTGGACCCTCCGGGTTCACTGTTCATGAGCAAACCTAAACGTAGCCCTAGCCGTCATCGGAGACGAGTGAAAAAGCAGGCCCAAGGAAATGCGTTGCGAGCCCCTTTGGACCATCCAAAAGTGCCCCCAAAGGAAGGCTTTGGGTACATATGAAGTTCCCAGGGGAGCCTTTACGCAGCCCCACATGCAACTGGACCCTCCGGGTTCGCTGTTTCCGAGCATCCCTAAACATAGCCCTAGCCGGCATCGAAGACGACTGAAAAATCAGGCCCCAGGAAATGCGTTACGAGCCCTTTTCTCCCATCCAAAAGTGCCCCCAAAGGAAGGCTTTGGGTACATCTGAAGTTCCCAGGGGAGCATTTACGCAGCCCCACATGCAACTGGACCCTCGGGGTTCGCTGTTTCCGAGCATCCCTAAACATAGCCCTAGCCGGCATCGAAGACGACTGAAAAATCTGGCCCCAGGAAATGCGTTGCAAGCCCTTTTCTCCCATCCAAATGTGCCCCCAAAGGAAGGCTTTGGGTACAAGAGAACTCCCCAGGGGAGCCTTTACGCAGCCCCACATGCAACTGGACCCTCCGGGTTCGCTGTTTCCGAGCATCCCTAAACATAGCGCTAGCCGGCATCGAAGACGACTGAAAAATCAGGCCCCAGGAAATGCGTTACGAGCCCTTTTCGCCCATCCAAAAGTGCCCCCAAAGGAAGGCTTTAGGTACAAGTGAACTCCCCAGGGGAGCCTTTACGCAGCCCCACATGCAGCTGGACCCTCCGGGTTCGCTGTTTCTGAGCATCCCTAAACATAGCCCTAGCCGGCATCGAAGACGACAGAAAAATCAGGCCCCAGGAAACACGTTGCAAGCCCCTTTGGACCATCCCAAAGTGTCACCAAAGGAAGGCTTTGGGTACAAGTGAACTGCCCAGGGGAGCCTTTACGCAGCCCCACATGCAACTGGACCCTCCGGGTTCGCTGTTACCGAGCATCCCTAAACATAGCCCTAGCCGGCATCGAAGACGACTGAAAAATCATTCCCCAGGAAACTCGTTGCAAGCCCCTTTGAACCATCCAAAAGTGTCACCAAAGGAAGGCTTTGGGTACAAGAGAACTCCCCAGGGGAGCCTTTACGCAGCCCCACATGCAACTGGACCCTCCGGGTTCGCTGTTCATGAGCAAAACTAAACGTAGCCCTAGCCGTCCTTGGAGACGAGTGAAAAATCCGGCCCCAGGAAATGCGTTGCGAGCCCTTTTCGCTCATCCCAAAGAGTCACTATAGGAAGGCTTTGGGTACAAGAGAACTCCCCAGGGGAGCCTTTACGCAGCCCCACATGCAACTGGACCCTCCGGGTTCGCTGTTTCCGAGCATCCCTAAACATAGCCCTAGCCGGCATCGAAGACGACTGAAAAATCTGGCCCCAGGAAATGCGTTGCAAGCCCTTTTCTCCCATCCAAATGTGCCCCCAAAGGAAGGCTTTGGGTACAAGAGAACTCCCCAGGGGAGCCTTTACGCAGCCCCACATGCAACTGGACCCTCCGGGTTCACTGTTCATGAGCAAACCTAAACGTAGCCCTAGCCGTCATCGGAGATGCCTGAAAAATCAGGCCCCAGGAAATGAGTTACGAGCCCTTTTCGCCCATCCAAAAGTGCCCCCAAAGGAAGGCTTTGGGTACAAGAGAACTCCCAGGGGAGCCTTTACGCAGCCCCACATGCAACTGGACCCTCCGGGTTCGCTGTTTCCGAGCATCGCTAAACATAGCCCTAGCCGGCATCGAAGACGACTGAAAAATCAGGCCCCAGGAAATGCGTTACGAGCCCTTTTCTCCCATCCAAAAGTGCCCCCAAAGGAAGGCTTTGGGTACATCTGAAGTTCCCAGGGGAGCATTTACGCAGCCCCACATGCAACTGGACCCTCGGGGTTCGCTGTTTCCGAGCATCCCTAAACATAGCCCTAGCCGGCATCGAAGACGACTGAAAAATCTGGCCCCAGGAAATGCGTTGCAAGCCCTTTTCTCCCATCCAAATGTGCCCCCAAAGGAAGGCTTTGGGTACAAGAGAACTCCCCAGGGGAGCCTTTACGCAGCCCCACATGCAACTGGACCCTCCGGGTTCGCTGTTTCCGAGCATCCCTAAACATAGCGCTAGCCGGAATCGAAGACGACTGAAAAATCAGGCCCCAGGAAATGCGTTACGAGCCCTTTTCGCCCATCCAAAAGTGCCCCCAAAGGAAGGCTTTAGGTACAAGTGAACTCCCCAGGGGAGCCTTTACGCAGCCCCACATGCAACTGGACCGTCCGGGTTCGCTGTTTCTGAGCATCCCTAAACATAGCCCTAGCCGGCATCGAAGACGACAGAAAAATCAGGCCCCAGGAAACACGTTGCAAGCCCCTTTGGACCATCCCAAAGTGTCACCAAAGGAAGGCTTTGGGTACAAGCGAACTGCCCAGGGGAGCCTTTACGCAGCCCCACATGCAACTGGACACTCCGGGTTCGCTGTTACCGAGCATCCCTAAACATAGCCCTAGCCGGCATCGAAGACGACTGAAAAATCAGTCCCCAGGAAACTCGTTGCAAGCCCCTTTGAACCATCCAAAAGTGTCACCAAAGGAAGGCTTTTGGTACAAGAGAACTCCCCAGGGGAGCCTTTACGCAGCCCCACATGCAACTGGACCCTCCGGGTTCGCTGTTCATGAGCAAAACTAAACGTAGCCCTAGCCGTCCTTGGAGACGAGTGAAAAATCCGGCCCCAGGAAATGCGTTGCGAGCCCTTTTCGCTCATCCCAAAGAGTCACTAAAGGAAGGCTTTGGGTACAAGAGAACTCCCCAGGGGAGCCTTTACGCAGCCCCACATGCAACTGGACCCTCCGGGTTCGCTGTTTCCGAGCATCCCTAAACATAGCCCTAGCCGGCATCGAAGACGACTGAAAAATCTGGCCCCAGGAAATGCGTTGCAAGCCCTTTTCTCCCATCCAAATGTGCCCCCAAAGGAAGGCTTTGGGTACAAGAGAACTCCCCAGGGGAGCCTTTACGCAGCCCCACATGCAACTGGACCCTCCGGGTTCACTGTTCATGAGCAAACCTAAACGTAGCCCTAGCAGTCATCGGAGACGAGTGAAAAATCAGGCCCCAGGAAATGCGTTGCGAGCCCCTTTGGACCATCCAAAAGTGCCCCCAAAGGAAGGCTTTGGGTACATCTGAAGTTCCCAGGGGAGCCTTTACGCAGCCCCACATGCAACTGGACCCTCCGGGTTCGCTGTTTCCGAGCATCCCTAAACATAGCCCTAGCCGGCATCGAAGACGACTGAAAAATCTGGCCCCAGGAAATGCGTTGCAAGCCCTTTTCTCCCATCCAAATGTACCCCCAAAGGAAGGCTTTGGGTACAAGAGAACTCCCCAGGGGAGCCTTTACGCAGCCCCACATGCAACTGGACCCTCCGGGTTCCCTGTTTCCGAGCATCCCTAAACATAGCCCTAGCCGGCATCGAAGACGAATGAAAAATCAGGCCCCAGGAAATGCGTTGCAAGCCCTTTTCGCCCATCCCAAAGAGTCACCAAAGGAAGGCTTTGGGTACAAGTGAACTCCCCAGGGGAGCCTTTACACTGCCCCACATGCAACTGGACCCTCCGGGTTCACTGTTCCTGAGCAAACCTAAACGTAGCCCTAGCCGTCATCGGAGATGCCTGAAAAATCAGGCCCCAGGAAATGAGTTACGAGCCCTTTTCGCCCATCCAAAAGTGCCCCCAAAGGAAGGCTTTGGGTACAAGAGAACTCCCCAGGGGAGCCTTTACGCAGCCCCACATGCAGCTGGACCCTCCGGGTTCGCTGTTCCTGAGCATCCCTAAACACAGCCCTAGCCGGCATCGAAGACGACTGAAAAATCAGGCCTCAGGAAATGCGTTGCAAGCCCTTTTCGGCCATCCAAAAGTGCCCCCAAAGGAAGGCTTTGGGTACAAGTGAACTCCCCAGGGGAGCCTTTACGCAGCCCCACATGCAACAGGACCCTCCGGGTTCGCTGTTTCCGATAATCCCTAAACATAGCCCGAGCTGGCATCGATGACGACTGAAAAATCAGGCCCCAGGAAATGCGTTGCGAGCCCTTTTCGCCCATCCAAAAGTGCCCCCAAAGGAAGGCTTTGGGTACAAGTGAACTCCCCAGGGGAGCCTTTACGCAGCCCAACATGCAACTGGACCCTCCGGATTCGCTGTTTCCGAGCATCCCTAAACATAGCGCTAGCTGGCATCGATGACGACTGAAAAATCAGGCCCCAGGAAATGCGTTGCGAGCCCTTTTCGCCCATCCAAAAATGCCCCCAAAGGAAGGCTTTGGGTACATCTGAAGTTCCCAGGGGAGCCTTTACGCAGCCCCACATGCAACTGGACCCTCCGGGTTCGCTGTTTCCGAGCATCCCTAAACATAGCCCTAGCCGGCATCGAAGACGACTGAAAAATCAGGCCCCAGGAAATGCGTTGCAAGCCCTTTTCGCCCATCCAAAAGTGCCCCCAAAGGAAGGCTTTGGGTACATCTGAAGTTCCCAGGGGAGCATTTACGCAGCCCCACATGCAACTGGACCCTCGGGGTTCGCTGTTTCCGAGCATCCCTAAACATAAAACTAACCGGCATCGAAGACGACTGAAAAATCTGGCCCCAGGAAATGCGTTGCAAGCCCTTTTCTCCCATCCAAATGTACCCCCAAAGGAAGGCTTTGGGTACAAGAGAACTCCCCAGGGGAGCCTTTACGCAGCCCCACATGCAACTGGACCCTCCGGGTTCCCTGTTTCCGAGCATCCCTAAACATAGCCCTAGCCGGCATCGAAGACGAATGAAAAATCAGGCCCCAGGAAATGCGTTGCAAGCCCTTTTCGCCCATCCCAAAGAGTCACCAAAGGAAGGCTTTGGGTACAAGTGAACTCCCCAGGGGAGCCTTTACACTGCCCCACATGCAACTGGACCCTCCGGGTTCACTGTTCCTGAGCAAACCTAAACGTAGCCCTAGCCGTCATCGGAGATGCCTGAAAAATCAGGCCCCAGGAAATGAGTTACGAGCCCTTTTCGCCCATCCAAAAGTGCCCCCAAAGGAAGGCTTTGGGTACAAGAGAACTCCCCAGGGGAGCCTTTACGCAGCCCCACATGCAGCTGGACCCTCCGGGTTCGCTGTTCCTGAGCATCCCTAAACACAGCCCTAGCCGGCATCGAAGACGACTGAAAAATCAGGCCTCAGGAAATGCGTTGCAAGCCCTTTTCGGCCATCCAAAAGTGCCCCCAAAGGAAGGCTTTGGGTACAAGTGAACTCCCCAGGGGAGCCTTTACGCAGCCCCACATGCAACAGGACCCTCCGGGTTCGCTGTTTCCGATAATCCCTAAACATAGCCCGAGCTGGCATCGATGACGACTGAAAAATCAGGCCCCAGGAAATGCGTTCCGAGCCCTTTTAGCCCATCCAAAAGTGCCCCCAAAGGAAGGCTTTGGGTACAAGTGAACTCCCCAGGGGAGCCTTTACGCAGCCCAACATGCAACTGGACCCTCCGGATTCGCTGTTTCCGAGCATCCCTAAACATAGCGCTAGCTGGCATCGATGACGACTGAAAAATCAGGCCCCAGGAAATGCGTTGCGAGCCCTTTTCGCCCATCCAAAAATGCCCCCAAAGGAAGGCTTTGGGTACAAGTGAACTCCCCAGGGGAGCCTTTACGCCGCCCCACATGCAACTGGACCCTCCGGGTTCGCTGTTTCCGAGCATCCCTAAACATAACCCTACCCGGCATCGAAGATGACTGAAAAATCAGGCCCCAGGAAATGCGTTGCGAGCCCTTTTCGCCCATCCAAAAGTGTCACCAAAGGAAGGCTTTGGGTACAAGAGAACTCCCCAGGGGAGCCTTTACGCAGCCCCACATGCAACTGGACCCTCCGGGTTCGCTGTTCCTGAGCAAAACTAAACGTACCCCTAGCCGTCATCGGAGACGAGTGAAAAATCAGGCCCCAGGAAATGCGTTGTGAGCCCTTTTCGCCCATCCAAAAGTGCCCCCAAAGGAAGGCTTTGGGTACAAGTGAACTCCCCAGGGGAGCCTTTAATCAGCCCCACATGCAACTAGACCCTCCGGGTTCAATTTTTCCGAGCAACGCTAAATATATCACTAGCCGGCATGGGAGAAGACTGAAAACCCGGGCCCCAGAAAACGCGTTGCAAGCCCCTTTGGACCATCCAAAAGTGTCACCAAATGAAGGCTTTGGGTACAAGTGAACTCCCCAGGGGAGCCTTTACACTGCCCCACATGCAACTGGACCCTCCGGGTTCGCTGTTCATGAGCAAACCTAAACGTAGCCCTAGCCGTCATCGGAGACGAGTGAAAAATCAGACCCAGGAAATGCGTTGCGAGCCCCTTTGGACCATCCCAAAGTGCCCCCAAAGGAAGGCTTTGGGTACAAGTGAACTCCCCAGGGGAGCCTTTACGCAGCCCCACATGCAACTGGACCCTCCGGGTTCACTGTTTCCGAGCATCCCTAAACATAGCCCTAGCCGGCATCGAAGACGACTGAAAAATCAGGCCCCAGGAAATGCGTTCCGAGCCCTTTTCGGCCATCCAAAAGTGCCACCAAAGGAAGGCTTTGGGTACAAGTGAACTCCCCAGGGGAGCCTTTACGCAGCCCCACATGCAACTGGACCCTCCGGGTTCGCTGTTTCCGAGCATCCCTAAACATAGCCCTAGCCGGCATCGAAGACGACTGAAAACTCAGGCCCCAGGAAATGCGTTACAAGCCCCATTCGCCCATCCAAAATTGCCCCCAAAGGAAGGCTTTGGATACAAGTGAACTCCCCAGGGGAGCCTTTACGCAGCGCCACATGCTACTAGACCCTCCGGGTTCGCTGTTTCCGAGCATCCCTATACATAGCCCTGGCCGGCATAGAAGACGACTGAAAAATCAGGCCCCAGGAAATGCGTTGCGAGCCCTTTTCGCGCATCCAAAAGTGCCCCCAAAGGAAGGCTTTGGGTAGAAGAGAACTGCCCAGGGGAGCCTTTACGCAGCCCCACGTGCAAATAGACCCTCCGGGTTCGATTTTTCTGAGCAACCCTAAATATATCCCTAGCCGGCATGGGAGAAGACTGAAAAATCAGGCCCCAGAAAACGCGTTGCAAGCCCCTTTGGACCATCCCAAAGTGTCACCAAAGGAAGGCTTTTGGTACAAGTGAACTCCCCAGGGGAGCCTTTACGCAGCCCCATATGCAACTGGACCGTCCGGGTTCGCTGTTTCCGAGCAACGCTAAATATATCACTAGTCGGCATGGGAGAAGACTGAAAACGCGGGACCCAGAAAACGCGTTGCAAGCCCCTTTGGACCATCCAAAAGTGTCACCAAAGGAAGGCTTTGGGTACATCAGAAGTTCCCAGGGGAGCCTTTACGCAGCCCAACATGCAACTGGACCCTCCGGGTTCGCTGTTTCCGAGCATCCCTAAACATAGCGCTAGCCGGCATTGATGAGGACTGGAAAATCAGGCCCCAGGAAATGCGTTCCGAGCCCCATTCGACCATCCAAAAGTGCCCTTAAAGGAAGGCTTTGGGTACAAATGAACTCCCCAGGGGAGCCTTTACGCAGCCCCACATGCAACTGGACCCTCCGGGTTCGCTGTTCCTGAGCAAACCTAAACATAGCCCTAGCCGTCATTGGAGACGAGTGAAAAATCAGGCCCCAGGAAATGCGTTGTGAGCCCTTTTCGCCCATCCAAAAGTGCCACCAAAGGAAGGCTTTGGGTACAAGAGAACTCCCCAGGGGAGCCTTTAAGCAGCCCCACATGCCACTGGACCCTTCTGGTTCGCTGTTTCCGAGCATCCCTAAACATAACCCTAGCCGGCATCGATGACGACTGAAAAATCAGGCCCCAGGAAATGCGTTACGAGCCCTTTTCGCCCATCCAAAAGTGCCCCCAAAGGAAGGCTTTGGGTACAAGTGAACTCCCCAGGGGAGCCTTTACGCAGCCCCACATGCAACTGGACCCTCCGGGTTCGCTGTTTCCGAGCAACGCTAAATATATCACTAGCCGGCATGGGAGAAGACTGAAAACTCAGGCCCCAGGAAATGCGTTACAAGCCCCATTCGCCCATCCAAAATTGCCCCCAAAGGAAGGCTTTGGATACAAGTGAAGTCCCCAGGGGAGCCTTTACGCAGCGCCACATGCTACTAGACCCTCCGGGTTCGCTGTTTCCGAGCATCCCTATACATAGCCCTAGCCGGCATAGAAGACGACTGAAAAATCAGGCCGCAGGAAATGCGTTCCGAGCCCTTTTCGCGCATCCAAAAGTGCCCCCAAAGGAAGGCTTTGGGTACAAGAGAACTCCCCAGGGGAGCCTTTACGCAGCCCCACATGCAACTGGACCCTCCGGGTTCGCTGTTTCCGAGCATCCCTAAACATAACACTAGCCGGCATAGAAGACGACTGAAAAATCAGGCCCCAGGAAATGCGTTGCGAGCCCCATTCGCCCATCCAAAAGTGCCCCCAAAGGAAGGCTTTGGGTATAAGAGAACTCCCCAGGGGAGCCTTTACGCAGCCCCACATGCAACTGGACCCTCCGGGTTCGCTGTTCCTGAGCAAAACTAAACGTACCCCTAGCCGTCATCGGAGACGAGTGAAAAATCAGGCCCCAGGAAATGCGTTGTGAGCCCTTTTCGCCCATCCAAAAGTGCCCCCAAAGGAAGGCTTTGGGTACAAGTGAACTCCCCAGGGGAGCCTTTACTCAGCCCCACATGCAACTAGACCCTCCGGGTTCAATTTTTCCGAGCAACGCTAAATATATCACTAGCCGGCATGGGAGAAGACTGAAAACCCGGGCCCCAGAAAACGCGTTGCAAGCCCCTTTGGACCATCCAAAAGTGTCACCAAATGAAGGCTTTGGGTACAAGTGAACTCCCCAGGGGAGCCTTTACACTGCCCCACATGCAACTGGACCCTCCGGGTTCGCTGTTCATGAGCAAACCTAAACGTAGCCCTAGCCGTCATCGGAGACGAGTGAAAAATCAGACCCAGGAAATGCGTTGCGAGCCCCTTTGGACCATCCAAAAGTGCCCCCAAAGGAAGGCTTTGGGTACATCTGAAGTTCCCAGGGGAGCCTTTCCGCAGCCCCATATGCAACTGGACCCTCCGCATTCGATTTTTCCGAGCAACGCGAAATATATCACTAGCCGGCATAGGAGAAGACTGAAAACCCGGGCCCCAGAAAACGCGTTGCGAGCCGCTTTGGACCATCCAAAAGTGTCACCAAAGAAAGGCTTTGGGTACAAGTGAACTCCCCAGGGGAGCTTTTACGCAGCCCCACATGCAACTGGACCCTCCGGGTTCGCTGTTACCGAGCAACCCTAAACATAGCCCTAGCAGTCATCGGAGACGAGTGAAAAATCAGGCCCCAGGAAACACGTTGCAAGCCCCTTTGGACCATCCAAAAGTGTCACCAAAGGAAGGCTTTGGGTACAAGTGAACTCCCCAGGGGAGACTTTACGCAGCCCCACATGCAACTGGACCCTCCGGGTTCACTGTTTCCGAGCATCCCTAAACATAGCCCTAGCCGGCATCGAAGACGACTGAAAAATCAGGCCCCAGGAAATGCGTTCCGAGCCCTTTTCGCCCATCCAAAAGTGCCCCCAAAGGAAGGCTTTGGGTACAAGTGAACTCCCCAGGGGAGCCTTTACGCAGCCCCACATGCAACTGGACCCTCCGGGTTCGCTGTTTCCGAGCATCCCTAAACATAGCCCTAGCCGGCATCGAAGACGACTGAAAACTCAGGCCCCAGGAAATGCGTTACAAGCCCCATTCGCCCATCCAAAATTGCCCCCAAAGGAAGGCTTTGGATACAAGTGAACTCCCCAGGGGAGCCTTTACGCAGCGCCACATGCTACTAGACCCTCCGGGTTCGCTGTTTCCGAGCATCCCTATACATAGCCCTGGCCGGCATAGAAGACGACTGAAAAATCAGGCCGCAGGAAATGCGTTGCGAGCCCTTTTCGCGCATCCAAAAGTGCCCCCAAAGGAAGGCTTTGGGTACAAGAGAACTGCCCAGGGGAGCCTTTACGCAGCCCCACGTGCAAATAGACCCTCCGGGTTCGATTTTTCTGAGCAACCCTAAATATATCCCTAGCCGGCATGGGAGAAGACTGAAAAATCAGGCCCCAGAAAACGCGTTGCAAGCCCCTTTGGACCATCCCAAAGTGTCACCAAAGGAAGGCTTTTGGTACAAGTGAACTCCCCAGGGGAGCCTTTACGCAGCCCCATATGCAACTGGACCGTCCGGGTTCGCTGTTTCCGAGCAACGCTAAATATATCACTAGTCGGCATGGGAGAAGACTGAAAACGCGGGCCCCAGAAAACGCGTTGCAAGCCCCTTTGGACCATCCAAAAGTGTCACCAAAGGAAGGCTTTGGGTACAAATGAACTCCCCAGGGGAGCCTTTACGCAGCCCCACATGCAACTGGACCCTCCGGGTTCGCTGTTTCCGAGCATCCCTAAACATAGCGCTAGCCGGCATTGATGAGGACTGGAAAATCAGGCCCCAGGAAATGCGTTCCGAGCCCCATTCGACCATCCAAAAGTGCCCTTAAAGGAAGGCTTTGGGTACAAATGAACTCCCCAGGGGAGCCTTTACGCAGCCCCACATGCAACTGGACCCTCCGGGTTCGCTGTTCCTGAGCAAACCTAAACATAGCCCTAGCCGTCATTGGAGACGAGTGAAAAATCAGGCCCCAGGAAATGCGTTGCGAGCCCTTTTCGCCCATCCAAAAGTGCCACCAAAGGAAGGCTTTGGGTACAAGAGAACTCCCCAGGGGAGCCTTTAAGCAGCCCCACATGCCACTGGACCCTTCGGGTTCGCTGTTTCCGAGCATCCCTAAACATAACCCTAGCCGGCATCGATGACGACTGAAAAATCAGGCCCCAGGAAATGCGTTACGAGCCCTTTTCGCCCATCCAAAAGTGCCCCCAAAGGAAGGCTTTGGGTACAAGTGAACTCCCCAGGGGAGCCTTTACGCAGCCCCACATGCAACTGGACCCTCCGGGTTCGCTGTTTCCGAGCAACGCTAAATATATCACTAGCCGGCATGGGAGAAGACTGAAAACCCGGGCCCCAGAAAACGCGTTGCAAGCCCCTTTGGACCATCCAAAAGTGCCCCCAAAGGAAGGCTTTGGACACAATTGAACTCCCCAGGGGAGCCTTTACGCAGCCCCACATGCAACTGGATCCTCTGGGTTCGCTGTTCCTGAGCATCCCTAAACATAGCCCTAGCCGGCATTGATGACGACTGAAAAATCAGGCCCCAGGAAATGCGTTGCGAGCCGTTTTCGCCCATCCAAAAGTGCCCCCAAAGGAAGGCTTTGGGTACAATTGAACTCCCCAGGGGAGCCTTTACACTGCCCCACATGCAACTGGACCCTCCGGGTTCACTGTTTCCGAGCATCCCTAAACATAGCCCTAGCCGGCATCGAAGACGACTGAAAAATCAGGCCCCAGGAAATGCGTTCCGAGCCCTTTTCGCCCATCCAAAAGTGCCACCAAAGGAAGGCTTTGGGTACAAGTGAACTCCCCAGGGGAGCCTTTACGCAGCCCCACATGCAACTGGACCCTCCGGGTTCGCTGTTTCCGAGCATCCCTAAACATAGCCCTAGCCGGCATCGAAGACGACTGAAAACTCAGGCCCCAGGAAATGCGTTACAAGCCCCATTCGCCCATCCAAAATTGCCCCCAAAGGAAGGCTTTGGATACAAGTGAACTCCCCAGGGGAGCCTTTACGCAGCGCCACATGCTACTAGACCCTCCGGGTTCGCTGTTTTTGAGCATCCCTATACATAGCCCTGGCCGGCATAGAAGACAACTGAAAAATCAGGCCGCAGGAAATGCGTTGCGAGCCCTTTTCGCGCATCCAAATGTGCCCCCAAAGGAAGGCTTTGGGTACAAGAGAACTGCCCAGGGGACCCTTTACGCAGCCCCACGTGCAACTAGACCCTCCGGGTTCGATTTTTCTGAGCAACCCTAAATATATCCCTAGCCGGCATGGGAGAAGACTGAAAACGCGGGCCCCAGAAAACGCGTTGCAAGCCCCTTTGGACCATCCCAAAGTGTCACCAAAGGAAGGCTTTTGGTACAAGTGAACTCCCCAGGGGAGCCTTTACGCAGCCCCATATGCAACTGGACCGTCCGGGTTCGCTGTTTCCGAGCAACGCTAAATATATCACTAGTCGGCATGGGAGAAGACTGAAAACGCGGGCCCCAGAAAACGCGTTGCAAGCCCCTTTGGACCATCCCAAAGTGTCACCAAAGGAAGGCTTTGGGTACATCAGAAGTTCCCAGGGGAGCCTTTACGCAGCCCAACATGCAACTGGACCCTCCGGGTTCGCTGTTTCCGAGCATCCCTAAACATAGCGCTAGCCGGCATTGATGAGGACTGGAAAATCAGGCCCCAGGAAATGCGTTCCGAGCCCCATTCGAACATCCAAAAGTGCCCTTAAAGGAAGGCTTTGGATACAAATGAACTCCCCAGGGGAGCCTTTACGCAGCCCCACATGCAACTGGACCCTCCGGGTTCGCTGTTCCTGAGCAAACCTAAACATAGCCCTAGCCGTCATTGGAGACGAGTGAAAAATCAGGCCCCAGGAAATGCGTTGCGAGCCCTTTTCGCCCATCCAAAAGTGCCCCCAAAGGAAGGCTTTGGGTACAAGTGAACTCCCCAGGGGAGCCTTTAAGCAGCCCCACATGCCACTGGACCCTTCGGGTTCGCTGTTTCCGAGCATCCCTAAACATAACCCTAGCCGGCATCGATGACGACTGAAAAATCAGGCCCCAGGAAATGCGTTACGAGCCCTTTTCGCCCATCCAAAAGTGCCCCCAAAGGAAGGCTTTGGGTACAAGTGAACTCCCCAGGGGAGCCTTTACGCAGCCCCACATGCAACTGGACCCTCCGGGTTCGCTGTTTCCGAGCAACGCTAAATATATCACTAGCCGGCATGGGAGAAGACTGAAAACCCGGGCCCCAGAAAACGCGTTGCAAGCCCCTTTGGACCATCCAAAAGTGCCCCCAAAGGAAGGCTTTGGACACAATTGAACTCCCCAGGGGAGCCTTTATGCAGCCCCACATGCAACTGGATCCTCTGGGTTCGCTGTTCCTGAGCATCCCTAAACATAGCCCTAGCCGGCATCGAAGACGACTGAAAAATCAGGCCCCAGGAAATGCGTTGCGAGCCGTTTTCTCCCATCCAAAAGTGCCCCCAAAGGAAGGCTTTGGGTACAAGTGAACTCCCCAGGGGAGCCTTTACGCAGCCCCACATGCAACTGGACCCTCCGGGTTCGATTTTTCCGAGCAACGCTAAATATATCACTAGCCGGAATGGGAGAAGACTGAAAACGCGGGCACCAGAAAACGCATTGCAAGCCCCTTTGGACCATCCAAAATTGTCCCCAAAGGAAGGCTTTGGGTACAAGTGAACTCCCCAGGGGAGCCTTTACACTGCCCCACATGCAACTGGACCCTCCGGGTTGGCTGTTCATGAGCAAACCTAAACGTAGCCCTAGCCGTCATCGGAGACGAGTGAAAAATAAGACCCATGAAATGCGTTCCGAGCCCTTTTCGCCCATCCAAAAGTGCCCCCAAAGGAAGGCTTTGGGTACATCTGAAGTTCCCCAGTGGAGCCTTTACGCAGCCCCACATGCAACTGGACCGTCCGGGTTCGCTGTTACGGAGTAACCCTAA
This sequence comes from Anas platyrhynchos, assembly GCF_047663525.1. Classification (NCBI taxonomy): domain Eukaryota; kingdom Metazoa; phylum Chordata; class Aves; order Anseriformes; family Anatidae; genus Anas; species Anas platyrhynchos. The sequence goes on from NC_092610.1 coordinate 8,776,724, forward strand.
ACATAGCCCTAGCAGTCATCGGAGACGAGTGAAAAATCAGGCCCCAGAAAACACGTTGCAAGCCCCTTTGGACCATCCAAAAGTGTCACCAAAGGAAGGCTTTGGGTACAAGTGAACTCCCCAGGGGAGCCTTTACGCAGCCCCACATGCAACTGGACCCTCCGGGTTCGCTGTTTCCGAGCATCCCTAAACATAGCCCTAGCCGGCATCGAAGACGACTGAAAAATCAGGCCCCAGGAAATGCGTTGCAAGCCCTTTTCGCCCATCCAAAAGTGCCCCCAAAGGAAGGCTTTGGTACAAGTGAACTCCCCAGGGGAGCCTTTACGCAGCCCCACATGCAACTGGACCCTCCGGGTTTGCTGTTTCTGAGCATCCCTAAACATAGCCCTAGCCGGCATCGAAGACGACTGAAAAATCAGGCCCCAGGAAATGCGTTCCGAGCCCCACTCGACCATCCAAAATTGCCCCCAAAGGAAGGCTTTGGACACAAGTGAACTCTCCAGGGGAGCCTTTACGCAGCGCCACATGCAACTGGACCCTCCGGGTTCGCTGTTTCCGAGAATCCCTAAACATATCGCTAGCCGGCATAGAAGACGACTGAAAAATCAGGCCGCAGGAAATGCGTTGCGAGCCCTTTTCGCCCATCCAAAAGTGCCCCCAAAGGAAGGCTTTGGGTACAAGAGAACTGCCCAGGGGAGCCTTTACGCAGCCCCACGTGCAACTGGACCCTCCGGGTTCGATTTTTCTGAGCAACCCTAAATATATCCCTAGCCGGCATGGGAGAAGACTGAAAAATCAGGCCCCAGAAAACGCGTTGCAAGCCCCTTTGGACCATCCCAAAGTGTCACCAAAGGAAGGCTTTGGGTACAAGTGAACTCCCCAGGGGAGCCTTTACGCAGCCCCACATGCAACTGGACCCTCCGGGTTCGCTGTTTCCGAGCATCCCTAAACATAGCGCTGGGCGGCATCGATGACGACTGAAAAATAAGGCCGCAGGAAATGCGTTCCGAGCCTTTTCGCCCATCCAAAATTGCCCCCAAAGGAAGGCTTTGGGTACAAGTGAACTCCCCAGGGGAGCCTTTACGCAGCCCCATATGCAACTGGACCCTCCGGGTTCGCTGTTTCCAAGCAACCCTAAACATAACCCTAGCAGTCATCGGAGACGAGTGAAAAATCAGGCCCCAGGAAATGCGTTGCGAGCCCTTTTCGCCCATCCAAAAGTGCCCCCAAAGGAAGGCTTTGGGTACAAGTGAACTCCCCAGGGGAGCCTTTACGCAGCCCCACATGCAACTAGACTCTGGGGGTTCGATTTTTCCGAGCAACGCTAAATATATCACTAGCCGGCATGGGAGAAGACTGAAAACCCGGGCCCCAGAAAACGCGTTGCAAGCCCCTTTGGACCATCCCAAAGTGTCACCAAAGGAAGGCTTTTGGTACAAGTGAACTCCCCAGGGGAGCCTTTACGCAGCCCCATATGCAACTGGACCGTCCGGGTTCGCTGTTTCCGAGCAACGCTAAATATATCACTAGTCGGCATGGGAGAAGACTGAAAACGCGGGCCCCAGAAAACGCGTTGCAAGCCCCTTTGGACCATCCAAAAGTGTCACCAAAGGAAGGCTTTTTGTACAAGTGAACTCCCCAGGGGAGCCTTTACGCAGCCCCACATGCCACTGGACCCTCCGGGTTCGCTGTTTCCGAGCATCCCTAAACATAGCGCTAGCCGGCATTGATGAGGACTGAAAAATCAGGCCCCAGGAAATGCGTTGCGAGCCCTTTTAGCCCATCCAAAAGTGCCCCCAAAGGAAGGCTTTGGGTACAAATGAACTCCCCAGGGGAGCCTTTACGCAGCCCCACATGCAACTGGACCCTCCGGGTTCGCTGTTCCTGAACAAACCTAAACATAGCCCTAGCCGTCATTGGAGACGAGTGAAAAATCAGGCCCCAGGAAATGCGTTGCGAGCCGTTTTCGCCCATCCAAGATTGCCCTCAAAGGAAGGCTTTGGGTACAAGAGAACTCCCCAGGGGAGCCTTTAAGCAGCCCCACATGCCACTGGACCCTTCGGGTTCGCTGTTTCCGAGCATCCCTAAACATAACCCTAGCCGGCATCGATGACGACTGAAAAATCAGGCCCCAGGAAATGCGTTACGAGCCCTTTTCGCCCATCCAAAAGTGCCCCCAAAGGAAGGCTTTGGGTACAAGTGAACTCCCCAGGGGAGCCTTTACGCAGCCCCACATGCAACTGGACCCTCCGGGTTCGCTGTTCCTGAGAAAAACTAAACGTAGCCCTAGCCGTCATCGGAGACGACTGAAAAATCAGGCCCCAGGAAATGCGTTGCGAGCCCTTTTCGCCCATCCAAAAGTGCCCCCAAAGGAAGGCTTTGGGTACATCTGAAGTTCCCAGTGGAGCCTTTACGCAGCCCCACATGCAACTGGACCCTCCGGATTCGATTATTCCGAGCAACGCTAAATATATCACTAGCCGGCATAGGAGAAGACTGAAAACCCGGGCCCCAGAAAACGCATTGCGAGACCCTTTGGACCATCCAAAAGTGTCACCAAAGGAAGGCTTTGGGTACAAGTGAACTCCCCAGGGGAGCCTTTACGCAGCCCCACATGCAACTGGACCCTCCGGGTTCGCTGTTTCCGAGCATCCCTAAACATAGCGCTAGCTGGCATCGATGACGACTGAAAAATCAGGCCCCAGGAAATGCATTGCGAGCCCTTTTCGCCCATCCAAAAATGCCCCCAAAGGAAGGCTTTGGGTACAAGTGAACTCCCCAGGGGAGCCTTTACGCAGCCCCACATGCAACTGGACCCTCCGGGTTCGCTGTTTCTGAGCATCCCTAAACATAACCCTACCCGGCATCGAAGATGACTGAAAAATCAGGCCCCAGGAAATGCGTTGCGAGCCCCTTTGGACCATCCAAAAGTGTCACCAAAGGAAGGCTTTGGGTACAAGTGAACTCCCCAGGGGAGCCTTTACGCAGCCCCATATGCAACTGGACCCTCCGGGTTCGCTGTTTCCGAGCAACGCTAAATATATCACTAGTCGGCATGGGAGAAGACTGAAAACCCTGGCCCCAGAAAACGCGTTGCAAGCCCCTTTAGACCATCCCAAAGTGTCACCAAAGGAAGGCTTTTGGTACAAGTGAACTCCCCAGGGGAGCCTTTACGCAGCCCCACATGCAACTGGACCCTCCGGGTTCACTGTTCATGAGCAAACCTAAACGTAGCCCTAGCCGTCATCGGAGACGAGTGAAAAAGCAGGCCCAAGGAAATGCGTTGCGAGCCCCTTTGGACCATCCAAAAGTGCCCCCAAAGGAAGGCTTTGGGTACATATGAAGTTCCCAGGGGAGCCTTTACGCAGCCCCACATGCAACTGGACCCTCCGGGTTCGCTGTTTCCGAGCATCCCTAAACATAGCCCTAGCCGGCATCGAAGACGACTGAAAAATCAGGCCCCAGGAAATGCGTTACGAGCCCTTTTCTCCCATCCAAAAGTGCCCCCAAAGGAAGGCTTTGGGTACATCTGAAGTTCCCAGGGGAGCATTTACGCAGCCCCACATGCAACTGGACCCTCGGGGTTCGCTGTTTCCGAGCATCCCTAAACATAGCCCTAGCCGGCATCGAAGACGACTGAAAAATCTGGCCCCAGGAAATGCGTTGCAAGCCCTTTTCTCCCATCCAAATGTGCCCCCAAAGGAAGGCTTTGGGTACAAGAGAACTCCCCAGGGGAGCCTTTACGCAGCCCCACATGCAACTGGACCCTCCGGGTTCGCTGTTTCCGAGCATCCCTAAACATAGCGCTAGCCGGCATCGAAGACGACTGAAAAATCAGGCCCCAGGAAATGCGTTACGAGCCCTTTTCGCCCATCCAAAAGTGCCCCCAAAGGAAGGCTTTAGGTACAAGTGAACTCCCCAGGGGAGCCTTTACGCAGCCCCACATGCAGCTGGACCCTCCGGGTTCGCTGTTTCTGAGCATCCCTAAACATAGCCCTAGCCGGCATCGAAGACGACAGAAAAATCAGGCCCCAGGAAACACGTTGCAAGCCCCTTTGGACCATCCCAAAGTGTCACCAAAGGAAGGCTTTGGGTACAAGCGAACTGCCCAGGGGAGCCTTTACGCAGCCCCACATGCAACTGGACCCTCCGGGTTCGCTGTTACCGAGCATCCCTAAACATAGCCCTAGCCGGCATCGAAGACGACTGAAAAATCATTCCCCAGGAAACTCGTTGCAAGCCCCTTTGAACCATCCAAAAGTGTCACCAAAGGAAGGCTTTGGGTACAAGAGAACTCCCCAGGGGAGCCTTTACGCAGCCCCACATGCAACTGGACCCTCCGGGTTCGCTGTTCATGAGCAAAACTAAACGTAGCCCTAGCCGTCCTTGGAGACGAGTGAAAAATCCGGCCCCAGGAAATGCGTTGCGAGCCCTTTTCGCTCATCCCAAAGAGTCACTAAAGGAAGGCTTTGGGTACAAGAGAACTCCCCAGGGGAGCCTTTACGCAGCCCCACATGCAACTGGACCCTCCGGGTTCGCTGTTTCCGAGCATCCCTAAACATAGCCCTAGCCGGCATCGAAGACGACTGAAAAATCTGGCCCCAGGAAATGCGTTGCAAGCCCTTTTCTCCCATCCAAATGTGCCCCCAAAGGAAGGCTTTGGGTACAAGAGAACTCCCCAGGGGAGCCTTTACGCAGCCCCACATGCAACTGGACCCTCCGGGTTCACTGTTCATGAGCAAACCTAAACGTAGCCCTAGCCGTCATCGGAGATGCCTGAAAAATCAGGCCCCAGGAAATGAGTTACGAGCCCTTTTCGCCCATCCAAAAGTGCCCCCAAAGGAAGGCTTTGGGTACATCTGAAGTTCCCAGGGGAGCCTTTACGCAGCCCCACATGCAACTGGACCCTCCGGGTTCGCTGTTTCCGAGCATCGCTAAACATAGCCCTAGCCGGCATCGAAGACGACTGAAAAATCAGGCCCCATTAAATGCGTTACGAGCCCTTTTCGCCCATCCAAAAGTGCCCCCAAAGGAAGGCTTTGGGTACATCTGAAGTTCCCAGGGGAGCATTTACGCAGCCCCACATGCAACTGGACCCTCGGGGTTCGCTGTTTCCGAGCATCCCTAAACATAGCCCTAGCCGGCATCGAAGACGACTGAAAAATCTGGCCCCAGGAAATGCGTTGCAAGCCCTTTTCTCCCATCCAAATGTGCCCCCAAAGGAAGGCTTTGGGTACAAGAGAACTCCCCAGGGGAGCCTTTACGCAGCCCCACATGCAACTGGACCCTCCGGGTTCGCTGTTTCCGAGCATCCCTAAACATAGCGCTAGCCGGAATCGAAGACGACTGAAAAATCAGGCCCCAGGAAATGCGTTACGAGCCCTTTTCGCCCATCCAAAAGTGCCCCCAAAGGAAGGCTTTAGGTACAAGTGAACTCCCCAGGGGAGCCTTTACGCAGCCCCACATGCAACTGGACCGTCCGGGTTCGCTGTTTCTGAGCATCCCTAAACATAGCCCTAGCCGGCATCGAAGACGACAGAAAAATCAGGCCCCAGGAAACACGTTGCAAGCCCCTTTGGACCATCCCAAAGTGTCACCAAAGGAAGGCTTTGGGTACAAGCGAACTGCCCAGGGGAGCCTTTACGCAGCCCCACATGCAACTGGACACTCCGGGTTCGCTGTTACCGAGCATCCCTAAACATAGCCCTAGCCGGCATCGAAGACGACTGAAAAATCAGTCCCCAGGAAACTCGTTGCAAGCCCCTTTGAACCATCCAAAAGTGTCACCAAAGGAAGGCTTTTGGTACAAGAGAACTCCCCAGGGGAGCCTTTACGCAGCCCCACATGCAACTGGACCCTCCGGGTTCGCTGTTCATGAGCAAAACTAAACGTAGCCCTAGCCGTCCTTGGAGACGAGTGAAAAATCCGGCCCCAGGAAATGCGTTGCGAGCCCTTTTCGCTCATCCCAAAGAGTCACTAAAGGAAGGCTTTGGGTACAAGAGAACTCCCCAGGGGAGCCTTTACGCAGCCCCACATGCAACTGGACCCTCCGGGTTCGCTGTTTCCGAGCATCCCTAAACATAGCCCTAGCCGGCATCGAAGACGACTGAAAAATCTGGCCCCAGGAAATGCGTTGCAAGCCCTTTTCTCCCATCCAAATGTGCCCCCAAAGGAAGGCTTTGGGTACAAGAGAACTCCCCAGGGGAGCCTTTACGCAGCCCCACATGCAACTGGACCCTCCGGGTTCACTGTTCATGAGCAAACCTAAACGTAGCCCTAGCAGTCATCGGAGACGAGTGAAAAATCAGGCCCCAGGAAATGCGTTGCGAGCCCCTTTGGACCATCCAAAAGTGCCCCCAAAGGAAGGCTTTGGGTACATCTGAAGTTCCCAGGGGAGCCTTTACGCAGCCCCACATGCAACTGGACCCTCCGGGTTCGCTGTTTCCGAGCATCCCTAAACATAGCCCTAGCCGGCATCGAAGACGACTGAAAAATCTGGCCCCAGGAAATGCGTTGCAAGCCCTTTTCTCCCATCCAAATGTACCCCCAAAGGAAGGCTTTGGGTACAAGAGAACTCCCCAGGGGAGCCTTTACGCAGCCCCACATGCAACTGGACCCTCCGGGTTCCCTGTTTCCGAGCATCCCTAAACATAGCCCTAGCCGGCATCGAAGACGAATGAAAAATCAGGCCCCAGGAAATGCGTTGCAAGCCCTTTTCGCCCATCCCAAAGAGTCACCAAAGGAAGGCTTTGGGTACAAGTGAACTCCCCAGGGGAGCCTTTACACTGCCCCACATGCAACTGGACCCTCCGGGTTCACTGTTCCTGAGCAAACCTAAACGTAGCCCTAGCCGTCATCGGAGATGCCTGAAAAATCAGGCCCCAGGAAATGAGTTACGAGCCCTTTTCGCCCATCCAAAAGTGCCCCCAAAGGAAGGCTTTGGGTACAAGAGAACTCCCCAGGGGAGCCTTTACGCAGCCCCACATGCAGCTGGACCCTCCGGGTTCGCTGTTCCTGAGCATCCCTAAACACAGCCCTAGCCGGCATCGAAGACGACTGAAAAATCAGGCCTCAGGAAATGCGTTGCAAGCCCTTTTCGGCCATCCAAAAGTGCCCCCAAAGGAAGGCTTTGGGTACAAGTGAACTCCCCAGGGGAGCCTTTACGCAGCCCCACATGCAACAGGACCCTCCGGGTTCGCTGTTTCCGATAATCCCTAAACATAGCCCGAGCTGGCATCGATGACGACTGAAAAATCAGGCCCCAGGAAATGCGTTGCGAGCCCTTTTCGCCCATCCAAAAGTGCCCCCAAAGGAAGGCTTTGGGTACAAGTGAACTCCCCAGGGGAGCCTTTACGCAGCCCAACATGCAACTGGACCCTCCGGATTCGCTGTTTCCGAGCATCCCTAAACATAGCGCTAGCTGGCATCGATGACGACTGAAAAATCAGGCCCCAGGAAATGCGTTGCGAGCCCTTTTCGCCCATCCAAAAATGCCCCCAAAGGAAGGCTTTGGGTACATCTGAAGTTCCCAGGGGAGCCTTTACGCAGCCCCACATGCAACTGGACCCTCCGGGTTCGCTGTTTCCGAGCATCCCTAAACATAGCCCTAGCCGGCATCGAAGACGACTGAAAAATCAGGCCCCAGGAAATGCGTTGCAAGCCCTTTTCGCCCATCCAAAAGTGCCCCCAAAGGAAGGCTTTGGGTACATCTGAAGTTCCCAGGGGAGCATTTACGCAGCCCCACATGCAACTGGACCCTCGGGGTTCGCTGTTTCCGAGCATCCCTAAACATAAAACTAACCGGCATCGAAGACGACTGAAAAATCTGGCCCCAGGAAATGCGTTGCAAGCCCTTTTCTCCCATCCAAATGTACCCCCAAAGGAAGGCTTTGGGTACAAGAGAACTCCCCAGGGGAGCCTTTACGCAGCCCCACATGCAACTGGACCCTCCGGGTTCCCTGTTTCCGAGCATCCCTAAACATAGCCCTAGCCGGCATCGAAGACGAATGAAAAATCAGGCCCCAGGAAATGCGTTGCAAGCCCTTTTCGCCCATCCCAAAGAGTCACCAAAGGAAGGCTTTGGGTACAAGTGAACTCCCCAGGGGAGCCTTTACACTGCCCCACATGCAACTGGACCCTCCGGGTTCACTGTTCCTGAGCAAACCTAAACGTAGCCCTAGCCGTCATCGGAGATGCCTGAAAAATCAGGCCCCAGGAAATGAGTTACGAGCCCTTTTCGCCCATCCAAAAGTGCCCCCAAAGGAAGGCTTTGGGTACAAGAGAACTCCCCAGGGGAGCCTTTACGCAGCCCCACATGCAGCTGGACCCTCCGGGTTCGCTGTTCCTGAGCATCCCTAAACACAGCCCTAGCCGGCATCGAAGACGACTGAAAAATCAGGCCTCAGGAAATGCGTTGCAAGCCCTTTTCGGCCATCCAAAAGTGCCCCCAAAGGAAGGCTTTGGGTACAAGTGAACTCCCCAGGGGAGCCTTTACGCAGCCCCACATGCAACAGGACCCTCCGGGTTCGCTGTTTCCGATAATCCCTAAACATAGCCCGAGCTGGCATCGATGACGACTGAAAAATCAGGCCCCAGGAAATGCGTTCCGAGCCCTTTTAGCCCATCCAAAAGTGCCCCCAAAGGAAGGCTTTGGGTACAAGTGAACTCCCCAGGGGAGCCTTTACGCAGCCCAACATGCAACTGGACCCTCCGGATTCGCTGTTTCCGAGCATCCCTAAACATAGCGCTAGCTGGCATCGATGACGACTGAAAAATCAGGCCCCAGGAAATGCGTTGCGAGCCCTTTTCGCCCATCCAAAAATGCCCCCAAAGGAAGGCTTTGGGTACAAGTGAACTCCCCAGGGGAGCCTTTACGCCGCCCCACATGCAACTGGACCCTCCGGGTTCGCTGTTTCCGAGCATCCCTAAACATAACCCTACCCGGCATCGAAGATGACTGAAAAATCAGGCCCCAGGAAATGCGTTGCGAGCCCTTTTCGCCCATCCAAAAGTGTCACCAAAGGAAGGCTTTGGGTACAAGAGAACTCCCCAGGGGAGCCTTTACGCAGCCCCACATGCAACTGGACCCTCCGGGTTCGCTGTTCCTGAGCAAAACTAAACGTACCCCTAGCCGTCATCGGAGACGAGTGAAAAATCAGGCCCCAGGAAATGCGTTGTGAGCCCTTTTCGCCCATCCAAAAGTGCCCCCAAAGGAAGGCTTTGGGTACAAGTGAACTCCCCAGGGGAGCCTTTAATCAGCCCCACATGCAACTAGACCCTCCGGGTTCAATTTTTCCGAGCAACGCTAAATATATCACTAGCCGGCATGGGAGAAGACTGAAAACCCGGGCCCCAGAAAACGCGTTGCAAGCCCCTTTGGACCATCCAAAAGTGTCACCAAATGAAGGCTTTGGGTACAAGTGAACTCCCCAGGGGAGCCTTTACACTGCCCCACATGCAACTGGACCCTCCGGGTTCGCTGTTCATGAGCAAACCTAAACGTAGCCCTAGCCGTCATCGGAGACGAGTGAAAAATCAGACCCAGGAAATGCGTTGCGAGCCCCTTTGGACCATCCCAAAGTGCCCCCAAAGGAAGGCTTTGGGTACAAGTGAACTCCCCAGGGGAGCCTTTACGCAGCCCCACATGCAACTGGACCCTCCGGGTTCACTGTTTCCGAGCATCCCTAAACATAGCCCTAGCCGGCATCGAAGACGACTGAAAAATCAGGCCCCAGGAAATGCGTTCCGAGCCCTTTTCGGCCATCCAAAAGTGCCACCAAAGGAAGGCTTTGGGTACAAGTGAACTCCCCAGGGGAGCCTTTACGCAGCCCCACATGCAACTGGACCCTCCGGGTTCGCTGTTTCCGAGCATCCCTAAACATAGCCCTAGCCGGCATCGAAGACGACTGAAAACTCAGGCCCCAGGAAATGCGTTACAAGCCCCATTCGCCCATCCAAAATTGCCCCCAAAGGAAGGCTTTGGATACAAGTGAACTCCCCAGGGGAGCCTTTACGCAGCGCCACATGCTACTAGACCCTCCGGGTTCGCTGTTTCCGAGCATCCCTATACATAGCCCTGGCCGGCATAGAAGACGACTGAAAAATCAGGCCCCAGGAAATGCGTTGCGAGCCCTTTTCGCGCATCCAAAAGTGCCCCCAAAGGAAGGCTTTGGGTAGAAGAGAACTGCCCAGGGGAGCCTTTACGCAGCCCCACGTGCAAATAGACCCTCCGGGTTCGATTTTTCTGAGCAACCCTAAATATATCCCTAGCCGGCATGGGAGAAGACTGAAAAATCAGGCCCCAGAAAACGCGTTGCAAGCCCCTTTGGACCATCCCAAAGTGTCACCAAAGGAAGGCTTTTGGTACAAGTGAACTCCCCAGGGGAGCCTTTACGCAGCCCCATATGCAACTGGACCGTCCGGGTTCGCTGTTTCCGAGCAACGCTAAATATATCACTAGTCGGCATGGGAGAAGACTGAAAACGCGGGACCCAGAAAACGCGTTGCAAGCCCCTTTGGACCATCCAAAAGTGTCACCAAAGGAAGGCTTTGGGTACATCAGAAGTTCCCAGGGGAGCCTTTACGCAGCCCAACATGCAACTGGACCCTCCGGGTTCGCTGTTTCCGAGCATCCCTAAACATAGCGCTAGCCGGCATTGATGAGGACTGGAAAATCAGGCCCCAGGAAATGCGTTCCGAGCCCCATTCGACCATCCAAAAGTGCCCTTAAAGGAAGGCTTTGGGTACAAATGAACTCCCCAGGGGAGCCTTTACGCAGCCCCACATGCAACTGGACCCTCCGGGTTCGCTGTTCCTGAGCAAACCTAAACATAGCCCTAGCCGTCATTGGAGACGAGTGAAAAATCAGGCCCCAGGAAATGCGTTGTGAGCCCTTTTCGCCCATCCAAAAGTGCCACCAAAGGAAGGCTTTGGGTACAAGAGAACTCCCCAGGGGAGCCTTTAAGCAGCCCCACATGCCACTGGACCCTTCTGGTTCGCTGTTTCCGAGCATCCCTAAACATAACCCTAGCCGGCATCGATGACGACTGAAAAATCAGGCCCCAGGAAATGCGTTACGAGCCCTTTTCGCCCATCCAAAAGTGCCCCCAAAGGAAGGCTTTGGGTACAAGTGAACTCCCCAGGGGAGCCTTTACGCAGCCCCACATGCAACTGGACCCTCCGGGTTCGCTGTTTCCGAGCAACGCTAAATATATCACTAGCCGGCATGGGAGAAGACTGAAAACTCAGGCCCCAGGAAATGCGTTACAAGCCCCATTCGCCCATCCAAAATTGCCCCCAAAGGAAGGCTTTGGATACAAGTGAAGTCCCCAGGGGAGCCTTTACGCAGCGCCACATGCTACTAGACCCTCCGGGTTCGCTGTTTCCGAGCATCCCTATACATAGCCCTAGCCGGCATAGAAGACGACTGAAAAATCAGGCCCCAGGAAATGCGTTCCGAGCCCTTTTCGCGCATCCAAAAGTGCCCCCAAAGGAAGGCTTTGGGTACAAGAGAACTCCCCAGGGGAGCCTTTACGCAGCCCCACATGCAACTGGACCCTCCGGGTTCGCTGTTTCCGAGCATCCCTAAACATAACACTAGCCGGCATAGAAGACGACTGAAAAATCAGGCCCCAGGAAATGCGTTGCGAGCCCCATTCGCCCATCCAAAAGTGCCCCCAAAGGAAGGCTTTGGGTATAAGAGAACTCCCCAGGGGAGCCTTTACGCAGCCCCACATGCAACTGGACCCTCCGGGTTCGCTGTTCCTGAGCAAAACTAAACGTACCCCTAGCCGTCATCGGAGACGAGTGAAAAATCAGGCCCCAGGAAATGCGTTGTGAGCCCTTTTCGCCCATCCAAAAGTGCCCCCAAAGGAAGGCTTTGGGTACAAGTGAACTCCCCAGGGGAGCCTTTACTCAGCCCCACATGCAACTAGACCCTCCGGGTTCAATTTTTCCGAGCAACGCTAAATATATCACTAGCCGGCATGGGAGAAGACTGAAAACCCGGGCCCCAGAAAACGCGTTGCAAGCCCCTTTGGACCATCCAAAAGTGTCACCAAATGAAGGCTTTGGGTACAAGTGAACTCCCCAGGGGAGCCTTTACACTGCCCCACATGCAACTGGACCCTCCGGGTTCGCTGTTCATGAGCAAACCTAAACGTAGCCCTAGCCGTCATCGGAGACGAGTGAAAAATCAGACCCAGGAAATGCGTTGCGAGCCCCTTTGGACCATCCAAAAGTGCCCCCAAAGGAAGGCTTTGGGTACATCTGAAGTTCCCAGGGGAGCCTTTCCGCAGCCCCATATGCAACTGGACCCTCCGCATTCGATTTTTCCGAGCAACGCGAAATATATCACTAGCCGGCATAGGAGAAGACTGAAAACCCGGGCCCCAGAAAACGCGTTGCGAGCCGCTTTGGACCATCCAAAAGTGTCACCAAAGAAAGGCTTTGGGTACAAGTGAACTCCCCAGGGGAGCTTTTACGCAGCCCCACATGCAACTGGACCCTCCGGGTTCGCTGTTACCGAGCAACCCTAAACATAGCCCTAGCAGTCATCGGAGACGAGTGAAAAATCAGGCCCCAGGAAACACGTTGCAAGCCCCTTTGGACCATCCAAAAGTGTCACCAAAGGAAGGCTTTGGGTACAAGTGAACTCCCCAGGGGAGACTTTACGCAGCCCCACATGCAACTGGACCCTCCGGGTTCACTGTTTCCGAGCATCCCTAAACATAGCCCTAGCCGGCATCGAAGACGACTGAAAAATCAGGCCCCAGGAAATGCGTTCCGAGCCCTTTTCGGCCATCCAAAAGTGCCACCAAAGGAAGGCTTTGGGTACAAGTGAACTCCCCAGGGGAGCCTTTACGCAGCCCCACATGCAACTGGACCCTCCGGGTTCGCTGTTTCCGAGCATCCCTAAACATAGCCCTAGCCGGCATCGAAGACGACTGAAAACTCAGGCCCCAGGAAATGCGTTACAAGCCCCATTCGCCCATCCAAAATTGCCCCCAAAGGAAGGCTTTGGATACAAGTGAACTCCCCAGGGGAGCCTTTACGCAGCGCCACATGCTACTAGACCCTCCGGGTTCGCTGTTTCCGAGCATCCCTATACATAGCCCTGGCCGGCATAGAAGACGACTGAAAAATCAGGCCGCAGGAAATGCGTTGCGAGCCCTTTTCGCGCATCCAAAAGTGCCCCCAAAGGAAGGCTTTGGGTACAAGAGAACTGCCCAGGGGAGCCTTTACGCAGCCCCACGTGCAAATAGACCCTCCGGGTTCGATTTTTCTGAGCAACCCTAAATATATCCCTAGCCGGCATGGGAGAAGACTGAAAAATCAGGCCCCAGAAAACGCGTTGCAAGCCCCTTTGGACCATCCCAAAGTGTCACCAAAGGAAGGCTTTTGGTACAAGTGAACTCCCCAGGGGAGCCTTTACGCAGCCCCATATGCAACTGGACCGTCCGGGTTCGCTGTTTCCGAGCAACGCTAAATATATCACTAGTCGGCATGGGAGAAGACTGAAAACGCGGGCCCCAGAAAACGCGTTGCAAGCCCCTTTGGACCATCCAAAAGTGTCACCAAAGGAAGGCTTTGGGTACATCAGAAGTTCCCAGGGGAGCCTTTACGCAGCCCAACATGCAACTGGACCCTCCGGGTTCGCTGTTTCCGAGCATCCCTAAACATAGCGCTAGCCGGCATTGATGAGGACTGGAAAATCAGGCCCCAGGAAATGCGTTCCGAGCCCCATTCGACCATCCAAAAGTGCCCTTAAAGGAAGGCTTTGGGTACAAATGAACTCCCCAGGGGAGCCTTTACGCAGCCCCACATGCAACTGGACCCTCCGGGTTCGCTGTTCCTGAGCAAACCTAAACATAGCCCTAGCCGTCATTGGAGACGTGTGAAAAATCAGGCCCCAGGAAATGCGTTGCGAGCCCTTTTCGCCCATCCAAAAGTGCCACCAAAGGAAGGCTTTGGGTACAAGAGAACTCCCCAGGGGAGCCTTTAAGCAGCCCCACATGCCACTGGACCCTTCGGGTTCGCTGTTTCCGAGCATCCCTAAACATAACCCTAGCCGGCATCGATGACGACTGAAAAATCAGGCCCCAGGAAATGCGTTACGAGCCCTTTTCGCCCATCCAAAAGTGCCCCCAAAGGAAGGCTTTGGGTACAAGTGAACTCCCCAGGGGAGCCTTTACGCAGCCCCACATGCAACTGGACCCTCCGGGTTCGCTGTTTCCGAGCAACGCTAAATATATCACTAGCCGGCATGGGAGAAGACTGAAAACCCGGGCCCCAGAAAACGCGTTGCAAGCCCCTTTGGACCATCCAAAAGTGCCCCCAAAGGAAGGCTTTGGACACAATTGAACTCCCCAGGGGAGCCTTTACGCAGCCCCACATGCAACTGGATCCTCTGGGTTCGCTGTTCCTGAGCATCCCTAAACATAGCCCTAGCCGGCATTGATGACGACTGAAAAATCAGGCCCCAGGAAATGCGTTGCGAGCCGTTTTCGCCCATCCAAAAGTGCCCCCAAAGGAAGGCTTTGGGTACAATTGAACTCCCCAGGGGAGCCTTTACACTGCCCCACATGCAACTGGACCCTCCGGGTTCACTGTTTCCGAGCATCCCTAAACATAGCCCTAGCCGGCATCGAAGACGACTGAAAAATCAGGCCCCAGGAAATGCGTTCCGAGCCCTTTTCGCCCATCCAAAAGTGCCACCAAAGGAAGGCTTTGGGTACAAGTGAACTCCCCAGGGGAGCCTTTACGCAGCCCCACATGCAACTGGACCCTCCGGGTTCGCTGTTTCCGAGCATCCCTAAACATAGCCCTAGCCGGCATCGAAGACGACTGAAAAATCAGGCCCCAGGAAATGCGTTACAAGCCCCATTCGCCCATCCAAAATTGCCCCCAAAGGAAGGCTTTGGATACAAGTGAACTCCCCAGGGGAGCCTTTACGCAGCGCCACATGCTACTAGACCCTCCGGGTTCGCTGGTTTTGAGCATCCCTATACGTAGCCCTGGCCGGCATAGAAGACAACTGAAAAATCAGGCCGCAGGAAATGCGTTGCGAGCCCTTTTCGCGCATCCAAATGTGCCCCCAAAGGAAGGCTTTGGGTACAAGAGAACTGCCCAGGGGACCCTTTACGCAGCCCCACGTGCAACTAGACCCTCCGGGTTCGATTTTTCTGAGCAACCCTAAATATATCCCTAGCCGGCATGGGAGAAGACTGAAAACGCGGGCCCCAGAAAACGCGTTGCAAGCCCCTTTGGACCATCCCAAAGTGTCACCAAAGGAAGGCTTTTGGTACAAGTGAACTCCCCAGGGGAGCCTTTACGCAGCCCCATATGCAACTGGACCGTCCGGGTTCGCTGTTTCCGAGCAACGCTAAATATATCACTAGTCGGCATGGGAGAAGACTGAAAACGCGGGCCCCAGAAAACGCGTTGCAAGCCCCTTTGGACCATCCCAAAGTGTCACCAAAGGAAGGCTTTGGGTACATCAGAAGTTCCCAGGGGAGCCTTTACGCAGCCCAACATGCAACTGGACCCTCCGGGTTCGCTGTTTCCGAGCATCCCTAAACATAGCGCTAGCCGGCATTGATGAGGACTGGAAAATCAGGCCCCAGGAAATGCGTTCCGAGCCCCATTCGAACATCCAAAAGTGCCCTTAAAGGAAGGCTTTGGATACAAATGAACTCCCCAGGGGAGCCTTTACGCAGCCCCACATGCAACTGGACCCTCCGGGTTCGCTGTTCCTGAGCAAACCTAAACATAGCCCTAGCCGTCATTGGAGACGAGTGAAAAATCAGGCCCCAGGAAATGCGTTGCGAGCCCTTTTCGCCCATCCAAAAGTGCCCCCAAAGGAAGGCTTTGGGTACAAGTGAACTCCCCAGGGGAGCCTTTAAGCAGCCCCACATGCCACTGGACCCTTCGGGTTCGCTGTTTCCGAGCATCCCTAAACATAACCCTAGCCGGCATCGATGACGACTGAAAAATCAGGCCCCAGGAAATGCGTTACGAGCCCTTTTCGCCCATCCAAAAGTGCCCCCAAAGGAAGGCTTTGGGTACAAGTGAACTCCCCAGGGGAGCCTTTACGCAGCCCCACATGCAACTGGACCCTCCGGGTTCGCTGTTTCCGAGCAACGCTAAATATATCACTAGCCGGCATGGGAGAAGACTGAAAACCCGGGCCCCAGAAAACGCGTTGCAAGCCCCTTTGGACCATCCAAAAGTGCCCCCAAAGGAAGGCTTTGGACACAATTGAACTCCCCAGGGGAGCCTTTATGCAGCCCCACATGCAACTGGACCCTCCGGGTTCGATTTTTCCGAGCAACGCTAAATATATCACTAGCCGGAATGGGAGAAGACTGAAAACGCGGGCACCAGAAAACGCATTGCAAGCCCCTTTGGACCATCCAAAATTGTCCCCAAAGGAAGGCTTTGGGTACAAGTGAACTCCCCAGGGGAGCCTTTACACTGCCCCACATGCAACTGGACCCTCCGGGTTGGCTGTTCATGAGCAAACCTAAACGTAGCCCTAGCCGTCATCGGAGACGAGTGAAAAATAAGACCCATGAAATGCGTTCCGAGCCCTTTTCGCCCATCCAAAAGTGCCCCCAAAGGAAGGCTTTGGGTACATCTGAAGTTCCCCAGTGGAGCCTTTACGCAGCCCCACATGCAACTGGACCGTCCGGGTTCGCTGTTACGGAGTAACCCTAAACATAGCCCTAGCAGTCATCGGAGACGAGTGAAAAATCAGGCCCCAGAAAACACGTTGCAAGCCCCTTTGGACCATCCAAAAGTGTCACCAAAGGAAGGCTTTGGGTACAAGTGAACTCCCCAGGGGAGCCTTTACGCAGCCCCACATGCAACTGGACCCTCCGGGTTCGCTGTTTCCGAGCATCCCTAAACATAGCCCTAGCCGGCATCGAAGACGACTGAAAAATCAGGCCCCAGGAAATGCGTTGCAAGCCCTTTTCGCCCATCCAAAAGTGCCCCCAAAGGAAGGCTTTGGTACAAGTGAACTCCCCAGGGGAGCCTTTACGCAGCCCCACATGCAACTGGACCCTCCGGGTTTGCTGTTTCTGAGCATCCCTAAACATAGCCCTAGCCGGCATCGAAGACGACTGAAAAATCAGGCCCCAGGAAATGCGTTCCGAGCCCCACTCGACCATCCAAAATTGCCCCCAAAGGAAGGCTTTGGACACAAGTGAACTCTCCAGGGGAGCCTTTACGCAGCGCCACATGCAACTGGACCCTCCGGGTTCGCTGTTTCCGAGAATCCCTAAACATATCGCTAGCCGGCATAGAAGACGACTGAAAAATCAGGCCCCAGGAAATGCGTTGCGAGCCCTTTTCGCCCATCCAAAAGTGCCCCCAAAGGAAGGCTTTGGGTACAAGAGAACTGCCCAGGGGAGCCTTTACGCAGCCCCACGTGCAACTGGACCCTCCGGGTTTGATTTTTCTGAGCAACCCTAAATATATCCCTAGCCGGCATGGGAGAAGACTGAAAAATCAGGCCCCAGAAAACGCGTTGCAAGCCCCTTTGGACCATCCCAAAGTGTCACCAAAGGAAGGCTTTGGGTACAAGTGAACTCCCCAGGGGAGCCTTTACGCAGCCCCACATGCAACTGGACCCTCCGGGTTCGCTGTTTCCGAGCATCCCTAAACATAGCGCTGGGCGGCATCGATGACGACTGAAAAATAAGGCCGCAGGAAATGCGTTCCGAGCCTTTTCGCCCATCCAAAATTGCCCCCAAAGGAAGGCTTTGGGTACAAGTGAACTCCCCAGGGGAGCCTTTACGCAGCCCCATATGCAACTGGACCCTCCGGGTTCGCTGTTTCCAAGCAACCCTAAACATAACCCTAGCAGTCATCGGAGACGAGTGAAAAATCAGGCCCCAGGAAATGCGTTGCGAGCCCTTTTCGCCCATCCAAAAGTGCCCCCAAAGGAAGGCTTTGGGTACAAGTGAACTCCCCAGGGGAGCCTTTACGCAGCCCCACATGCAACTAGACTCTGGGGGTTCGATTTTTCCGAGCAACGCTAAATATATCACTAGCCGGCATGGGAGAAGACTGAAAACCCGGGCCCCAGAAAACGCGTTGCAAGCCCCTTTGGACCATCCCAAAGTGTCACCAAAGGAAGGCTTTTGGTACAAGTGAACTCCCCAGGGGAGCCTTTACGCAGCCCCATATGCAACTGGACCGTCCGGGTTCGCTGTTTCCGAGCAACGCTAAATATATCACTAGTCGGCATGGGAGAAGACTGAAAACGCGGGCCCCAGAAAACGCGTTGCAAGCCCCTTTGGACCATCCAAAAGTGTCACCAAAGGAAGGCTTTTTGTACAAGTGAACTCCCCAGGGGAGCCTTTACGCAGCCCCACATGCCACTGGACCCTCCGGGTTCGCTGTTTCCGAGCATCCCTAAACATAGCGCTAGCCGGCATTGATGAGGACTGAAAAATCAGGCCCCAGGAAATGCGTTGCGAGCCCTTTTAGCCCATCCAAAAGTGCCCCCAAAGGAAGGCTTTGGGTACAAATGAACTCCCCAGGGGAGCCTTTACGCAGCCCCACATGCAACTGGACCCTCCGGGTTCGCTGTTCCTGAGCAAACCTAAACATAGCCCTAGCCGTCATTGGAGACGAGTGAAAAATCAGGCCCCAGGAAATGCGTTGCGAGCCGTTTTCGCCCATCCAAGATTGCCCTCAAAGGAAGGCTTTGGGTACAAGAGAACTCCCCAGGGGAGCCTTTAAGCAGCCCCACATGCCACTGGACCCTTCGGGTTCGCTGTTTCCGAGCATCCCTAAACATAACCCTAGCCGGCATCGATGACGACTGAAAAATCAGGCCCCAGGAAATGCGTTACGAGCCCTTTTCGCCCATCCAAAAGTGCCCCCAAAGGAAGGCTTTGGGTACAAGTGAACTCCCCAGGGGAGCCTTTACGCAGCCCCACATGCAACTGGACCCTCCGGGTTCGCTGTTCCTGAGAAAAACTAAACGTAGCCCTAGCCGTCATCGGAGACGACTGAAAAATCAGGCCCCAGGAAATGCGTTGCGAGCCCTTTTCGCCCATCCAAAAGTGCCCCCAAAGGAAGGCTTTGGGTACATCTGAAGTTCCCAGTGGAGCCTTTACGCAGCCCCACATGCAACTGGACCCTCCGGATTCGATTATTCCGAGCAACGCTAAATATATCACTAGCCGGCATAGGAGAAGACTGAAAACCCGGGCCCCAGAAAACGCATTGCGAGACCCTTTGGACCATCCAAAAGTGTCACCAAAGGAAGGCTTTGGGTACAAGTGAACTCCCCAGGGGAGCCTTTACGCAGCCCCACATGCAACTGGACCCTCCGGGTTCGCTGTTTCCGAGCATCCCTAAACATAGCCCTAGCCGGCATCGAAGACGACTGAAAAATCAGGCCCCAGGAAATGCGTTGCAAGCCCTTTTCGCCCATCCAAAAGTGCCCCCAAAGGAAGGCTTTGGGTACAAGTGAACTCCCCAGGGGAGCCTTTACGCAGCCCCACATGCAACTGGACCCTCCGGGTTCGCTGTTCATGAACAAACGTAAACGTAGCCCTAGCCGTCATCGGAGACGAGTGAAAAATCAGGACCCAGGAAATGCGTTGCGAGCCCCTTTGGACCATCCAAAAGTGTCACCAAAGGAAGGCTTTGGGTACAAGTGAACTCCCCAGGGGAGCCTTTACGCAGCCCCATATGCAACTGGACCCTCCGGGTTCGCTGTTTCCGAGCAACCATAAACGTAGCCCTAGCAGTCATCGGAGACGAGTGAAAAATCAGGCCCCAGGAAATGCGTTCCGAGCCCCTTTGGACCATCCCAAAGTGTCACCAAAGGAAGGCTTTGGGTACAAGTGAACTCCCCAGGGGAGCCTTTACGCAGCCCCACATGCAACTGGACCCTCCGGGTTCGCTGTTCATGAGCAACCCTAAACATAGCCCTAGCCGGCATCGAAGACGACTGAAAAATCAGGCCCCAGGAAACACGTTGCAAGCCCCTTTGGACCATCCAAAAGTGTCACCAAAGGAAGGCTTTGGGTACATCTGAAGTTCCCAGGGGAGCCTTTACGCAGCCCCACATGCAACTGGACCCTCCGGGTTCGCTGTTTCCGAGTAACCATAAACGTAGCCCTAGCAGTCATCGGAGACGAGTGAAAAATCAGGCCCCAGGAAATGCGTTGCGAGCCGGTTTGGACCATCCAAAAGTGTCACCAAAGGAAGGCTTTGGGTACAAGTGAACTCCCCAGGGGAGCCTTTACGCAGCCCCACATGCAACTGGACCCTCCGGGTTCGCTGTTCATGAACAAACGTAAACGTAGCCCTAGCCGTCATCGGAGACGAGTGAAAAATCAGGACCCAGGAAATGCGTTGCGAGCCCCTTTGGACCATCCAAAAGTGTCACCAAAGGAAGGCTTTGGGTACAAGTGAACTCCCCAGGGGAGCCTTTACGCAGCCCCATATGCAACTGGACCCTCCGGGTTCGCTGTTTCCGAGCAACCATAAACGTAGCCCTAGCAGTCATCGGAGACGAGTGAAAAATCAGGCCCCAGGAAATGCGTTCCGAGCCCCTTTGGACCATCCCAAAGTGTCACCAAAGGAAGGCTTTGGGTACAAGTGAACTCCCCAGGGGAGCCTTTACGCAGCCCCACATGCAACTGGACCCTCCGGGTTCGCTGTTCATGAGCAACCCTAAACATAGCCCTAGCCGGCATCGAAGACGACTGAAAAATCAGGCCCCAGGAAACACGTTGCAAGCCCCTTTGGACCATCCAAAAGTGTCACCAAAGGAAGGCTTTGGGTACATCTGAAGTTCCCAGGGGAGCCTTTACGCAGCCCCACATGCAACTGGACCCTCCGGGTTCGCTGTTTCCGAGTAACCATAAACGTAGCCCTAGCAGTCATCGGAGACGAGTGAAAAATCAGGCCCCAGGAAATGCGTTGCGAGCCGGTTTGGACCATCCAAAAGTGTCACCAAAGGAAGGCTTTGGGTACAAGTGAACTCCCCAGGGGAGCCTTTACGCAGCCCCACATGCAACTGGACCCTCCGGGTTCGCTGTTCCTGAGAAAAACTAAACGTAGCCCTAGCCGTCATCGGAGACGACTGAAAAATCAGGCCCCAGGAAATGCGTTGCAAGCCCTTTTCGCCCATCCAAAAGTGCCCCCAAAGGAAGGCTTTGGGTACAAGTGAACTCCCCAGGGGAGCCTTTACGCAGCCCCACATGCAACTGGACCCTCCGGGTTCGCTGTTTCCGAGCATCCCTAAACAAAGCCCTAGCCGGCATCGAAGACGTGTGTAAAATCAGGCCCCAGTAAATGCGTTGCGAACCCTTTTCGCCCATCCAAAAGTGCCCCCAAAGGAAGGCTTTGGGTACAAGAGAACTCCCCAGGGGAGCCTTTACGCAGCCCCACATGCAACTGGACCCTTCGGGTTCGATTTTTCCGAGCAACGCTAAATATATCACTAGCCGGCATGGGAGAAGACTGAAAACCCGGGCCCCAGAAAACGCGTTGCAAGCCCCTTTGGACCATCCAAAAGTGTCACCAAAGGAAGGCTTTGGGTACAAGAGAACTCCCCAGGGGAGCCTTTACGCAGCCCCACATGCAACTGGACCCTCAGGGTTCGCTGTTTCCGAGCATCACTAAATATAACACTAGCCGTCATCGGAGACGAGTGAAAAATCTGGCCCCAGGAAATGAGTTGAGAGCCCTTTTCGCCCATCCAATAGTGCCCCCAAAGGAAGGCTTTGGGTACAAGTGAAGTCCCCAGGGGAGCCTTTACGCAGCCCCACATGCAACTGGACCCTCCGGGTTCGCTGTTTCCGAGCACCCCTAAACATAGCCCTGCCGGCATCGAAGACGACTGAAAAATCAGGCCCCAGGAAATGCGTTGCAAGCCCTTTTTCCCCATGCAAAAGTGCCCCCAAAGGAAGGCTTTGGGTACAAGTGAACTCCCCAGGGGAGCCTTTTCGCAGCCCCACATGCAACTGGACCCTCAGGGTTCGATTTTTCCGAGCAACGCTAAATATATCACTAGCCGGCATGGGAGAAGACTGAAAACCCAGGCCCCAGAAAACGCGTTGCAAGCCCCATTGGACCATCCAAAAGTGTCACCAAAGGAAAGCTTTGGGTACAAGTGAACTCCCCAGGGGAGCCTTTACGCAGCCCCACATGCAACTTGACCCTCCGGGTTCGATTTTTCCGAGCAACCCTAAATATATCACTAGCCGGCATGGGAGAAGACTGAAAACCCGGGGCCCAGAAAACGCCTTGCAAGCCCCTTTGGACCATCCAAAAGTGTCACCAAAGGAAGGCTTTGGGTACAAGTGAACTCCACAGGGGAGCCTTTACGCAGCCCCACATGCAACTGGACCCTTCTGGTTCGCTGTTCATGAGCAAACCTAAACGTAGCCCTAGCCGTCATCGGAGACGACTGAAAAATCAGGCACCAGGAAATGCGTTGCGAGCCCCTTTGGACCATCCAAAAGTGCCCCCAGAGGAATGCTTTGGGTACAACTGAACTCCCCAGGGGAGCCTTTATGCAGCCCCACATGCAACTGGACCCTCCGGGTTCGCTGTTTCCGAGCATCGCTAAACATAACCCTACCCGGCATCGAAGACGACTGAAAAATCACGCCCCAGGAAATGCGTTACAAGCCCTTTTTGCCCATCCAAAAGTGCCCCCAAAGAAAGGCTTTGTGTACAAGTGAACTCCCCAGGGGAGCCTTTACGCAGCCCCACATGCAACTGGACCCTCCGGGTTCGCTGTTCCTGAGCAAACCTAAATGTAGCCCTAGCCGTCATTGGAGACGAGTGAAAAATCAGGCCCCAGGAAATGCGTTGCGAGCCCCTTTGGACCATACAAAAGTGCCCCCAAAGGAAGTCTTTGGGTACAAGTGAACTCCCCAGGGGAGCCTTTACGCAGCCCCACATGCAACTGGACCCTCCCGGTTCGATTTTTTCGAGCAACGCTAAATATATCACTAGCCGGCATGGGAGAAGACTGAAAACCCGGGCCCCAGAAAACGCTTTGCAAGCCCCTTTGGACCATCCAAAAGTGTCACCAAAGGAAGGCTTTGGGTACAAGTGAACTCCCCAGGGGAGCCTTTACGCAGCCCCACATGCAACTGGACCCTCAGGGTTCGCTGTTTCCGAGCATCCCTAAACATAGCCCTACCCGGCATCGAAGACGACTGAAAAATCAGGCCCCAGGAAATGCGTTGCAAGCCCTTTTCGCCCATCCAAAAGTGCCCCCAAAGGAAGGCTTTGGGTACAAGTGAACTCCCCAGGGGAGCCTTTACGCAGCCCCACATGCAACTGGACCCTCCGGGTTCGCTTTTCATGAGCAAACGTAAACGTAGCCCTAGCCGTCATCGGAGACGAGTGAAAAATCAGGCCCCAGGAAATGCGTTGCGAGCCCCTTTGGACCATCCAAAAGTGTCACCAAAGGAAGGCTTTGGGTACATCTGAAGTTCCCAGGGGAGCCTTTACGCAGCCCCATATTCAACTGGACCCTTCGGGTTCGCTGTTTCCGAGCAACCATAAACGTAGCCCTAGCAGTCATCGGAGACGAGTGAAAAATCAGGCCCCAGGAAATGCGTTCCGAGCCCCTTTGGACCATCCAAAAGTGTCACCAAAGGAAGGCTTTGGGTACAAGTGAACTCCCCAGGGGAGCCTTTACGCAGCCCCACATGCAACTGGACCCTCCGGGTTCGCTGTTCATGAGCAACCCTAAACATAGCCCTAGCCGGCATCGAAGACGACTGAAAAATCTGGCCCCAGGAAATGCGTTGCAAGCCCTTTTCGCCCATCCAAAAGTGCCCCCAAATGAAGGCTTTGGGTACAAGTGAACTCCCCAGGGGAGCCTTTACGCAGCCCCACATGCAACTGGACCCTCCGGGTTCGCTGTTCCTGAGAAAAACTAAACGTAGCCCTAGCCGTCATCGGAGACGACTGAAAAATCAGGCCCCAGGAAATGCGTTGCGAGCCCTTTTCGCCCATCCAAAAGTGCCCCCAAAGGAAGGCTTTGGGTACAAGTGAACTCCCCAGGGGAGCCTTTACGCAGCCCCACATGCAACTGGACCCTCCGGGTTCGCTGTTTCCGAGCATCCCTAAACAAAGCCCTAGCCGGCATCGAAGACGTGTGTAAAATCAGGCCCCAGTAAATGCGTTGCGAACCCTTTTCGCCCATCCAAAAGTGCCCCCAAAGGAAGGCTTTGGGTACAAGAGAACTCCCCAGGGGAGCCTTTACGCAGCCCCACATGCAACTGGACCCTTCGGGTTCGATTTTTCCGAGCAACGCTAAATATATCACTAGCCGGCATGGGAGAAGACTGAAAACCCGGGCCCCAGAAAACGCGTTGCAAGCCCCTTTGGACCATCCAAAAGTGTCACCAAAGGAAAGCTTTGGGTACAAGTGAACTCCCCAGGGGAGCCTTTACGCAGCCCCACATGCAACTTGACCCTCCGGGTTCGATTTTTTCGAGCAACGCTAAATATATCACTAGCCGGCATGGGAGAAGACTGAAAACCCGGGCCCCAGAAAACGCTTTGCAAGCCTCTTTGGACCATCCGAAAGTGTCACCAAAGGAAGGCTTTGGGTACAAGTGAACTCCCCAGGGGAGCCTTTACGCAGCCCCACATGCAACTGGACCCTCAGGGTTCGCTGTTTCCGAGCATCCCTAAACATAGCCCTACCCGGCATCGAAGACGACTGAAAAATCAGGCCCCAGGAAATGCGTTGCAAGCCCTTTTCGCCCATCCAAAAGTGCCCCCAAAGGAAGGCTTTGGGTACAACTGAATTCCCCAGGGGAGCCTTTACGCAGCCCCACATGCAACTGGACCCTCCGGGTTCGCTGTTCATGAGCAAACGTAAACGTAGCCCTAGCCGTCATCGGAGACGACTGAAAAATCAGGACCCAGGAAATGCGTTGCGAGCCCCTTTGGACCATCCAAAAGTGTCACCAAAGGAAGGCTTTGCGTACAAGTGAACTCCCCAGGGGAGCCTTTACGCAGCCCCATATGCAACTGGACCCTCCGGGTTCGCTGTTTCCGAGCAACCATAAACGTAGCCCTAGCAGTCATCGGAGACGAGTGAAAAATCAGGCCCCAGGAAATGCGTTCCGAGCCCCTTTGGACCATCCCAAAGTGTCACCAAAGGAAGGCTTTGGGTACAAGTGAACTCCCCAGGGGAGCCTTTACGCAGCCCCACATGCAACTGGACCCTCCGGGTTCGCTGTTCATGAGCAACCCTAAACATAGCCCTAGCCGGCATCGAAGACGACTGAAAAATCAGGCCCCAGGAAACACGTTGCAAGCCCCTTTGGACCATCCAAAAGTGTCACCAAAGGAAGGCTTTGGGTACATCTGAAGTTCCCAGGGGAGCCTTTACGCAGCCCCACATGCAACTGGACCCTCCGGGTTCGCTGTTTCCGAGTAACCATAAACGTAGCCCTAGCAGTCATCGGAGACGAGTGAAAAATCAGGCCCCAGGAAATGCGTTCCGAGCCCCTTTGGACCATCCAAAAGTGTCACCAAAGGAAGGCTTTGGGTACAAGTGAACTCCCCAGGGGAGCCTTTACGCAGCCCCACATGCAACTGGACCCTCCGGGTTCGCTGTTCCTGAGAAAAACTAAACGTAGCCCTAGCCGTCATCGGAGACGACTGAAAAATCAGGCCCCAGGAAATGCGTTGCAAGCCCTTTTCGCCCATCCAAAAGTGCCCCCAAAGGAAGGCTTTGGGTACAAGTGAACTCCCCAGGGGAGCCTTTACGCAGCCCCACATGCAACTGGACCCTCCGGGTTCGCTGTTTCCGAGCATCCCTAAACAAAGCCCTAGCCGGCATCGAAGACGTGTGTAAAATCAGGCCCCAGTAAATGCGTTGCGAACCCTTTTCGCCCATCCAAAAGTGCCCCCAAAGGAAGGCTTTGGGTACAAGAGAACTCCCCAGGGGAGCCTTTACGCAGCCCCACATGCAACTGGACCCTTCGGGTTCGATTTTTCCGAGCAACGCTAAATATATCACTAGCCGGCATGGGAGAAGACTGAAAACCCGGGCCCCAGAAAACGCGTTGCAAGCCCCTTTGGACCATCCAAAAGTGTCACCAAAGGAAGGCTTTGGGTACAAGAGAACTCCCCAGGGGAGCCTTTACGCAGCCCCACATGCAACTGGACCCTCAGGGTTCGCTGTTTCCAAGCATCACTAAATATAACACTAGCCGTCATCGGAGACGAGTGAAAAATCTGGCCCCAGGAAATGAGTTGAGAGCCCTTTTCGCCCATCCAATAGTGCCCCCAAAGGAAGGCTTTGGGTACAAGTGAAGTCCCCAGGGGAGCCTTTACGCAGCCCCACATGCAACTGGACCCTCCGGGTTCGCTGTTTCCGAGCACCCCTAAACATAGCCCTGCCGGCATCGAAGACGACTGAAAAATCAGGCCCCAGGAAATGCGTTGCAAGCCCTTTTTCCCCATGCAAAAGTGCCCCCAAAGGAAGGCTTTGGGTACAAGTGAACTCCCCAGGGGAGCCTTTTCGCAGCCCCACATGCAACTGGACCCTCAGGGTTCGATTTTTCCGAGCAACGCTAAATATATCACTAGCCGACATGGGAGAAGACTGAAAACCCAGGCCCCAGAAAACGCGTTGCAAGCCCCATTGGACCATCCAAAAGTGTCACCAAAGGAAAGCTTTGGGTACAAGTGAACTCCCCAGGGGAGCCTTTACACTGCCCCACATGCAACTGGACCCTCCGGGTTCGATTTTTCCGAGCAACCCTAAATATATCACTAGCCGGCATGGGAGAAGACTGAAAACCCGGGGCCCAGAAAACGCCTTGCAAGCCCCTTTGGACCATCCAAAAGTGTCACCAAAGGAAGGCTTTGGGTACAAGTGAACTCCACAGGGGAGCCTTTACGCAGCCCCACATGCAACTGGACCCTTCTGGTTCGCTGTTCATGAGCAAACCTAAACGTAGCCCTAGCCGTCATCGGAGACGACTGAAAAATCAGGCACCAGGAAATGCGTTGCGAGCCCCTTTGGACCATCCAAAAGTGCCCCCAAAGGAAGGCTTTGGGTACAACTGAACTCCCCAGGGGAGCCTTTACGCAGCCCCACATGCAACTGGACCCTCCGGGTTCGCTGTTTCCGAGCATCGCTAAACATAACCCTACCCGGCATCGAAGACGACTGAAAAATCACGCCCCAGGAAATGCGTTACAAGCCCTTTTTGCCCATCCAAAAGTGCCCCCAAAGAAAGGCTTTGGGTACAAGTGAACTCCCCAGGGGAGCCTTTACGCAGCCCCACATGCAACTGGACCCTCCGGGTTCGCTGTTCCTGAGCAAACCTAAATGTAGCCCTAGCCGTCATTGGAGACGAGTGAAAAATCAGGCCCCAGGAAATGCGTTGCGAGCCCCTTTGGACCATACAAAAGTGCCCCCAAAGGAAGTCTTTGGGTACAAGTGAACTCCCCAGGGGAGCCTTTACGCAGCCCCACATGCAACTGGACCCTCCCGGTTCGATTTTTTCGAGCAACGCTAAATATATCACTAGCCGGCATGGGAGAAGACTGAAAACCCGGGCCCCAGAAAACGCTTTGCAAGCCCCTTTGGACCATCCAAAAGTGTCACCAAAGGAAGGCTTTGGGTACAAGTGAACTCCCCAGGGGAGCCTTTACGCAGCCCCACATGCAACTGGACCCTCAGGGTTCGCTGTTTCCGAGCATCCCTAAACATAGCCCTACCCGGCATCGAAGACGACTGAAAAATCAGGCCCCAGGAAATGCGTTGCAAGCCCTTTTCGCCCATCCAAAAGTGCCCCCAAAGGAAGGCTTTGGGTACAAGTGAACTCCCCAGGGGAGCCTTTACGCAGCCCCACATGCAACTGGACCCTCCGGGTTCGCTTTTCATGAGCAAACGTAAACGTAGCCCTAGCCATCATCGGAGACGAGTGAAAAATCAGGCCCCAGGAAATGCGTTGCGAGCCCCTTTGGACCATCCAAAAGTGTCACCAAAGGAAGGCTTTGGGTACATCTGAAGTTCCCAGGGGAGCCTTTACGCAGCCCCATATTCAACTGGACCCTTCGGGTTCGCTGTTTCCGAGCAACCATAAACGTAGCCCTAGCAGTCATCGGAGACGAGTGAAAAATCAGGCCCCAGGAAATGCGTTCCGAGCCCCTTTGGACCATCCAAAAGTGTCACCAAAGGAAGGCTTTGGGTACAAGTGAACTCCCCAGGGGAGCCTTTACGCAGCCCCACATGCAACTGGACCCTCCGGGTTCGCTGTTCATGAGCAACCCTAAACATAGCCCTAGCCGGCATCGAAGACGACTGAAAAATCAGGCCCCAGGAAACACGTTGCAAGCCCCTTTGGACCATCCAAAAGTGTCACCAAAGGAAGGCTTTGGGTACATCTGAAGTTCCCAGGGGAGCCTTTACGCAGCCCCACATGCAACTGGACCCTCCGGGTTCGCTGTTCCTGAGCAAACCTAAACATAGCCCTAGCCGGCATCGAGGCCGATTGAAAAATCAGGCCCCAGGAAATGCGTTACAAGCCCTTTTCGCCCATCCAAAAGTGCCCCCAAAGGAAGGCTTTGGGTACAAGTGAACTCCCCAGGGGAGCCTTTACGCAGCCCCATATGCAACTGGACCCTCCGGGTTCGCTGTTTCCGAGCAACCCTAAACATAACCCTAGCCGGCATCGATGACGACTGAAAAATCAGGCCCCAGGAAATGCGTTACGAGCCCTTTTCGCCCATCCAAAAGTGCCCCCAAAGGAAGGCTTTGGGTACATCTGAAGTTCCCAGGGGAGCCTTTACGCAGCCCCACATGCAACTGGACCCTCCGGGTTCGCTGTTTCCGAGTAACCATAAACGTAGCCCTAGCAGTCATCGGAGACGAGTGAAAAATCAGGCCCCAGGAAATGCGTTGCGAGCCGGTTTGGACCATCCAAAAGTGTCACCAAAGGAAGGCTTTGGGTACAAGTGAACTCCCCAGGGGAGCCTTTACGCAGCCCCACATGCAACTGGACCCTCCGGGTTCGCTGTTCCTGAGAAAAACTAAACGTAGCCCTAGCCGTCATCGGAGACGACTGAAAAATCTGGCCCCAGGAAATGCGTTGCAAGCCCTTTTCGCCCATCCAAAAGTGCCCCCAAAGGAAGGCTTTGGGTACAAGTGAACTCCCCAGGGGAGCCTTTACGCAGCCCCACATGCAACTGGACCCTCCGGGTTCGCTGTTTCCGAGCATCCCTAAACAAAGCCCTAGCCGGCATCGAAGACGTGTGTAAAATCAGGCCCCAGTAAATGCGTTGCGAACCCTTTTCGCCCATCCAAAAGTGCCCCCAAAGGAAGGCTTTGGGTACAAGAGAACTCCCCAGGGGAGCCTTTACGCAGCCCCACATGCAACTGGACCCTTCGGGTTCGATTTTTCCGAGCAACGCTAAATATATCACTAGCCGGCATGGGAGAAGACTGAAAACCCGGGCCCCAGAAAACGCGTTGCAAGCCCCTTTGGACCATCCAAAAGTGTCACCAAAGGAAGGCTTTGGGTACAAGAGAACTCCCCAGGGGAGCCTTTACGCAGCCCCACATGCAACTGGACCCTCAGGGTTCGCTGTTTCCGAGCATCACTAAATATAACACTAGCCGTCATC
Organism: Anas platyrhynchos; assembly: GCF_047663525.1. Taxonomy (NCBI): domain Eukaryota; kingdom Metazoa; phylum Chordata; class Aves; order Anseriformes; family Anatidae; genus Anas; species Anas platyrhynchos. The sequence goes on from NC_092610.1 coordinate 8,806,376, forward strand.
GGAGACGAGTGAAAAATCTGGCCCCAGGAAATGAGTTGAGAGCCCTTTTCGCCCATCCAATAGTGCCCCCAAAGGAAGGCTTTGGGTACAAGTGAAGTCCCCAGGGGAGCCTTTACGCAGCCCCACATGCAACTGGACCCTCCGGGTTCGCTGTTTCCGAGCACCCCTAAACATAGCCCTGCCGGCATCGAAGACGACTGAAAAATCAGGCCCCAGGAAATGCGTTGCAAGCCCTTTTTCCCCATGCAAAAGTGCCCCCAAAGGAAGGCTTTGGGTACAAGTGAACTCCCCAGGGGAGCCTTTTCGCAGCCCCACATGCAACTGGACCCTCAGGGTTCGATTTTTCCGAGCAACGCTAAATATATCACTAGCCGGCATGGGAGAAGACTGAAAACCCAGGCCCCAGAAAACGCGTTGCAAGCCCCATTGGACCATCCAAAAGTGTCACCAAAGGAAAGCTTTGGGTACAAGTGAACTCCCCAGGGGAGCCTTTACGCAGCCCCACATGCAACTTGACCCTCCGGGTTCGATTTTTCCGAGCAACCCTAAATATATCACTAGCCGGCATGGGAGAAGACTGAAAACCCGGGGCCCAGAAAACGCCTTGCAAGCCCCTTTGGACCATCCAAAAGTGTCACCAAAGGAAGGCTTTGGGTACAATTGAACTCCACAGGGGAGCCTTTACGCAGCCCCACATGCAACTGGACCCTTCTGGTTCGCTGTTCATGAGCAAACCTAAACGTAGCCCTAGCCGTCATCGGAGACGACTGAAAAATCAGGCACCAGGAAATGCGTTCCGAGCCCCTTTGGACCATCCAAAAGTGCCCCCAAAGGAAGGCTTTGGGTACAACTGAACTCCCCAGGGGAGCCTTTATGCAGCCCCACATGCAACTGGACCCTCCGGGTTCGCTGTTTCCGAGCATCGCTAAACATAACCCTACCCGGCATCGAAGACGACTGAAAAATCACGCCCCAGGAAATGCGTTACAAGCCCTTTTTGCCCATCCAAAAGTGCCCCCAAAGAAAGGCTTTGGGTACAAGTGAACTCCCCAGGGGAGCCTTTACGCAGCCCCACATGCAACTGGACCCTCCGGGTTCGCTGTTCCTGAGCAAACCTAAATGTAGCCCTAGCCGTCATTGGAGACGAGTGAAAAATCAGGCCCCAGGAATGCGTTGCGAGCCCCTTTGGACCATACAAAAGTGCCCCCAAAGGAAGTCTTTGGGTACAAGTGAACTCCCCAGGGGAGCCTTTACGCAGCCCCACATGCAACTGGACCCTCCCGGTTCGATTTTTTCGAGCAACGCTAAATATATCACTAGCCGGCATGGGAGAAGACTGAAAACCCGGGCCCCAGAAAACGCTTTGCAAGCCCCTTTGGACCATCCAAAAGTGTCACCAAAGGAAGGCTTTGGGTACAAGTGAACTCCCCAGGGGAGCCTTTACGCAGCCCCACATGCAACTGGACCCTCAGGGTTCGCTGTTTCCGAGCATCCCTAAACATAGCCCTACCCGGCATCGAAGACGACTGAAAAATCAGGCCCCAGGAAATGCGTTGCAAGCCCTTTTCGCCCATCCAAAAGTGCCCCCAAAGGAAGGCTTTGGGTACAAGTGAACTCCCCAGGGGAGCCTTTACGCAGCCCCACATGCAACTGGACCCTCCGGGTTCGCTTTTCATGAGCAAACGTAAACGTAGCCCTAGCCGTCATCGGAGACGAGTGAAAAATCAGGCCCCAGGAAATACGTTGCGAGCCCCTTTGGACCATCCAAAAGTGTCACCAAAGGAAGGCTTTGGGTACATCTGAAGTTCCCAGGGGAGCCTTTACGCAGCCCCATATTCAACTGGACCCTTCGGGTTCGCTGTTTCCGAGCAACCATAAACGTAGCCCTAGCAGTCATCGGAGACGAGTGAAAAATCAGGCCCCAGGAAATGCGTTCCGAGCCCCTTTGGACCATCCAAAAGTGTCACCAAAGGAAGGCTTTGGGTACAAGTGAACTCCCCAGGGGAGCCTTTACGCAGCCCCACATGCAACTGGACCCTCCGGGTTCGCTGTTCATGAGCAACCCTAAACATAGCCCTAGCCGGCATCGAAGACGACTGAAAAATCAGGCCCCAGGAAACACGTTGCAAGCCCCTTTGGACCATCCAAAAGTGTCACCAAAGGAAGGCTTTGGGTACATCTGAAGTTCCCAGGGGAGCCTTTACGCAGCCCCACATGCAACTGGACCCTCAGGGTTCGCTGTTCCTGAGCAAACCTAAACATAGCCCTAGCCGGCATCGAGGCCAATTGAAAAATCAGGCCCCAGGAAATGCGTTACAAGCCCTTTTCGCCCATCCAAAAGTGCCCCCAAAGGAAGGCTTTGGGTACAAGTGAACTCCCCAGGGGAGCCTTTACGCAGCCCCATATGCAACTGGACCCTCCGGGTTCGCTGTTTCCGAGCAACCCTAAACATAACCCTAGCCGGCATCGATGACGACTGAAAAATCAGGCCCCAGGAAATGCGTTACCAGCCCTTTTCGCCCATCCAAAAGTGCCCCCAAAGGAAGGCTTTGGGTACATCTGAAGTTCCCAGGGGAGCCTTTACGCAGCCCCACATGCAACTGGACCCTCCGGGTTCGCTGTTTCCGAGTAACCATAAACGTAGCCCTAGCAGTCATCGGAGACGAGTGAAAAATCAGGCCCCAGGAAATGCGTTGCGAGCCGGTTTGGACCATCCAAAAGTGTCACCAAAGGAAGGCTTTGGGTACAAGTGAACTCCCCAGGGGAGCCTTTACGCAGCCCCACATGCAACTGGACCCTCCGGGTTCGCTGTTCCTGAGAAAAACTAAACGTAGCCCTAGCCGTCATCGGAGACGACTGAAAAATCTGGCCCCAGGAAATGCGTTGCAAGCCCTTTTCGCCCATCCAAAAGTGCCCCCAAAGGAAGGCTTTGGGTACAAGTGAACTCCCCAGGGGAGCCTTTACGCAGCCCCACATGCAACTGGACCCTCCGGGTTCGCTGTTTCCGAGCATCCCTAAACAAAGCCCTAGCCGGCATCGAAGACGTGTGTAAAATCAGGCCCCAGTAAATGCGTTGCGAACCCTTTTCGCCCATCCAAAAGTGCCCCCAAAGGAAGGCTTTGGGTACAAGAGAACTCCCCAGGGGAGCCTTTACGCAGCCCCACATGCAACTTGACCCTCCGGGTTCGATTTTTCCGAGCAACCCTAAATATATCACTAGCCGGCATGGGAGAAGACTGAAAACCCGGGGCCCAGAAAACGCCTTGCAAGCCCCTTTGGACCATCCAAAAGTGTCACCAAAGGAAGGCTTTGGGTACAATTGAACTCCACAGGGGAGCCTTTACGCAGCCCCACATGCAACTGGACCCTTCTGGTTCGCTGTTCATGAGCAAACCTAAACGTAGCCCTAGCCGTCATCGGAGACGACTGAAAAATCAGGCACCAGGAAATGCGTTGCGAGCCCCTTTGGACCATCCAAAAGTGCCCCCAAAGGAAGGCTTTGGGTACAACTGAACTCCCCAGGGGAGCCTTTATGCAGCCCCACATGCAACTGGACCCTCCGGGTTCGCTGTTTCCGAGCATCGCTAAACATAACCCTACCCGGCATCGAAGACGACTGAAAAATCACGCCCCAGGAAATGCGTTACAAGCCCTTTTCGCCCATCCAAAAGTGCCCCCAAAGAAAGGCTTTGGGTACAAGTGAACTCCCCAGGGGAGCCTTTACGCAGCCCCACATGCAACTGGACCCTCCGGGTTCGCTGTTCCTGAGCAAACCTAAATGTAGCCCTAGCCGTCATTGGAGACGAGTGAAAAATCAGGCCCCAGGAAATGCGTTGCGAGCCCCTTTGGACCATACAAAAGTGCCCCCAAAGGAAGTCTTTGGGTACAAGTGAACTCCCCAGGGGAGCCTTTACGCAGCCCCACATGCAACTGGACCCTCCCGGTTCGATTTTTTCGAGCAACGCTAAATATATCACTAGCCGGCATGGGAGAAGACTGAAAACCCGGGCCCCAGAAAACGCTTTGCAAGCCCCTTTGGACCATCCAAAAGTGTCACCAAAGGAAGGCTTTGGGTACATCTGAAGTTCCCAGGGGAGCCTTTACGCAGCCCCATATTCAACTGGACCCTTCGGGTTCGCTGTTTCCGAGCAACCATAAACGTAGCCCTAGCAGTCATCGGAGACGAGTGAAAAATCAGGCCCCAGGAAATGCGTTCCGAGCCCCTTTGGACCATCCAAAAGTGTCACCAAAGGAAGGCTTTGGGTACAAGTGAACTCCCCAGGGGAGCCTTTACGCAGCCCCACATGCAACTGGACCCTCCGGGTTCGCTGTTCATGAGCAACCCTAAACATAGCCCTAGCCGGCATCGAAGACGACTGAAAAATCAGGCCCCAGGAAACACGTTGCAAGCCCCTTTGGACCATCCAAAAGTGTCACCAAAGGAAGGCTTTGGGTACATCTGAAGTTCCCAGGGGAGCCTTTACGCAGCCCCACATGCAACTGGACCCTCCGGGTTCGCTGTTCCTGAGCAAACCTAAACATAGCCCTAGCCGGCATCGAGGCCGATTGAAAAATCAGGCCCCAGGAAATGCGTTACAAGCCCTTTTCGCCCATCCAAAAGTGCCCCCAAAGGAAGGCTTTGGGTACAAGTGAACTCCCCAGGGGAGCCTTTACGCAGCCCCATATGCAACTGGACCCTCCGGGTTCGCTGTTTCCGAGCAACCCTAAACGTAGCCCTAGCAGTCATCGGAGACGAGTGAAAAATCAGGCCCCTGGAAATGCGTTCCGAACCCCTTTGGACCATCCAAAAGTGTCACCAAAGGAAGGCTTTGGGTACAAGAGAACTCCCCAGGGGAGCCTTTACGCAGCCCCACATACAACTGGACCCTCCGGCTTCGCTGTTTCCGAGCATCCCTAAACATAGCCCTAGCAGTCATTGGAGACGAGTGAAAAATCAGGCCCCAGGAAACTCGTTGCAAGCCCCTTTGGACCATCCAAAAGTGCCCCCAAAGGAAGGCTTTGGGTACAAGTGAACTCCCCAGGGGAGCCTTTACGCAGCCCCACATGCAACTGGACCCTCCGGGTTCGCTGTTCATGAGCAAACCTAAACGTAGCCCTAGCCGTCCTTGGAGACGAGTGAAAAATCAGGCCCCAGGAAATGCGTTGCGAGCCCTTTTCGCCCATCCAAAAGTGCCCCCAAAAGAAGGCTTTGGGTACAAGAGAACTCCCCAGGGGAGCCTTTACGCAGCCCCACATGCAACTGGACTCTCCGGGTTCGATTTTTCCAAGCAACCCTAAATATATCCCTAGTCGGCATGGGAGAAGACTGAAAACCCGGGCCACAGAAAATGCGTTACAAGCCCCTTTGGACCATCCAAAAGAGTCACCAAAGAAAGGCTTTGGGTACAAGTGAACTCCCCAGGGGAGCCTTTACGCAGCCCCACATGCAACTGGACCCTCCGGGTTCGCTGTTTCCGAGCATCCCTAAACATAGCCCTAGCCGGCATCGACGACGATTGAAAAATCAGGCCCCAGTAAATGCGTTACAAGCCCTTTTCGCCCATCCAAAAGTGCCCCCAAAGGAAGGCTTTGGGTACAAGTGAACTCCCCAGGGGAGCCTTTACGCAGCCCCACATGCAACTGGACCCTCCGGGTTCGCTGTTTCCGAGCATCGCTAAACATAACCCTACCCGGCATCGAAGACGACTGAAAAATCACGCCCCAGGAAATGCGTTACAAGCCCTTTTCGCCCATCCAAAAGTGCCCCCAAAGAAAGGCTTTGGGTACAAGTGAACTCCCCAGGGGAGCCTTTACGCAGCCCCACATGCAACTGGACCCTCCGGGTTCGCTGTTCCTGAGCAAACCTAAATGTAGCCCTAGCCGTCATTGGAGACGAGTGAAAAATCAGGCCCCAGGAAATGCGTTGCGAGCCCCTTTGGACCATACAAAAGTGCCCCCAAAGGAAGTCTTTGGGTACAAGTGAACTCCCCAGGGGAGCCTTTACGCAGCCCCACATGCAACTGGACCCTCCCGGTTCGATTTTTTCGAGCAACGCTAAATATATCACTAGCCGGCATGGGAGAAGACTGAAAACCCGGGCCCCAGAAAACGCTTTGCAAGCCCCTTTGGACCATCCAAAAGTGTCACCAAAGGAAGGCTTTGGGTACAAGTGAACTCCCCAGGGGAGCCTTTACGCAGCCCCACATGCAACTGGACCCTCAGGGTTCGCTGTTTCCGAGCATCCCTAAACATAGCCCTACCCGGCATCGAAGACGACTGAAAAATCAGGCCCCAGGAAATGCGTTGCAAGCCCTTTTCGCCCATCCAAAAGTGCCCCCAAAGGAAGGCTTTGGGTACAAGTGAACTCCCCAGGGGAGCCTTTACGCAGCCCCACATGCAACTGGACCCTCCGGGTTCGCTTTTCATGAGCAAACGTAAACGTAGCCCTAGCCGTCATCGGAGACGAGTGAAAAATCAGGCCCCAGGAAATGCGTTGCGAGCCCCTTTGGACCATCCAAAAGTGTCACCAAAGGAAGGCTTTGGGTACATCTGAAGTTCCCAGGGGAGCCTTTACGCAGCCCCATATTCAACTGGACCCTTCGGGTTCGCTGTTTCCGAGCAACCATAAACGTAGCCCTAGCAGTCATCGGAGACGAGTGAAAAATCAGGCCCCAGGAAATGCGTTCCGAGCCCCTTTGGACCATCCAAAAGTGTCACCAAAGGAAGGCTTTGGGTACAAGTGAACTCCCCAGGGGAGCCTTTACGCAGCCCCACATGCAACTGGACCCTCCGGGTTCGCTGTTCATGAGCAACCCTAAACATAGCCCTAGCCGGCATCGAAGACGACTGAAAAATCAGGCCCCAGGAAACACGTTGCAAGCCCCTTTGGACCATCCAAAAGTGTCACCAAAGGAAGGCTTTGGGTACATCTGAAGTTCCCAGGGGAGCCTTTACGCAGCCCCACATGCAACTGGACCCTCCGGGTTCGCTGTTCCTGAGCAAACCTAAACATAGCCCTAGCCGGCATCGAGGCCGATTGAAAAATCAGGCCCCAGGAAATGCGTTACAAGCCCTTTTCGCCCATCCAAAAGTGCCCCCAAAGGAAGGCTTTGGGTACAAGTGAACTCCCCAGGGGAGCCTTTACGCAGCCCCATATGCAACTGGACCGTCCGGGTTCGCTGTTTCCGAGCAACGCTAAATATATCACTAGCCGGCATGGGAGAAGACTGAAAACCCGGGCCCCAGAAAACGCGTTGCAAGCCCCTTTGGACCATCCAAAAGTGTCACCAAAGGAAGGCTTTGGGTACAAGAGAACTCCCCAGGGGAGCCTTTACGCAGCCCCACATGCAACTGGACCCTCAGGGTTCGCTGTTTCCGAGCATCACTAAATATAACACTAGCCGTCATCGGAGACGAGTGAAAAATCTGGCCCCAGGAAATGAGTTGCGAGCCCTTTTCGCCCATCCAATAGTGCCCCCAAAGGAAGGCTTTGGGTACAAGTGAAGTCCCCAGGGGAGCCTTTACGCAGCCCCACATGCAACTGGACCCTCCGGGTTCGCTGTTTCCGAGCACCCCTAAACATAGCCCTGCCGGCATCGAAGACGACTGAAAAATCAGGCCCCAGGAAATGCGTTGCAAGCCCTTTTCGCCCATCGAAAAGTGCCCCCAAAGGAAGGCTTTGGGTACAAGTGAACTCCCCAGGGGAGCCTTTACGCAGCCCCACATGCAACTGGACCCTCCGGGTTCGATTTTTCCGAGCAACGCTAAATATATCACTAGCCGGCATGGGAGAAGACTGAAAATTCAGGCCCCAGAAAACGCGTTGCAAGCCCCTTTGGACCATCCAAAAGTGTCACCAAAGGAAAGCTTTGGGTACAAGTGAACTCCCCAGGGGAGCCTTTACGCAGCCCCACATGCAACTTGACCCTCCGGGTTCGATTTTTTCGAGCAACGCTAAATATATCACTAGCCGGCATGGGAGAAGACTGAAAACCCGGGCCCCAGAAAACGCTTTGCAAGCCTCTTTGGACCATCCGAAAGTGTCACCAAAGGAAGGCTTTGGGTACAAGTGAACTCCCCAGGGGAGCCTTTACGCAGCCCCACATGCAACTGGACCCTCAGGGTTCGCTGTTTCCGAGCATCCCTAAACATAGCCCTACCCGGCATCGAAGACGACTGAAAAATCAGGCCCCAGGAAATGCGTTGCAAGCCCTTTTCGCCCATCCAAAAGTGCCCCCAAAGGAAGGCTTTGGGTACAACTGAATTCCCCAGGGGAGCCTTTACGCAGCCCCACATGCAACTGGACCCTCCGGGTTCGCTGTTCATGAGCAAACGTAAACGTAGCCCTAGCCGTCATCGGAGACGAGTGAAAAATCAGGACCCAGGAAATGCGTTGCGAGCCCCTTTGGACCATCCAAAAGTGTCAACAAAGGAAGGCTTTGGGTAGAAGTGAACTCCCCAGGGGAGCCTTTACGCAGCCCCATATTCAACTGGACCCTCCGGGTTCGCTGTTTCCGAGCAACCATAAACGTAGCCCTAGCAGTCATCGGAGACGAGTGAAAAATCAGGCCCCAGGAAACACGTTGCAAGCCCCTTTGGACCATCCAAAAGTGTCACCAAAGGAAGGCTTTGGGTACATCTGAAGTTCCCAGGGGAGCCTTTACGCAGCCCCACATGCAACTGGACCCTCCGGGTTCGCTGTTCCTGAGCAAACCTAAACATAGCCCTAGCCGGCATCGAGGCCGATTGAAAAATCAGGCCCCAGGAAATGCGTTACAAGCCCTTTTCGCCCATCCAAAAGTGCCCCCAAAGGAAGGCTTTGGGTACAAGTGAACTCCCCAGGGGAGCCTTTACGCAGCCCCACATGCAACTGGACCCTCCGGGTTCGCTGTTCCTGAGAAAAACTAAACGTAGCCCTAGCCGTCATCGGAGACGACTGAAAAATCAGGCCCCAGGAAATGCGTTGCAAGCCCTTTTCGCCCATCCAAAAGTGCCCCCAAAGGAAGGCTTTGGGTACAAGTGAACTCCCCAGGGGAGCCTTTACGCAGCCCCACATGCAACTGGACCCTCCGGGTTCGCTGTTTCCGAGCATCCCTAAACAAAGCCCTAGCCGGCATCGAAGACGTGTGTAAAATCAGGCCCCAGTAAATGCGTTGCGAACCCTTTTCGCCCATCCAAAAGTGCCCCCAAAGGAAGGCTTTGGGTACAAGAGAACTCCCCAGGGGAGCCTTTACGCAGCCCCACATGCAACTGGACCCTTCGGGTTCGATTTTTCCGAGCAACGCTAAATATATCACTAGCCGGCATGGGAGAAGACTGAAAACCCGGGCCCCAGAAAACGCGTTGCAAGCCCCTTTGGACCATCCAAAAGTGTCACCAAAGGAAGGCTTTGGGTACAAGAGAACTCCCCAGGGGAGCCTTTACGCAGCCCCACATGCAACTGGACCCTCCGGGTTCGCTGTTTCCGAGCATCACTAAATATAACACTAGCCGGCATCGACGACGATTGAAAAATCAGCCCCAGTAAATGCGTTACAAGCCCTTTTCGCCCATCCAAAAGTGCCCCCAAAGGAAGGCTTTGGGTACAAGTGAACTCCCCAGGGGAGCCTTTACGCAGCCCCACATGCAACTGGACCCTCCGGGTTCGCTGTTTCCGAGCATCGCTAAACATAACCCTACCCGGCATCGAAGACGACTGAAAAATCACGCCCCAGGAAATGCGTTACAAGCCCTTTTCGCCCATCCAAAAGTGCCCCCAAAGAAAGGCTTTGGGTACAAGTGAACTCCCCAGGGGAGCCTTTACGCAGCCCCACATGCAACTGGACCCTCCGGGTTCGCTGTTCCTGAGCAAACCTAAATGTAGCCCTAGCCGTCATTGGAGACGAGTGAAAAATCAGGCCCCAGGAAATGCGTTGCGAGCCCCTTTGGACCATACAAAAGTGCCCCCAAAGGAAGTCTTTGGGTACAAGTGAACTCCCCAGGGGAGCCTTTACGCAGCCCCACATGCAACTGGACCCTCCCGGTTCGATTTTTTCGAGCAACGCTAAATATATCACTAGCCGGCATGGGAGAAGACTGAAAACCCGGGCCCCAGAAAACGCTTTGCAAGCCCCTTTGGACCATCCAAAAGTGTCACCAAAGGAAGGCTTTGGGTACAAGTGAACTCCCCAGGGGAGCCTTTACGCAGCCCCACATGCAACTGGACCCTCAGGGTTCGCTGTTTCCGAGCATCCCTAAACATAGCCCTACCCGGCATCGAAGACGACTGAAAAATCAGGCCCCAGGAAATGCGTTGCAAGCCCTTTTCGCCCATCCAAAAGTGCCCCCAAAGGAAGGCTTTGGGTACAAGTGAACTCCCCAGGGGAGCCTTTACGCAGCCCCACATGCAACTGGACCCTCCGGGTTCGCTTTTCATGAGCAAACGTAAACGTAGCCCTAGCCGTCATCGGAGACGAGTGAAAAATCAGGCCCCAGGAAATGCGTTGCGAGCCCCTTTGGACCATCCAAAAGTGTCACCAAAGGAAGGCTTTGGGTACATCTGAAGTTCCCAGGGGAGCCTTTACGCAGCCCCATATTCAACTGGACCCTTCGGGTTCGCTGTTTCCGAGCAACCATAAACGTAGCCCTAGCAGTCATCGGAGACGAGTGAAAAATCAGGCCCCAGGAAATGCGTTCCGAGCCCCTTTGGACCATCCAAAAGTGTCACCAAAGGAAGGCTTTGGGTACAAGTGAACTCCCCAGGGGAGCCTTTACGCAGCCCCACATGCAACTGGACCCTCCGGGTTCGCTGTTCATGAGCAACCCTAAACATAGCCCTAGCCGGCATCGAAGACGACTGAAAAATCAGGCCCCAGGAAACACGTTGCAAGCCCCTTTGGACCATCCAAAAGTGTCACCAAAGGAAGGCTTTGGGTACATCTGAAGTTCCCAGGGGAGCCTTTACGCAGCCCCACATGCAACTGGACCCTCCGGGTTCGCTGTTCCTGAGCAAACCTAAACATAGCCCTAGCCGGCATCGAGGCCGATTGAAAAATCAGGCCCCAGGAAATGCGTTACAAGCCCTTTTCGCCCATCCAAAAGTGCCCCCAAAGGAAGGCTTTGGGTACAAGTGAACTCCCCAGGGGAGCCTTTACGCAGCCCCATATGCAACTGGACCGTCCGGGTTCGCTGTTTCCGAGCAACGCTAAATATATCACTAGCCGGCATGGGAGAAGACTGAAAACCCGGGCCCCAGAAAACGCGTTGCAAGCCCCTTTGGACCATCCAAAAGTGTCACCAAAGGAAGGCTTTGGGTACAAGAGAACTCCCCAGGGGAGCCTTTACGCAGCCCCACATGCAACTGGACCCTCAGGGTTCGCTGTTTCCGAGCATCCCTAAATATAACACTAGCCGTCATCGGAGACGAGTGAAAAATCTGGCCCCAGGAAATGAGTTGCGAGCCCTTTTCGCCCATCCAATAGTGCCCCCAAAGGAAGGCTTTGGGTACAAGTGAAGTCCCCAGGGGAGCCTTTACGCAGCCCCACATGCAACTGGACCCTCCGGGTTCGCTGTTTCCGAGCACCCCTAAACATAGCCCTGCCGGCATCGAAGACGACTGAAAAATCAGGCCCCAGGAAATGCGTTGCAAGCCCTTTTCGCCCATCGAAAAGTGCCCCCAAAGGAAGGCTTTGGGTACAAGTGAACTCCCCAGGGGAGCCTTTACGCAGCCCCACATGCAACTGGACCCTCCGGGTTCGATTTTTCCGAGCAACGCTAAATATATCACTAGCCGGCATGGGAGAAGACTGAAAATTCAGGCCCCAGAAAACGCGTTGCAAGCCCCTTTGGACCATCCAAAAGTGTCACCAAAGGAAAGCTTTGGGTACAAGTGAACTCCCCAGGGGAGCCTTTACGCAGCCCCACATGCAACTTGACCCTCCGGGTTCGATTTTTTCGAGCAACGCTAAATATATCACTAGCCGGCATGGGAGAAGACTGAAAACCCGGGCCCCAGAAAACGCTTTGCAAGCCTCTTTGGACCATCCGAAAGTGTCACCAAAGGAAGGCTTTGGGTACAAGTGAACTCCCCAGGGGAGCCTTTACGCAGCCCCACATGCAACTGGACCCTCAGGGTTCGCTGTTTCCGAGCATCCCTAAACATAGCCCTACCCGGCATCGAAGACGACTGAAAAATCAGGCCCCAGGAAATGCGTTGCAAGCCCTTTTCGCCCATCCAAAAGTGCCCCCAAAGGAAGGCTTTGGGTACAACTGAATTCCCCAGGGGAGCCTTTACGCAGCCCCACATGCAACTGGACCCTCCGGGTTCGCTGTTCATGAGCAAACGTAAACGTAGCCCTAGCCGTCATCGGAGACGAGTGAAAAATCAGGACCCAGGAAATGCGTTGCGAGCCCCTTTGGACCATCCAAAAGTGTCAACAAAGGAAGGCTTTGGGTAGAAGTGAACTCCCCAGGGGAGCCTTTACGCAGCCCCATATTCAACTGGACCCTCCGGGTTCGCTGTTTCCGAGCAACCATAAACGTAGCCCTAGCAGTCATCGGAGACGAGTGAAAAATCAGGCCCCAGGAAACACGTTGCAAGCCCCTTTGGACCATCCAAAAGTGTCACCAAAGGAAGGCTTTGGGTACATCTGAAGTTCCCAGGGGAGCCTTTACGCAGCCCCACATGCAACTGGACCCTCCGGGTTCGCTGTTCCTGAGCAAACCTAAACATAGCCCTAGCCGGCATCGAGGCCGATTGAAAAATCAGGCCCCAGGAAATGCGTTACAAGCCCTTTTCGCCCATCCAAAAGTGCCCCCAAAGGAAGGCTTTGGGTACAAGTGAACTCCCCAGGGGAGCCTTTACGCAGCCCCACATGCAACTGGACCCTCCGGGTTCGCTGTTCCTGAGAAAAACTAAACGTAGCCCTAGCCGTCATCGGAGACGACTGAAAAATCAGGCCCCAGGAAATGCGTTGCAAGCCCTTTTCGCCCATCCAAAAGTGCCCCCAAAGGAAGGCTTTGGGTACAAGTGAACTCCCCAGGGGAGCCTTTACGCAGCCCCACATGCAACTGGACCCTCCGGGTTCGCTGTTTCCGAGCATCCCTAAACAAAGCCCTAGCCGGCATCGAAGACGTGTGTAAAATCAGGCCCCAGTAAATGCGTTGCGAACCCTTTTCGCCCATCCAAAAGTGCCCCCAAAGGAAGGCTTTGGGTACAAGAGAACTCCCCAGGGGAGCCTTTACGCAGCCCCACATGCAACTGGACCCTTCGGGTTCGATTTTTCCGAGCAACGCTAAATATATCACTAGCCGGCATGGGAGAAGACTGAAAACCCGGGCCCCAGAAAACGCGTTGCAAGCCCCTTTGGACCATCCAAAAGTGTCACCAAAGGAAGGCTTTGGGTACAAGAGAACTCCCCAGGGGAGCCTTTACGCAGCCCCACATGCAACTGGACCCTCAGGGTTCGCTGTTTCCGAGCATCACTAAATATAACACTAGCCGTCATCGGAGACGAGTGAAAAATCTGGCCCCAGGAAATGAGTTGAGAGCCCTTTTCGCCCATCCAATAGTGCCCCCAAAGGAAGGCTTTGGGTACAAGTGAAGTCCCCAGGGGAGCCTTTACGCAGCCCCACATGCAACTGGACCCTCCGGGTTCGCTGTTTCCGAGCACCCCTAAACATAGCCCTGCCGGCATCGAAGACGACTGAAAAATCAGGCCCCAGGAAATGCGTTGCAAGCCCTTTTTCCCCAAGCAAAAGTGCCCCCAAAGGAAGGCTTTGGGTACAAGTGAACTCCTCAGGGGAGCCTTTACGCAGCCCCACATGCAACTGGACCCTCCCGGTTCGATTTTTTCGAGCAACGCTAAATATATCACTAGCCGGCATGGGAGAAGACTGAAAACCCAGGCCCCAGAAAACGCGTTGCAAGCCCCATTGGACCATCCAAAAGTGCCCCCAAAGGAAGTCTTTGGGTACAAGTGAACTCCCCAGGGGAGCCTTTACGCAGCCCCACATGCAACTGGACCCTCCCGGTTCGATTTTTTCGAGCAACGCTAAATATATCACTAGCCGGCATGGGAGAAGACTGAAAACCCAGGCCCCAGAAAACGCGTTGCAAGCCCCATTGGACCATCCAAAAGTGTCACCAAAGGAAAGCTTTGGGTACAAGTGAACTCCCCAGGGGAGCCTTTACGCAGCCCCACATGCAACTGGACCCTCCGGGTTCACTGTTTCCGAGCAACCCTAAATATATCACTAGCCGGCATGGGAGAAGACTGAAAACCCGGGGCCCAGAAAACGCCTTGCAAGCCCCTTTGGACCATCCAAAAGTGTCACCAAAGGAAGGCTTTGGGTACAAGTGAACTCCACAGGGGAGCCTTTACGCAGCCCCACATGCAACTGGACCCTTCTGGTTCGCTGTTCATGAGCAAACCTAAACGTAGCCCTAGCCGTCATCGGAGACGACTGAAAAATCAGGCACCAGGAAATGCGTTGCGAGCCCCTTTGGACCATCCAAAAGTGCCCCCAAAGGAAGGCTTTGGGTACAACTGAACTCCCCAGGGGAGCCTTTATGCAGCCCCACATGCAACTGGACCCTCCGGGTTCGCTGTTTCCGAGCATCGCTAAACATAACACTACCCGGCATCGAAGATGACTGAAAAATCACGCCCCAGGAAATGCGTTACAAGCCCTTTTTGCCCATCCAAAAGTGCCCCCAAAGAAAGGCTTTGGGTACAAGTGAACTCCCCAGGGGAGCCTTTACGCAGCCCCACATGCAACTGGACCCTCCGGGTTCGCTGTTCCTGAGCAAACCTAAATGTAGCCCTAGCCGTCATTGGAGACGAGTGAAAAATCAGGCCCCAGGAAATGCGTTGCGAGCCCCTTTGGACCATACAAAAGTGCCCCCAAAGGAAGTCTTTGGGTACAAGTGAACTCCCCAGGGGAGCCTTTACGCAGCCCCACATGCAACTGGACCCTCCCGGTTCGATTTTTTCGAGCAACGCTAAATATATCACTAGCCGGCATGGGAGAAGACTGAAAACCCGGGCCCCAGAAAACGCTTTGCAAGCCCCTTTGGACCATCCAAAAGTGTCACCAAAGGAAGGCTTTGGGTACAAGTGAACTCCCCAGGGGAGCCTTTACGCAGCCCCACATGCAACTGGACCCTCAGGGTTCGCTGTTTCCGAGCATCCCTAAACATAGCCCTACCCGGCATCGAAGACGACTGAAAAATCAGGCCCCAGGAAATGCGTTGCAAGCCCTTTTCGCCCATCCAAAAGTGCCCCCAAAGGAAGGCTTTGGGTACAAGTGAACTCCCCAGGGGAGCCTTTACGCAGCCCCACATGCAACTGGACCCTCCGGGTTCGCTTTTCATGAGCAAACGTAAACGTAGCCCTAGCCGTCATCGGAGACGAGTGAAAAATCAGGACCCAGGAAATGCGTTGCGAGCCCCTTTGGACCATCCAAAAGTGTCACCAAAGGAAGGCTTTGGGTACAAGTGAACTCCCCAGGGGAGCCTTTACGCAGCCCCATATGCAACTGGACCCTCCGGGTTCGCTGTTTCCGAGCAACCATAAACGTAGCCCTAGCAGTCATCGGAGACAAGTGAAAAATCAGGCCCCAGGAAATGCGTTCCGAGCCCCTTTGGACCATCCCAAAGTGTCACCAAAGGAAGGCTTTGGGTACAAGTGAACTCCCCAGGGGAGCCTTTACGCAGCCCCACATGCAACTGAACCCTCCGGGTTCGCTGTTCATGAGCAACCCTAAACATAGCCCTAGCCGGCATCGAAGACGACTGAAAAATCAGGCCCCAGGAAACACGTTGCAAGCCCCTTTGGACCATCCAAAAGTGTCACCAAAGGAAGGCTTTGGGTACATCTGAAGTTCCCAGGGGAGCCTTTACGCAGCCCCACATGCAACTGGACCCTCCGGGTTCGCTGTTTCCGAGTAACCATAAACGTAGCCCTAGCAGTCATCGGAGACGAGTGAAAAATCAGGCCCCAGGAAATGCGTTGCGAGCCGGTTTGGACCATCCAAAAGTGTCACCAAAGGAAGGCTTTGGGTACAAGTGAACTCCCCAGGGGAGCCTTTACGCAGCCCCACATGCAACTGGACCCTCCGGGTTCGCTGTTCCTGAGAAAAACTAAACGTAGCCCTAGCCGTCATCGGAGACGACTGAAAAATCAGGCCCCAGGAAATGCGTTGCAAGCCCTTTTCGCCCATCCAAAAGTGCCCCCAAAGGAAGGCTTTGGGTACAAGTGAACTCCCCAGGGGAGCCTTTACGCAGCCCCACATGCAACTGGACCCTCCGGGTTCGCTGTTTCCGAGCATCCCTAAACAAAGCCCTAGCCGGCATCGAAGACGTGTGTAAAATCAGGCCCCAGTAAATGCGTTGCGAACCCTTTTCGCCCATCCAAAAGTGCCCCCAAAGGAAGGCTTTGGGTACAAGAGAACTCCCCAGGGGAGCCTTTACGCAGCCCCACATGCAACTGGACCCTTCGGGTTCGATTTTTCCGAGCAACGCTAAATATATCACTAGCCGGCATGGGAGAAGACTGAAAACCCGGGCCCCAGAAAACGCGTTGCAAGCCCCTTTGGACCATCCAAAAGTGTCACCAAAGGAAGGCTTTGGGTACAATTGAACTCCCCAGGGGAGCCTTTACGCAGCCCCACATGCAACTGGACCCTCAGGGTTCGCTGTTTCCGAGCATCACTAAATATAACACTAGCCGTCATCGGAGACGAGTGAAAAATCTGGCCCCAGGAAATGAGTTGAGAGCCCTTTTCGCCCATCCAATAGTGCCCCCAAAGGAAGGCTTTTGGTACAAGTGAAGTCCCCAGGGGAGCCTTTACGCAGCCCCACATGCAACTGGACCCTCCGGGTTCGCTGTTTCCGAGCACCCCTAAAGATAGCCCTGCCGGCATCGAAGACGACTGAAAAATCAGGCCCCAGGAAATGCGTTGCAAGCCCTTTTTCCCCATGCAAAAGTGCCCCCAAAGGAAGGCTTTGGGTACAAGTGAACTCCCCAGGGGAGCCTTTTCGCAGCCCCACATGCAACTGGACCCTCAGGGTTCGATTTTTCCGAGCAACGCTAAATATATCACTAGCCGGCATGGGAGAAGACTGAAAACCCAGGCCCCAGAAAACGCGTTGCAAGCCCCATTGGACCATCCAAAAGTGTCACCAAAGGAAAGCTTTGGGTACAAGTGAACTCCCCAGGGGAGCCTTTACGCAGCCCCACATGCAACTTGACCCTCCGGGTTCGATTTTTCCGAGCAACCCTAAATATATCACTAGCCGGCATGGGAGAAGACTGAAAACCCGGGGCCCAGAAAACGCCTTGCAAGCCCCTTTGGACCATCCAAAAGTGTCACCAAAGGAAGGCTTTGGGTACAATTGAACTCCACAGGGGAGCCTTTACGCAGCCCCACATGCAACTGGACCCTTCTGGTTCGCTGTTCATGAGCAAACCTAAACGTAGCCCTAGCCGTCATCGGAGACGACTGAAAAATCAGGCACCAGGAAATGCGTTGCGAGCCCCTTTGGACCATCCAAAAGTGCCCCCAAAGGAAGGCTTTGGGTACAACTGAACTCCCCAGGGGAGCCTTTATGCAGCCCCACATGCAACTGGACCCTCCGGGTTCGCTGTTTCCGAGCATCGCTAAACATAACCCTACCCGGCATCGAAGACGACTGAAAAATCACGCCCCAGGAAATGCGTTACAAGCCCTTTTTGCCCATCCAAAAGTGCCCCCAAAGAAAGGCTTTGGGTACAAGTGAACTCCCCAGGGGAGCCTTTACGCAGCCCCACATGCAACTGGACCCTCCGGGTTCGCTGTTCATGAGCAAACCTAAATGTAGCCCTAGCCGTCATTGGAGACGAGTGAAAAATCAGGCCCCAGGAAATGCGTTGCGAGCCCCTTTGGACCATACAAAAGTGCCCCCAAAGGAAGTCTTTGGGTACAAGTGAACTCCCCAGGGGAGCCTTTACGCAGCCCCACATGCAACTGGACCCTCCCGGTTCGATTTTTTCGAGCAACGCTAAATATATCACTAGCCGGCATGGGAGAAGACTGAAAACCCGGGCCCCAGAAAACGCTTTGCAAGCCCCTTTGGACCATCCAAAAGTGTCACCAAAGGAAGGCTTTGGGTACAAGTGAACTCCCCAGGGGAGCCTTTACGCAGCCCCACATGCAACTGGACCCTCAGGGTTCGCTGTTTCCGAGCATCCCTAAACATAGCCCTACCCGGCATCGAAGACGACTGAAAAATCAGGCCCCAGGAAATGCGTTGCAAGCCCTTTTCGCCCATCCAAAAGTGCCCCCAAAGGAAGGCTTTGGGTACAAGTGAACTCCCCAGGGGAGCCTTTACGCAGCCCCACATGCAACTGGACCCTCCGGGTTCGCTGTTCCTGAGCAAACCTAAACATAGCCCTAGCCGGCATCGAGGCCGATTGAAAAATCAGGCCCCAGGAAATGCGTTACAAGCCCTTTTCGCCCATCCAAAAGTGCCCCCAAAGGAAGGCTTTGGGTACAAGTGAACTCCCAAGGGGAGCCTTTACGCAGCCCCATATGCAACTGGACCCTCCGGGTTCGCTGTTTCCGAGCAACCCTAAACATAACCCTAGCCGGCATCGATGACGACTGAAAAATCAGGCCCCAGGAAATGCGTTACGAGCCCTTTTCGCCCATCCAAAAGTGCCCCCAAAGGAAGGCTTTGGGTACATCTGAAGTTCCCAGGGGAGCCTTTACGCAGCCCCACATGCAACTGGACCCTCCGGGTTCGCTGTTTCCGAGTAACCATAAACGTAGCCCTAGCAGTCATCGGAGACGAGTGAAAAATCAGGCCCCAGGAAATGCGTTGCGAGCCGGTTTGGACCATCCAAAAGTGTCACCAAAGGAAGGCTTTGGGTACAAGTGAACTCCCCAGGGGAGCCTTTACGCAGCCCCACATGCAACTGGACCCTCCGGGTTCGCTGTTCCTGAGAAAAACTAAACGTAGCCCTAGCCGTCATCGGAGACGACTGAAAAATCTGGCCCCAGGAAATGCGTTGCAAGCCCTTTTCGCCCATCCAAAAGTGCCCCCAAAGGAAGGCTTTGGGTACAAGTGAACTCCCCAGGGGAGCCTTTACGCAGCCCCACATGCAACTGGACCCTCCGGGTTCGCTGTTTCCGAGCATCCCTAAACAAAGCCCTAGCCGGCATCGAAGACGTGTGTAAAATCAGGCCCCAGTAAATGCGTTGCGAACCCTTTTCGCCCATCCAAAAGTGCCCCCAAAGGAAGGCTTTGGGTACAAGAGACCTCCCCAGGGGAGCCTTTACGCAGCCCCACATGCAACTGGACCCTTCGGGTTCGATTTTTCCGAGCAACGCTAAATATATCACTAGCCGGCATGGGAGAAGACTGAAAACCCGGGCCCCAGAAAACGCGTTGCAAGCCCCTTTGGACCATCCAAAAGTGTCACCAAAGGAAGGCTTTGGGTACAAGAGAACTCCCCAGGGGAGCCTTTACGCAGCCCCACATGCAACTGGACCCTCAGGGTTCGCTGTTTCCGAGCATCACTAAATATAACACTAGCCGTCATCGGAGACGAGTGAAAAATCTGGCCCCAGGAAATGAGTTGAGAGCCCTTTTCGCCCATCCAATAGTGCCCCCAAAGGAAGGCTTTGGGTACAAGTGAAGTCCCCAGGGGAGCCTTTACGCAGCCCCACATGCAACTGGACCCTCCGGGTTCGCTGTTTCCGAGCACCCCTAAACATAGCCCTGCCGGCATCGAAGACGACTGAAAAATCAGGCCCCAGGAAATGCGTTGCAAGCCCTTTTTCCCCATGCAAAAGTGCCCCCAAAGGAAGGCTTTGGGTACAAGTGAACTCCCCAGGGGAGCCTTTTCGCAGCCCCACATGCAACTGGACCCTCAGGGTTCGATTTTTCCGAGCAACGCTAAATATATCACTAGCCGGCATGGGAGAAGACTGAAAACCCAGGCCCCAGAAAACGCGTTGCAAGCCCCATTGGACCATCCAAAAGTGTCACCAAAGGAAAGCTTTGGGTACAAGTGAACTCCCCAGGGGAGCCTTTACGCAGCCCCACATGCAACTTGACCCTCCGGGTTCGATTTTTCCGAGCAACCCTAAATATATCACTAGCCGGCATGGGAGAAGACTGAAAACCCGGGGCCCAGAAAACGCCTTGCAAGCCCCTTTGGACCATCCAAAAGTGTCACCAAAGGAAGGCTTTGGGTACAATTGAACTCCACAGGGGAGCCTTTACGCAGCCCCACATGCAACTGGACCCTTCTGGTTCGCTGTTCATGAGCAAACCTAAACGTAGCCCTAGCCGTCATCGGAGACGACTGAAAAATCAGGCACCAGGAAATGCGTTGCGAGCCCCTTTGGACCATCCAAAAGTGCCCCCAAAGGAAGGCTTTGGGTACAACTGAACTCCCCAGGGGAGCCTTTATGCAGCCCCACATGCAACTGGACCCTCCGGGTTCGCTGTTTCCGAGCATCGCTAAACATAACCCTACCCGGCATCGAAGACGACTGAAAAATCACGCCCCAGGAAATGCGTTACAAGCCCTTTTTGCCCATCCAAAAGTGCCCCCAAAGAAAGACTTTGGGTACAAGTGAACTCCCCAGGGGAGCCTTTACGCAGCCCCACATGCAACTGGACCCTCCGGGTTCGCTGTTCCTGAGCAAACCTAAATGTAGCCCTAGCCGTCATTGGAGACGAGTGAAAAATCAGGCCCCAGGAAATGCGTTGCGAGCCCCTTTGGACCATACAAAAGTGCCCCCAAAGGAAGTCTTTGGGTACAAGTGAACTCCCCAGGGGAGCCTTTACGCAGCCCCACATGCAACTGGACCCTCCCGGTTCGATTTTTTCGAGCAACGCTAAATATATCACTAGCCGGCATGGGAGAAGACTGAAAACCCGGGCCCCAGAAAACGCTTTGCAAGCCCCTTTGGACCATCCAAAAGTGTCACCAAAGGAAGGCTTTGGGTACAAGTGAACTCCCCAGGGGAGCCTTTACGCAGCCCCACATGCAACTGGACCCTCAGGGTTCGCTGTTTCCGAGCATCCCTAAACATAGCCCTACCCGGCATCGAAGACGAC
Organism: Anas platyrhynchos; assembly: GCF_047663525.1. Lineage (NCBI taxonomy): Eukaryota > Metazoa > Chordata > Aves > Anseriformes > Anatidae > Anas > Anas platyrhynchos. The sequence continues at coordinate 8,827,467 of NC_092610.1, forward strand.
TGAAAAATCAGGCCCCAGGAAATGCGTTGCAAGCCCTTTTCGCCCATCCAAAAGTGCCCCCAAAGGAAGGCTTTGGGTACAAGTGAACTCCCCAGGGGAGCCTTTACGCAGCCCCACATGCAACTGGACCCTCCGGGTTCGCTTTTCATGAGCAAACGTAAACGTAGCCCTAGCCGTCATCGGAGACGAGTGAAAAATCAGGCCCCAGGAAATGCGTTGCGAGCCCCTTTGGACCATCCAAAAGTGTCACCAAAGGAAGGCTTTGGGTACATCTGAAGTTCCCAGGGGAGCCTTTACGCAGCCCCATATTCAACTGGACCCTTCGGGTTCGCTGTTTCCGAGCAACCATAAACGTAGCCCTAGCAGTCATCGGAGACGAGTGAAAAATCAGGCCCCAGGAAATGCGTTCCGAGCCCCTTTGGACCATCCAAAAGTGTCACCAAAGGAAGGCTTTGGGTACAAGTGAACTCCCCAGGGGAGCCTTTACGCAGCCCCACATGCAACTGGACCCTCCGGGTTCGCTGTTCATGAGCAACCCTAAACATAGCCCTAGCCGGCATCGAAGACGACTGAAAAATCAGGCCCCAGGAAACACGTTGCAAGCCCCTTTGGACCATCCAAAAGTGTCACCAAAGGAAGGCTTTGGGTACATCTGAAGTTCCCAGGGGAGCCTTTACGCAGCCCCACATGCAACTGGACCCTCCGGGTTCGCTGTTCCTGAGCAAACCTAAACATAGCCCTAGCCGGCATCGAGGCCGATTGAAAAATCAGGCCCCAGGAAATGCGTTACAAGCCCTTTTCGCCCATCCAAAAGTGCCCCCAAAGGAAGGCTTTGGGTACAAGTGAACTCCCCAGGGGAGCCTTTACGCAGCCCCATATGCAACTGGACCCTCCGGGTTCGCTGTTTCCGAGCAACCCTAAACGTAGCCCTAGCAGTCATCGGAGACGAGTGAAAAATCAGGCCCCTGGAAATGCGTTCCGAGCCCCTTTGGACCATCCAAAAGTGTCACCAAAGGAAGGCTTTGGGTACAAGAGAACTCCCCAGGGGAGCCTTTACGCAGCCCCACATACAACTGGACCCTCCGGCTTCGCTGTTTCCGAGCATCCCTAAACATAGCCCTAGCAGTCATTGGAGACGAGTGAAAAATCAGGCCCCAGGAAACTCGTTGCAAGCCCCTTTGGACCATCCAAAAGTGCCCCCAAAGGAAGGCTTTGGGTACAAGTGAACTCCCCAGGGGAGCCTTTACGCAGCCCCACATGCAACTGGACCCTCCGGGTTCGCTGTTCATGAGCAAACCTAAACGTAGCCCTAGCCGTCCTTGGAGACGAGTGAAAAATCAGGCCCCAGGAAATGCGTTGCGAGCCCTTTTCGCCCATCCAAAAGTGCCCCCAAAAGAAGGCTTTGGGTACAAGAGAACTCCCCAGGGGAGCCTTTACGCAGCCCCACATGCAACTGGACTCTCCGGGTTCGATTTTTCCAAGCAACCCTAAATATATCCCTAGTCGGCATGGGAGAAGACTGAAAACCCGGGCCACAGAAAATGCGTTACAAGCCCCTTTGGACCATCCAAAAGAGTCACCAAAGAAAGGCTTTGGGTACAAGTGAACTCCCCAGGGGAGCCTTTACGCAGCCCCACATGCAACTGGACCCTCCGGGTTCGCTGTTTCCGAGCATCCCTAAACATAGCCCTAGCCGGCATCGACGACGATTGAAAAATCAGGCCCCAGTAAATGCGTTACAAGCCCTTTTCGCCCATCCAAAAGTGCCCCCAAAGGAAGGCTTTGGGTACAAGTGAACTCCCCAGGGGAGCCTTTACGCAGCCCCACATGCAACTGGACCCTCCGGGTTCGCTGTTTCCGAGCATCGCTAAACATAACCCTACCCGGCATCGAAGACGACTGAAAAATCACGCCCCAGGAAATGCGTTACAAGCCCTTTTCGCCCATCCAAAAGTGCCCCCAAAGAAAGGCTTTGGGTACAAGTGAACTCCCCAGGGGAGCCTTTACGCAGCCCCACATGCAACTGGACCCTCCGGGTTCGCTGTTCCTGAGCAAACCTAAATGTAGCCCTAGCCGTCATTGGAGACGAGTGAAAAATCAGGCCCCAGGAAATGCGTTGCGAGCCCCTTTGGACCATACAAAAGTGCCCCCAAAGGAAGTCTTTGGGTACAAGTGAACTCCCCAGGGGAGCCTTTACGCAGCCCCACATGCAACTGGACCCTCCCGGTTCGATTTTTTCGAGCAACGCTAAATATATCACTAGCCGGCATGGGAGAAGACTGAAACCCCGGGCCCCAGAAAACGCTTTGCAAGCCCCTTTGGACCATCCAAAAGTGTCACCAAAGGAAGGCTTTGGGTACAAGTGAACTCCCCAGGGGAGCCTTTACGCAGCCCCACATGCAACTGGACCCTCAGGGTTCGCTGTTTCCGAGCATCCCTAAACATAGCCCTACCCGGCATCGAAGACGACTGAAAAATCAGGCCCCAGGAAATGCGTTGCAAGCCCTTTTCGCCCATCCAAAAGTGCCCCCAAAGGAAGGCTTTGGGTACAAGTGAACTCCCCAGGGGAGCCTTTACGCAGCCCCATATTCAACTGGACCCTTCGGGTTCGCTGTTTCCGAGCAACCATAAACGTAGCCCTAGCAGTCATCGGAGACGAGTGAAAAATCAGGCCCCAGGAAATGCGTTCCGAGCCCCTTTGGACCATCCAAAAGTGTCACCAAAGGAAGGCTTTGGGTACAAGTGAACTCCCCAGGGGAGCCTTTACGCAGCCCCACATGCAACTGGACCCTCCGGGTTCGCTGTTCATGAGCAACCCTAAACATAGCCCTAGCCGGCATCGAAGACGACTGAAAAATCAGGCCCCAGGAAACACGTTGCAAGCCCCTTTGGACCATCCAAAAGTGTCACCAAAGGAAGGCTTTGGGTACATCTGAAGTTCCCAGGGGAGCCTTTACGCAGCCCCACATGCAACTGGACCCTCTGGGTTCGCTGTTCCTGAGCAAACCTAAACATAGCCCTAGCCGGCATCGAGGCCGATTGAAAAATCAGGCCCCAGGAAATGCGTTACAAGCCCTTTTCGCCCATCCAAAAGTGCCCCCAAAGGAAGGCTTTGGGTACAAGTGAACTCCCCAGGGGAGCCTTTACGCAGCCCCATATGCAACTGGACCCTCCGGGTTCGCTGTTTCCGAGCAACCCTAAACGTAGCCCTAGCAGTCATCGGAGACGAGTGAAAAATCAGGCCCCTGGAAATGCGTTCCGAGCCCCTTTGGACCATCCAAAAGTGCCCCCAAAGGAAGGCTTTGGGTACAAGTGAACTCCCCAGGGGAGCCTTTACGCAGCCCCACATGCAACTGGACCCTCCGGGTTCGCTGTTCATGAGCAAACCTAAACGTAGCCCTAGCCGTCCTTGAAGACGAGTGAAAAATCAGGCCCCAGGAAATGCGTTGCGAGCCCTTTTCGCCCATCCAAAAGTGCCCCCAAAAGAAGGCTTTGGGTACAAGAGAACTCCCCAGGGGAGCCTTTACGCAGCCCCACATGCAACTGGACCCTCCGGGTTCGATTTTTCCAAGCAACCCTAAATATATCCCTAGTCGGCATGGGAGAAGACTGAAAACCCGGGCCACAGAAAATGCGTTACAAGCCCCTTTGGACCATCCAAAAGAGTCACCAAAGAAAGGCTTTGGGTACAAGTGAACTCCCCAGGGGAGCCTTTACGCAGCCCCACATGCAACTGGACCCTCCGGGTTCGCTGTTTCCGAGCATCCCTAAACATAGCCCTAGCCGGCATCGACGACGATTGAAAAATCAGGCCCCAGGAAATGCGTTACAAGCCCTTTTCGCCCATCCAAAAGTGCCCCCAAAGGAAGGCTTTGGGTACAAGTGAACTCCCCAGGGGAGCCTTTACGCAGCCCCACATGCAACTGGACCCTCCGGGTTCGCTGTTTCCGAGCAACCCTAAACATAGCCCTAGCAGTCATCGGAGACGATTGAAAAATCAGGCCCCAGGAAATGCGTTGCGAGCCCCTTTGGACCATCCAAAAGTGCCCCCAAAGGAAGGCTTTGGGTACAAGTGAACTCCCCAGGGGAGACTTTACACTGCCCCACATGCAACTGGACCCTCCGGGTTCGCTGTTTCCGAGCAACCATAAACGTAGCCCTAGCAGTCATCGGAGACGAGTGAAAAATCAGGCCCCTGGAAATGCGTTCCGAGCCCCTTTGGACCATCCAAAAGTGTCCCCAAAGGAAGGCTTTGGGTACAAAAGAACTCCCCAGGGGAGCCTTTACGCAGCCCCACATACAACTGGACCCTCCGGGTTCGCTGTTTCCGAGCATCCCTAAACATAACCCTAGCCGACATCGAAGACGACTGAAAAATCAGGCCCCAGGAAACGCGTTGCAAGCCCCTTTGGACCATCCAAAAGTGCCCCCAAAGGAAGGCTTTGGGTACAAGTGAACTCCCCAGGGGAGCCTTTACGCAGCCCCACATGCAACTGGACCCTCCGGGTTCGCTGTTCCTGAGCAAACCTAAACGTAGCCCTAGCCGTCATTGGAGACGAGTGAAAAATCAGGCCCTAGGAAATGTGTTGCGAACCCTTTTCGCCCATCCAAAAGTGCCCCCAAAGGAAGGCTTTGGGTACAAGTGAACTCCCCAGGGGAGCCTTTACGCAGCCCCACATGCAACTGGACCCTCCCGGTTCGATTTTTTAGAGCAACGCTAAATATATGACTAGCCGGCATGGGAGAAGACTGAAAACCCGGGCCCCACAAAACACCTTGCAAGCCCCTTTGGACCATCCAAAAGTGTCACCAAAGGAAGGCTTTGGGTACAAGAGAACTCCCCAGGGGAGCCTTTACGCAGCCCCACATGAAACTGGACCCTCCGGGTTCGCTGTTTCCGAGCATCCCTAAACATAGCCCTAGCCGGCATCGATGACGACTGAAAAATCAGGCCCCAGGAAATGCGTTAGAAGCCCCATTCGCGCATCCAAATGTGCCCCCAAAGGAAGGCTTTGGGTACAAGTGAACTCCCCAGGGGAGCCTTTACGCAGCCCCACATGCAACTGGACCCTCCGGGTTCGCTGTTTCCGAGCATCCCTAAACATAGCCCTAGCCGGCATCGAAGACGACTGAAAAATCAGGCCCCAGGAAATGCGTTGCGAGCCCTTTTCACCCATCCAAAAGTGCCCCCAAAGGAAGGCTTTGGATACAAGAGAACTCCCCTGGGGAGTCTTTACGCAGCCCCACATGCAACTGGACCCTCCGGGTTCGATTTTTCCGAGCAACGCGAAATATATCAATAGCCGGCATGGGAGAAGACTGAAAACCCGGGGCCCAGAAAACGCGTTGCAAGCCCCTTTAGACCATCCAAAAGTGTCACCAAAGGAAGGCTTTGGGTACAAGTGAACTCCCCAGGGGAGCCTTTACGCAGCCCCACATGCAACTGGACCCTCAGGGTTTGCTGTTCATGAGCAAACCTAAACGTAGCCCTAGCCGTCTTCGGAGAAGAGTGAAAAATCAGGCCCCAGGAAATGCGTTACGAGCCCTTTTCGCCCATCCAAAAGTGCCCCCAAAGGAAGGCATTGGGTACATCTGAAGTTCCCAGGGGAGCCTTTACGCAGCCCCATATGTAACTGGACCCTTTGGGTTCGCTGTTTCCAAGCAACCCTAAACATAGCCCTAGCAGTCATTGGAGACGAGTGAAAAATCAGACCCAGGAAACGCGTTCCGAGACCCTTTGGACCATCCAAAAGTGCCCCCAAATGAAGGCTTTGGGTACAAGAGAACTCCCCAGGGGAGCCTTTACGCAGCCCCACATGCAACTGGACCCTCCGGGTTCGCTGTTTCCGAGCATCCCTAAACATAGCCCTAGCCGGCATCGACGACGATTGAAAAATCAGGCCCCAGGAAATGCGTTACAAGCCCTTTTCGCCCATCCAAAAGTGCCCCCAAAGGAAGGCTTTGGGTACAAGTGAACTCCCCAGGGGAGCCTTTACGCAGCCCCATATGCAACTGGACCCTCCGGGTTCGCAGTTTCCGAGCAACCCTAAACGTAGCCCTAGCAGTCATCGGAGACGAGTGAAAAATCAGGCCCCAGGAAATGCGTTGCGAACCCCTTTGGACCATCCAAAAGTGCCCCCAAAGGAAGGCTTTGGGTACAAGTGAACTCCCCAGGGGAGCCTTTACACTGCCCCACATGCAACTGGACCCTCCGGGTTCGCTGTTTCCGAGCAACCATAAACGTAGCCCTAGCAGTCATCGGAGACGAGTGAAAAATCAGGCCCCTGGAAATGCGTTCCGAGCCCCTTTGGACCATCCAAAAGTGTCCCCAAAGGAAGGCTTTGGGTACAAGAGAACTCCCCAGGGGAGCCTTTACGCAGCCCCACATGCAACTGGACCCTCCGGGTTCGCTGTTTCCAAGCATCCCTAAACATAGCCCTAGCCGACATCGAAGACGACTGAAAAATCAGGCCCCAGGAAACGCGTTGCAAGCCCCATTGGACCATCCAAAAGTGCCCCCAAAGGAAGGCTTTGGGTACAAGTGAACTCCCCAGGGGAGCCTTTACGCAGCCCCACATGCAACTGGACCCTCCGGGTTCGCTGTTTCCGAGCATCCCTAAACATAGCCCTAGCCGGCATCGAAGACGACTGAAAAATCAGGCCCCAGGAAATGCGTTGCGAGCCCTTTTCACCCATCCAAAAGTGCCCCCAAAGGAAGGCTTTGGATACAAGAGAACTCCCCTGGGGAGTCTTTACGCAGCCCCACATGCAACTGGACCCTCCGGGTTCGATTTTTCCGAGCAACGCGAAATATATCAATAGCCGGCATGGGAGAAGACTGAAAACCCGGGGCCCAGAAAACGCGTTGCAAGCCCCTTTAGACCATCCAAAAGTGTCACCAAAGGAAGGCTTTGGGTACAAGTGAACTCCCCAGGGGAGCCTTTACGCAGCCCCACATGCAACTGGACCCTCAGGGTTTGCTGTTCATGAGCAAACCTAAACGTAGCCCTAGCCGTCTTCGGAGAAGAGTGAAAAATCAGGCCCCAGGAAATGCGTTACGAGCCCTTTTCGCCCATCCAAAAGTGCCCCCAAAGGAAGGCATTGGGTACATCTGAAGTTCCCAGGGGAGCCTTTACGCAGCCCCATATGCAACTGGACCCTTTGGGTTCGCTGTTTCCAAGCAACCCTAAACATAGCCCTAGCAGTCATTGGAGACGAGTGAAAAATCAGACCCAGGAAACGCGTTCCGAGACCCTTTGGACCATCCAAAAGTGCCCCCAAAGGAAGGCTTTGGGTACAAGAGAACTCCCCAGGGGAGCCTTTACGCAGCCCCACATGCAACTGGACCCTTTAGGTTCGCTGTTTCCAAGCAACCCTAAAAATAGCCCTAGCCGGCATCGAAGACGACTGAAAAATCAGGCCCCAGGAAATGAGTTGCGAGCCCTTTTCGCCCATCCAAAAGTGCCCCCAAAGGAAGGCTTTGGGTACAAGTGAACTCCCCAGGGGAGCCTTTACGCAGCCCCACATGCAACTGGACCCTCCGGGTTCGCTGTTCATGAGCAAACCTAAACGTAGCCCTAGCCGTCCTTGGAGACGAGTGAAAAATCAGGCCCCAGGAAATGCGTTGCGAGCCCTTTTCGCCCATCCAAAAGTGCCCCCAAAAGAAGGCTTTGGGTATAAGGGAACTCCCCAGGGGAGCCTTTACGCAGCCCCACATGCAACTGGACCCTCCGGGTTCGATTTTTCCAAGCAACCCTAAATATATCCCTAGTCGGCATGGGAGAAGACTGAAAACCAGGGCCACAAAAAATGCGTTACAAGCCCCTTTGGACCATCCAAAAGAGTCACCAAAGAAAGGCTTTGGGTACAAGTGAACTCCCCAGGGGAGCCTTTACGCAGCCCCACATGCAACTGGACCCTCCGGGTTCGCTGTTTCCGAGCATCCCTAAACATAGCCCTAGCCGGCATCGACGACGATTGAAAAATCAGGCCCCAGGAAATGCGTTACAAGCCCTTTTCGCCCATCCAAAAGTGCCCCCAAAGGAAGGCTTTGGGTACAAGTGAACTCCCCAGGGGAGCCTTTACGCAGCCCCATATGCAACTGGACCCTCCGGGTTCGCAGTTTCCGAGCAACCCTAAACGTAGCCCTAGCAGTCATCGGAGACGAGTGAAAAATCAGGCCCCAGGAAATGCGTTGCGAACCCCTTTGGACCATCCAAAAGTGCCCCCAAAGGAAGGCTTTGGGTACAAGTGAACTCCCCAGGGGAGCCTTTACACTGCCCCACATGCAACTGGACCCTCCGGGTTCGCTGTTTCCGAGCAACCATAAACGTAGCCCTAGCAGTCATCGGAGACGAGTGAAAAATCAGGCCCCTGGAAATGCGTTCCGAGCCCCTTTGGACCATCCAAAAGTGTCCCCAAAGGAAGGCTTTGGGTACAAGAGAACTCCCCAGGGGAGCCTTTACGCAGCCCCACATGCAACTGGACCCTCCGGGTTCGCTGTTTCCAAGCATCCCTAAACATAGCCCTAGCCGACATCGAAGACGACTGAAAAATCAGGCCCCAGGAAACGCGTTGCAAGCCCCATTGGACCATCCAAAAGTGCCCCCAAAGGAAGGCTTTGGGTACAAGTGAACTCCCCAGGGGAGCCTTTACGCAGCCCCACATGCAACTGGACCCTCCGGGTTCGCTGTTTCCGAGCATCCCTAAACATAGCCCTAGCCGGCATCGAAGACGACTGAAAAATCAGGCCCCAGGAAATGCGTTGCGAGCCCTTTTCACCCATCCAAAAGTGCCCCCAAAGGAAGGCTTTGGATACAAGAGAACTCCCCTGGGGAGTCTTTACGCAGCCCCACATGCAACTGGACCCTCCGGGTTCGATTTTTCCGAGCAACGCGAAATATATCAATAGCCGGCATGGGAGAAGACTGAAAACCCGGGGCCCAGAAAACGCGTTGCAAGCCCCTTTAGACCATCCAAAAGTGTCACCAAAGGAAGGCTTTGGGTACAAGTGAACTCCCCAGGGGAGCCTTTACGCAGCCCCACATGTAACTGGACCCTCAGGGTTTGCTGTTCATGAGCAAACCTAAACGTAGCCCTAGCCGTCTTCGGAGAAGAGTGAAAAATCAGGCCCCAGGAAATGCGTTACGAGCCCTTTTCGCCCATCCAAAAGTGCCCCCAAAGGAAGGCATTGGGTACATCTGAAGTTCCCAGGGGAGCCTTTACGCAGCCCCATATGCAACTGGACCCTTTGGGTTCGCTGTTTCCAAGCAACCCTAAACATAGCCCTAGCAGTCATTGGAGACGAGTGAAAAATCAGACCCAGGAAACGCGTTCCGAGACCCTTTGGACCATCCAAAAGTGCCCCCAAAGGAAGGCTTTGGGTACAAGAGAACTCCCCAGGGGAGCCTTTACGCAGCCCCACATGCAACTGGACCCTCAGGGTTTGCTGTTCATGAGCAAACCTAAACGTAGCCCTAGCCGTCTTCGGAGAAGAGTGAAAAATCAGGCCCCAGGAAATGCGTTACGAGCCCTTTTCGCCCATCCAAAAGTGCCCCCAAAGGAAGGCATTGGGTACATCTGAAGTTCCCAGGGGAGCCTTTACGCAGCCCCATATGTAACTGGACCCTTTGGGTTCGCTGTTTCCAAGCAACCCTAAACATAGCCCTAGCAGTCATTGGAGACGAGTGAAAAATCAGACCCAGGAAACGCGTTCCGAGACCCTTTGGACCATCCAAAAGTGCCCCCAAATGAAGGCTTTGGGTACAAGAGAACTCCCCAGGGGAGCCTTTACGCAGCCCCACATGCAACTGGACCCTCCGGGTTCGCTGTTTCCGAGCATCCCTAAACATAGCCCTAGCCGGCATCGACGACGATTGAAAAATCAGGCCCCAGGAAATGCGTTACAAGCCCTTTTCGCCCATCCAAAAGTGCCCCCAAAGGAAGGCTTTGGGTACAAGTGAACTCCCCAGGGGAGCCTTTACGCAGCCCCATATGCAACTGGACCCTCCGGGTTCGCAGTTTCCGAGCAACCCTAAACGTAGCCCTAGCAGTCATCGGAGACGAGTGAAAAATCAGGCCCCAGGAAATGCGTTGCGAACCCCTTTGGACCATCCAAAAGTGCCCCCAAAGGAAGGCTTTGGGTACAAGTGAACTCCCCAGGGGAGCCTTTACACTGCCCCACATGCAACTGGACCCTCCGGGTTCGCTGTTTCCGAGCAACCATAAACGTAGCCCTAGCAGTCATCGGAGACGAGTGAAAAATCAGGCCCCTGGAAATGCGTTCCGAGCCCCTTTGGACCATCCAAAAGTGTCCCCAAAGGAAGGCTTTGGGTACAAGAGAACTCCCCAGGGGAGCCTTTACGCAGCCCCACATGCAACTGGACCCTCCGGGTTCGCTGTTTCCAAGCATCCCTAAACATAGCCCTAGCCGACATCGAAGACGACTGAAAAATCAGGCCCCAGGAAACGCGTTGCAAGCCCCATTGGACCATCCAAAAGTGCCCCCAAAGGAAGGCTTTGGGTACAAGTGAACTCCCCAGGGGAGCCTTTACGCAGCCCCACATGCAACTGGACCCTCCGGGTTCGCTGTTTCCGAGCATCCCTAAACATAGCCCTAGCCGGCATCGAAGACGACTGAAAAATCAGGCCCCAGGAAATGCGTTGCGAGCCCTTTTCACCCATCCAAAAGTGCCCCCAAAGGAAGGCTTTGGATACAAGAGAACTCCCCTGGGGAGTCTTTACGCAGCCCCACATGCAACTGGACCCTCCGGGTTCGATTTTTCCGAGCAACGCGAAATATATCAATAGCCGGCATGGGAGAAGACTGAAAACCCGGGGCCCAGAAAACGCGTTGCAAGCCCCTTTAGACCATCCAAAAGTGTCACCAAAGGAAGGCTTTGGGTACAAGTGAACTCCCCAGGGGAGCCTTTACGCAGCCCCACATGCAACTGGACCCTCAGGGTTTGCTGTTCATGAGCAAACCTAAACGTAGCCCTAGCCGTCTTCGGAGAAGAGTGAAAAATCAGGCCCCAGGAAATGCGTTACGAGCCCTTTTCGCCCATCCAAAAGTGCCCCCAAAGGAAGGCATTGGGTACATCTGAAGTTCCCAGGGGAGCCTTTACGCAGCCCCATATGCAACTGGACCCTTTGGGTTCGCTGTTTCCAAGCAACCCTAAACATAGCCCTAGCAGTCATTGGAGACGAGTGAAAAATCAGACCCAGGAAACGCGTTCCGAGACCCTTTGGACCATCCAAAAGTGCCCCCAAAGGAAGGCTTTGGGTACAAGAGAACTCCCCAGGGGAGCCTTTACGCAGCCCCACATGCAACTGGACCCTTTAGGTTCGCTGTTTCCAAGCAACCCTAAAAATAGCCCTAGCCGGCATCGAAGACGACTGAAAAATCAGGCCCCAGGAAATGAGTTGCGAGCCCTTTTCGCCCATCCAAAAGTGCCCCCAAAGGAAGGCTTTGGGTACAAGTGAACTCCCCAGGGGAGCCTTTACGCAGCCCCACATGCAACTGGACCCTCCGGGTTCGCTGTTCATGAGCAAACCTAAACGTAGCCCTAGCCGTCCTTGGAGACGAGTGAAAAATCAGGCCCCAGGAAATGCGTTGCGAGCCCTTTTCGCCCATCCAAAAGTGCCCCCAAAAGAAGGCTTTGGGTATAAGGGAACTCCCCAGGGGAGCCTTTACGCAGCCCCACATGCAACTGGACCCTCCGGGTTCGATTTTTCCAAGCAACCCTAAATATATCCCTAGTCGGCATGGGAGAAGACTGAAAACCAGGGCCACAAAAAATGCGTTACAAGCCCCTTTGGACCATCCAAAAGAGTCACCAAAGAAAGGCTTTGGGTACAAGTGAACTCCCCAGGGGAGCCTTTACGCAGCCCCACATGCAACTGGACCCTCCGGGTTCGCTGTTTCCGAGCATCCCTAAACATAGCCCTAGCCGGCATCGACGACGATTGAAAAATCAGGCCCCAGGAAATGCGTTACAAGCCCTTTTCGCCCATCGAAAAGTGCCCCCAAAGGAAGGCTTTGGGTACAAGTGAACTCCCCAGGGGAGCCTTTACGCAGCCCCATATGCAACTGGACCCTCCGGGTTCGCAGTTTCCGAGCAACCCTAAACGTAGCCCTAGCAGTCATCGGAGACGAGTGAAAAATCAGGCCCCAGGAAATGCGTTGCGAACCCCTTTGGACCATCCAAAAGTGCCCCCAAAGGAAGGCTTTGGGTACAAGTGAACTCCCCAGGGGAGCCTTTACACTGCCCCACATGCAACTGGACCCTCCGGGTTCGCTGTTTCCGAGCAACCATAAACGTAGCCCTAGCAGTCATCGGAGACGAGTGAAAAATCAGGCCCCTGGAAATGCGTTCCGAGCCCCTTTGGACCATCCAAAAGTGTCCCCAAAGGAAGGCTTTGGGTACAAGAGAACTCCCCAGGGGAGCCTTTACGCAGCCCCACATGCAACTGGACCCTCCGGGTTCGCTGTTTCCGAGCATCCCTAAACATAGCCCTAGCCGACATCGAAGACGACTGAAAAATCAGGCCCCAGGAAACGCGTTGCAAGCCCCATTGGACCATCCAAAAGTGCCCCCAAAGGAAGGCTTTGGGTACAAGTGAACTCCCCAGGGGAGCCTTTACGCAGCACCACATGCAACTGGACCCTCCGGGTTCGCTGTTCCTGAGAATCCCTAAACATAGCCCTAGCCGTCATTGGAGACGAGTGAAAAATCAGGCCCCAGTAAATGCGTTGCGAACCCTTTTCGCCCATCCAAAAGTGTCCCCAAAGGAAGGCTTTGGGTACAAGTGAACTCCCCAGGGGAGCCTTTACGCAGCCCCACATGCAACTGGACCCTTCGGGTTCGATTTTTTCGAGCAACGCTAAATATATGACTAGCCGGCATGGGAGAAGACTGAAAACCCGGGCCCCACAAAACGCCTTGCAAGCCCCTTTGGACCATCCAAAAGTGTCACCAAAGGAAGGCTTTGGGTACAAGTGAACTCCCCAGGGGAGCCTTTACACTGCCCCACATGCAACTGGACCCTCCCGGTTCGCTGTTCATGAGCAAACCTGAACGTAGCCCTAGCCGTCTTCGGAGACGAGTGAAAAATCAGGCCCCAGGAAATGCGTTGCGAGCCCCTTTGGACCATCCAAAAGTGTCACCAAATGAAGGCTTTGGGTACAAGAGAACTCCCCAGGGGAGCCTTTACGCAGCCCCACATGAAACTGGACCCTCCGGGTTCGCTGTTTCCGAGCATCCCTAAACATAGCCCTAGCCGGCATCGATGACGATTGAAAAATCAGGCCCCAGGAAATGCGTTAGAAGCCCCATTCGCGCATCCAAAAGTGCCCCCAAAGGAAGGCTTTGGGTACAAGAGAACTCCCCAGGGGAGTCTTTACGCAGCCCCACATGCAACTGGACCCTCCGGGTTCGATTTTTCCGAGCAACGCTAAATATATCACTAGCCGGCATGGGAGAAGACGGAAAACCCGGGGCCCAGAAAACGCGTTGCAAGCCCCTTTGGACCATCCAAAAGTGTCACCAAAGGAAGGCTTTGGGTACAAGTGAACTCCCCAGGGGAGCCTTTACGCAGCCCCATATGCAACTGGTCCCTCCGGGTTCGCTGTTTCCAAGCAACCCTAAACATAGCCCTAGCAGTCATCGGAGACGAGTGAAAAATCAGACCCAGGAAATGCGTTCCGAGACCCTTTGGACCATCCAAAAGTGTCGCCAAATGAAGGCTTTGGGTACAAGAGAACTCCCCAGGGGAGCCTTTACGCAGCCCCACATGCAACTGGACCCTTTGGGTTCGCTGTTTCCAAGCAACCCTAAACATAGCCCTAGCCGGCATCGAAGACGATTGAAAAATCAGGCCCCAGGAAATGCGTTACGAGCCCTTTTCGCCCATCCAAAAGTGCCCCCAAAGGAAGGCTTTGGGTATAAGGGAACTCCCCAGGGGAGCCTTTACGCAGCCCCACATGCAACTGGACCCTCCGGGTTCGCTGTTTCCGAGCATCCCTAAACATATCCCTACCCGTCATCGACGACGATTGAAAAATCAGGCCCCAGGAAATGCGTTACAAGCCCTTTTCACCCATCCAAAAGTGCCCCCAAAGGAAGGCTTTGGGTACAAGTGAACTCCCCAGGGGAGCCTTTACGCAGCCCCATATGCAACTGGACCCTCCGGGTTCGCTGTTTCCGAGCAACCCTAAACGTAGCCCTAGCAGTCATCGGAGACGAGTGAAAAATCAGGCCCCAGGAAATGCGTTGCGAGTCCCTTTGGACCATCCAAAAGTGCCCCCAAAGGAAGGCTTTGGGTACAAGTGAACTCCCCAGGGGAACCTTTACGCAGCCCCACATGCAACTGGACCCTCCGGGTTCGCTGTTTCCGAGCATCCCTAAACATATCCCTACCGGTCATCGACGACGATTGAAAAATCAGGCCCCAGGAAATGCGTTACAAGCCCTTATCGCCCATCCAAAAGTGCAACCAAAGGAAGGCTTTGGGTACAAGTGAACTCCCCAGGGGAGCCTTTACGCAGCCCCACATGCAACTGGACCCTCCCGGTTCGATTTTTTCGAGCAACGCTAAATATATGACTAGCCGGCATGGGAGAAGACTGAAAACCCGGGCCCCACAAAACGCCTTGCAAGCCCCTTTGGACCATCCCAAAGTGTCACCAAAGGAAGGCTTTGGGTACAAGTGAAGTCCCCAGGGGAGCCTTTACACTGCCCCACATGCAACTGGACCCTCCCGGTTCGCTGTTCATGAGCAAACCTAAACGTAGCCCTAGCCGTCTTCGGAGACGAGTGAAAAATCAGGCCCCAGGAAATGCGTTGCGAGCCCCTTTGGACCATCCAAAAGTGTCACCAAATGAAGGCTTTGGGTACAAGAGAACTCCCCAGGGGAGCCTTTACGCAGCCCCACATGAAACTGGACCCTCCGGGTTCGCTGTTTCCGAGCATCCCTAAACATAGCCCTAGCCGGCATCGATGACGACTGAAAAATCAGGCCCCAGGAAATGCGTTAGAAGCCCCATTCGCGCATCCAAAAGTGCCCCCAAAGGAAGGCTTTGGGTACAAGTGAACTCCCCAGGGGAGCCTTTACGCAGCCCCACATGAAACTGGACCCTCCGGGTTCGCTGTATCCGAGCATCCCTAAACATAGCCCTAGCCGGCATCGAAGACGACTGAAAAATCAGGCCCCAGGAAATGCGTTGCGAGCCCCTTTGGACCATCCAAAAGTGCCCCCAAAGGAAGGCTTTGGGTACAAGTGAACTCCCCAGGGGAGCCTTTACGCAGCCCCACATGCAACTGGACCGTCCGGGTTCGCTATTTCCGAGCATCCCTAAACATAGCCCTGGCTGGCATAGAAGACGACTGAAAAATCAGGCCCCAGGAAATGCGTTGCGAGCCCTTTTCGCCCATCCAAAAGTGCCCCCAAATGAAGGCTTTGGATACAAGAGAACTCCCCATGGGAGTCTTTACGCAGCCCCACATGCAACTGGACCCTCCGGGTTCGATTTTTCCGAGCAACGCGAAATATATCACTAGCCGGCATGGGAGAAGACTGAAAACCCGAGGCCCAGAAAACGCGTTGCAAGCCCCTTTGGACCATCCAAAAGTGTCACCAAAGGAAGGCTTTGGGTACAAGTGAACTCCCCAGGGGAGCCTTTACGCAGCCCCATATGCAACTGGTCCCTCCGGGTTCGCTGTTTCCGAGCATCCCTAAACATAGCCCTAGCAGTCATCGACGACGATTGAAAAATCAGACCCAGGAAATGCGTTCCGAGACCCTTTGGACCATCCAAAAGTGTCACCAAATGAAGGCTTTGGGTACAAGAGAACTCCCCAGGGGAGCCTTTACGCAGCCCCACATGCAACTGGACCCTTTGGTTTCGCTGTTTCCAAGCAACCCTAAACATAGCCCTAGCCGGCATCGAAGACGATTGAAAAATCAGGCCCCAGGAAATGAGTTACGAGCCCTTTTCGCCCATCCAAAAGTGCCCCCAAAGGAAGGCTTTGGGTACAAGTGAAGTCCCCAGGGGAGCCTTTACGCAGCCCCACATGCAACTGGACCCTCCGGGTTCGCTGTTCCTGAGCATCCCTAAACATAGCACTAGCCGGCATCGAAGACGACTGAAAAATCAAGCCCCAGGAAATGCGTTGCGAGCCCTTTTCGCCCATCCAAAAGTGCCCCCAAAGGAAGGCTTTGGGTACAAGTGAACTCCCCAGGGGAGCCTTTACGCAGCCCCACATGCAACTGGACCCTCCGGGTTCGCTGTTTCCGAGCATCCCTAAACATAGCCCTACCCGGCATCGACGACGATTGAAAAATCACGCCCCAGGAAATGCGTTACAAGCCCTTTTCGCCCATCCAAAAGTGCCCCCAAAGGAAGGCTTTGGGTACAAGTGAACTCCCCAGGGGAGCCTTTACGCAGCCCCATATGCAACTGGACCCTCCGGGTTCGCTGTTTCCGAGCAACCCTAAACGTAGCCCTAGCAGTCATCGGAGACGAGTGAAAAATCAGGCCTCAGGAAATGCGTTGCGAGTCCCTTTGGACCATCCAAAAGTGCCCCCAAAGGAAGGCTTTGGGTACAAGTGAACTCCCCAGGGGAGCCTTTACGCAGCCCCACATGCAACTGGACCCTCCGGGTTCGCTGTTTCCGAGCATCCCTAAACATATCCCTACCCGTCATCGACGACGATTGAAAAATCAGGCCCCAGGAAATGCGTTACAAGCCCTTTTCGCCCATCCAAAAGTGCAACCAAAGGAAGGCTTTGGGTACAAGTGAACTCCCCAGGGGAGCCTTTACGCAGCCCCACATGCAACTGGACCGTCCGCGTTCACTGTATCCGAGCATTTCTATACATAACCCTAGCCGGCATCGAAGACGACTGAAAAATCAGGCCCCAGGAAATGCGTTGCGAGCCCTTTTCAGCCATCCAAAAGTGCCCCCAAAGGAAGGCTTTGGATACAAGAGAACTCCCCAGGGGAGTCTTTACGCAGCCCCACATGCAACTGGACACTCCGGGTTCGATTTTTCCGAGCAACGCTAAATATATCACTAGCCGGCATGGGAGAAGACTGAAAACCCGGGGCCCAGAAAACGCGTTGCAAGCCCCTTTGGACCATCCCAAAGTGTCACCAAAGGAAGGCTTTGGGTACAAGTGAACTCCCCAGGGGAGCCTTTACGCAGCCCCACATGCAACTGGACCCTCCGGGTTCGCTGTTTCCGAGCATCCCTAAACATATCGCTAGCTGGCATCGATGACGACTGAAAAATAAGGCCCCAGGAAATGCGTTGCAAGCCCTTTTCGCCCATCCAAAAGTGACCCCAAAGGAAGGCTTTGGGTACAAGTGAACTCCCCAAGGGAGCCTTTACGCAGCCCCACATGCAACTGGACCCTCCGGGTTCGCTGTTCCTGAGCAAAACTAAACGTAGCCCTAGCCGTCATCGGAGAGGAGTGAAAAATCAGGCCCCAGGAAATGCGTTGCGAACCCCATTGGACCATCCAAAAGTGCCCCCAAAGGAAGGCTTTGGGTACAAGTGAACTCCCCAATGGAGCCTTTACGCAGCCCCACATGCAACTAGACCCTCCGGGTTCGATTTTTCCGAGCAACGCTAAATATATCACTAGCCGGCATGGGAGAAGACTGAAAACCCGGGCCCCAGAAAACGCGTTGTAAGCCCCTTTGGACTATCCAAAAGTGTCACCAAATGAAGGCTTTGGGTACAAGTGAACTCCCCAGGGGAGCCTTTACGCAGCCCCACATGCAACTGGACCCTCCGGGTTCGCTGTATCCGAGCATCCCTAAACATAGCCCTAGCCGGCATCGAAGACGACTGAAAAATCAGGCCCCAGGAAATGCGTTGCAAGCCCTTTTCGCCCATCCAAAAGTGCCCCCAAAGGAAGGCTTTGGGTACAAGAGAACTCCCCAGGGGAGCCTTTACGCAGCCCCACATGCAACTGGACCCTCCGGGTTCGATTTTTCCAAGCAACCCTAAATATATCCCTAGCTGGCATAGGCGAAGACAGAAAAATCAGGACCCAGAAAAAGCGTTGCAAGCCCCTTTGGACCATCCCAAAGTGTCACCAAAGGAAGGCTTTGGGTACAAGTGAACTCCCCAGGGGAGCCTTTACGCAGCCCCACATGCAACTGGACCCTCCGGGTTCGCTGTTTCCGAGCATCCCTAAACATATCGCTAGCTGGCATCGATGACGACTGAAAAATAAGGCCGCAGGAAATGCGTTCCGAGCCCTTTTCGCCCATCGAAAAGTGCCCCCAAAGGAAGGCTTTGGGTACAAGAGAACTCCCCAGGGGAGCCTTTACGCAGCCCCACATGCAACTGGACCCTCCGGGTTCGCTGTTCCTGAGCAAACCTAAACGTAGCCCTAGCCGTCATCGGAGACGAGTGAAAAATCAGGCCCCAGGAAATGCGTTGCGAACCCCATTGGACCATCCAAAAGTGCCCCCAAAGGAAGGCTTTGGGTACAAGTGAACTCCCCAATGGAGCCTTTACGCAGCCCCACATGCAACTAGACCCTCCGGGTTCGATTTTTCCGAGCAACGCTAAATATATCACTAGCCGGCATGGGAGAAGACTGAAAACCCGGGCCCCAGAAAACGCGTTGCAAGCCCCTTTGGACCATCCAAAAGTGTCACCAAAGGAAGGCTTTGGGTACAAGTGAACTCCCCAGGGGAGCCTTTACACTGCCCCACATGCAACTGGACCCTCCTGGTTCGCTGTTCATGAGCAAACCTAAACGTAACCCTAGCCGTCCTTGGAGACGAGTGAAAAATCAGGCCCCAGGAAATGCGTTGCGAACCCCTTTGGACCATCCAAAAGTGCCCCCAAAGGAAGGCTTTGGGTACAAGTGAACTCCCCAATGGAGCCTTTACGCAGCCCCACATGCAACTAGACCCTCCGGGTTCGATTTTTCCGAGCAACGTTAAATATATCACTAGCCGGCATGGGAGAAGACTGAAAACCCGGGCCCCAGAAAACGCGTTAAAAGCCCCTATGGACTATCCAAAAGTGTCACCAAATAAAGGCTTTGGGTACAAGTGAACTCCCCAGGGGAGCCTTTACGCAGCCCCACATGCAACTGGACCCTCCGGGTTCGCTGTATCCGAGCATCCCTAAACATAGCCCTAGCCGGCATCGAAGACGACTGAAAAATCAGGCCCCAGGAAATGCGTTGCAAGCCCTTTTCGCCCATCCAAAAGTGCCCCCAAAGGAAGGCTTTGGGTACAAGAGAACTCCCCAGGGGAGCCTTTACGCAGCCCCACATGCAACTGGACCCTCCGGGTTCGATTTTTCCAAGCAACCCTAAATATATCCCTAGCTGGCATAGGCGAAGACAGAAAAATCAGGACCCAGAAAAAGCGTTGCAAGCCCCTTTGGACCATCCCAAAGTGTCACCAAAGGAAGGCTTTGGGTACAAGTGAACTCCCCAGGGGAGCCTTTACGCAGCCCCACATGCAACTGGACCCTCCGGGTTCGCTGTTTCCGAGCATCCCTAAACATATCGCTAGCTGGCATCGATGACGACTGAAAAATAAGGCCGCAGGAAATGCGTTCCGAGCCCTTTTCGCCCATCGAAAAGTGCCCCCAAAGGAAGGCTTTGGGTACAAGAGAACTCCCCAGGGGAGCCTTTACGCAGCCCCACATGCAACTGGACCCTCCGGGTTCGCTGTTCCTGAGCAAACCTAAACGTAGCCCTAGCCGTCATCGGAGACGAGTGAAAAATCAGGCCCCAGGAAATGCGTTGCGAACCCCATTGGACCATCCAAAAGTGCCCCCAAAGGAAGGCTTTGGGTACAAGTGAACTCCCCAGGGGAGCCTTTACGCAGCCCCACATGCAACTAGACCCTCCGGGTTCGATTTTTCCGAGCAACGCTAAATATATCACTAGCCGGCATGGGAGAAGACTGAAAACCCGGGCCCCAGAAAACGCGTTGCAAGCCCCTTTGGACCATCCAAAAGTGTCCCCAAAGGAAGGCTTTGGGTACAAGTGAACTCCCCAGGGGAGCCTTTACACTGCCCCACATGCAACTGGACCCTCCTGGTTCGCTGTTCATGAGCAAACCTAAACGTAACCCTAGCCGTCCTTGGAGACGAGTGAAAAATCAGGCCCCAGGAAATGCGTTGCGAACCCCTTTGGACCATCCAAAAGTGCCCCCAAAGGAAGGCTTTGGGTACAAGTGAACTCCCCAATGGAGCCTTTACGCAGCCCCACATGCAACTGGACCCTCCGGGTTCGCTGTTTCCGAGCATCCCTAAACATATCCCTACCCGTCATCGACAACGATTGAAAAATCAGGCCCCAGGAAATGCGTTACAAGCCCTTTTCGCCCATCCAAAACTGCAACCAAAGGAAGGCTTTGGGTACAAGTGAACTCCCCAGGGGAGCCTTTACGCAGCCCCACATGCAACTGGACCCTCCGGGTTCGATTTTTCCAAGCAACCCTAAATATATCCCTAGTCGGCATGGGAGAAGACTGAAAACCCGGGCCACAGAAAATGCGTTACAAGCCCCTTTGGACCATCCCAAAGTGTCACCAAAGGAAGGCTTTGGGTACAAGTGAACTCCCCAGGGGAGCCTTTACACTGCCCCACATGCAACTGGACCCTCCGGGTTCGCTGTTTCCGAGCAACCATAAACGTAGCCCTAGCAGTCTTCGGAGACGAGTGAAAAATCAGGCCCCTGGAAATGCGTTCCGAGCCCCTTTGGACCATCCAAAAGTGCCCCCAAAGGAAGGCTTTGGGTACAAGAGAACTCCCCAGGGGAGCCTTTACGCAGCCCCACATACAACTGGACCCTCCGGGTTCGCTGTTTCCGAGCATCCCTAAACATAGCCCTAGCCGACATCGAAGACGACTGAAAAATCAGGCCCCAGGAAACGCGTTGCAAGCCCCTTTGGACCATCCAAAAGTGCCCCCAAAGGAAGGCTTTGGGTACAAGTGAACTCCCCAGGGGAGCCTTTACACTGCCCCACATGCAACTGGACCCTCCGGGTTCGATTTTTCCGAGCAACGCTAAATATATCACTAGCCGGCATGGGAGAAGACTGAAAACCCGGGGCCCAGAAAACGCGTTGCAAGCCCCTTTGGACCATCCAAAAGTGTCACCAAAGGAAGGCTTTGGGTACAAGTGAACTCCCCAGGGAAGCCTTTACGCAGCCCCATATGCAACTGGACCCTCCGGGTTCGCTGTTTCCAAACAACCCTAAACATAGCCCTAGCAGTCATCGGAGACGAGTGAAAAATCAGACCCAGGAAATGCGTTCCGAGACCCTTTGGACCATCCAAAAGTGTCACCAAATGAAGGCTTTGGGTACAAGAGAACTCCCCAGGGGAGCCTTTACGCAGCCCCACATGCAACTGGACCCTTTGGGTTCGCTGTTTCCAAGCAACCCTAAACATAGCCCTAGCCGGCATCGACGACGATTGAAAAATCAGGCCCCAGGAAATGAGTTACGAGCCCTTTTCGCCCATCCAAAAGTGCAACCAAAGGAAGGCTTTGGGTACAAGTGAACTCCCCAGGGGAGCCTTTACGCAGCCCCACATGCAACTGGACCCTCCGGGTTCGCTGTTTCCGAGCATCCCTAAACATATCGCTAGCTGGCATCGATGACGACTGAAAAATAAGGCGCCAGGAAATGCGTTGCGAGCCCTTTTCGCCCATCCAAAAGTGACCCCAAAGGAAGGCTTTGGGTACAAGTGAACTCCCCAAGGGAGCCTTTACGCAGCCCCACATGCAACTGGACCCTCCGGGTTCTCTGTTCCTGAGCAAAACTAAACGTAGCCCTAGCCGTCATCGGAGACGAGTGAAAAATCAGGCCCCAGGAAATGCGTTGCGAACCCCATTGGACCATCCAAAAGTGTCACCAAAGGAAGGCTTTGGGTGCAAGTGAACTCCCCAATGGAGCCTTTACGCAGCCCCACATGCAACTGGACCCTCCGGGTTCGATTTTTCCAAGCAACCCTAAATATATCCCTAGCTGGCATAGGCGAATACTGAAAAATCAGGACCCAAAAAAAGCGTTGCAAGCCCCTTTGGACCATCCCAAAGTGTCCCCAAAGGAAGGCTTTGGGTACAAGTGAACTCCCCAGGGGAGCCTTTACACTGCCCCACATGCAACTGGACCCTCCGGGTTCGCTGTTCATGAGCAAACCTAAACGTAGCCCTAGCCGTCATCGGAGACGAGTGAAAAATCAGGCCCCAGGAAATGCGTTGCGAGCCCTTTTCGCCCATCCAAAAGTGCCCCCAAAGGAAGGCTTTGGGTACAAGAGAACTCCCCAGGGGAGCATTTACGCAGCCCCACATGCAACTGGACCCTCCGGGTTCGCTGTTTCCGAGCATCCCTAAACATAGCCCTACCCGGCATCGATGACAACTGAAAAATCAGGCCCCAGGAAATGCGTTAGAAGCCCCATTCGCGTATCCAAAAGTGCCCCCAAAGGAAGGCTTTGGGTACAAGTGAACTCCCCAGGGGAGCCTTTACGCAGCCCCACATGCAACTGGACCCTCCGGGTTCGCTGTTTCCGAGCATCCCTAAACATAGCCCTAGCCGGCATAAAAGACGACTGAAAAATCAGGCCCCAGGAAATGCGTTGCGAGCCCTTTTCGCCCATCCAAAAGTGCCCCCAAAGGAAGGCTTTGGATACAAGTGAACTCTCCAGGGGAGCCTTTACGCAGCCCCACATGCAAATGGACCCTCCGGGTTCGATTTTTCCGAGCAACGCTAAATATATCACTAGCCGGCATGGGAGAAGACTGAAAACCTGGGCCCCAGAAAACGCGTTGCAAGCCCCTTTGGACCATCCAAAAGTGCCCCCAAAGGAAGGCTTTGGGTACATCTGAAGTTCCCAGGAGAGCCTTTACGCAGCCCCATATGCAACTGGACCCTCCGGGTTCGCTGTTTCCAAGCAACCCTAAACATAGCCCTAGCAGTCATCGGAGACGAGTGAAAAATCAGGCCCTAGGAAACGCGTTCCGAGCCCCTTTGGACCATCCAAAAGTGTCACCAAATGAAGGCTTTGGGTACAAGTGAACTCCCCAGGGGAGCCTTTACTCTGCCCCACATGCAACTGGACCCTCCGGGTTCGCTGTTCATGAGCAAACCTAAACGTAGCCCTAGCAGTCATCGAAGACGACTGAAAAATCAGGCCCCAGGAAATGCGTTGCGAGCCCTTTTCGCCCATCCAAAAGTGCCCCCAAAGGAAGGCTTTGGGTACAAGAGAACTCCCCAGGGGAGCCTTTACGCAGCCCCACATGCAACTGGACCCTCCAGGTTCGCTGTTCCTGAGCAAAACTAAACGTAGCCCTAGCCGTCATCGGAGACGAGTGAAAAATCAGGCCCCAGGAAATGCGTTCCGAGCCCCTTTGGACCATCCCGAAGTGTCACCAAAGGAAGGCTTTGGGTACAAGAGAACTCCCCAGGGGAGCCTTTACGCAGCACCACATGCAACTGGACCCTTCGGGTTCGATTTTTCCAAGCAACCCTAAATATATAACTAGCCGGCATAGGAGAAGACTGAAAACCCGGGCCCCAGAAAACGCGTTGCAAGCCCCTTTGGACCATCCAAATGTGTCACCAAAGGAAGGCTTTGGGTACAAGAGAACTCCCCAGGGGAGCCTTTACGCATCCCCACATGCAACTGGACCCTCCGGATTCACTGTTTCCGAGCATCCCTAAACATAGCCCTAGCCGGCATCGATGACGACTGAAAAATCAGGCCCCAGGAATTGCGTTGCGAGCCCTTTTCGCCCATCCAAAAGTGCCCCCAAAGGAAGGCTTTGGGTACAAGTGAACTCCCCAGGGGAGCCTTTACGCAGCCCCACATGCAACTGGACCCTCCGGGTTCGCTGTTTCCGAGCATCCCTAAACATATCGCTACCCGGCATCGAAGACGACTGAAAAATCTGGCCCCAGGAAATGCATTACGAGCCCTTTTCGCCCATGCAAAAGTGCCCCCAAAGAAAGGCTTTGGGTACAAGTGCACTCCCCAGGGGAGCCTTTACGCAGCCCCACATGCAAATGGACCCTCCGGGTTCGATTTTTCCGAGCAACGCTAAATATATCACTAGCCGGCATGGGAGAAGACTGAAAACCCGGGCCCCAGAAAACGCGTTGCGAGCCCCTTTGGACCATCCCAAAGTGTCCCCAAAGGAAGGCTTTGGGTACAAGTGAACTCCCCAGGGGAACCTTTACGCAGCCCCACATGCAACTGGACCCTCCTGGTTCGCTGTTCATGTGCAAACCTAAACGTAGCCCTAGCCTTCATCGGAGACGAGTGAAAAATCAGGCCCCAGGAAATGCGTTGCGAGCCCCTTTGGACCATCCAAAAGTGCCCCCAAAGGAAGGCTTTGGGTACAAGTAAACTCCCCAGGGGAGCCTTTACGCAGCCCCACATGCAACTAGACCCTCCGGGTTCGCTGTTTCCGAGAAAACCTAAACATAGCCCTAGCAGTCATCGGAGACGAGTGAAAAATCAGGCCCCAGGAAATGCGTTCCGAGCCCCTTTGGACCATCCCGAAGTTTCACCAAAGGAAGGCTTTGGGTACAAGTGAACTCCCCAGGGGAGCCTTTACGCAGCCCCACATGCAACTGGACCCTTAGGGTTCGCTGTTTCCGAGCATCCCTAAACATAGCCCTAGCCGGCATCGAAGACGTGTGAAAAATCAGGCCCCAGTAAATGCGTTGCGAGCCCTTTTCGCCCATCCAAAAGTCCCCCAAAGGAAGACTTTGGGTACATCTGAAGTTCGCAGGGGAACCTTTACGCAGCCCCATATGAAACTGGACCCCCCGGGTTCGCTGTTTCTGAGCAACCCTAAACATAGCCCAAGCAGTCATCGGAGACGAGTGAAAAATCAGGTCCCAGGAAACGCGTTGCGAGCCCTTTTCGTCCATCGAAAAGTGCCCCCAAAGGAAGGCTTTGGGTACAAGAGAACTCCCCAGGGGAGCCTTTACGCAGCCCCACATGCAACTGGACCCTCCGGGTTCGCTGTTTCCGAGCATCCCTAACCATAGCCCTAGCCGGCATCGAAGACGACTGAAAAATCAGGCCCCAGGAAATGCGTTGCGAGCCCCTTTGGAACATCCAAAAGTGCCCCCAAAGGAAGGCATTGGGTACAAGTGAACTCCCCAGAGGAGCCTTTACGCAGCCCCACATGCAACTGGACCCTCCGGGTTCGCTGTTTCCGAGCAAACCTAAACATAGCCCTAGCAGTCATCGGAGATGAGTGAAAAATCAGGCCCCAGGAAATGCGTTCCGAGCCCCTTTGGACCATCCAAAAGTGTCACCAAAGGAAGGCTTTGGGTACAAGTGAACTCCCCAGGGGAGCCTTTACGCAGCCCTACATGCAACTGGACCCTCCGGGTTCGCTGTTTCTGAGCATCCCTAAACATAACACTAGCCGGCATCGAAGACGACTGAAAAATCTGGCCCCAGGAAATGCGTTACGAGCCCTTTTCGCCCATGCAAAAGTGCCCCCAAAGGAAGGCTTTGGGTACAAGTGAACTCCCCAGGGGAGCCTTTACGCAGCCCCACATGCAAATGGACCCTCCGGGTTCGATTTTTCCGAGCAACGCTAAATATATCACTAGCCGGCATGGGAGAAGACTGAAAACCTGGGCCCCAGAAAACGCATTGGAAGCCCCTTTGGACCATCCAAAAGTGTCACCAAAGGAAGGCTTTGGGTACAAGAGAACTCCCCAGGGGAGCATTTACGCAGCCCCACATGCAACTGGACCCTCCGGGTTCGCTGTTTCTGAGCATTCCTAAACATAACACTAGCCGGCATCGAAGACGACTCAAAAATCTGGCCCAAGGAAATGCGTTACGAGCCCTTTTCGCCCATGCAAAAGTGCCCCCAAAGGAAGTCTTTGGGTACAAGTGAACTCCCCAGGGGAGCCTTTACGCAGCCCCACATGCAAATGGACCCTCCGGGTTCGATTTTTCCGAGCAACGCTAAATATATCACTAGCCAGCATGGGAGAAGACTGAAAACCTGGGCCCCAGAAAACGCGTTGCAAGCCCCTTTGAACCATCCAAAAGTGTCACCAAAGGAAGGCTTTGGGTACAAGAGAACTCCCCAGGGGAGCATTTACGCAGCCCCACATGCAACTGGACCCTCCGGTTTCGCTGTTTCTGAGCATCCCTAAACATAACACTAGCCGGCATCGAAGAAGACTGAAAAATCTGGCCCCAGGAAATGCGTTACGAGCCCTTTTCGCCCATGCAAAAGTGCCCCCAAAGGAAGGCTTTGGGTACAAGTGAACTCCCCAGGGGAGCCTTTACGCAGCCCCACATGCAAATGGACCCTCCGGGTTCGATTTTTCCGAGCAACGCTAAATATATCACTAGCCGGCATGGGAGAAGACTGAAAACCTGGGCCCCTGAAAACGCGTTGCAAGCCCCTTTGGACCATCCAAAAGTGTCACCAAATGAAGGCTTTGGGTACAAGTGAACTCCCCAGGGGAGCCTTTACGCAGCCCCACATGCAAATGGACCCTCCGGGTTCTCTGTTTTCGAGCATCCCTAAACATACCGCTAGCCGGCAGAGATGACAACTGAAAAATCAGGCCCCAGGAAATGCGTTACGAGCCATTTTTGGCCATCCAAAAGTGCCCCCAAAGGAGGCTTTGGGTATAAGGGAACTCCCCAGGGGAGCCTTTACGCAGCCCCACATGCAACTGGACCCTCCGGGTTCGCTGTTTCCGAGCATCCCTAAACATAGCCCTTGCCGGCATCGAAGACGACTGAAAAATCAGGCCCCAGGAAATGCGTTCCGAGCCCTTTTCGCCCATCCAAACGTGCCCCCAAACGAAGACTATGGGTACAAGTTAAATCCCCAGGGGAGCCTTTACGCAGCCCCACATGCAACTGGACCCTCCGGGTTCGCTGTTCATGAGCAAACCTAAACGTAGCCCTAGCCGGCATAAAAGACGACTGAAAAATCAGGCCCCAGGAAATGCATTGCAAGCCCCTTTGGAACATCCAAAAGTGCCCCCAAAGGAAGGCTTTGGGTACAAGAGAACTCCCCAGGGGAGCCTTTACGCAGCACCGCATGCAACTGGACCCTCCGGGTTCGCTGTTTCCGAGCATCCCTAAACATAGCCCTAGCCGGCATCGAAGACGACTGAAAAATCAGGCCCCAGGAAATGCGTTGCGAGCCCGTTTGGACCATCCAAAAGTGCCCCCAAAGGAAGGCTTTGGGTACAAGTGAACTCCCCAGGGGAGCCTTTACGCAGCCCCATATGCAACTGGACCCTCCGGGTTCGCTGTTTCCGAGCAACCATAAACGTAGCCCTAGCAGTCATCGGAGACGAGTGAAAAATCAGGCCCCAGGAAATGCGTTCCGAGCCCCTTTGGACCATCCAAAAGTGCCCCCAAAGGAAGGCTTTGGGTACAAGAGAACTCCCCAGGGGAGCCTTTACTCATCCCCACATGCTACTGGACCCTCTGGGTTCACTCTTTCACAACAAGCCTAAATATATCCCTTACCGGCATGGGAGAAGACTGAAAATCTGAGCACCAGGAAACGCATTCCTAGCCACTTTCACCCATCCAAAAATTCCCGCAGAGGAAGGCTTTGGGTACAAGCGAACTCCCCAGGGGAGCCTTTACGCAGCCCCACATGCAACTGGACCCTCCGGGGTCACTCATTCCGAGCAACCCAAAAATATAACCCTAGCCGTCATCAGAGACGATTGAAAAACCGGGCCCCAGAAAAAGAATTGCGAGCCCCTTTCGCCCATCCAAAAGTGCCCCCAAAGGAAGGCTTTGGGTACAAGTGAACTCCCCAGGGGAGACTTTACGCAGCCCCACATGCAACTGGACCCTCCGGGTTCGCTGTTTCCGAGCAACCATAAACGTAGCCCTAGCAGTCATCGGAGACGAGTGAAAAATCAGGCCCCAGGAAATGCGTTGCGAGCCCCTTTGGACCATCCAAAAGTGTCACCAAAGGAAGGCTTTGGGTACAAGAGAACTCCCCAGGGGAGCCTTTACGCAGCCCCACATGCAACTGGACCCTCCGGGTTCGCTGTTTCCGAGCATCCCTAAACATAGCCCTAGCCGGCATCGATGACGACTGAAAAATCAGGCCCCAGGAAATGCGTTACGAGCCCTTTTCACCCATGCAAAAGTGCCCCCAAAGGAAGGCTTTGGGTACAAGTAAAGTCCCCAGGGGAGCCTTTACGCAGCCCCACATGCAACTGGACCCTCCGGGTTCGCTGTTTCTGAGCATCCCTAAACATAGCCCTAGCCGGCATCGAAGACGACTGAAAAATCAGGCCCCAGGAAATGCGTTGCGAGCCCTTTTCGCCCATCCAAAAGTCCCCCCAAAGGAAGGCTTTGGGTATAAGGGAACTCCCCAGGGGAGCCTTTACGCAGCCCCACATGCAACTGGACCCTCCGGGTTCGCTGTTCATGAGCAAAACTAAACATAGCCCTAGCCGTCCTTGGAGACGAGTGAAAAATCAGGCCCCAGGAAATGCGTTGCGAGCCCTTTCCGCCCATCCAAAAGTGCCCCCAAAAGAAGGCTTTGGGTACAAGAGAACTCCCCAGGGGAGCCTTTACGCAGCCCCACATGCAACTGGACCCTTCGGGTTCGATTTTTCCAAGCAACCCTAAACGTAGCCTTAGCAGTCATCGGAGACGAGTGAAAAATCAGGCCCCAGGAAATGCGTTCCGAGCCCCTTTGGACCATCCAAAAGTGTCACCAAAGGAAGGCTTTGGGTACAAGTGAACTCCCCAGGGGAGCCTTTACGCAGCCCCACATGCAACTGGACCCTCCGGGTTCGCTGTTTCTGAGCATCCCTAAACATAGCCCTAGCCGGCATCGATGACGACTGAAAAATCAGGCCCAAGGAAATGCGTTACGAGCCCTTTTCGCCCATCCAAAAGTGCCCCCAAAGGAAGGCTTTGGGTACAAGTGAACTCCCCAGGGGAGCCTTTATGCAGCCCCACATGAAACTGGACCCTCCGGGTTCGCTGTTTCCGAGCATCCCTAAACATAGCCCTACCCGTCATCGACGACGATTGAAGAATCAGGCCCCATGAAATGCGTTACAAGCCTTTTTCGCCCATCCAAAAGTGCAACCAAAGGAATGCTTTGGGTACAAGTGAACTCCCCAGGGGAGCATTTACGCAGCCCCACATGCAACTGGACCCTCCGGGTTCGCTCTTTCCGAGCATCCCTAAACATAGCCCTAGCCGGCATCGATGACGACTGAAAAATCAGACCCAAGGAAATGCATTGCAAGCCCTTTTCGCCCATCCAAAAGTGCCCCCAAAGGAAGGCTTTGGGTACAAGTGAACTCCCCAGGGGAGCCTTTATGCAGCCCCACATGAAACTGGACCCTCCGGGTTCGCTGTTTCCGAGCATCCCTAACCATAGCGCTAGCCGGCATCGAAGACGACTGAAAAATCAAGCCCCAGGAAATGCATTGCAAGCCCTTTTCGCCCATCCAAAAGTGCCCCCAAAGGAAGGCTTTCGGTACAAGTGAACTCCCCAGGGGAGCCTTTACGCAGCCCCACATGCAACTGCACCCTCCGGGTTCGCTGTTTCCGAGCATCCCTAAACATAGCGCTAGCCGGCATCGATGACGACTGAAAAACCAGGCCCCAGGAAATGCGTTACGAGCTATTTTCGCCCTTCCAAAAGTGCCCCCAAAGGAAGGCTTTGGGTACAAGTGAACTCCCCAGGGGAGCCTTTACGCAGCCCCACATGCAACTGGACCCTCCGGGTTCTCTGTTTCCGAGCATCCCTAAACATACCGCTAGCCGGCATAGATGACAACTGAAAAATCAGGCCCCAGGAAATGCGTTACGAGCCATTTTTGGCCATACAAAAGTGCCCCCAAAGGAAGGCTTTGGGTACAAGCGAACTCCCCAGGGGAGCCTTTACGCAGCCCCACATGCAACTGGACCCTCCGGGTTCGCTGTTTCCGAGCATCCCTAAACATAGCCCTTGCCGGCATCGAAGACGACTGAAAAATCAGGCCCCAGGAAATGCGTTGCGAGCCCTTTTCACCAATCCAAACGTGCCCCCAAACGAAGACTATGGGTAAAAGTGAAATCCCCAGGGGAGCCTTTACGCAGCCCCACATGCAACTGGACCCTCCGGGTTCGCTGTTCATGAGCAAACCTAAACGTAGCCCTAGCCGTCATTGGAGACGAGTGAAAAATCAGGCCCCAGGAAATGCGTTACGAGCCCTTTTCGCCCATCCAAAAGTGCCACCAAAGGAAGGCTTTGGGTACATCTGAAGTTCCCAGGGGAGCCTTTAAGCAGCCCCATATGCAACTGGACCCTCCGGGTTCGCTGTTTCCGAGCAACCATAAACGTAGCCCTAGCAGTCATCGGAGACGAGTGAAAAATCAGGCCCCAGGAAATGCGTTCCGAGCCCCTTTGGACCATCCAAAAGTGCCCCCAAAGGAAGGCTTTGGGTACAAGAGAACTCCCCAGGGGAGCCTTTACGCATCCCCACATGCTACTGGACCCTCTGGGTTCACTCTTTCACAACAAGCCTAAATATATCCCTTACCGGCATGGGAGAAGTCTGAAAATCTGAGCACCAGGAAACACATTCCTAGACACTTTCACCCATCCAAAAATTCCCGCAGAGTAAGGCTTTGGGTACAAGCGAACTCCCCAGGGGAGCCTTTACGCAGCCCCATATGCAACTGGACCCTCCGGGTTCGCTGTTTCTGAGCATCCCTAAACATAGCCCTACCCGTCATCGACGACGATTGAAGAATCAGGCCCCATGAAATGCGTTACAAGCCTTTTTCGCCCATCCAAAAGTGCAACCAAAGGAAGGCTTTGGGTACAAGTGAACTCCCCAGGGGAGCCTTTACGCAGCCCCACATGCAACTGGACCCTCCGAGTTCGCTGTTTCCGAGCATCCCTAAACATAGCCCTACCCGGCATCGACGATGATTGAAAAATCAGGCCCCAGGAAATGCGTTACAAGCCCTTTTCGCCCATCCAAAAGTGCCCCCAAAGGAAGGCTTTGGGTACAAGTGAACTCCCCAGGGGAGCCTATACGCAGCCCCACATGCAACTGGACCCTCCTGGTTCGCTGTTCATGAGCAAACGTAAACGTAGCCCTAGCCGGCATCGGAGACGACTGAAAAATCAGGCCCCAGGAAATGCGTTGCGAGCCCTTTTCGCCCATCCAAAAGTGCCCCCAAAGGAAGGCTTTGGGTACAAGTGAACTCCCCAGGGGAGCCTTTACGCAGCCCCATATGCAACTGGACCCTCCGGGTTCGCTGTTTCCGAGCAACCCTAAACGTAGCCCTAGCCTTCATCGGAGACGAGTGAAAAATCAGGCCCCAGGAAATGCGTTGCGAGCCCCTTTGGACCATCCAAAAGTGTCACCAAAGGAAGGCTTTGGGTACAAGAGAACTCCCCAGGGGAGCCTTTACGCAGCCCCACATGCAACTGGACCCTCCGGGTTCGCTGTTTCTGAGCATCCCTAAACATAGCCCTAGCCGGCATCGATGACGACTGAAAAATCAGGCCTCAGGAAATGCGTTACGAGCCCTTTTCACCCATCCAAAAGTGCCCCCAAAGGAAGGCTTTGGGTACAAGTGAATTCCCCAGGGGAGCCTTTACGCAGCCCCACATGCAACTGGACCCTCCGGGTTCGCTGTTTCCGAGCATCCCTAAACATAACCCAACCAGGCATCGACGACGATTGAAAAATCCGGCCCCAGGAAATGCGTTACAAGCCCTTTTCGCCCATCCAAAAGTGGAACCAAAGGAAGGCTTTGGGTACAAGTGAACTCCCCAGGGGGGCCTTTATGCAGCCCCACATGCAACTGGACCCTCCGGGTTCGCTGTTTCCGAGCATCCCTAAACATAGCCCTACCCGGCATCGACGACGATTGAAAAATCAGGCCCCAGGAAATGCGTTGCAAGCCCTTTTCGCCCATCCAAAAGTGCCCCCAAAGGAAGGCTTTAGGTACAAGTGAACTCCCCAGGGGAGCCTTTACGCAGCCCCACATGCAACTGGACCCTCCGGGTTCGCTGTTCATGAGCAAACGTAAACGTAGCCCTAGCCGTCATCGGAGACGAGTGAAAAATCAGGCCCCAGGAAATGCGTTCCGAACCCCTTTGGACCATCCAAAAGTGCCCCCAAAGGAAGGCTTTGGGTACATCTGAAGTTCCCAGGGGAGTCTTTACGCAGCCCCATATGCAACTGCACCCTCCGGGTTCGCTGTTTCCGAGCATCCCTAAACATAGCCCTAGCCGACATCGAAGACGACTGAAAAATCAGGCCCCAGGAAACGCGTTGCAAGCCCCTTTGCACCATCCAAAAGTGTCACCAAAGGAAGGCTTTGGGTACAAGAGAACTCCCCAGGGGAGCCTTTACGCAGCCCCACATGCAACTGGACCCTCCGGGTTCGCTGTTTCCGAGCATCCCTAAACATAGCCCTAGCCGGCATCGATGACGACTGAAAAATCTGGCCCCAGGAAATGCGTTCCGAGCCCCTTTGGACCATCCAAAAGTGCCCCCAAAGGAAGGCTTTGGGTACAAGTGAACTCCCCAGGGGAGCCTTTACGCAGCCCCACATGCAACTGGACCCTCCGGGTTCGCTGTTTCCGAGCATCCCTAAACATAGCCCTAGCTGGCATCGATGACGACTGAAAAATCAGGCCCCAGGAAATGCGTTACGAGCCCTTTTCACCCATCCAAAAGTGCCCCCAAAGGAAGACTATGGGTACAAGTGAAATCCCCAGGGGAGCCTTTACGCAGCCCCACATGCAACTGGACCCTCCGGGTTCGCTGTTCATGAGCAAACCTATACGTAGCCCTAGCCGTCATTGGAGACGAGTGAAAAATCAGGCCCCAGGAAATGCGTTACGAGCCCTTTTCGCCCATCCAAAAGTGCCCCCAAAAGAAGGCTTTGGGTACATCTGAAGTTCCCAGGGGAGCCTTTACGCAGCCCCACATGCAACTGGACCCTCCGGGTTCGCTGTTTCCGAGCAAGAATTAATATAGCCCTAGCCGGCATAGAAGACGACTGAAAAATCGGGCCAACGGAAACGCGTTGCGAGCCCCTTTCGCCCATCCAAAAGTGCCCCCAAAGGAAGGCTTTGGGTACAAGTGATCTCCCCAGGGGAGCCTTTACGCAGCTCCACATGCAACTGGACCCTCCGGGTTCACCCTTTCACAACAAGCCTAAATATAGCCCTTACCGGCATGGGAGAAGACTGAAAATCTGGGCACAAGGAAACGCATTCCTAGCCCCTTTCACCCATCCAAAAATTCCCGCAAAGGAAGGCTTTGGGTACAAGTGAACTCCCCAGGGGAGCCTTCATGCAGCACCACATGCAACGGGACCCTCCGGGTTCACTCTTTCACAGCAAGCCTTAATATATCCCTAGCTGGCGTGGGAGAAGACTGAAAAACCAAGCCCGAGAAAACTCGTTGTGAGCCCATTTCACCCATCCAAAAGTACCCACAAAGGAAGGCTTTGGGTACAAGTGAACTCCCCAGGGGAGCCCTTACGCAGCCCCACATGCAACTGGACCCTCCGGGTTCGCTGTTCCTGAGCAACCATAAACGTAGCCCTAGCAGTCATCGGAGACGAGTGAAAAATCAGGCCCCAGGAAATGCGTTGCGAGCCCCTTTGGGCCATCCAAAAGTGTCACCAAAGGAAGGCTTTGGGTACAAGTGAACTCCCCAGGGGAGCCTTTACGCAGCCCCACATGCAACTGGACCCTCCGGGTTCGCTGTTTCCGAGCATCCCTAAACATAGCCCTAGCCGGCATCGATGACGACTGAAAAATCAGGCCCCAGTAAATGCGTTACGAGCCCTTTTCACCCATCCAAAAGTGCCCCCAAAGGAAGGCTTTGGGTACAAGTGAAGTCCCCAGGGGAGCCTTTACGCAGCCCCACATGCAACTGGACCCTCCGGGTTCGCTGTTTCTGAGCATCCCTAAACATAGCCCTAGCCGGCATCGAAGACGACTGAAAAATCAGGCCCCAGGAAATGCGTTGCGAGCCCTTTTCGCCCATCCAAAAGTGCCCTCAATGGAAGGCTTTGGGTATAAGGGAACTCCCCAGGGGAGCCTTTACGCAGCCCCACATGCAACTGGACCCTCCGGGTTCGCTGTTCATGAGCAAACGTAAACGTAGCCCTAGCCGTCCTTGGAGACGATTGAAAAATCAGGCCCCAGGAAATGCGTTGCGAGCCCTTTTCGCCCATCCAAAAGTGCCCCCAAAAGAAGGCTTTGGGTACAAGAGAACTCCCCAGGGGAGCCTTTACGCAGCCCCACATGCAACTGGACCCTTCGGGTTCGATTTTTCCAAGCAACCCTAAACGTAGCCCTAGCAGTCATCGGAGACGAGTGAAAAATCAGGCCCCAGGAAAAGCGTTGCGAGCCCCTTTGGACCATCCCGAAGTGTCACCAAAGGAAGGCTTTGGGTACAAGTGAACTCCCCAGGGGAGCCTTTACGCAGCCCCACATGCAACTGGACCCTCCGGGTTCGCTGTTTCCGAGCATCCCTAAACATAGCCCTAGCCGGCATCGAAGACGACTGAAAAATCAGGCCCAAGGAAATGCGTTACGAGCCCTTTTCGCCCATCCAAAAGTGCCCCCAAAGGAAGGCTTTGGGTACAAGTGAACTCCCCAGGGGAGCCTTTACGCAGCCCCACATGAAACTGGACCCTCCGGGTTCGCTGTTTCCGAGCATCCCTAAACATAGTCCTACCCGTCATCGACGACGATTGAAAAATCAGGCCCCATGAAATGCGTTACAAGCCCTTTTCGCCAATCCAAAAGTGCAACCAAAGGAAGGCTTTGGGTACAAGTGAACTCCCCAGGGGAGCCTTTACGCAGCCCCACATGCAACTGGACCCTCCGGGTTCGCTGTTTCCGAGCATCCCTAAACATAGCCCTACCCGGCATCGACGACTATTGAAAAATCAGGCCCCATGAAATGCGTTACAAGCCCTTTTCGCCCATCCAAAAGTGCCCCCAAAGGAAGGCTTTGGGTACAAGTGAACTCCCCAATGGAGCCTTTACGCAGCCCCACATGCAACTGGACCCTCCCGGTTCGATTTTTTCGAGCAACGCTAAATATATCACTAGCCGGCTTGGGAGAAGACTGAAAACCCGGGCCCCATAAAACGCGTTGCAAGCCCCTTTGGACCATACCAAAGTGTCACCAATTGATGTCTTTCGGTACAAGTGAACTCCCCAGGGGAGCCTTTACACTGCCCCACATGCAACTGGACCCTCCGGGTTTGCTATTCATGAGCAAACCTAAACGTAGCCCTAGCCGTCATCGGAGACGAGTGAAAAATCAGGCCCCAGGAAATGCGTTCCGAGCCCCTTTGGACCATCCCAAAGTGTCACCAAAGGAAGGCTTTGGGTACAAGAGAACTCCCCAGGGGAGCCTTTACGCAGCCCCACATGCAACTGGACCCTCTGGGTTCACTCTTTCACAACAAGCCTAAATATAGCCCTTACCGGCATGGGAGAAGACTGAAAATCTGAGCACCAGGAAACGCATTGCTAGCCACTTTCGCCCATCCAAAAATTCCCGCAGAGGAAGGCTTTGGGTAAAAGTGAACTCCCCAGGGGAGGCTTTACGCAGCCCCACATGCAACTGGACCCTCCGGGGTCACTCTTTCACAACAAGCCTAAATATATCCCTTACCGGCATGGGAGGAGACTGAAAATCCGGTCCCGAGAAAAAGCATTGCGAGCCCCTTTCGCCCATCCAAAAGTGCCCCCAAAGGAAGGCTTTGGGTACAAGTGAACTCCCCAGGGGAGCCTTTACGCAGACCCACATGCAACTGGACCCTCCGGGGTCACTCTTTCACAACAAGCCTAAATATATCCCTTACCAGCATGGGAGAAGACTGAAAATCTGGGCCCCAGGAAACGCATTCCGAGCCCCTGTCGCCCATCCAAAATGCCCCCAAAGGAAGGCTTTGGGTACAAGTGAACTCCCCAGAGGAGCCTTCACGCAGCCCCACATGCAACTGGACCCTCTGAGTTCACTCATTCCAAGCAACCCTAAATATATCTCTAGCCGTCATCAGAGACGACTGAAAAATCAGGCCACAGAAAAATCGTTGTGAGCCCCTTTCGCCCATCCAAAAGAGCCCCCAAACGAAGGCTTTGTGTACAAGTGAACTCCCCAGGGGAGCCTTTACGCAGCCCCACACGCAACTGGACCCTCCGGGTTCGCTGTTTCCGAGCAAGAGTTAATATATCCCTTACCGGCATAGAAGACGACTGAAAAATTGGGCCCCAGGAAACGCATTTCGTGCCACTTTCGCCCATCTAAAATTGCCCGCAAAGGAAGGCTTTGGGTACAAGTGAACTCCCCAGGGGAGCCTTTACGCAGCCCCACATGCAACGGGACCCTCTGGGTTCGCACTTTCCGAGCAAACCTAAACATATCCTTAGCCGTCGTGGGTGAAGACTGAAAAACCGGGCCCCAGGAAACGCGTTGCGAGCCCCTTTTCCCCATCCAAAAGTGCCCCCAAAGGAAGGCTATGCGTATATCTGAACTCCCCAGGGGAGCCTTTACGCAGCCCCACATGCAACAGGACCATCCGGGTTCGCTGTTTCCGAGCAAGAATTAATATATCCCTAGCCGGCATAGAAGACGACTGAAAAATCGGGCCCCAGGAAACGTTTTGCGAGCCCCTTTCGCCCATCCAAAAGTGCCCGCAAATGAAGGCTTTGGGTACAAGTGATCTCCCCAGGGGAGCCTTTACGCTGCCCCACATGCAAAGGGACCCTCCGGGTTCGCTCTTTCCGAGCAAACCTAAATATTTCCCTAGCCGTCATGGGTCAAGACTGAAAATCCGGGCCCCAGGAAACGCATTCCGAGCCCCTGTCGCCCATCCAAAATGCCCCCAAAGGAAGGCTTTGGGTACAAGTGAACTCCCCAGAGGAGGCTTTACGCAGCCCCACATTCAACTGGACCCTCTGAGTTCACTCATTCCAAGCAACCCTAAATATATCTCTAGCCATCATCAGAGACGACTG
Organism: Anas platyrhynchos; assembly: GCF_047663525.1. NCBI lineage: Eukaryota > Metazoa > Chordata > Aves > Anseriformes > Anatidae > Anas > Anas platyrhynchos. The sequence continues at coordinate 8,864,508 of NC_092610.1, forward strand.
AAAAATCAGGCCACAGAAAAATCGTTGTGAGCCCCTTTCGCCCATCCAAAATTCCCCGCAAAGGAAGGCTTTGGGTACAAGAGAACTCCCCAGGGGAGCCTTTACGCAGCCCCACATGCAACGGGACCCTCCGCGTTCACTCTTTCACAGCAAGCCTAAATATATCCCTAGATGGCGTGGGAGAAGACTGAAAAACCAAGCCCGAGAAAACGCGTTGTGAGCCCCTTTCGCCCATCCAAAAGTGCCCCCAAAGGAATCATAGAATCATAGAATCATAGAATATCCTAAGTTGGAAGGGACCCTTAAGGATCATCAAGTCCAACTCTTGACACCGCACAGGTCTACCCAAGTTCAGACCATGTGACTAAGTGCACAGTCCAATCTCTTCTTAAATTCAGTCAGGCTCGGTGCAGTGACCACTTCCCTGGGGAGCCTGTTCCAGTGTGCAACCACTCTCTCTGTGAAGAACCCCTTCCTGATGTCCAGCCTAAACTTCCCCTGCCTCAGCTTAACTCCGTTCCCGCGGGTCCTGTCGCTGGTGTTAATGGAGAAAAGGTCTCCTGCCTCGTACAAGTGAACTCCCCAGGGGAGCCTTTACGCAGACCCACATGCAACTGGACCCTCCGGGTTCGTTGTTTCCGAGCAAGCCTAAATATATCCCTTACCGGCATGGGAGGAGACTGAAAACCAGGCCCCAGGAAACGCGTTGCGAGCCCCTTTCGCCCATCCAAAAGAGCCCCCAAAGGAAGGCTTTGGGTACATTTGAACTCCCCAGGGGAGCCTTTACGCAGACCCATATGCAACTGGACCCTCCGGGTTCGCTCTTTCCGAGCAAACCTAAATACAGCCATAGCCGGATTAGGAGAAAACTGAAAAACCAGGCCCCAGGAAACGCGTTGCGAGCCCCTTTCGCCCATCCAAAAGTGCCCCCAAAGGAAGGCTTTGGGTACAAGTGAACTCCCCAGGGGAGCCTTTATGCAGCCCCACATGCAACTGGACCCTCTGAGTTCAATCATCCCGAGCAACCCGAAACATATCCCTGGCCGGCATCAGAGATGACTGAAAAATCGGGCCCCAGAAAACGCGTTGCGAGGCCCTTGCACCCATCCAGAAGTGCCCGCAAAGGAAGGCTTTGGGTACAAGTGATCTCCCCAGGGGAGCCTTTACGCTGCCCCACATGCAACGGGACCCTCCGGGTTCGCTCTTTCCGAGCAAACCTAAATATTTCCCTAGCCGTCATGGGTCAAGACTGAAAATCCGGGCCCCAGGAAACGCATTCCGAGCCCCTGTCGCCCATCCAAAATGCCCCCAAAGGAAGGCTTTGGGTACAAGTGAACTCCCCAGAGGAGGCTTTATGCAGCCCCACATTCAACTGGACCCTCTGAGTTCACTCATTCCAAGCAACCCTAAATATATCTCTAGCCGTCATCAGAGACGACTGAAAAATCAGGCCACAGAAAAATCGTTGTAAGCCCCTTTCGCCCATACAAAAGTGCCCGCAAAGGAAGGCTTTGGGTACAAGTGAACTCCCCAGGGGAGCCTTTACGCAGCCCCACATGCAACGGGACCCTCTGGGTTCGCACTTTCCGAGCAAACCTAAACATATCCTTAGCCGTCGTGGGTGAAGAGTGAAAAACCAGGCCCCAGGAAACGCGTTGCGAGCCCCTTTTCCCCATCCAAAAGTGCCCCCAAAGGAAGGCTATGTGTATATCTGAACTTCCCAGGGGAGTCTTTACGCAGCCCCACATGCAACTGGACCTTTGGGTTCACTGTTTCCGAGCAACCCTAAATATATCCCTAGATGGCATCGAAGAGGACTGAAAAATTGGGCCCCAGAAAACGCGTTGCAAGCCCCTTTCGCCCATTCAAAAGTGCCCCCAAAGGAAGGCTTTGGGTACAAGTGATCTCCCCAGGGGAGCCTTCACGCAGCCCCACATGCAACTGGACCCTCCGGGTTCACTCTTTCATAGCAAGCCTAAATATATCCCTGGCGGGCTTGGGATAAGACTGAAAAACCGGGCCCCAGAAAAAGCGTTGCGAGCCCCTTTCGCCCATCCAAAAGTGCCCCCAAAGGAAGGCTATGCGTACAAGTGAACTCCCCAGGGGAGCCTTTACGCAGCTCCACATGCAACAGGACCCTCCGGGTTCGCTGTTTCCGAGCAAGAATTAATATAGCCCTAGCCGGCATAGAAGACGACTGAAAAATCGGGCCCCAGGAAACGCTTTGCGAGCCCCTTTCGCCCATCCAAATATGCCCGCAAAGGAAGGCTTTGGGTACAAGTGATCTCCCCAGGGGAGCCTTTACGCAGCCCCACATGCAACGGGACCCTCCGGGTTCGCTCTTTCCGAGCAAACCTAAATATTTCCCTAGCCGTCATGGGTCAAGACTGAAAATCCGGGCCCCAGGAAACGCATTCCGAGCCCCTGTCGCCCATCCAAAATGCCCCCAAAGGAAGGCTTTGGGTGCAAGTGAACTCCCCAGACGAGGCTTTACGCAGCCCCACATTCAACTGGACCCTCTGAGTTCACTCATTCCAAGCAACCCTAAATATATCTCTAGCCATCATCAGAGACGACTGAAAAATCAGGCCACAGAAAAATCGTTGTGAGCCCCTTTCGCCCATCCAAAATTCCCCGCAAAGGAAGGCTTTGTGTACAAGTGAACTCCCCAGGGGAGCCTTTACGCAGCCCCACATGCAACGGGACCCTCCGCGTTCACTCTTTCACAGCAAGCCTAAATATATCCCTAGATGGCGTGGGAGAAGACTGAAAAACCAAGCCCGAGAAAATGCGTTGTGAGCCCCTTTCGCCCATCCAAAAGTGCCCCCAAAGGAATCATAGAATCATAGAATCATAGAATATCCTAAGTTGGAAGGGACCCTTAAGGATCATCAAGTCCAACTCTTGACACCGCACAGGTCTACCCAAGTTCAGACCATGTGACTAAGTGCACAGTCCAATCTCTTCTTAAATTCAGTCAGGCTCGGTGCAGTGACCACTTCCCTGGGGAGCCTGTTCCAGTGTGCAACCACTCTCTCTGTGAAGAACCCCTTCCTGATGTCCAGCCTAAACTTCCCCTGCCTCAGCTTAACTCCGTTCCCGCGGGTCCTGTCGCTGGTGTTAATGGAGAAAAGGTCTCCTGCCTCGTACAAGTGAACTCCCCAGGGGAGCCTTTACGCAGACCCACATGCAACTGGACCCTCCGGGTTCACTCTTTCACAACAAGCCTAAATATAGCCCTTACCGGCATGGGAGAAGACTGAAAATCTGGGCACCAGGAAACGCATTCCTAGCCACTTTCACCCATCCAAAAATTCCCGCAAAGGAAGGCTTTGGGTACAAGTGAACTCCCCAGGGGAGCCTTTACGCAGACCCACATGCAATTGGACCCTCCGGGTTCACTCTTTCACAACAAGCCTAAATATAGCCCTTACCGGCATGGGAGGAGACTGAAAATCCAGTCCTTAGAAAAAGCGTTGCGAGCCCATTTCGCCCATCCCAAAGTGCACCCAAAGGAAGGCTTTGGGTACATTTGAACTCCCCAGGGGAGCCTTCACGCAGACCCATATGCAACTGGACCCTCCGGGTTCGCTCTTTCCGAGCAAACCTAAATACAGCCCTATATGGATTAGGAGAAAACTGATAAACCGGGCCCCAGGAAACACGTTGCGAGCCCCTTTCGCCCATCCAAAATTGCCCGCAAAGGAAGGCTTTGCATACAAGTGAACTCCCCAGGGGAGCCTTTACGCAGCCCCACATGCAACTGGACCCTCTGGGTTCACGGTTTCCGAGCAAGCCTTCATATAGCCCTAGCTGGCATAGAACACATCTGAAAAATTGGGCCCTAGGAAACGCGTTGCGAGCCCCTTCCGCCCATCCAAAATTGCCCCCAAAGGAAGGCTTTGGGTACAACTGAACTCCCCAGAGGAGCCTTCACGCAGCCCCACATGCAACTGGACCATCCGGGTTCACTCTTTCACAACAAGCCTAAATATATCCCTTACCAGCATGGGAGAAGACTGAAAATCTGGGCCCCAGGAAACGCATTCCGAGCCCCTGTCGCCCATCCAAAATGCCCCCAAAGGAAGGCTTTGGGTACAAGAGAACTCCCCAGGGGAGCCTTCACGCAGCCCCACATGCAACTGGACCCTCCGTGTTCACTCTTTCACAACAAGCCTAAATATATCCCTTACCAGCATGGGAGAAGACTGAAAATCTGGGCCCCAGGAAACGCATTCCGAGCCCCTGTCGCCCATCCAAAATGCCCCCAAAGGAAGGCTTTGGGTACAAGTGAACTCCCCAGAGGAGCCTTCACGCAGCCCCACATGCAACTGGACCCTCTGAGTTCACTCATTCCAAGCAACCCTAAATATATCTCTAGCCGTCATCAGAGACGACTGAAAAATCAGGCCACAGAAAAATCGTTGTGAGCCCCTTTCGCCCATCCAAAAGAGCCCCCAAACGAAGGCTTTGTGTACAAGTGAACTCCCCAGGGGAGCCTTTACGCAGCCCCACACGCAACTGGACCCTCCGGGTTCGCTGTTTCCGAGCAAGAGTTAATATATCCCTTACCGGCATAGAAGACGACTGAAAAATTGGGCCCCAGGAAACGCATTTCGTGCCACTTTCGCCCATCTAAAATTGCCCGCAAAGGAAGGCTTTGGGTACAAGTGAACTCCCCAGGGGAGCCTTTACGCAGCCCCACATGCAACGGGACCCTCTGGGTTCGCACTTTCCGAGCAAACCTAAACATATCCTTAGCCGTCGTGGGTGAAGACTGAAAAACCGGGCCCCAGGAAACGCGTTGCGAGCCCCTTTTCCCCATCCAAAAGTGCCCCCAAAGGAAGGCTATGCGTATATCTGAACTCCCCAGGGGAGCCTTTACGCAGCCCCACATGCAACAGGACCATCCGGGTTCGCTGTTTCCGAGCAAGAATTAATATATCCCTAGCCGGCATAGAAGACGACTGAAAAATCGGGCCCCAGGAAACGTTTTGCGAGCCCCTTTCGCCCATCCAAAAGTGCCCGCAAATGAAGGCTTTGGGTACAAGTGATCTCCCCAGGGGAGCCTTTACGCTGCCCCACATGCAAAGGGACCCTCCGGGTTCGCTCTTTCCGAGCAAACCTAAATATTTCCCTAGCCGTCATGGGTCAAGACTGAAAATCCGGGCCCCAGGAAACGCATTCCGAGCCCCTGTCGCCCATCCAAAATGCCCCCAAAGGAAGGCTTTGGGTACAAGTGAACTCCCCAGAGGAGGCTTTACGCAGCCCCACATTCAACTGGACCCTCTGAGTTCACTCATTCCAAGCAACCCTAAATATATCTCTAGCCATCATCAGAGACGACTGAAAAATCAGGCCACAGAAAAATCGTTGTGAGCCCCTTTCGCCCATCCAAAATTCCCCGCAAAGGAAGGCTTTGGGTACAAGAGAACTCCCCAGGGGAGCCTTTACGCAGCCCCACATGCAACGGGACCCTCCGCGTTCACTCTTTCACAGCAAGCCTAAATATATCCCTAGATGGCGTGGGAGAAGACTGAAAAACCAAGCCCGAGAAAACGCGTTGTGAGCCCCTTTCGCCCATCCAAAAGTGCCCCCAAAGGAATCATAGAATCATAGAATCATAGAATATCCTAAGTTGGAAGGGACCCTTAAGGATCATCAAGTCCAACTCTTGACACCGCACAGGTCTACCCAAGTTCAGACCATGTGACTAAGTGCACAGTCCAATCTCTTCTTAAATTCAGTCAGGCTCGGTGCAGTGACCACTTCCCTGGGGAGCCTGTTCCAGTGTGCAACCACTCTCTCTGTGAAGAACCCCTTCCTGATGTCCAGCCTAAACTTCCCCTGCCTCAGCTTAACTCCGTTCCCGCGGGTCCTGTCGCTGGTGTTAATGGAGAAAAGGTCTCCTGCCTCGTACAAGTGAACTCCCCAGGGGAGCCTTTACGCAGACCCACATGCAACTGGACCCTCCGGGTTCGTTGTTTCCGAGCAAGCCTAAATATATCCCTTACCGGCATGGGAGGAGACTGAAAACCAGGCCCCAGGAAACGCGTTGCGAGCCCCTTTCGCCCATCCAAAAGAGCCCCCAAAGGAAGGCTTTGGGTACATTTGAACTCCCCAGGGGAGCCTTTACGCAGACCCATATGCAACTGGACCCTCCGGGTTCGCTCTTTCCGAGCAAACCTAAATACAGCCATAGCCGGATTAGGAGAAAACTGAAAAACCAGGCCCCAGGAAACGCGTTGCGAGCCCCTTTCGCCCATCCAAAAGTGCCCCCAAAGGAAGGCTTTGGGTACAAGTGAACTCCCCAGGGGAGCCTTTATGCAGCCCCACATGCAACTGGACCCTCTGAGTTCAATCATCCCGAGCAACCCGAAACATATCCCTGGCCGGCATCAGAGATGACTGAAAAATCGGGCCCCAGAAAACGCGTTGCGAGGCCCTTGCACCCATCCAGAAGTGCCCGCAAAGGAAGGCTTTGGGTACAAGTGATCTCCCCAGGGGAGCCTTTACGCTGCCCCACATGCAACGGGACCCTCCGGGTTCGCTCTTTCCGAGCAAACCTAAATATTTCCCTAGCCGTCATGGGTCAAGACTGAAAATCCGGGCCCCAGGAAACGCATTCCGAGCCCCTGTCGCCCATCCAAAATGCCCCCAAAGGAAGGCTTTGGGTACAAGTGAACTCCCCAGAGGAGGCTTTATGCAGCCCCACATTCAACTGGACCCTCTGAGTTCACTCATTCCAAGCAACCCTAAATATATCTCTAGCCGTCATCAGAGACGACTGAAAAATCAGGCCACAGAAAAATCGTTGTAAGCCCCTTTCGCCCATACAAAAGTGCCCGCAAAGGAAGGCTTTGGGTACAAGTGAACTCCCCAGGGGAGCCTTTACGCAGCCCCACATGCAACGGGACCCTCTGGGTTCGCACTTTCCGAGCAAACCTAAACATATCCTTAGCCGTCGTGGGTGAAGAGTGAAAAACCAGGCCCCAGGAAACGCGTTGCGAGCCCCTTTTCCCCATCCAAAAGTGCCCCCAAAGGAAGGCTATGTGTATATCTGAACTTCCCAGGGGAGTCTTTACGCAGCCCCACATGCAACTGGACCTTTGGGTTCACTGTTTCCGAGCAACCCTAAATATATCCCTAGATGGCATCGAAGAGGACTGAAAAATTGGGCCCCAGAAAACGCGTTGCAAGCCCCTTTCGCCCATTCAAAAGTGCCCCCAAAGGAAGGCTTTGGGTACAAGTGATCTCCCCAGGGGAGCCTTCACGCAGCCCCACATGCAACTGGACCCTCCGGGTTCACTCTTTCATAGCAAGCCTAAATATATCCCTGGCGGGCTTGGGATAAGACTGAAAAACCGGGCCCCAGAAAAAGCGTTGCGAGCCCCTTTCGCCCATCCAAAAGTGCCCCCAAAGGAAGGCTATGCGTACAAGTGAACTCCCCAGGGGAGCCTTTACGCAGCTCCACATGCAACAGGACCCTCCGGGTTCGCTGTTTCCGAGCAAGAATTAATATAGCCCTAGCCGGCATAGAAGACGACTGAAAAATCGGGCCCCAGGAAACGCTTTGCGAGCCCCTTTCGCCCATCCAAATATGCCCGCAAAGGAAGGCTTTGGGTACAAGTGATCTCCCCAGGGGAGCCTTTACGCAGCCCCACATGCAACGGGACCCTCCGGGTTCGCTCTTTCCGAGCAAACCTAAATATTTCCCTAGCCGTCATGGGTCAAGACTGAAAATCCGGGCCCCAGGAAACGCATTCCGAGCCCCTGTCGCCCATCCAAAATGCCCCCAAAGGAAGGCTTTGGGTGCAAGTGAACTCCCCAGACGAGGCTTTACGCAGCCCCACATTCAACTGGACCCTCTGAGTTCACTCATTCCAAGCAACCCTAAATATATCTCTAGCCATCATCAGAGACGACTGAAAAATCAGGCCACAGAAAAATCGTTGTGAGCCCCTTTCGCCCATCCAAAATTCCCCGCAAAGGAAGGCTTTGTGTACAAGTGAACTCCCCAGGGGAGCCTTTACGCAGCCCCACATGCAACGGGACCCTCCGCGTTCACTCTTTCACAGCAAGCCTAAATATATCCCTAGATGGCGTGGGAGAAGACTGAAAAACCAAGCCCGAGAAAACGCGTTGTGAGCCCCTTTCGCCCATCCAAAAGTGCCCCCAAAGGAATCATAGAATCATAGAATCATAGAATATCCTAAGTTGGAAGGGACCCTTAAGGATCATCAAGTCCAACTCTTGACACCGCACAGGTCTACCCAAGTTCAGACCATGTGACTAAGTGCACAGTCCAATCTCTTCTTAAATTCAGTCAGGCTCGGTGCAGTGACCACTTCCCTGGGGAGCCTGTTCCAGTGTGCAACCACTCTCTCTGTGAAGAACCCCTTCCTGATGTCCAGCCTAAACTTCCCCTGCCTCAGCTTAACTCCGTTCCCGCGGGTCCTGTCGCTGGTGTTAATGGAGAAAAGGTCTCCTGCCTCGTACAAGTGAACTCCCCAGGGGAGCCTTTACGCAGACCCACATGCAACTGGACCCTCCGGGTTCACTCTTTCACAACAAGCCTAAATATAGCCCTTACCGGCATGGGAGAAGACTGAAAATCTGGGCACCAGGAAACGCATTCCTAGCCACTTTCACCCATCCAAAAATTCCCGCAAAGGAAGGCTTTGGGTACAAGTGAACTCCCCAGGGGAGCCTTTACGCAGACCCACATGCAATTGGACCCTCCGGGTTCACTCTTTCACAACAAGCCTAAATATAGCCCTTACCGGCATGGGAGGAGACTGAAAATCCAGTCCTTAGAAAAAGCGTTGCGAGCCCATTTCGCCCATCCCAAAGTGCACCCAAAGGAAGGCTTTGGGTACATTTGAACTCCCCAGGGGAGCCTTCACGCAGACCCATATGCAACTGGACCCTCCGGGTTCGCTCTTTCCGAGCAAACCTAAATACAGCCCTATATGGATTAGGAGAAAACTGATAAACCGGGCCCCAGGAAACACGTTGCGAGCCCCTTTCGCCCATCCAAAATTGCCCGCAAAGGAAGGCTTTGCATACAAGTGAACTCCCCAGGGGAGCCTTTACGCAGCCCCACATGCAACTGGACCCTCTGGGTTCACGGTTTCCGAGCAAGCCTTCATATAGCCCTAGCTGGCATAGAACACATCTGAAAAATTGGGCCCTAGGAAACGCGTTGCGAGCCCCTTCCGCCCATCCAAAATTGCCCCCAAAGGAAGGCTTTGGGTACAACTGAACTCCCCAGAGGAGCCTTCACGCAGCCCCACATGCAACTGGACCATCCGGGTTCACTCTTTCACAACAAGCCTAAATATATCCCTTACCAGCATGGGAGAAGACTGAAAATCTGGGCCCCAGGAAACGCATTCCGAGCCCCTGTCGCCCATCCAAAATGCCCCCAAAGGAAGGCTTTGGGTACAAGAGAACTCCCCAGGGGAGCCTTCACGCAGCCCCACATGCAACTGGACCCTCCGTGTTCACTCTTTCACAACAAGCCTAAATATATCCCTTACCAGCATGGGAGAAGACTGAAAATCTGGGCCCCAGGAAACGCATTCCGAGCCCCTGTCGCCCATCCAAAATGCCCCCAAAGGAAGGCTTTGGGTACAAGTGAACTCCCCAGAGGAGCCTTCACGCAGCCCCACATGCAACTGGACCCTCTGAGTTCACTCATTCCAAGCAACCCTAAATATATCTCTAGCCGTCATCAGAGACGACTGAAAAATCAGGCCACAGAAAAATCGTTGTGAGCCCCTTTCGCCCATCCAAAAGAGCCCCCAAACGAAGGCTTTGTGTACAAGTGAACTCCCCAGGGGAGCCTTTACGCAGCCCCACACGCAACTGGACCCTCCGGGTTCGCTGTTTCCGAGCAAGAGTTAATATATCCCTTACCGGCATAGAAGACGACTGAAAAATTGGGCCCCAGGAAACGCATTTCGTGCCACTTTCGCCCATCTAAAATTGCCCGCAAAGGAAGGCTTTGGGTACAAGTGAACTCCCCAGGGGAGCCTTTACGCAGCCCCACATGCAACGGGACCCTCTGGGTTCGCACTTTCCGAGCAAACCTAAACATATCCTTAGCCGTCGTGGGTGAAGACTGAAAAACCGGGCCCCAGGAAACGCGTTGCGAGCCCCTTTTCCCCATCCAAAAGTGCCCCCAAAGGAAGGCTATGCGTATATCTGAACTCCCCAGGGGAGCCTTTACGCAGCCCCACATGCAACAGGACCATCCGGGTTCGCTGTTTCCGAGCAAGAATTAATATATCCCTAGCCGGCATAGAAGACGACTGAAAAATCGGGCCCCAGGAAACGTTTTGCGAGCCCCTTTCGCCCATCCAAAAGTGCCCGCAAATGAAGGCTTTGGGTACAAGTGATCTCCCCAGGGGAGCCTTTACGCTGCCCCACATGCAAAGGGACCCTCCGGGTTCGCTCTTTCCGAGCAAACCTAAATATTTCCCTAGCCGTCATGGGTCAAGACTGAAAATCCGGGCCCCAGGAAACGCATTCCGAGCCCCTGTCGCCCATCCAAAATGCCCCCAAAGGAAGGCTTTGGGTACAAGTGAACTCCCCAGAGGAGGCTTTACGCAGCCCCACATTCAACTGGACCCTCTGAGTTCACTCATTCCAAGCAACCCTAAATATATCTCTAGCCATCATCAGAGACGACTGAAAAATCAGGCCACAGAAAAATCGTTGTGAGCCCCTTTCGCCCATCCAAAATTCCCCGCAAAGGAAGGCTTTGGGTACAAGAGAACTCCCCAGGGGAGCCTTTACGCAGCCCCACATGCAACGGGACCCTCCGCGTTCACTCTTTCACAGCAAGCCTAAATATATCCCTAGATGGCGTGGGAGAAGACTGAAAAACCAAGCCCGAGAAAACGCGTTGTGAGCCCCTTTCGCCCATCCAAAAGTGCCCCCAAAGGAATCATAGAATCATAGAATCATAGAATATCCTAAGTTGGAAGGGACCCTTAAGGATCATCAAGTCCAACTCTTGACACCGCACAGGTCTACCCAAGTTCAGACCATGTGACTAAGTGCACAGTCCAATCTCTTCTTAAATTCAGTCAGGCTCGGTGCAGTGACCACTTCCCTGGGGAGCCTGTTCCAGTGTGCAACCACTCTCTCTGTGAAGAACCCCTTCCTGATGTCCAGCCTAAACTTCCCCTGCCTCAGCTTAACTCCGTTCCCGCGGGTCCTGTCGCTGGTGTTAATGGAGAAAAGGTCTCCTGCCTCGTACAAGTGAACTCCCCAGGGGAGCCTTTACGCAGACCCACATGCAACTGGACCCTCCGGGTTCACTCTTTCACAACAAGCCTAAATATAGCCCTTACCGGCATGGGAGGAGACTGAAAATCCAGTCCTTAGAAAAAGCGTTGCGAGCCCATTTCGCCCATCCCAAAGTGCACCCAAAGGAAGGCTTTGGGTACATTTGAACTCCCCAGGGGAGCCTTCACACAGACCCATATGCAACTGGACCCTCCGGGTTCGCTCTTTCCGAGCAAACCTAAATACAGCCCTATATGGATTAGGAGAAAACTGATAAACCGGGCCCCAGGAAACACGTTGCGAGCCCGTGTCGCCCATCCAAAAGTGCCCGCAAAGGAAGGCTTTGCATACAAGTGAACTCCCCAGGGGAGCCTTTACGCAGCCCCACATGCAACTGGACCCTCTGGGTTCACGGTTTCCGAGCAAGCCTTCATATAGCCCTAGCTGGCATAGAACACGTCTGAAAAATTGGGCCCTAGGAAACGCGTTGCGAGCCCCTTCCGCCCATCCAAAATTGCCCCCAAAGGAAGGCTTTGGGTACAACTGAACTCCCCAGGGGAGCCTTCACGCAGCCCCACATGCAACTGGACCCTCCGGGTTCACTCTTTCACAACAAGCCTAAATATATCCCTTACCAGCATGGGAGAAGACTGAAAATCTGGGCCCCAGGAAACGCATTCCGAGCCCCTGTCGCCCATCCAAAATGCCCCCAAAGGAAGGCTTTGGGTACAAGAGAACTCCCCAGAGGAGCCTTCACGCAGCCCCACATGCAACTGGACCCTCTGAGTTCACTCATTCCAAGCAACCCTAAATATATCTCTAGCCGTCATCACAGACGACTGAAAAATCAGGCCCCAGAAAACGCGTTGCGAGCCCCTTTCGCCCATCCAAAAGAGCCCCCAAACGAAGGCTTTGTGTACAAGTGAACTCCCCAGGGGAGCCTTTACGCAGCCCCACATGCAACTGGACCCTCCGGGTTCGCTGTTTCCGAGCAAGAGTTAATATATCCCTTACCGGCATAGAAGATGACTGAAAAATTGGGCCCCAGGAAACGCATTTCGTGCCACTTTTGCCCATCTAAAATTGGCCACAAAGGAAGGCTTTGGGTACAAGTGAACTCCCCAGGGGATCCTTTACGCAGCCCCACATGCAACGGGACCCTCTGGGTTCGCACTTTCCGAGCAAACCTAAATATATCCTTAGCCGTCGTGGGTGAAGACTGAAAAACCGGGCCCCAGGAAACGCGTTGCGAGCCCCTTTTCCCCATCCAAAAGTGCCCCCAAAGGAAGGCTATGCGTATATCTGAACTTCCCAGGGGAGCCTTTACGCAGCCCCACATGCAACTGGACCCTTTGGGTTCACTGTTTCCGAGCAACCCTAAATATATCCCTAGATGGCATCGAAGAGGACTGAAAAATTGGGCCCCAGAAAACGCGTTGCAAGCCCCTTTCGCCCATTCAAAAGTGCCCCCAAAGGAAGGCTTTGGGTACAAGTGATCTCCCCAGGGGAGCCTTTACGCAGCCCCACATGCAACGGGACCCTCCGGGTTCACTCTTTCATAGCAAGCCTAAATAAATCCCTAACCTGCAACTAAGACTGAAAACCCGGACCCGAGGAAACGCATTCCGAGCCCCTTTCACCCATCCAAAAGTGCCCCCAAAGGAAGGCTTTGGGTACAAGTGAACTCCCCAGGGGAGCCTTCACGCAGCCCCACATGCAACTGGACCCTCCGGGTTCACTCTTTCACAGCAAGCCTAAATATATCCCTGGCGGGCGTGGGATAAGACTGAAAAACCGGGCCCCAGAAAAAGCGTTGCGAGCCCCTTTCGCCCATCCAAAAGTGCCCCCAAAGGAAGGCTTTGGGTACAAGTGAACTCCCCAGGGGAGCCTTTACGCAGCCCCACATGGAACTGGACCCTCCGAGTTCACTCATCCCGAGCAACCCGAAATATATCCCTGGCCGGCATCAGAGACGACTAAAAAATCGGGCCCCAGAAAATGCGTTGTGAGGCCCTTACACCCATCCAAAAGTGCCCGCAAAGGAAGGCTTTGGGTACAACTGAACTCCCCAGGGGAGACTTTATGCAGCCCCACATGCAACTGGACCCTCCGTGTTCACTCTTTCACAACAAGCCTAAATATAGCCCTTATCGGCATGGGAGAAGACTGAAAATCTGGGCCCCAGGAAACGCATTCCTAGCCCCTTTCACCCATCCAAAAATTCCCGCAAAGGAAGGCTTTGGGTACAAGTGAACTCCCCAGGGGAGCCTTCACGCAGCCCCACATGCAACTGGACCCTCCGGGTTCGCTCTTTCCGAGCAAACCTAAATACAGCCCTAGCCGGACTGGGAGAAAACTGAAAAACCGGGCCCCAGAAAAAGCGTTTCGAGCCCGTGTCGCCCATCCAAAAGTGCCCGCAAAGGAAGGCTTTGGGTACAAGTGAACTCCCCAGGGGAGACTTTATGCAGCCCCACATGCAAGGGGACCCTCCGGGTTCACTCTTTCACAACAAGCCTAAATATAACTCTTACCGGCATGGGAGGAGACTGAAAATCCGGTCCCTAGAAAAAGCGTTGCGAGCCCCTTTCGCCCATACAAAAGTGCCCCCAAAGGAAGGCATTGGGTACAAGTGAACTCCCCAGGGGAGCCTTTAGGCAGAACCACATGAAACTGGACCCTCCGGGTTCGCTCTTTCCGAGCAAACCTAAATACAGCCCTAGCCGGACTGGGAGAAAACTGAAAAACCGGGCCCCAGGAAAAGCGTTGCGAGCCCCTTTCGCCCATCCAAATGTGGCCCCAAAGGAAGGCTTTGGGTACAAGTGAACTCCCCAGGGGAGCCTTTAGGCAGCCCTACATGCAACTGGACCCTCCGGGTTCGTTGTTTCGGAGCAACCCTAAATATAGCCCTAGCCGGCGTGGGAGAAGACTGAAAATCTGGGCCCCAGGATACGCGTTGTGAGCCCCTTTCGCCCATCCAAAAGTGCCCGCAAAGGAAGGCTTTGGGTACAAGTGAACTCCCCAGGGGAGCCTTTACGCAGCCCTACATGCAACTGGACCCTCCGGGTTCGTTGTTTCCGAGCAAGCCTTCATATATCCCTAGCTGGCATAGAACACGTCTGAAAAATTGGGCACCAGAGAACGCGTTCCGAGCCCCTTTCGCCCATCCAAAAGTGCCCCCAAAGGAAGGCTTTGGGTACAAGTGAACTCCCTAGAGGAGGCTTTACGCAGCCACACATGCAACTGGACCCTCGGACTTCACTCATTCCAAGCAACCCTAAATATATCTCTAGCCGCCATCAGGGACGACTGAAAAATCAGGCCACAGAAAAATCGTTGTGAGCCCCTTTCGCCCATTCAAAAGTGCCCGCAAAGGAAGGCTTTGTGTACAAGTGATCTCCCCAGGGGAGCCTTTACGCAGCCCCACATGCAACTGGACCCTCCGGCTTCACTTTGTCATAGCAAGCCTAAATATATCCCTTACCTGCACGTAAGACTGAAAATCCGGGCCCGAGGAAACGCATTCCGAGCCACTTTCACCCATACAAAATTGCCCCCAAAGGAAGGCTTTGGGTACAACTGAACTCCCCAGGGGAGCCTTTACGGAGACCCACATGCAACTGGACCCTCCGTGTTCACTCTTTCAAAACAAGCCTAAATTTAGCCCTTATCGGCATGGGAGAAGACTGAAAATCTGGGCACCAGGAAACGCATTCCTCGCCCCTTTCACCCATCCAAAAATTCCCGCAAAGGAAGGCTTTGGGTACAAGTGAACTCCCCAGGGGAGCCTTTACGCAGCCCCACATGCAACTGGACCCTCCGGGTTCGCTCTTTCCGAGCAAGCGTATATATATCCGTAGCCGGCATAGAAGACGACTGAAAAATCGGGCCCTAGGAAACGCATTCCAAGCCCCTTTCGCCCATCCAAAAGTGCCCGCAAAGGAAGGCTTTGGGTACAAGTGAACTCCCCAGGGGAGCCTTCACGCAGCCCCACATGCAACTGGACCCTCCGGGTTCACTCTTTCACAGCAAGCCTGAATATATCCATAGCCGGCATAGAAGACGACTGAAAAATCGGGCCCCAGAAAACGCATTCCGAGCCCCTTTGGACCATCCAAAAGTGCCCCCAAAGGAAGGCTTTGGGTACAAGTGAACTCCCCAGGGGAGCCTTTACGCAGCCCCACATGCAACGGGATCCTCCGGGTTCTCTCTTTCTGAGCAACCCTAAATATATCCCTAGCTGGCATCGAAGACGACTGTAAAATCGCGCCCCAGAAAACGCGTTGCGAGCCCCTTTCACCCACCCAAAAGTGCCCGCAAAGGAAGGCTTTGGGTACAAGTGACCTCCCCAGGGGGGCCTTTACGCAGCCCCACATGCAACTGGACCCTTTGGGTTCACTGTTTCCGAGCAACCCTAAATATATCCCTAGATGGCATCGAAGAGGACTGAAAAATTGGGCCCCAGAAAACGCGTTGCAAGCCCCTTTCGCCCATTCAAAAGTGCCCCCAAAGGAAGGCTTTGGGTACAAGTGATCTCCCCAGGGGAGCCTTTACGCAGCCCCACATGCAACGGGACCCTCCGGGTTCACTCTTTCATAGCAAGCCTAAATAAATCCCTAACCTGCAACTAAGACTGAAAACCCGGACCCGAGGAAACGCATTCCGAGCCCCTTTCACCCATCCAAAAGTGCCCCCAAAGGAAGGCTTTGGGTACAAGTGAACTCCCCAGGGGAGCCTTCACGCAGCCCCACATGCAACTGGACCCTCCGGGTTCACTCTTTCACAGCAAGCCTAAATATATCCCTGGCGGGCGTGGGATAAGACTGAAAAACTGGGCCCCAGAAAAAGCGTTGCGAGCCCCTTTCGCCCATCCAAAAGTGCCCCCAAAGGAAGGCTTTGGGTACAAGTGAACTCCCCAGGGGAGCCTTTACGCAGCCCCACATGGAACTGGACCCTCCGAGTTCACTCATCCCGAGCAACCCGAAATATATCCCTGGCCGGCATCAGAGACGACTAAAAAATCGGGCCCCAGAAAATGCGTTGTGAGGCCCTTACACCCATCCAAAAGTGCCCGCAAAGGAAGGCTTTGGGTACAACTGAACTCCCCAGGGGAGACTTTATGCAGCCCCACATGCAACTGGACCCTCCGTGTTCACTCTTTCACAACAAGCCTAAATATAGCCCTTATCGGCATGGGAGAAGACTGAAAATCTGGGCCCCAGGAAACGCATTCCTAGCCCCTTTCACCCATCCAAAAATTCCCGCAAAGGAAGGCTTTGGGTACAAGTGAACTCCCCAGGGGAGCCTTCACGCAGCCCCACATGCAACTGGACCCTCCGGGTTCGCTCTTTCCGAGCAAACCTAAATACAGCCCTAGCCGGACTGGGAGAAAACTGAAAAACCGGGCCCCAGAAAAAGCGTTTCGAGCCCGTGTCGCCCATCCAAAAGTGCCCGCAAAGGAAGGCTTTGGGTACAAGTGAACTCCCCAGGGGAGACTTTATGCAGCCCCACATGCAAGGGGACCCTCCGGGTTCACTCTTTCACAACAAGCCTAAATATAACTCTTACCGGCATGGGAGGAGACTGAAAATCCGGTCCCTAGAAAAAGCGTTGCGAGCCCCTTTCGCCCATACAAAAGTGCCCCCAAAGGAAGGCATTGGGTACAAGTGAACTCCCCAGGGGAGACTTTACGCAGAACCACATGAAAC
This sequence comes from Anas platyrhynchos, assembly GCF_047663525.1. NCBI lineage: Eukaryota > Metazoa > Chordata > Aves > Anseriformes > Anatidae > Anas > Anas platyrhynchos. The sequence continues at coordinate 8,881,511 of NC_092610.1, forward strand.
TGGACCCTCCGGGTTCGCTCTTTCCGAGCAAACCTAAATACAGCCCTAGCCGGATTAGGAGAAAACTGAAAAACCGGGCCCCAGGAAAAGCGTTGCGAGCCCCTTTCGCCCATCCAAATGTGGCCCCAAAGGAAGGCTTTGGGTACAAGTGAACTCCCCAGGGGAGCCTTTAGGCAGCCCTACATGCAACTGGACCCTCCGGGTTCGTTGTTTCGGAGCAACCCTAAATATAGCCCTAGCCGGCGTGGGAGAAGACTGAAAATCTGGGCCCCAGGATACGCGTTGTGAGCCCCTTTCGCCCATCCAAAAGTGCCCGCAAAGGAAGGCTTTGGGTACAAGTGAACTCCCCAGGGGAGCCTTTACGCAGCCCTACATGCAACTGGACCCTCCGGGTTCGTTGTTTCCGAGCAAGCCTTCATATATCCCTAGCTGGCATAGAACACGTCTGAAAAATTGGGCACCAGAGAACGCGTTCCGAGCCCCTTTCGCCCATCCAAAAGTGCCCCCAAAGGAAGGCTTTGGGTACAAGTGAACTCCCTAGAGGAGGCTTTACGCAGCCACACATGCAACTGGACCCTCGGACTTCACTCATTCCAAGCAACCCTAAATATATCTCTAGCCGCCATCAGGGACGACTGAAAAATCAGGCCACAGAAAAATCGTTGTGAGCCCCTTTCGCCCATTCAAAAGTGCCCGCAAAGGAAGGCTTTGTGTACAAGTGATCTCCCCAGGGGAGCCTTTACGCAGCCCCACATGCAACTGGACCCTCCGGCTTCACTTTGTCATAGCAAGCCTAAATATATCCCTTACCTGCACGTAAGACTGAAAATCCGGGCCCGAGGAAACGCATTCCGAGCCACTTTCACCCATACAAAATTGCCCCCAAAGGAAGGCTTTGGGTACAACTGAACTCCCCAGGGGAGCCTTTACGGAGACCCACATGCAACTGGACCCTCCGTGTTCACTCTTTCAAAACAAGCCTAAATTTAGCCCTTATCGGCATGGGAGAAGACTGAAAATCTGGGCACCAGGAAACGCATTCCTCGCCCCTTTCACCCATCCAAAAATTCCCGCAAAGGAAGGCTTTGGGTACAAGTGAACTCCCCAGGGGAGACTTTATGCAGCCCCACATGCAAGGGGACCCTCCGGGTTCACTCTTTCACAACAAGCCTAAATATAACTCTTACCGGCATGGGAGGAGACTGAAAATCCGGTCCCTAGAAAAAGCGTTGCGAGCCCCTTTCGCCCATACAAAAGTGCCCCCAAAGGAAGGCATTGGGTACAAGTGAACTCCCCAGGGGAGACTTTACGCAGAACCACATGAAACTGGACCCTCCGGGTTCGCTCTTTCCGAGCAAACCTAAATACAGCCCTAGCCGGATTAGGAGAAAACTGAAAAACCGGGCCCCAGGAAAAGCGTTGCGAGCCCCTTTCGCCCATCCAAATGTGGCCCCAAAGGAAGGCTTTGGGTACAAGTGAACTCCCCAGGGGAGCCTTTAGGCAGCCCTACATGCAACTGGACCCTCCGGGTTCGTTGTTTCGGAGCAACCCTAAATATAGCCCTAGCCGGCGTGGGAGAAGACTGAAAATCTGGGCCCCAGGATACGCGTTGTGAGCCCCTTTCGCCCATCCAAAAGTGCCCGCAAAGGAAGGCTTTGGGTACAAGTGAACTCCCCAGGGGAGCCTTTACGCAGCCCTACATGCAACTGGACCCTCCGGGTTCGTTGTTTCCGAGCAAGCCTTCATATATCCCTAGCTGGCATAGAACACGTCTGAAAAATTGGGCACCAGAGAACGCGTTCCGAGCCCCTTTCGCCCATCCAAAAGTGCCCCCAAAGGAAGGCTTTGGGTACAAGTGAACTCCCTAGAGGAGGCTTTACGCAGCCACACATGCAACTGGACCCTCGGACTTCACTCATTCCAAGCAACCCTAAATATATCTCTAGCCGCCATCAGGGACGACTGAAAAATCAGGCCACAGAAAAATCGTTGTGAGCCCCTTTCGCCCATTCAAAAGTGCCCGCAAAGGAAGGCTTTGTGTACAAGTGATCTCCCCAGGGGAGCCTTTACGCAGCCCCACATGCAACTGGACCCTCCGGCTTCACTTTGTCATAGCAAGCCTAAATATATCCCTTACCTGCACGTAAGACTGAAAATCCGGGCCCGAGGAAACGCATTCCGAGCCACTTTCACCCATACAAAATTGCCCCCAAAGGAAGGCTTTGGGTACAACTGAACTCCCCAGGGGAGCCTTTACGGAGACCCACATGCAACTGGACCCTCCGTGTTCACTCTTTCAAAACAAGCCTAAATTTAGCCCTTATCGGCATGGGAGAAGACTGAAAATCTGGGCACCAGGAAACGCATTCCTCGCCCCTTTCACCCATCCAAAAATTCCCGCAAAGGAAGGCTTTGGGTACAAGTGAACTCCCCAGGGGAGCCTTTACGCAGCCCCACATGCAACTGGACCCTCCGGGTTCGCTCTTTCCGAGCAAGCGTATATATATCCGTAGCCGGCATAGAAGACGACTGAAAAATCGGGCCCTAGGAAACGCATTCCAAGCCCCTTTCGCCCATCCAAAAGTGCCCGCAAAGGAAGGCTTTGGGTACAAGTGAACTCCCCAGGGGAGCCTTCACGCAGCCCCACATGCAACTGGACCCTCCGGGTTCACTCTTTCACAGCAAGCCTGAATATATCCATAGCCGGCATAGAAGACGACTGAAAAATCGGGCCCCAGAAAACGCATTCCGAGCCCCTTTGGACCATCCAAAAGTGCCCCCAAAGGAAGGATTTGGGTACAAGTGAACTCCCCAGGGGAGCCTTTACGCAGACCCACATGCAACGGGATCCTCCGGGTTCTCTCTTTCTGAGCAAGCCTTAATATATCCCTAGCCGGCATAGAAGACGACTGAAAAATCGGGCCCCAGGAAACGCGTTGCGAGCCCCTTTCGCCCATCCAAAAGTGCCCCCAAAGGAAGGCTTTGGGTACAAGTGAACTCCCCAGCAGAGCCTTTACACAGCCCCACATGCAACTGGACCCTCCGGTTTCGTTGTTTCCGAGCAAGCCTTTATATAGCCCTAGCCGGCATAGAAGACGTCTGAAAAATTGGGCCCCAGGAAACGCGTTGCGAGCCCCTTTCGCCCATCCAAAAGTGCCCCCAAAGGAAGGCTTTGGGTACAAGTGAACTCCCCAGGAGAGCCTTTACGCAGCCCCACATGCAACTGGACCCTCCGGGTTCATTGTTTCCGAGCAAGCCTTAATTTATCCCTAGCCGGCATAGAAGACGTCTGAAAAATTGGGCCACAGGAAACGCGTTGCAAGCCCCTTTCGCCCATCCAAAAGTGCCCGCAAAGGAAGGCTTTGGGTACAAGTGAACTCTCCAGGGGAGCCTTTAGCCAGTCCTACCTTACCAGTCAGGCGTTTTTGTTAAATGCTCCAGGGAATTCTATACATATTGTACAAGTGTGACTTTTGCTTCAATATGTACATTACAGACCCTTCACTTCAGAATGAGAACTACCAAGAATTCACGAGCTTCTTCCTCTAAGCCCAGAATGCACGTTGATGTGTTTGCGTTCTGCTCTGCAAAATGGCATGGCAACTTTACAACAGCTACAGACTTCTGCGTAGTAGCTTTTTACTTATTGTCAATCCCAGCTAAGATGCTTGCTTTTCCCACCCAGCTAAGATGCTTGCTTTTCCCATGAGTCTTGTTTTCCCCATTATTTTTCCACTTCAAGAAAGACATTTGGTTATCTCTTTTCCTTTATCCGCATGTGACACTGCTACCTGTGTTTTTCTCAGATCTATTTCATGGCTGATCTTTGTCTCCACTTCCTCTGTTATAAATCCCTACATCTGTTAGATTTGGACTCCTGTTTTCAAACACCTTGGTAACTTTTTGCTTTTTGAGGTGCTTCTACTTTCTTAAAGAAGAAAGACCTGGATGTACAAGTCAAGTATCTCCAAAGAAAGGAAGCATGCAGAATTCATGAGAAAAGCCACAAAGCAAATTGCCAGCTGATTCACAGCATACCTGATCATTTTGTTTTCCAAGATATTAAAAACACCACGGCTGTGCTGGCCAAGAGGAAATGTGGCAATTCCCTTCGGGCTTGGAGTACTTACGACACTCAAGATACTAATGCTTATCTGGTATCTTTTCAATATTGAGTACCTTGTGTTCTTTTGCCCAAGGTGAAGACAGGCAGTTTTGGAACCAACAGACTACACCTGGGTAGCCAGATAGCATACCATATAGGCATCCTTCTTCACTTCTATGAAATTCTGAAGTGGTTCACCTGGGAAATACAACAGCAGCATAGTTGTTAGACAGCCAGTCATGTGAAAGGCTTTGTTCAATTGACTGCTGCTTGTAAGCAATAATTACATCATGACAGAAAGTGACAGAGTGACATAATTTTTTAGTGCATAACTCCGGTCTGTATGTGAATAGCTGGATTAGTATGAATGGGAAAGAACCACTTAAGTAAATCTACACAGGAAATAAAGATAGATAGAATCATTTTTGTCTGTTCTTCTAAAAGCTGTCTATTAATTATGAAGCCACAGCACTGCTTCAAATGCTGGAATTGACACTGTTCCTGTAAATTGACACTGTTCCTTTCATTTCATTAGACCAACTATACAGAGTTGTATAGAGAAGACTATTCTTGTGAAGAAGAGTTGTATAGCATAGCCTAAGTACCCTAAATCTAAGCAGGTAAAATCATACCTAGTAAAGAACATGTCTTTCTTTCATGAGGTAAGTGTAAGAGCATTCCCAAAATTCCGTCCTGACTTGGGGAACAACAAACCAAAACTGTGCAAAAGAAATCATGAGCCACTGGGATGAGTGCTCTGGCAAGCAGACCCAGATTCTTCAGATTCTTTGCAGCAAATCTACCCAGGCTATCATTTGCACTTCCTATCTACTTCAGTGCAACCAACTTTTGATTTATCCTCGGAGTATTTCTCAAGTTTTTCAGTCCTTCCCCAGACCTCTCCCCTTCACACGGTCCATGAAGCCCACCTTCAGCCAGAGAGGAGGCATGGCCACCCTGAAGAAAGAAAATGAATGGGGACAGTCCCTGCCACCTCATCCTAGTACTACGTACTGGGACCAGGTTGCCATAGGCATCTGTCCCTGGAGTGGAGCAGGGTGGAGCATTAATCAGAAAGGAATTTGTCTCTATTGACGAGAGCAAGCCACATTCCTCATGGATATCACAAGTCTTCTTTTCATTCCCTGTGGAGCTCTTGAAGCCCTCTGCTCAGGGAACCTCACTGCTGGAGACCCCTGTATGTTCTACAGGGACTCCTGGTACCTCAAGTGACCTGAGGCGTGGATTTCACAGCTCAACTGGAAGCTTGAGCGATGCATAAGCCTTAGGTATTGCAACCTGTTCCTTCCTTAGATCTCTCCTTACCTACGTATGGACAAGATTGTCAGGTGTTGTTTTTGAACCTTCCAGTACCCACTAATCACTGAATTGAAAAAGCCAATCTGCAAGCAAGGACTAGATTTCCAACAAAAAACGGAGAGAAGCACTGGAAAAGCTGTTGTGAACAATAGCCCCCTCTTGTGTGTTAAAGGAGCAGCAGGTCTGTGTCTGCATAGGCCTGAGCTTTGGAGCTTTACGCAAACTTGGTAAACTTGTGAGGAAAGCAACCAGTGCAAGTGGCTTCCCCAAGGGGCGACTGGACAGAAGCGAACGCCTGACAGTGGCTGCCCAAGCTGACGGCTTAGCTCTGGTCTGGATATATCATAAGCTTTGTTGTGCAGGGTAGAAGTGAATTTCCGTCATGAAAAACAGCCCGGTGCTGTATGATATCATGTTTATTTCATAAAGAAGCAAGGAGGGAGGAAAACTTGACTGTTTTCTAAGACTCTTGCACATCCTCAGCACATTGAGCACGTAGGTCCTAGCACTGCACTACTAAGGGAAGACCTCAATCAGGAGCAGATTATTCTTGATTAATTTAAACTGGGTGAGCGGGAATCACACCAGACAAAGACGTCCTTTTCACCAACATAGTTTATTTTGCCTGTCACGGCTCTACACGAAGACAGTAAAAAGGTAACAAATAAGGCAATATTCCCTCCTTCCCCTTCCCTCTCCTCCCCTCCACTTCCTTCCCCGACTCTCTCCTCCCCTATACTCCCATACATTCCCCCCACACACACTCCCCTACACTCTCCTCACCTACACTCCCCTACACACACCTCCCCTACACACTGCTCCCCTACACTCCTCTACACTCTGCTCCCCTACCCTCTTCTTCACCCAGTTCCCCTACACTCCCCTACACTCTGCTCCCCTACCCTCTTCTTCACTCAGTTCCCCTACACTCTCCTACACTCTGCTCCCCTACCCTCCCCTACATTCTGCTCCCCTACCCTCTTCTTCACTCAGTTCCCCTACACTCCCCTACACACACCTCCCCTACCTTCCCCTTCACTCTGTTCCCCTACACTCCCCTTCCCTACACTCCCCTCCACTCTCCTCTCCTACACTCCCCTATACTCTCCTCCCCTACGCTCCCCTACACTCTCCTCACCAAACAATCCCCTCCCCTACACTACCCTACACTACCATACACTACCCTACACTCCACTACACTCTGCTCCCCTGCCCTCCCCTGCCCTCCCGTGCCCTCCCCTGCCCTCCCCAGAACTCCCCTGCCCTCCCCTGCCCTTCCCTCCCCTCCCATTCTCGTTTTTACCCTTCCCTCCCCTCCCTCCCGTTCTCTTCATTCCCTCCCCTTCCCTCCCGTCTTCTCCTTTCTTCTTCTCCTCTCTTCTCCTTTCTTTCACAAATTGCAATGGAGAACAGGGAGAAGCATCACTTCCAGTCACTTCCGTCGTTCTCGTAGCTTGTGTCACTGCCTGATTCGTGGCAATCCATCAGCAGTATCCAGAAGCGTTCCAGCTGCTGTGCTACTAGGTGAGCAGCAGTCTCCAAGGGGCAATCACGGACTTCTTGCTGTGGCTCGGACACGGCACTTTCAAGTCCACCCTGGCTTGGCCATGTCCTCTTGCTACGTCCCCACCTACATTACAGTTCTGCTTAGAAGCCGAAGCACGGTGCTGAAGTAGTTCCACTCCTTCCATTTGCAATGATTGAGTTTGTCTAGCCAAGTGGTTTCTGTCCATAGAACACAAGAAAGAGGTTTTGCTTAGAAACAACGCAAGGAGGACTTCTTTTCCACATGGGCAAGGAATAGTCACGCTTTTCTAATGGAGACTCTAGTGGAAGAGAGAATGACAGATCATTCCGAGAGCTTTGAAATATCCCTTGGGGATGCTTAGTGCAGAGGACCAGAGGAAAGCTGTCCAAAGGACACCAGAGAATCACTCTGAATTACTTCCTCACAGACACATGTCCTTACTATGTCTGATATGGCTTCATGTCTGATATGGCTTCAGCTGGTTTCAGGGTTCTTGTTCACCTAAAACCTAAATTCGGAGTTGTAAATGAAGATGGAAAGATTGACAAATGTATAAATCACTGATGGGGAAAAAAAAAAAAAGAAAAAAAAGTGCTTTGAGAACTTTGGCCATTAGCCCTGGAAAGCATCAAAGTACTGTCCTCTGAAGCAAATGCCTTCTTCTCTTGATACCTAAAGAGGTAAATCAATCCAATGTTGTAACATTAGAAAAGCAAACACTAAACACAAGCAAAGGAGAAGAACACAAGTAAGCAATTGCAATGCCTATGGGGCTATTGCAGGGTTAGGCAAAGAACTATTGTACCATGAAATCTTGGGATAGAAGAAATATTATGTGCATTTTTTACTGTTTCATTTGTTGAGCTAATTTAGAAGTGGATATAAAATTGTTTTCTTTTTTTTTTTTTTCCTCTTGAGTTCACTCCTTTTTATAGGATTTCATAATAGAATAGATATATACAAAAAAAAAAAAAAAAAGATTCCAAGCAGGTAATCATATTCACAATTATTTTTTCAATCCAGAAACAATAGCAAGGATGAGCTGAAAAGTATTTCTATGCCATTAGAGTGTCAAGTTGTGTCCCATACGTTAGTAACAGTCAGAGGATTCATTTTGGAGAACAAAAGATATCTTGAAAGAAGTAAAGACAGAAGTAAATATGTATGCATGTACATCTCTATCTCTCTACAGAAACCTAAGAAACTCGTATGCAGGTTAGCTTCTTGTGCTCTCTTCTCAAAGTTCTAGTGAATACAGCATCAGTGTGTGTTCCAAACATTACCCTCAGTCCAGCACGGATACACACGAGAGGTCAGTCTGCAGGTTGCGCAGGCCAAGAAACTGCTCTGGCTTGATGGGAAGAGCCAAGGCAGAAGTTGCTGTCAGAGAAAAGATGCTGTCAAAGCGTGTCACGTCCATGCTAGAGCCTCTCTCCCACCATCTAGCTCTACTGCATCTAGATGCATCTATACTAGAGCGTCGCTACTTAGCCAGTCTGGGGGATCTTAGGAGCCTTCTGAAGACCCAGAGGAGGGGCTCTTTGTCCTTTCTGTTTTAACAGCCAGTGAAAACTCTTAGCGTTTGACACAGAGTGGCTGAAAAACACAAAGTGGACTTGCAATCTTCACAGCTTCGAAGCAAGTGGAGATTGTGGAGGTTGTGGAGTAACCAAGGAAACTGTTGATCTAGAAGCAGCCTACAGATTGTGTTTAGCCAGGGTCTTGTATTGCCCTTCTGGCTGATCTGCCAGCAATTCAAGAAAGTCTCCCTGGCAAGCCAGCCCTGGAGTCACCCAAAACTTGGTGAAACCCATGAGATTAGAAAGGAGACAGTTGCACTCCATAAACTGCAGGTTTCTGTGCTTTTTGCTTGCTTGCTTGCTTGCTTGTTTTCCAGGCTGAATTGGATTAGCTGGACAAGTTGGCAGCTGCCTACAGACAAATACCTTATCAGGAGTCTAAACTACGGGATTGCTCTGAGAACAATGAATTGGACTTGACGTTCTTAGGAAGTCTTTCCAGCTACGCTTTCTACCACTACAGAAATGCACCTGATTCTTTCACAAAGCTTACGGGTGCTGACTGCAAATAGTCCTCATCATTCTCCATTGCCTTCCTCATCTCCATTCTCTTTTGGTGAAGCTTTTCCGAGCAGAGATGAAGAGCAGCTCTAATACGCAGTCTGGGATTCTGCAAAGGAAAAGAAGAATCCTCCTGAAAACTCTTTGCAACCTCACCCACCATCCCCAAAGCAAAGAAGAGCAAAAGAACACCGCTTGATCACAGCAAGCATCAACTCGAGCATAGGTCTCCTGCAAGTGTAGCGGGGTTCAACAGCTGCCGAACAAGCTTAAGGAGCACACCCAGAATCAAGTCCATCAAACCGTGTCTTCAAACAGGTGCTTGAAAGAGTTAGGTTTTCTTAGGCGTGAGGAATGAAAAAGAAAGCAAGAACTGACAACTTACCAGCACACAGTTTCCCTCGAGCTTGCTTGGCTTCATTCCGCACCTGAGGCTGGGCTCCCAAGCAGGATTGAGCAGCATTGTGCAGAAATGCCAAAGCCTCCCCAGCTGTGCTGGATCTTCAGCCCGAAGGGCTTTGGCTCTGTTGCCTCCTCAGCAACATGGGCAATTGCCCAGGCAAGCCGGTGTCCAGCAGCTTGACTCAGGAAGCACAGCCCCCCCTTGCCACCGCTTGCCGCTCACACCAGGAGCCCCCGCGGTGGTGGCAGCCGTTGCGCGGCGCTTGGTGCAGTGCGGTGCGTTGCGGGCAGAGGGCTGCGGGCTCCTTCTCCTCGGGGGCGGCTCTGCCATGGGGCGTCCGCCACGGGGCTGCTGAGGCGGCGGGGGGCTCCATGGGGGAGTGGAGGGCGACGTGCGCTGGGGCTGGGATGGGCCTGGGGCTGGGGCACCGCGCCGCCGCCACCATGCCAAGCAGCACTCCTGGCATCTGTGCTGCAGAGCCAGCCAGTGTGATGCCTTGGCGTTTGTGACTTCACAGAATCACAGAATGTCTACGTTGGAAGAGACCTCAAGACCATCGAGTGCCAAACAAAGGCAACTCTGCATTTCCTTCTTAAACACCCGGTTTCTTCAGAAAAACAAAACAAAACAAAACAAAACAAAAACAAAACAAAAAACACAGAACTTCATCCCTCACACGGGATTCCCGAAGTGAGCCTGCAGGGGCTGCCAAAGGCAGCAGCTCCTCAAGCACTGCTCCCACATGGCTCCCTACCACGGGCTCCATCCATCCCCCAGGAGCAAACTTGGTCAAACTAAGCCCCTTTGGAGATATTGGATGGCAGGCCTTACCAAATGCCGGACAAAGGAGAAGATCTAACCCATTTCGGAAACCAATATTTGCAACAACATCTTACAGTTTGGTGCAAGCAACTAGAACAAATCAATGTTTTAGGCACTAGACCTTTTATTTGCCTCCCAAGGGGAAGGATGCACTTTAATCAATATTAGTTGCTGTATGTGTGTAAATGAGGCAGGAGGAATTGAGACTGAGCACGAAAACATTTGGGGAAAGACTACGGTAATAAGGTGATTAGTCTAAGGTGATTACATAAGGTAATTCAAGATGACACCTCCTGGGGTTTTCGAGAATTATGCAACAAAATCACCTTTTTGGTTACCCAACTTTTCTTGGCTTAAGCAATCGTTTAGAGGAATCCTGATCTTCTTTTTAAGAGTAGTAGTCTTGACTTGTGTAGTGGTACAATGTGCATTTTGGTGCTGTATGAAGGACTAGATTATGATACCTGGAAGTGTAACTGAAACAAGCACCAAGTCAAAACTGGTAAGAATTTAATGAAAACTTTTAATCAAGAAGGATTGTAATAAGCCAAAGAATTTGCTTAGGCTCAAGAAAAGGGGGGACTTGAGACAGGGAACAAGATAAAGACTGGTTATTCCTAGGTCTGAGCTAGCACCATTGTATGTTAAGGACCCGAAAGACAAGGAAGTAAAAGACTGTGTCTTTTACTTTCCGCTGGCTCTTTGCTTGTAATACAAGCTTCACCATTCTAACTTGCAATTTAGGCAATCTTAAAACAACTGAACCATGACAGTAAAATATGAAATTCTTCGTATTTTCAAAAGTAGTCTGCAATTTCAGTAGCAGAACACACAAAACATAGTCTTTGAATGTGACTTTAATGTACACAGGGATTTTTGTTATTTTTAAAGCTCATCACTTTTTTATTACATTGTATTATGCCCCAAAATATATTCAGAGGAAAGATAACTAAAGGTAATTATACAAAAATACTGAGCGCTTCTTACAAACGTTACAAACATATGGATTTGAAAAAGTTAGAAATTCACAGGGACATTCACCCTTCTACATTTCGCTACAGTTTGGCTGCGATGGATGTTTCCTCACAGCAAAACATGTCCTGGACTACATGCTTCTTTGTGTATTAGACACAGAATAATCTTCCCCATGCTCATTTACAGTCCAACCTGTGCAATATTCATGTTCACACCGTCACAGCATACTTTCGACTAATGAACCTCTAGGCTTATTATCCTGCCTGGAGAGCTAAACCTCAATTCACTCTGGTAGCAACAGATGCATATGTGACCAGCATCTACGTGTTACAAAGACATGGCACTACCTCAAGTGTGACGAAATAGAACCATCAGTTAAGAGGAAGAATGAGTCACGCTGAGCCTTAAGACGAAACACGGGGCCAAGAAGGCTGCACTGTGCGTGTGAAGTGGTGGTGGTGGCAGTGTGAGGTGTAAGACAACCAAGATAATGACAATGATTAAACCATTTTTGCTTCTACACTAGAACTACTTCATTTTAAGTTTGAGTTGTGGTTAGTAGGACCTGGAACAATCAAAAAAACTTTTCATAGTTGTTTGTTGGTCCTTTTTTTTTTTTTTTTTTTTTTTTTTTTTTTGGTCAAAGCATAGATCACATTAGGAAGCTTATCTTCTTACTACAAATATCTAGGTCTTTTAACCTTAATAAAGAATGATTTTAGTTAACTGGAAGTATGGACCTCCTCATTTCCTCATTGACAATCTTCCAAGAAATAACTTCTATGAAATCAAGTGCTGGCAGCAAAATCAAGTTGATTGTTTAAAATACTGGCATCTAAAAGCATAGCATATTACACATTTGTTAATTATAATGCCATTCAGAGTCCTTCAGATCATAAAATACCGTTTTCTCAACCACAACAGTGTGAGACTGTAGCTTCTGAAATTATGCTCGAATCCACAGAAAACCAAACACGAATTTAGAACAGTGTTATACCACTGCCTCTATTACAAACTGATGTTGTCTCTCCTTTGCAAGTGTGGGGAGATGTAGTACCTTCCTGGATAAGAGTTAGTTCAGTAAAAATATGAGTTTTATGTCTATCTGATATAATTCTGTCTGTTTGCTACCCCTCAAATGATCTACTGACAAACACAAAAGCATTTTAAGATCATGTACTTACATTTAGTAGGTGCCATTAGTTGATGGGGTGACTCTCCAAAAAAGCCCTTCAATTTCTTCTTCAGCTCTCTGCTGGTTTTCTCTAGAATAAAAGAAGTCTTTTTCCAGTTGCTGGACTTTTACTTCATACTCTTTCAAGGTTTCTGCAATACCTTCACCATCTTGTTCTAGGGCAAGTAAAACTAGTATGAGAATCAAATCTTCACTTCACTTCTCTGTGCCAAAATCAAGATGCCCAGCTAGAGAATGTCCTGTATTTTGCTGACACTCTGCTTTCAGGGTGTACATTTAAACTAGTATGACAGAGGAGCAAAAAGCCCATGCCAACCCCAATTCTCCATTTTAATAGGAGCATTTAGAGGATAAAGATCAAGGGGATTGCTATCTTTCACCTTTCCAATGTCAACAAATTGAATATAAAAATGTGACAATTCTGACCGTTTTTTAAAAATGGTCAGCTTTTTTCTTTTATACAAGCACCTTGTGTCTGTTCATCAGCATCCTACATGACATCAGAATTAGTAACAGCCAAAATGCTATCTTTCTACCTCATATCTTCTTTTTTCTTTCATATGAAACACAGTATTTCTCAACAGTGACTAAAGATAATATCTGCTGTACAATTCCCCTTGGAAAACAAACAAGCACCCTTGAAATGATGCAGTATCAACTGTAGTTTTTTCTCATGTTCTCTGTGTTGTAGCGTCAGCTGCCTGTCACACTGCAACTTGATGTGCTCAAGTGCAGATTCCAATTCACGTATTATATTTTCCTGGTCTATGACCTTCATCTCCTGTTCTTCAGTCTGCAGTTGTAATTTACGTTCAGACTCTCGCAGGCCAACAATCTAAGACAATCTAATACACTTCTATCAAACCATTTCAACAAATGCTTTTACAGTTCTGCTTAATAGATGAATGGATACAAAAGCAATTGTCTGTATAAGCTGTAAGCTTATACTGGAAACAGATTTGCCTGCTGACACGAGTTCACACTTCAGAATTGAGCTCTGTAGATTTTGATCACATGGACTAGTGGATTTTTTAATGCCCTGTGCAGAACTTAAACTGATACAAGAGTTTTTTTCCTGTTTCTGGAAAACTGCCAATTTGTGTACCACAGACAACTTGTTCACAAAATCACCCAAGGTTCACCCATGGGCAAAGAGAGACACCAAGTCCTAATGCATTTCTTTTTTATGTTTCCAGGTGTCATTACGATTCTTCAGTATATGGTGGTAAGCGCTTGTTTGCAGAAAGATTTTATAATGGATTTGGAAAAAAGAAATACTATCCTGAGGTTAATAAAGACTGCAGGTGGGAAGAATTTCAATACGACACCACTGTTTAAATATGTTGCTACTTGAGAAGTTAGCAGCATAAAGCAGTGGAAAGGAGCAAGGAAATTTCCAGAGTTGCAACACCTTTTAAGCTAATGACACCAAAACAAGATACAAACAAGTAATAGAAAAGCATCTTTTTTTATGTTGATGTCAAGATGCAAAATATCCAAATTAACAACAGATGTGAGTAACCTAAGCAGGCTTTCAAGGAAAGTGGATTAAATTGACTTTACTTCTTGACACTATTTCATTTAACTATTTAGTGCAATAACAGGTAATAGGATAAAATATTGATCATTAGCCAAAGCAAACCTTGTTAAAGTATTTGAAGAGGATAGCTCTGAGCTCATCAGCAGACAAGGAAACTAGTTTTCCTATTGCATTATCCTCACTCTGTGAAAGGATCTGTGAAGAGGATCTAAGCAAGTACTGGCGACTCTGAATACTTTCATTCTTGTAATTAATAGCAGCCTCCAGGGCTTCAATTCCTTCTTCCAGCTGCAAAAGGACATGTTCTTCCTACACAGAAACACAGGAGTGAGATTGTAAAAAAAGTACAAAACAAACCTTTGTGTGCATAAGACATTAACTTCATTCTCAAAGGTGAATCTAAATTGAAGAGCAAGACTAACTAGTAGTAGTACAGAGAATGGAATGGGAAAAATAAGAGGAAGAGTACAAATCTAGAACCTGTTTGGAGCAAGCAGGAAATGTCTTGATATCCCTTCCACAGACCAGAGTTCAAACAAATGGTTCATCACCACAAAAGCCTACATTCTATTCTTCCTCCATTTTCCCCTCCCCACAATTTGATGACTTCTATTACTTTTTCAGTTGAACTAGTTTTCTAATTAGCGATTAATGAACCAATCAGATCTGTAAGCAGTTTGGTGACCATTATCTGTGCAGGAAGGTGGCAGAAATTCATGCCCTGAAGTATTGCAGAAGATTCTGTGGAGTGAAGCAAATAGGATTCTTTCTGGCATGCTATCAGCTCAGTAATAGGCCCCAACTGCTGCTTCTCAAGACCTAAAACAAATCTGTGTATTTTACATCAATTTATTCAATCTTCAACTTAATTATACTGATCAATTCAAGTGTGTAACATCCACAATATGGCTTATTTTCATTGTAACTATATGGAGGCCTTCAGGTGAGGTTTGGTCTTTCACAAAAGCCTATGAAAAAAAAAATCAAGGGACATCACTATTAGAGTACTTCACCTTGTTCTATGTCCTGATAGGAAAATAGCTGCCTAAGATAAATTGATGGACATCCTGTTTCATTATTTCTAATTATAGAATTGTTAGGCCAGCGACATTTGTCCGGACTCTAGCTAAAGTAAGTAAGTTCCTCTGAAAGTATTTGTTCACTGTTATGGAAGTAGTGCCATTATAGCAGTATTTTCATGTCGGCTGTTAACAAAAACACCCAACCTCAGTTCTTTGATTCTCTACTGTCTAATACTGGGAGACATTTTAGGTCATGATTGGAATACTTTATTATACAACATTGCCTAAAACTTTGATGTATCTCAGAGATAGTTACTTACTTCAGCTGACAACACTTTTCAGTTACCCTCTTTCAGTTTCTCATCCACACTATTTCTTCTTCTGAGTAGCTGATCCCTTTCCTTCTGAAGAACCTGAATTTTTTCCAGAATGTCTGTCTTATCTTCAGTAGTGCTGTCCTGAAGCTGCATACCTTTATCACACAATTCCTGGTCCAGCATACTTAAGCGAGTAGACAATTTCATACTATCTTTGTTTAAAGCCTTTAAAAAAAGAAAAAAAAGAGAGAGAGAGAGAGAAAGAAATAAGAGGAAGAATGAAAGAAACCGTAAATATAAAACTCCTTCCCCATAAACATGTACATGAGACTGTCGCATCCTAAAGTGGAAGACCTGTCTACTTCTTGTAAAGGGACGCCATTTAGGCTAAGTAGACAGCTACCATAAAATTTACTATTTAATCAAAAGATGAAAGAAAACAAAGAAAAGCAATGTGCAGTTTTCTACATATCTTACATGAGTTAGTCATTACGGTGACAATGACATTTCAATTTCTGTTTCTCAGTAGCCAAAGTAAATAATACAGAATGTTTCTCTGCCATGTTCTCTACTTTGCAGGCATTGAGCAATTTTTTAGATATTGTTATTTAATGTGCTGCAATAACAGAACTTTGGAAGTCAGATTTTGTTTTGTTGTTAGAATTTCGGGGATATCATGTAAATAAAGGTTATTACATTCTATTATTCATGTTTAAAATGTTCATTTGATCAAGCCACACAATAATGTAATGGCAGCGCTAGAGATACAAGTCGCATGGCTTAAACCTCTTCTGTTATCCGGCTGCCCTCCTCCCATAGTCTTTTCAGGCAGCTCTACAATTGTGTTAAATTTCTTTCTTTCTTTCTTTCTTTTTTTTCTTAAATCACCTGGCTAGATCTCAGTTTCTTGATTTCTAGGAGGCTCTTCTCTTGCAATAATGCTTCTTTTTTAGCTACAATGGCTTCTCTTTTCTTTAAATCTTCTTCTAGTTCCGCTAACTGTTGGTGCTGTTGAAGAATTCTTTCCATTTCTTCATCCAGCCATTTCTTTTGCTCTTCTAACTTCTACAATTTAAACAGAGATCCAGAGAGCATTAACGAGGACTATTTGGGTCAGAATTTTATGACTATGTTTTTCCTCTTTTAGAGTAACTGATAAAACGTGAGAAATCAACATTTCAATTCTTAACATTAAGTGTTCAACAGAATCCTGATTCAGGATAATACAGAAATAGGACTGACTTAAGGAGAGGCTCAGCAATGTTATATTACTACATCTTATGCAAACAATTTTATCAGATGCTTTTAAGGAAATGTATTATTTTCCTAAAAACAGTTATAGAAATAGATGTCATATATAGAATGACAACAACTAAGTTTGAAAGGTACCACAAGAAATCAGCTAGCCCATCCTCATTGCATGATTCTTGCCCAAGACCAAGATTTGTGGAAAAACACATCGTGATGAGAAACTGTGATGCTGAAAGAAAGAAAAAATGGGAGTTCTGATCCTGCTAGCAGAGTCTATTATAAGTCTCTTCTGAAGCAATGGTTTATCAGTGGGCATATTGCTGGTATGGCTAAGAAGTTGCTTTTATTTCGTTTTTTAAATTGATTTTCACCTCTAAAGACTTTGGTTAACTCATGAAACTCTCATGTTCCAATGTCTAGTTCTGAAATCATGCAGGTAGCACTGTTGCACAGGAAACCTACTATTCTAACACTGTCATGAACAACCAAAACCATAGCCGTCTGTCATATTTGTCAGATGGGAAAAGAAATAAACAAACAAACCGTGCAACATTTATAACAGAGCTCATCAGAATCACCTTCAAGCCTACCAGACAACCAAACTCGTTGAATTTCCAGCTATCTGAATTACTACCTTTGACAAGTCATAGAAAAAACAAAGACATTACAGCCCTCTCCTTTCGTTCATTCAAAACCAGTTAAAGAGCTTCTTGACTTGTCTCAGTTTTTGCTACAAAAAAAAAAAAAAAAAAAAACAATTTAAAAAAAAAACAGGGGAGGGAGGACGGAATACTCTTCTTCCAAACGCTTTACAAAGATGACACGGGGTGAATAAAGACACCTTTCTTTTCAGTGTCCACACAGATTTGGAATAGATTAGCTACCTCTGATTTCTGTAAAGTCCACACCGAGTTATTTTTCTTCTTTTTAAATGCAGCAATCTCTCTGTCTTTAAGAATCTTCTGTTGCTGTTCCATCTTAAGCTGAAGTTCCTCTAAACAAAAACAAACAAAACTTTCTTTCTGCCTCAGTCAGTGTGTTTTTCAAACACATTTAATGACAGAATCTACACAATCATGAAATCAGAAATATTGAACTAATTTACATGCAAAATTGCAACTCAGGGCTAGACATCACATAATAACATTCAAAAAAATAGCTGAAGAGAAAGGAAGAATGAAGATTTCTGTGAAAATACTTATACACAATTTCTTCAGTGTCAAGTAAGCAATTACTTAAAAGGACAAAATCTGGTAGTATAGTACATTGCCTTTGGGAAAACAAAGGTCAAACTGGTTGATCTTATTCTTTGTCATAAGGAAACAGAAAGAATCCTACTTTAATTTGTAGCTGGTCCCGCTGAAGCTCTGCTTCTAGTTGCTTCTTTTTTTTCACTCTCCTCACGCAGTCTTTTCTCTAGCAGGGTCTGCTGATGCTTCATCTGAGCCACGTTCTGTTCAAGTTCTATTGCTCGTTTTTCACTTTGGTTAGATAGAGAAGCCAGATTCTTAGTGTCTTGCTTCTTCTTCTGTAAGGCCTGAATGTTCATGGAAAATTTCAGCTTAACAACAGGAAAACTTAAAACTAAAACCCGACTCAGGTTAATTCTCTATTTCACTGAGTTAGGACAGTGAGCAAGACTTGCTACATTTTGCCACAACAATCACACATTATCTCTAAGGTCTCTGAGCCTTCGTAAAATCATCAAAGACAGAACTATCTAACTACTTAGTTGTTAAATAGTAGTGGGTATAACTGTGTGAAGGTTCTCATTGGCTACTTCAATCCAACTAGCTTCAATTGTGTGAAGCTGGTGAGAGTTTCACAAGCAGAGTGTACGGATGATAGTGTCTCAGGTGATGCTGAGACAGGAATTTGCAAATCCTAATGGTCATATTGGAAATACCTGCACTTTCAGCTTAGCTGCATCCATCTTCTTTCAGAACTCTCTTTGCAGCTTGGCTTTCTCAGGAAGCTCTCTCAGCTCCTTATTCTCCAGCTCCTGAAGCCGTTTTTGAGTTTCGGCCAGTTCCATTTTGGCCTGCTCGGATTCTTGCTCCGGTTTAGTTATCTTCAAAGAATATTGCCTGCTTACACACTCTGCATCCTTACCTTAAAGACATCATATCCAAATAGTTTTAAAACAGCAAGCTAATAATTTGCAATGTATCACTTAAACCTGTAATTGAATCGTTACTTACTTCATCCTGATTAAACCAAAAATTTCTGAGACATTTTCCAAACCTAAACAAACAGCTCCCTTATAACACTGAAATATAGATGAACAAAGGAATTTTAAATCTGAACTCTTCATAAACCATCTGATGTCACCAAAGAAAGTAACACCTGAGTGCCACATCAAGTGAAAATTTTCTGCCTACTGCAGTCCTTGACAAAATAGCTTGCTTGTATTATTATGTTTTTTGTTGTTTGTTTGTATGTTTGTTTGTTTGTTCCCCAGAAGAATATGCTACATATTTCTCAGCTTTCAACTTGGTAATCAGCAAAAAACTCTCGATTGTGTTTCTACTGATTTGCCCTGTTCGGGCAATCTGATTTGCTCTGTTTGGGATTCCGTAAGTACTGTTACTGGGGGCGCACAATGTTTCTCAATGCCAAAAGACTGCCTCAGGAGAATATGTACACACTAGAAGAGTGTGATTGAAACAGGTAAGCACAGATCTTTAGGGTCATCACAATGATAAGTTTCTGGCAAGCATATATGTATCAGGACAGGTGTGTAATGATATAGGCTAACAGGGACACTGACCTTTTCCCTCATCCACTTCTGACTCCTGCTTCTCTACTGCTATGATGGCAATGCAAGCATTCCCAGCACAGTGTCGTATCTTCTCTCCTATCCCAGACACTGGGTGACAAACACATGTCCATGAAGAGATCAGTTGCACTAAGCATACATGAAAAATTACACTATAGGTGGATAAACACAATAAGCTACAAAACACAAAAAAATATTTAACAAACAAATCTGCAGATCACAGCTGAGTAGGACACAATAAAAATTTGCAGCCTTCAATGCACTCATAGCAAGTAATTCATAGAAGTTAGGAAACTGTAAGTTACCAGAAGTATTCCCGCAGAAGAAAATTACCCAAAAACTAAGATATGCAGGTCTTCAGAAGTTTTGTGTCTTTTTTCTTGCTTATTTCTGAATGTCTTCATTTCAATTTTTCAGTCACTTACCTGTTCTTACTAATTCCTTAATAAGTTCTTCTTTCATTTTGATGTTAAGTGCAAGTTCTCCCATTTTTTGCTTGGCCTCAGTGAGTCTCAACTCTGAATTCTTTAACTTCTGCATGTTAAAAACATGACTTTTCTGGAGGCAGTCGATTTCTTCACCTTGAAAGAAAACAAAACAATGTGGAGACCAAAAAAAAAAGGAATAAAAAAGGAATAAAAGGAATACACTCTTTAGCCAAAAGACAGTGATCTGAAATATAGTATGTATAGAATTCTTACAAATGAAGCGAAAGAGCCAAAAGGAGAGAGTATTGCAAAGAGTCTTTTCCCTGCCGTCTAAATATGGAAATGACAGCATGCATTAGCATTTCAAGAATGCTAATGAATGCTAATCTGAGAGAGAAAAAACATATTTAATTTAAGCATTTCCAGTGCATCTCTGATGAAATAATAGCATGTTTCCTTTTCTTGAACTAGTACTAGATTTGTAGGTCAAGTGCTTTCTCGCTAGTAAGTAGTACTCAAACATTAAGGTCACTGATGTCAATTTCAGAAGAGGGAAAAGGAAAATAATTAAAAAATAAATTTATGTTGAGCTATAATGAAAAAAGTATTTGTAGCAAATAAAGACATTTTGATGAGAAAAATAATTACATGTGATAAAGACATTATTGCATATTCTAGTATTATATCTAACACAATTTACTCTCATGACTTCCATTTTACCTGTGGCTGTATCAGTCTGTGGCACAGATTTGTCACATAAGCTGGACTTGTCAACTTGACATTTCATGTCACTTTGCTCAAAGGGAAAGCACAGAGAAGCCTGTTTTCGTGTCCATTTTTGGTTTATTGAATGCCTAAGAAAGAATGGAAAACATGATACATTCTAAACACAAAGGGATTTTTTTTTCTTTTAACTTTATATAAAGTACATGATATTAAAGAGAAGAGTGCCAAACTGAGAAAGCTTACATAAGCATTTGCACCTTCTTCTTCCCATGCTTGATCTTGTTGGATGATGTCCCCAAAACAAAGATCATGCAATCTTTATCGCATCAAAAAAATGTGGTTTTTAAACTAGTTTCATAATATGCCTAGTTGGTCCTGCAAATTTATTTTAAGTAGTATCACAAATGGCCTCACATTACAGTAGGATTAGGCAGTAATATTGTATTTGCTATATATTTATCTGTAACAAAAGTTAAAGAAAAAATTACCTAAATGAGAAAAAAAAAATAAATTACTTTTGACTGTCTGTATTTTCTTTCTCTTCATCACTCTGATAGAGAGGTGGCAGTGAAGGACTTCATCTTGATCTTCTATGTAGCTCAGTATCATCTGGCTACGAGCACGGAATCCTGCCATCATCCGAGCCAGGGAAAAAGCAGGGGGACTGGTATACACCTGCCAAAAAGCACCAAAAAAACACTTGGAATAGTTCAGTAATTCTTTATTGATATTCCAATAGTATTTCAGTTTAAAAGTCTTTCACTACCTGACCTTGTATGCAGAATTGCAGGTGTTTAAATAATATTTCTGAGTACCTGTGTACCAGAAGGTTTTGCAAGAGAAGGTTCTGCTTAGAACACTTGTCCCAAGTGCAAAAGAAGGTACTGTTACCAACTTATTACCCAAAATGTTCAGTTTATCAGTACAGAATAATCATTCATTTTGGGAATGCTTCCTATCTGAACTGTTAAACATTGCACAAAAAGATCACTAAAGACTACAGCTTTATGACTGTGATAAATTCTGTGTTTTAAGTCAATTTGTATGGGGCTTTGAGCAACCTGATCTAGTGAAAGGTGTCTCTGTCCATGGCAGAGTTGGACTAGATGATTTTTAAAGGTCCCTTCAAACTCCAGCCATTCTGGGATTCAAAATGTAAACCCATAGATTTTGGACAACTGGGACATAGCGTGTGTCGCAAGACATTCGAAAGTACTTTTTCAGTCTTCAATGCTAAAATGCTTCAAAGCCAAACAGCAGCTGACAATAGGTCACCATAATTTGTCACGCCCAATAGAATTATTGAACGATAACTGTTAAAAAAAATGTAATGCTTAGGTAGACCTTACCTTTCGTGTCTCTGTCCCTGAAGATGGGTAAAGGGAGTGTAGCAGACTCTTTGTGAGTGGGACACTGTATGGCCTTCTTGCAGATGCCGTAACAGCAGGCCCATCTCCACAAGCACTTGAGAAGTCCCAAGTTTTCACAACCATAAACTTCTCTAATTTTTCTTTTAGCTGATCAATAAGGATTTGCTGTTCCACCATTTTTTCATTCTCATATGAAAAAAACAAAAACAAAAACGGTTGCTGATCATCAGGTTTGCATCATAACTTTCTAAATTCATTATAAAGGTCAGTCTTCTTGTATATCATTCACCAACTCTAAATTCTTCTGCAGTGCACAGGCAAATTCTGCAACAAACTGAAAATTCTCTGGCATGACAGGTAGAATCTTACCTCTCCCCAAACTCCAATCATTTTTTTTTTGAGACATTTTTGTCTCTAAAAGACCTGTCCTATATAAATTATGTCAGCTAGATTTAGACATCTAGTGAGAAGTAGATGACATATTTATCAGCCCTTGCTTGCCTTATTTGTGTGTTCATGGATAAATAAAACGGTAATTCAAGAAAAATGTTCAAATGAAGCACATGGTCTGAGTTTAAAGAATGAAATGTACATACATGTAGGCTTCCTCTTCCTCTTGGAGTGGTCCAACTTGAAAGATTATTTTTATTAATTAACATTCATAAAATTGGACGTGACCCCAGGATCCCCTGTATCAACCGTTACTTTCTTTTCTACCCAGCCTCAAATTTGTCGGTAATGCTAGTTTGAAGAACTTACTTGCCTTTCCTACAGCAATCTCTGTGCATTGTTCAAAATTACATATCTTCACTGAACTGATTTATCCATAAGGCCAAGACCATACAATTTTCAGTCTTCTCTGTTCCTTTCAGAATACATCGAAAATCTTGCCTACCAACAGGAAATTTGAATAACAGCTAGAGATAGTTAACTAAAGTATGCATTCTCCTACTTTGAATCATATATTTTTTATTTATTCTTTTTTTCTCATCTTCTTAGACTGCAAGTCCTTTCCCCATACATAGACAATGCCCCACAAATTGACATTTTGTTGGAATACAATACATAATATTTCTGTGTCATAGCAAAAAGAATATATATGTCAATACCATACACTTTATGATTGTGGAAGTAGTAATGGGCAACTCCACCTTACAACTTTTTTTTTTTTTTAATCCCTATAAGACTCTGTCCCTTATGCCCTTGTACATACAACCCCATAGTGCATAACCTGTTACATAAATACATGGGTACAAACATTTACATGCTACTTTTACAGTTCTTATTCTATCATGTATCATTGAAACGACACTTTCCTGTGCATACAACTTTAAGCCATTTGACACAAGCATTTGATTTAATTATTATACTGATTTTTCTGTTTTTAAGTAAAAGTGAGAGCTGCGATCTTTTGCCTACAGTACAACTGTTTCTGTTCATAACATCTGCCTCGTATCCTCCATAGGATACAATTATAAGCATAATCGTATATAAGCATCTATGTGTATTAGAAGCATGGATTGTTTCAGTCTAATAAGCTGACAATATGCAGTATGGGTTAAAAAAGGAAAACACACAAAAAAAGCCTATCCAGAGATGACAGAACAGAAAAAAAGTTACAGAGGGAAGGAAAAGATGGTGACCAGTGTACTTACCTTTCATTCATTGACTCTCCCCAAGCCATCAGCAAAGAAGAGGAAAAAGGAGGATAAGGAGGAAAAGGAGAATAAGGAGGAAAAGGAGAATAAGGAGAATAAGGAGAATAAGGAAAAAAAGGAGAAAAAGGAGAAGAGTACTAACTAGCCATGTTTATGCTGTTCCCTTTAAAAAAGGTCAGATCTATCATCCTATAAAGTCAGATCTATCAACTATCCTATATATGGTCTCCTGGATCTTGAAATGCTATTCACTTACTACCCATTACAATTTCATTAGCATATACAAGATCTAGAGAGGGAAGGAGGCAAGCAGTGTTTCCACTGTGTCACTCAGCTTCTTGTAATAGTAAACTCTCAGAATACTAGGATGAAATTCTGTCTTAAAAAGTCAAAAGGCAACAATACTTTACTCTCACACTGAATAAAGATATAACAAAGCATGTTTCTACACAGCCTTTCAATTAAAGCATTCTGTAGGAACTTGATGGTCTTTTTGAGATTCTAAACAATCTTTTAAAGCCTTTCAAGTCCTAAATCATGAATCGTCCTGAAACAACTTAGCAACAACACAGATCTGGAGGGACGCAGGAAGCAAAGAGAGGGTGAATGAATCACTTAATATCATACAGGAAGGCTGTGGCAGTTAGGCTGATACACAAACTTCAGGAATCACAGTACTGTGATTCACCCACTAGATGATCTCAGCTCATTAGGGAATACAGCTCTAATTCAAACAAGGTGCTTGTAAGACTGGTAGGTGTTTACATCCAAAAAAATTCTGAAGGATCTGTCTTGAAATCATGAGTACATTCCTATAGTGGACGGATGGTTTGATATAGATATATGTAATATATGCCAGAGGAAAAAAACCTGTAATCTATGTCTTTCTTCAGCCTTCTTTAAAGATTCCAGTTGCTCTTCATTTTCCTGTATTAATGTCTTTATCTGATTCTGCAATATCTTCAATTCATGATCCTTCTGGCTGAATACTTCTTCATCCATAGCTAGAGCCTGCTAGATAATAAAAGGAAAATTCAGCCAGTGGAAAAGCAGGCATTGTTATTCTTGAAGTTGGAAAATTAAATACATACATACATTTATTTGTTGTTCAAAGATGTGAGTGGAACTGCAAAGTTGTGACGTATATATGGCAAATTCTCCCACCATGGAATCACAGAACAGCTGAGGCTGGAAAGGACCTCTGGAGGTCACCTGGTTTAACCCCTGGCTCAAGCAAGGCCACCTTGAGCAGGTTGCCCAGGACCATGTCCAGGTGGCTTTTGCAGGTCTCAGAGGATGACTCCACTTCTTTGGGCAACTTGTTCCAGTGCACAGCCACGGCCACCACACAGTACACAAGTGCTTCCAGATGTTTGCCTAGAAGCTCTTGTGTTCCAGTATATGCCCACTGCCTTTTGTCCTGGCTGCACGTTCACTGCACCTTCCCTTCAGGTATTTGTAAGACATTGCTAAAATCCCCCACTGAGCCTCCTCTTCTCCAAACTGAACAGTCCCATCTCTCTCAGCCTTTCCTCATTGGAGAGGTGCTCCAGTCCCTTAAGCATCTTTGTGGCCCTCTGCTGCACTTTTTCCATTATGTCCCTGAATCTCTTGCATGGGGGAGCCCGGAACTGAACAGAATCAAGCAGAATGCAGTAGAGAAGTTGGAAAGGACCTACAAAGATCATCAAGTCCAACTGGCTGACCACTTCAGGACTAACCTAAAGTTACAGCATGTTATTGCGGGCAGTGCCCAAACGCCTCCTGAATACTGACAGGCATGGGGCACCAAACAGCTCGCTAGGAAGCCGGTGCCAGTGTCTGACCATCCTCATGGTACAGAAATTTTCCCTGATGTCCAGCGTGAACTGGACATCCCCCACAGCTTTGTGCCATTCCCATGCATTCTTCCCTCAGTTACCAGCAGCACAGACCAGCACCTTCCCTCCTCAGCAAGTTGCTGAGAGCCATGAGGTCGCCTCTTGGCCTCCTATTCTTCAGACTGGACAACACAAGTGTTCTCAGTCTCTCCTCATAGGACCTGCCTTCCAGCCCTTCTACCAGCTTTGTTGCCTTCCTCTTCACACTTTCAATTATCTTCACATCCTTTTTCAACTGGGGTGCCCCTGAGCACACGATACTCAAGGTGAGGCCACATCAATGCTAAATATGGTGGGAGACTCCTCTTTTGACTGGCTGCCTATGCTGTGTATAACGCACCACAAAATACAGTTTGCAACTGCAACTGGACACACTACTCCAGCTGTGGCCTCACTGAGCGGAAGGATCACATCTGTTGACCTGTTAGTGACACTTTGCCTAGTGCAGCCAACAAAACCACTAGCCTTCTTAGGAGGAAGGGCACATGGCTGACTCATGTTCAACTTGGTGGCCACCAGGACGCCCAGCTCCTTTTCTGCAGGGCTGCTTTCCAGCAGGGTGGCCCCCGGCATGCACTAGTGCCTGCAGTTGTTCCTCTTCAGGTGCAGGACTCTGAACTTGCCCTTGCTGAACTTCATGAGGTTCTTGTCAGCCCACCTTTCTAGGCTGTCAAGGTCCCTGTGGCTATGGCAGCATGGCCCTCTGGGGAATCAGCTGCTCCCTTCAAAAGTGGTTTCCACCAGTCGTTTCTTTACTTCTGTTTCTCATCTATTGATTTTGTTTTGACAAGTTTCTTTCTCCCAAAGGAAATAATGGACCCATAACCAACACTACCTTACAAAGTGGGTATTTAAATCCAATTACTTTCTTCGGTGTGCTGTGAGATTTGGCTGTAAAATCTCAGCATCAATCATAATATTAATACACTTCTCAAACAAAAAAATAAGGATGGCCCTCCTCATTTTTCATCTCAAAGAAGAGCCTAAAGATTAAAGAAATTATAATGTTATTTTTTTTCAGATGTTTTTCTGGGCAAGTGATCCAATAGTGATTGAAGGTTACTTCCAAATGTAGTTGGCCTTCCAGAAAACCTTTAGGAGCCAAATGCAAAGTATAGACACACTATGTCTTACCATTCTAAAGACAGATACTTCTGTACAACTGTATCTTTTCTGTACAACCTATATCTTTCAAGTAAATACAACTCTTAAGAGCTGCTCAAGAGCCTTTATTGCCCTGTTTATTTTAGCATCTCCCTAACCATCTCCTCCGAGCTGTGGATGGCATGCTTACCTGGGTATCTTTCAGTTTAAACCCAGCTCTTACACTGTTTTGAACCTGGGAAGCAGAGCTTTACAATAAGCCAGAGAAAAAAAATGAAGAATAAATAACAGAGCTGTAATTTAGGATGATGAGAACCAAGAAAAGCCAGAATTTGTGTATGCGATTGTGAGGTAACAATCTACAGGCTTACCAGAATTCAGTGTGAAAAATGAAAATAGGTTGATTTTATAAAATTCTAACTTGTTGGAACTCTATCTCCTCCTCCTACGAGACAGACACATTAGCTTTCCTGATTTGTTCATAGGTACCTAAACAATCAACTTAGAATGAAATACCTGGCAGTTCTTTAGTTCTCTCCTCAGCTGAAGAATTGTGATATGATGGGGCTCTTGCATGGTGCCAGTTCCAGTGTCAATTTGCTGCACGGTGAGAGCTTCCTGCTTTTTAAGCTAACATCATCATTCAAATCAACCAGGAATGGGAAGGCTTCATCCAAACAGTTTCTGTAGCTGAAGCACTGAGCTTGAAGCTGGGTGAGCTGTTCTTCTAGCAAACTGATTCGGGTTCTTTCTTGATTTAAGTCATGTCAACACTGATTACCAACTTGTTGGTTCTGCAAAGCTTCTCGGAGCAATCTGATTTCAAGTTCCATTTCATCAATCCGGTCTTGATCAGGGTTGTAGTTGACAACTGGTTTATTTCTAATGTTTTTGGCTCTGTTTGCATATTTGAGCGAATTTACAGATTCATCAAAGTCTGATGAGGATGGACTTATACATGTTATCATGACAGTCTTGGCGTTCCCTCCTAGGGAGTCTTTCAGAATGCGAGTGATTTTAGCATCCCTGTATGGAATATGTACGCTTTTCCTTTTTGGGTCTCCAAGCGCACTGATGACATTTCCCAAGGCCAACAAACCACTATTGATTTGAATTGATTCTTTGAATCCTTCACTGGTATTTCCAGTCTTTGTCACCCTCTCTGATCCTGCCAAATCCACAAAATGGAACTTTGAAGCAATCATCTGGACTGATTTCCAAGATGAATCCTGTGGATCACTATTTTTTTTGAGACTCTGCAGATTGTTTCTGACAAATACTGATAGTAAAAATGGCATGTGATCGACTAGAGTGTTCGTTCATTTGTGTTGTGCCTGCGTGACGAGCTGCATTGCCACTTTCCAACAGGCTCATCACTTCATCTGCACATTCTACTTGGAATTCCTTAGCACCAACAATCACTTCAAACACCAAAAGAAAATCAGAATAATTACATTAATTTTAAACTTTTCAGTAAAAGCTTACTGCAATTATGAAGAGTCAATCTATAAACACAAATCACAGAAGCATACAAGCCTGCATTATTATAAGGTCGTAGCACATAGCTAAATAAAATAAAACAGTATGTGGAAAGCACGAAGTACAGCACATCTGAAACCTGCAGAAATAGAATATATGGGTGTATTTTGTCACACCATTTGAAACAGTATTGTAAACAGAATACACAGAATACACTTAGGTGTTTACACATCGTCTTATGAAATTTGCAACCTAGTGCTATCTAGAAAAAAAGTATGAGCAAACCTAGCTCAAAGCTTACTTTGTCAGTTAAAAAAAAAAAAAGACAGAAATTTTGAAAGTTTGTAGTAAAAGTGACTCCCACCCTATGTTAAGAACATAGTTCTTAGTGGAATGGAAGCAGATATTTACAGCATAAGTAGCTTAACAAATATAACTTTGAAGTGAGAAGCAAAGGCTTAATCTTAAAGCATTCATTCAACTGAATAATCATGCACAATTGTGTTTCTATGCTGAATTTGCAGAAACAGTAACAGTACTACCTTACCACCTGATGCTGCTTCTGGAGGAACATTGATATTGTTCATAGGAATCTCAAATGAAGGCTGCTTCAGATCAGCTAAACTGAATTGATATTTTGAAAACGTGACTTCGTCTAGTATTAGTCATCGGTAAGCTCTCTTTTCAAGAGATGGAAACAATAATTTGTGCACACAACAGAAATCAAATGCACGAAGTTCTAGAGCTGAAATCCTACCTGTATTTCCGTTTTCATCTTCTCAGATATGTAAATCTTTCACAGAGGTCTCCAACTCCAATAAATCTCAAAGTTCTTCCTCGTAAACCTCTATATAAGATACCTTCACTCGGAAATCGATGTTATGGTTTTCAGAAATATGCTGAAATAACTCCTGAATAGCCCGTGGGATTATGCCTTTTTCATCCTCTGAAACTGATGCTAAAATAGAAACACAGATGTCACAGACACTTGCAGTCATTCTGTCACACAAATTACAAAGACTAAAACTAAAGAGAAGTCTGCGAGGTTTATCACTCAATATAATAAGGAATAGGAAGAGCTCAGTTTTCCCAAGTTTTCATGTAAAGATTTGCTTTTCTGTTGATCAGAAATGCATGGAAATGATACAGAACTTTACTACTTTCTGCGGGTACGAGACTACAAGAAAATTAAATTAGTAAAAAATCACGCTAGAAGAAAAAAATATTTTGAACTTGCTAATGAATTAATGATAAAACTTCAAATCCTTTATGCAAAAAGAACGAATACATAATTTTCAGGGTTTCAAATTCAGAATCAAGGACCAAGAAAAATCCAGATAGTCTTCTAATTCCTGCTACTCCACTTCTTCTCTCTTATTCAGCAGAACAGACAAACAAATTGTGACTTCTCGATACGGAAGGGAAGATAACCAGAGCTGGTGATACACGATTTCAGGGAAAGTCAGAAAGCAAAATTGTATACATGCAGAAGCTGAAGAATTCTTCTGCGAACTAATACAGAAAAATAGTAGTTTCCAGTCTCAGGTGTTTGAGAAACACTGACTTGGAAATACCAAGTAAGTCGAATAGTAGAGTTTCAGATATCTGCCTTTAAAAAAGCAAAATTTGAATTCCACATAAAGTTCAACAAGGCCAATATGCAAGGTTCTGCACTTGTGCTGGAACAGTTACAAGCACAACTACAGTCTGGACAGAAAACAGATTGAGAGCAGCCTTGAGGAGAAGGACCTGGCGGTGTTGGTTGATCAGAATCTCCACCTGAGCCAGCAATGTGTGCTTCCAGCCCAGAAAGCCAACCATATCCTGGGCTGCATCAAAAGCAGCATGGCCAGCAGGGGGAGGGAAGTGATTGTCCCCCTCTGCTCTGCTCTCGTGAGACCCCACCTGGAGCTCTGGGTCCCCCAGCACGAGGACGTGGAAGTATTTGAGAGAGTCCAGGAGGGCCACAGGGATACTTAGAGAGATGGAGCACCTCTCTTACGAAGACAGGCTGAGGGAGTTGGAGTTGTGCAGCCTGGAGAAGAGGCTTTAGGCACAGCAGCCTGCCAGTGCCTAAAGGGGGCCTACAGGAAAGCTGGGGAGGGACTCTGGAGGGACTCTTTGGCAGGTGGTGTAATGATAGGACAAGGAGGAATGGCTTTCCAACTAAAAGAGGGTTGATTTGGATTAGATATTCAGAAGAAATTCTTTACTCAGAGGGTGGCAAGGCACTGGCACAGGTTGCCCAAAGAAGCTGTGGATGCCCCATCCCTGGGGGTGTTCAAGGCCAGGCTGGATGGGGCCCTGGGCAACCCGGTCTAGTGGGTGACATCTTTGCCCGTGGCGGGGGGTTGCAACTGGGTGATCTTTAAGGTCCCTTCCAACCCAAATCATTCTAGGATTCTATTCCATGAAATTTATCTATGAAATCTCTTTGTCAGACTCTGAAAAAAGTCCAAGAGTGAGTTTGCTTCATACAATTACCTAAAGCAGATACTTTCTAAGTAGGATAAATGGAGCCAAAATTTCTAAAGCACTGTGTTTCAGAAAGTAGGGTAAGTTGCCTGTTAGAATAGAGAATGGGAAAGAGCACTTTAATTTTTTTTTTTTTTTTTTTTCTCTCATACTTTTGGTATAGCCTAACGGACACAGAATTTGTGTTTAGAACACAACCATCACATAAACTTTGGAATATATATGTCTTTTTTTGCTATACATTTTTTCATTATCTCTTAAAAATTCTCAAGCATCATCTGTTATGTATTAAATACTTAATTTGCAGAACTACATTGTTCACACACACACAAAAAAAGACTTTTTACAACGTACCAATGTGACCACCTCCAATGGTGTAAGTCTTCCCAGAACCTGTCTGTCCGTATGCAAATACTGTAGCATTATATCCCTCAGCCAAAGACACTAGAAGAGGTTTCATGCAAACTGGATAAACTTCTTCTTGGGTTGAGTTTTTGCCAAATACAACATCAAAAGTGAAGACACGGTCTTTCCCAATGATTATTTGTTGTGTATTTGGGACTAATCTCACGCATACTTGGTGGTTATGAAGTACTTCCTTGGAAAGCAGAGGTCTGACCCTTACTGCAACTTTAACCAGGATCTCCTCCATGCCGGCCTCCATCTCTGTGCTCCCCCCTCAGTATTCAGGAAGTCATTACGAGATCTGTTACAATTCCTCTGTTCACCTCATTTGCAATTTTCTGCACCTAAGAAAAAATGTTTTCCGAGTTAAAGAAGAAAGAATTAACTCCCTGCTGAAGCAGAATGTTGAAGAGTTTCCCAAAGAATACATAAGCAACATTACACCCTGGAAAGGAACTGTGATAAAAAAGCAGATATGTTAACAACTGTTAAACCAGTGCAGAAACTAATTTTGCTTCTATTACCTTCTAAGCTAGCAGACTTAACCTTTGGTCTGAAAGTGGTCAGACTTTCTGTT
Organism: Anas platyrhynchos; assembly: GCF_047663525.1. NCBI lineage: Eukaryota > Metazoa > Chordata > Aves > Anseriformes > Anatidae > Anas > Anas platyrhynchos. Next base: position 8,912,951 of record NC_092610.1, read on the forward strand.
TGGACGTTATACTGCCGGATGAAGCAACAATATTGTAAGATCTTGTTAATGAACTCTTGATAAAGCATAGACTTACAATGAACCTTATTTTCTCACTGCTACAGTACCGATGCATAGGCAACAGAAATTATTCAAAAAAACCTTTTTATCCGGAATTAATACCTATAGACACACACGTGCTTGAAAGCCATCTTCTGCTTACAAGGGCCAAGTATTTAGAATTTCAGAAGCACAGAAAGCTGTCGTGTTGCTTACATGGTGGGTATGATTTTAAATAGTTGTGATTACTACACACCAAGCATTCCTCTGATTTTAATCCGTCTCTTTATGCCCATATGGAACTATTTTTTATTAGTTATATATTTCAGCAACCATGGTTCCTTATACTGCCCCCCATCTATTAATTCTGAAGCACAAGAAGAAGCATCGAATAGGATTTCTTTACAAATGTCTACCAGAAACACTCCAAAGCCTCGATGGGTATCAAATGCTGCCGGATCCCAAACACATCTTCTGCTCTTGCTGATTCTCAGTCAAGGAGGCTTTGCCATGCAAAGGACAGTTTGCTGAACTTCCTTCTTGCTCAACTCCCACGCAGCCTTTTTGCTCTGTTACCCAACTGGCAGAACTCACCAGCTAAGCACATCAAATTCAGCCTGCATGAAAATGCAACCAGATTGAAACACAAGTCTTCTGTGGTTGCAAAGAGAAGAGTTTTGGCATTTCACTCACACCCATTTGCATTGAGGGCTTGTCCATTCAGAGCTGAGAAACTTTGGAAGCTGACAAAAAGCCTTGTTGTACAGAACAGAGCAAAGGGAAGCCAAGAAAGAGAAGCAAGAGCCTGAAATCCTGCTCATTTCAGAAAGGGCACGGCAATCACGAGCACATACTGAAAACTTACTGACTCCCCCCCCGCCCCCCCCTCCCAAAATGACACCCAAACCAGTCGCGGGAGGGGAGGGGCGGAGGAGGGGAGAGATCCCATCTCCTACTTCCTCAAACAAACACCAAGCAAAATGCCGGCTCAGCGGCGCTGTGGGGCGGCTCCCCCCAGCCCCAGCCCCGGCCCCGTCGCTCCCCACTCCAAACCTGCTCCGGGCGGCGGGAGGCAGCCTCCGGGCGGGCTGAGGGGCCGGCGGGCCGCGCCTGGGCCGCCCGCGCTGCTGGTGACAGCACCTCGCTAGGCAACGTCCGCAACCTTCGGCGGCGCTGCCCCGCCGCGCACAGTGGCCCCCCGCAGCAGGAGGGCGCAGGCGGAGTGGGGGTTGAGGGGTGGGTGTGAGGGGACACCGGGGGGCAGCGGGGGGCAGCCCCCGGCCCCCAGGGACGCGCACAGCTCGCCCTCGAGTCCTGGGGAGGGTGGAGGGGGCCGTCTGCTTGTGGTCAAAGCAGGGGTGCGAAATGCGGCTTCCATCGCCGCGCTCGTCATGGAGGAGAGCGTCTCCTTACGGCTCCGGTGGAGCTCAGCGGTAAAGGCTGAGTTTTCCCTCAAACACAAGCGGTCTCCAAGTAGGCGAGCCACGCTCACAACTGCTCGCAGCTGCTGGCCCAGCAGCCGCCGGGAGTGCCCAGGCACACGTCCACACACAGACACATCTGTAGACACAATGCCGACAGAGCTCAAGGAGCAAAACGCGAACGGATTCTGTCCGATTTGTATATGAAAAACAACAGATAAGACCAAGTCGGTCCCATTCATGACATGGAACACTGCTTTAGCAATTTGTAAGTGCACAGAGCTTACTCCACCCTAAAGACTTGATAAACAAAGAGACATTTAGAAAGCTAAGCTGTGAAATGACTGAAACAAAAAGGTGTATTTCCAGCTTCAGTTCCCTAAAGCGTGTAAGTACTTCTCAGAAACATAAAACAGGACAATGTAAAGATGTAATCTGCGATTAAGTAGTTCTTCTTTCACAGGGAAAACCAAAACCAATGACTTTTCAGGGACAGCAAAAACTCTTGATGAGACAACAACCTTACTCACTGTTGAAAATATAATCCCTTTACATCATTGGCCTCACTCTGCTGATGTTCTCTCCTTTTTCTTCTTTTCTCTCCTTTCTTCACATTTATAGATCTACACCCTGAAGCTAGAGATTTACCAGCACGTCGGCCACTTCTGCCTTTTCCAGGCTCTGAATCAGTATCACTTTCCAGTTGTAGTAAGGCAAAACGAGACGCAATGGTAGGGACTGAACTGATTAGAGCAGATTCCACTGCCATGTCTGGAATTCTAGGGAGCTGGCTTCTTTTAATTATCAGTTTCCTGGGAAAGTAGCACAGAAGGTAGAATGAAAACATTGTTTGATCAAACAAGCAATAATTCATATCATTAAACCACAGAAGTGGTTTTTTTTGGCTCAGAAAGCATAAGACAGGGCTGGAATTGGGGGAATGAGGGAGAAATCAAAAAGATACAGTATAATTTATTTATATTTTAACCGACTACACTGTATTACCTTAGGTAACTAAAGAAGAATTACATAAAATAAAAAAAAAAAAAAAACAACAATCTACCAAACACATTTTAGGCTAATACATTCGCTCTTGAGAGATTTCGTGGAAAAAAGGTGGCTCTACAAGAAGCTGGTCTTCATGTTCTGGGTGGAAATAGACACAATTAGAATAGAATAGAATAGAATAGAATAGAATAGAATAGAATAGAATAGAATAGAATAGAATAGAATAGAATAGAATAGAATAATTTAGTGCTTAAAAACTATTTCAGATGCCATCCCCAGAGCCTGACAAACACAATTTAAAAATGAAGTAGATAATACACATACGCAAGCTCCAGTTTGGGGTAAGCAGCCTTATCTCTTCTTTTACAAGAAGTTTAATTTTGTTTGCAATGCACTGGAGATTCAGCAAGCAGTTTTCTCCACAGGGAGGTGAACCCAGCATTTCAGCTGGTACCGTCCACAAACATCAAGTTCACCTGTTCTTAGAGCAAGACACAGAGGATACGTTGGGAGGAGACAGAACTAAGTAACACTTATGCCTTCTGTTGTTGCCTGTAGCTAAAAGCAACATGTACATCCCTGGGACACCATTCTAAAGATCAAATCATTTACCTAACATTAAAGCTAGATCCTGCGTATATCTATGTTTGTCCAACTGCAATTTTTCCATGCAGAGTTTGGTCAATTAGCAGAGTATTGAAAGTGATGATATCCATCTCTGATTACAAATTTCATAGAAAACAGACTTCTAGATATGCTGACATATTATGACAGCGGTGTAGTGAGATAATACATACTTCTTGAAATTACTGTTCAAAAGGGATCTTTAGATTTTGAAACAAGTTCTTGAGTTATCTGCTTAGATAACCTACAAATCTGTTCCTTATTAAGTACTATTACAAAAGAACATGAGACTCTGCAGAAGTTTCCACAGGCTCTCTTTACCACTTAACTCCAGAATTTCTCCAGTCCAAAATTGTATAGGTGCTCCATATATACTCAGATATGTCAACATGCAACAATAGCATGGCAGAGACCATTCCCCAAAATAATGATTTAAAAGGAATATGTCATTTCACTTTTCAGAGATGAAAGAACCATGCTCTACTCTTAAGTTTACAGGAGACAAAAAGGTTATAGAAAAGAGCATTCTCGTCACACAAAGTTACTCAACTCCATTTCTCTCAAAAGAAGAGAAAATGAAGCTGGTCATCTTAGGAGAAAACGGCCATTGAGCTGTGAATCTACTTGATGCTGATATTCAGATTAGCTGATCAGACCACAACTATGTATCTAGAAAATACAGGTCAATCATATCTACATCATAAGTAATTCATATTTGTCACTCTTTAAATGACAGAACAGGATACATTTGGATTTTTGTGCAGACAAGACTGTGCACATATGCACACATGTGCATACATTGACAAATATTTTAATGCTAAATAACTATATAGTTAACCAGCTGAGGAAATTAGTTAAAGTTGAGAGACTTCATGCTCTTACTAGCTGGACACAAAATATGTTGAAACTTGAAGCTCAGAGAAAAGATTACAGGTGCATCTTTACAGCAAGAAAAAGCACCAGATAAAAGTGCTCAGTCATGTTCCACAAGAACTTATGATGCTGGATGTTGCTCTAAAGCAGACAACACTCAAAGTTTTGTCTGCAGACTCCCTGCTGTGCTTGGCTTAAGAAAAAAAAAAAAAAGAACTATAGTATGACTCTTCAGTAAAAGCCTGGAATTTCTAGTCTCTCTCTACTGTGGTGTATTTATAGTTAATGTAAACAGTACAACGGCACAACAGTCTTTATTTGTACAGTGGCAGCAGTGGCTAATGCTGCCAAATCCTTCTTTTTGCACATACAATCTGAAAACAATTACACGTAGCTGAACCTCTACACAGGTACATAAAGTGGCTGCAAACTCCCTTCTTTCGTCTATAAATACACCAATATAAATACACCAGTAAGTATACCTTTGCTGTCTTATCGTAGTTGGCATGCAATTAAGAGCCCAGCTGACAAGTACATTTAACAAGTACTACCCATGGAATTCTGCTGTTCCAATTCACTGAAATACTATAGTGACAACATGATATCAATTTACAAAACCTTATTCCTGAATTCGGTGTTTCTACATCATCATCATCATAATGGATGGCAATGAGTTTATAAAGTGAATTGCAAATACATGAGATTGCAGGTTATTTTCTAGTTGAGTCGCAGATAGTTGTTAACATTGCTAATTCAGTTGGTAGGACATTTCAATACTATTCATATTACAGCAGGATCAAATTATCCCACTTCTGCAACACCTAAAGATGGATCCAGTGATTCACCAAGGCCTACCACCATGCCAGGCTTCATATTTTAGCACCACACCTACAATTCTGGCAGACCCATTTTATTAAGCACCTAGCACTTCAGTTTCAAAGTATGGCTCCCATTCCCCCCTCCCTGAAAAAACAATGGGCTGATACCTCAAAAGCTTTCAGCTAATTAGAGGTGCTTGCTAGCACCCTTTCAGAGGCTGGTATAGTTCCCCCCACCTCAGGAATTATGAGCAGTGTTATTCTGTATTGCTATAGAAATAACCAGCCGTAGAAAATTAAAAACACACTGGTGTAATTGAGCTTGAGGCTGTGTTTAAGGAAGCTTTTTGATCACAGAAAGAAAGTGTTCAAATATGATTCAAAGATCGAAGCCGAAATTCCTTTAAGTGGTATAGTCTTTATTGCAGCGCTGGATGATGCACAGGGGATCTCTCCACCTATCGTGCATACCCAAGGCGGAAAGCAGTCTTGAATTTATACAATCAATCTCTCAATATTCTACAAGTGCCTATACATATTCCTTACCTATCCCCGCCTTCCCTCGCTTCTCATGCTAATTAGCCTTTTGGCACCTTGCACCTGCGTAGAGCCTCCCAAGAATTGTGGGCAGGGGTCTTTGGGAGGAAGACCCCGAGTCTTCCTCACAGTGTACTTTTCACCTTTGGTCAGGAATCTGCTGAGTTGGCATGTTTCTTAATTGCAAGCGCTGGTTGTTGCTAATTCTTCCATTTGTTGTATCTTTATAATGAATTCCAATGTCCAGTTTTGAGATTTATAGTCCTTCCATTTGTTTCTCTGTCTGTCTACCGCTTCCTTATCATGAGTTGCAGCGTCTTGTTTCGAGATATACAGTCCTTGTCTGGGGATTGTCCTTGCCTCCCCAATGCCTCCCCAATGCCTCCTTAATCAAATACCACAAGGAGTTTCATAATTCCACAGATCAAACTATGACCTGAAGCATCATTTCAACTTCTACAGTAGTTTTCAAGGAAGAGTTTTGAAGTGCGGTAAAATATTGGAAGTAAATAACAGCCTGTTGCCCAAACCCTATTTATCTGAACACAATATTCCCTACTACATAGGCTACAGGAAAAATCCGCATGAAGGTAAAAGGAAGCAAAGCCTGCTAGCAAGTATTTGAAATTGTTTCCATTTGTGTTATGTATTAGCAAGAGCCATAGTCTTGAGAGAAGGCTTTCACTAATGTGTCAAGGAAGTAAGTAACCCCGTTACAAAAAGATCCCTCAATAATCCAACTTGCAACACCATCATGGCATGGATTGACAGCTCCCATAAATGACCCAGTTCCCAAACGTTCTGATCTGCATATCACTAGCAGGCTGTTAGTGCAACTCTCTGTGCAGTCTGCTCCAAGCAGTAAGAGTTGTGAACACAGCTCCTGCAGCCAAAAGTACCTGTTACTCAGATTCATGCATCACCAACAGAAGATGAGCATTATATACATGTACCATATAATTTTAAGGCAACATTATAGCAATGGTTATTTCTAGCAAGTAGTAATTTATTTATTTATTTATTTAGTGCTTTACTCATTTGTAGGTCATGCTTTTCTACAAACCATGTCAGCATACGTGAATGGATTATTTCAGATTTTTATATTAAAACAACAGATAAGACCAAGTCGGTCCTACTAATGACATGGAACACTGCTTTAGCATGTCTGATGCAGCAATTTGTAAGTACACAGAGCTTACTCCACCCTAAAGACTTGATAAACAAAGAGACATTTAGAAAGCTAAACTGTGAAATGACTGAAACAAAAGGGTGTATTTCTAGCTTCAGTTCCCTAAAGCATTTAAGTACTTCTCAGAAACAGAAGACAGGACAATGCCCTGAAGAGCTTCAGTCTAGTTTTAGACATGATGTAACAAAGCTAACTATGATAAAAGTAACATATCCAGTGTTTCAGTAACACCGAATCCCTTTTCTATGTTACCCACCTTAACCCACACTGCAGGTCAAATAGCTCTACTGTAAGCACTGCTGTAAGCCCCCAACACACATGTTAAGAGGAGCGTAATGCACACCCAGAAACTCAGTTGGAGCATCAGCAGCTTCCTGGTCTGCGTACAGCTTTGTATACATGCATGAATTTACAGTTAACTGGCAAATGTTCAAACACCACAAAGAAATGAGCAGCACATCACAATTTAGGACTCTAGGCTGACGTTAGGAGCAGACTTTCAAGCATTTGTGGAATAACCACATAGCTTTAAATACGGTGATCTACTGTTTCAAGGAAAATACGCTGAATAGCCCAAAAACACAACTCAGTTCCTCTTGAACCACTTCCATCTTCAACTAAACTAATAAAGCCACAGATTTCCAAGAACTTTGAAAAGAGCATCTTCCCACACGCTGTCTCCTTGTGTCTATTACTAACATGCTTATTTGCCACCATCTATCATCGAAACACGTGCTCAGCTAACACCTAAAGTACTGACTGTACTAACTCACCACTGTGTCTCTTATTTTTTTCCTTCATCTTCTGAGATTTGATTTCCTCAAGTGTTTTTATTCCAAAATTCAGATTTCCCTCTGAAAATAGGAAACAGTTCATGAGACTGGCTTAGAGGCACTCACTGAGGACCACAGCTCCTCAGGCTTCTTAGCGCTCAGCAACTTTCTGAAGTATTTAGAATAAAGCCTGTCAACACTCCTCACAAGTGAAAGAGCCAGAGAACCAAGGGCATTTTGCCCCTCCTTTCATCCTTCAGGCTTAAAAATGTAGTTTTAATTTTAATCCATTTACACGATATTAGATCCCTCTATCGTTAGATATGGCTTATCAACAGTGGTTGCAAGGCTGCACATGCAGCCATTTCAACTCCATGCTGTGGCCCTGTTTTGTTCTCCAAAAGTAAAGAAAAGGAGTTCACCTTTCTGACCCAATTGGCACATGATGGTATTCATGGCAGAAATGAGATCATGGAAATAACCGAGTCCATTCAGCACCCCTACATTTTGTTGTGTTTTTACACCACACTGCTTTTGAGTTAACTGTCAAGTTCTTCTGATTTATCCTACTAAGGTGCTGGAATACCTTGTTTAGTAGCAGTAGAACTGCCTTTGCGAGTGGAAATCACCCGTAATCCATTTTTGCCTTCCACAGCTGGTTGCTGGACAGGAGTTTTAGTTTCTTCTTCCTCAGAAAGTTGGTCTGAAGGGGAAAAATCTATTCAGTTATGCATAGACCAGATTGTTCATGATTAAGTAGCTCATGCAGTGACACTTCAGCCCATGCTTCATATAAAAAACTTTGTTGCTCTTTTGTTTTGTTTTGTTTTTTAAAGAGCTACATTGACCTGATGAACTCCTAAGTAGAATACACTAGGATAAAACATCTAGGACTCTAGATTCTCTCTGCAGCTTTAACTACTACACAACACATTGCTCTTCAGACAGAAAAAAGAAATTTCCTTCCTAGTTTCACATAGAACTTTACACAACAGACCAGCTAAAGCCAGGAGTGGTTCTAAGCTTTCCTCCAACGTTTCAGGTTCTGTCCACTGACTGCCGGACAAAGCCACCAGTGACCTGGCCACACTGCCTGCCCTATCGCTAGTCAGACCTCAGGTCATCTGTGATTTCTACATTCCTTTACAGCACAGATTCCTTCAAGAACCAAAGATTTACACAATCATTTACAGCACAAATTCCTTCCAAGAACCAAAACATGCTCACCATCATCATCTTCATCATCATCTGCAGCATTGATTACAACTGGAGGGTGTGTAGGGCTTGGGACATTTTCAGAGTTTTCCACTTTCATCACCCCCTTAGCTGTGGAGAGGGATTTGACTGGACAGAAAGTTTGTTTTGCTGCAGTGACATCTGAGCCACTTTCAAATCATCGTCCGCGGACTCAGGCGGACTTGGCAGTGTAGCTAGAGGAAGAGGATGATCATCGGTAATATGGCAGTTTAAAACTTTGACCACAATTTAGCAAAGAGGTGGTAGGAAAGGCAGATAACCCGCACAGACAATGAATTCATCATCTCCTTTTGCCCATCCCATCACTGTTTACACCGTCAACAAAGACTTCCCTTCGAACAACAACACATCTCCCTACCACTCAGCAAAAGATGAAACAACAGGAAGCAAACTGCAAGGCAAACATCACACAAAGCCAAGAGAAGCTGAGCACGAAAGCAGAAAACAAACACCAGCAGTACACTCCGTGCAGTACACCTATGACTGCAGACCTTTTCCTGTACTCACAAATGAACAGTTACCTGATGCCCCCTACAGGATTGGCACCCACTAAGTAATACTCCAAATTAAGTCTTCAGCACTTCAAGAAAAAGGACCTAAACTCACTCTTGCTTGGTGGGAAGAATTGTCCATCGATGTAACGTCCCTTTGCATGATGAAAAGCACAGTTGGCTTTCTGACAGCCTCCCGGCTGCTTCTCCCAGTAGCAAGGAATCTCACTGCACTTTTTCTGAAGACAGAAAGAAAGAAAAGCTCGTGATAACATGCACCTGAGGCTTGCAAAGAGATGCGCAGCTCCAGATCATGACAGCTGTCACAACACAGTGCTGAAACATCATTCCAAAGGTCAGTTTCTCAGTTAAGTGTAGTATTTCTGGGCATATTCACAAAGTTTGCATAAGCTGGAACCACTATGCACATTTAGATTTGTCATCATTCAGTTAGAGAAGACAGGCACTCTCAGACACCAGTTGAGGGTGGGTTAAACTAATACACCTAGGATTATACTAGCATTATTCAGAGGGAAAAAGAACATCTGAAATTGCCTAGGTTAACCCTGTCTAGAACTACTTCTTGGAGACTTAGTTCTTCTGCACCTTTAACTTTCCCCACTTCCTACCCCAGGCAGCGAGAACAGCGTTATCGGAAGGACTGTGGGTCAGAAGAGACCTGAGAGTTCATTATCAAGCCTGCTCCCATGACGATAGAACAGCCTGTTTATTACCCCCCTGCTCCAGCAGGTTTTAGCAGTCTATTTAACAGCTATTCTGCATCTGTTGAGAAAACTGTCAGCATCTAATAAAAATATATATATCTTGCTAAGACATACCTAAGGCATTGATTTTATTTTCCTCTGCTTCCTCCCACCCCCTCTCTTGGTAACAGAAACCAGTATGATTTTGAAGCAAACAAATCTATCCTGCAAAAGCACAATCAGTACACCTACGGCACTGAAAAATGCTTTTGTTGATTGATTTTGAGAACACATCGTTAGGCACTCACGTCAATTTCCATGTGTCTGAATCGGCAGACGTTCCTGAAACAACGACCCTCCTGCCACAGCTTGCAGACTGTCTCATTGCCCAGAGCAGCTTCGCAGTGGCGGTAGGCACATTTGTCTCCCTGGAACCAAAAGGAAACCAACGAGGAAAATAGAGTACAGCCTCAAAAATGGCCATGCTGCTGCCTAATGTTGCTACAACTGAATTCAGAATCTATCTGGTTCTCAAGTTAACCAAAGACCAGCGTGCTTCCTCCTCCTAATCTACTCCTTCCTGAAAAAAAATGGGGAAAAAAAAGCAAAGCAAAGGAAAGCCAGCCATACCTTGGTACAGGTAGAATAGAAATAGAAGTAGCAATCGTCTCCTTGTTTAGACATGCCGACGAGTTCTGCTAACAAGCTCGGCTTCTCTCCACAGGGCCTTCCTCTGCTCTTGGAGAGAGCTGTCTTCACCCTTGCTTGGGCTGAAAGTCTTCTACTGGCTTGTGAGCAGGGAAATCTTCTTTTGAAAAGTAACCCTAAAGAAAGTAACAAGTGAAAAATAATGAGGAACCAACATTTTTCCAGCTTTCTTCAGTTCATCAAATCAAGTTATCAGTCTCTCGAAGAGAGCAAAGCCTTGAAATCAGCTGCTACATGAACTAACTAAATATGAAAGTTCCGTAAAGCTGCCAGGAGCTTTGTCAGCAAGCGTTCTCTTCCACATCCTCAATAAGATGACTTGGAGCACATCTGGAAGCCTGAAAACGGAGTCACTCCTTAAAAAACCACCTGATCATACATGCAAGTCAATAATCAACTCTGGCTACAAATAACTTCTCTAGAACACAGTTAGGACGCATTAAACAGCACGTTCCAGGCACTGTGGGTCTTCCATTTCACCTACCTGGACAACCTCAGCAAAGTTATCGATCTTCAAAGACTTCCAGTTAACTTCTCCTGTAGGCCAAACCAAGACTGAATCCGTGAATTAAAAATAAAGGGGTAGGAAGAATTTTCCTCCTCACTTTGCCAAGGGAACCTCTCATCCACAATTCAAACATAGGATGTGCTTTTAAACAGCTTATAACTAATAGAGGAAGCAAGTCCATTTGAATGCTCTCTCAGACTGGAGACAGCCAGGGATAGTTAGCTCTTCAAAAAAATAAAAACCAAAAAACAAAACAAAACAAAAACAAAAAACCCAGCGCATTTAGAGATGAACTCATGATTCAAAGTGGCTGCAAAAATGAGGCTCCATCTTCCACAGCCGGACAATTTAACTTTTTTTTTTTTTTTTAATTTAAAATTCAGTATGTTCCAATCTCTGGTCTTCAAGATTTCTTCACCTATTAAGAAAACACAAAAACCTTTCCCCGTCTTTATTACCTGTACAGCAAAAAACATACCAGTGCATATAAATCCACAGATGTGCATACGCATACACACATCTGTGTTTATACACACACGAGGAGGGAGTGAGAGAAAGTTAGCGAGAGCGACAGTGAAAATCAGAATTTTTGCCTTTTCGACACAGAGAGCGCGTAAAAATTCTCTCATTTTGAGGGAACTAGAAAAAAATGGAGGCTCTACAAAAGATTTTGATGAGTATGCCTTCGAGGCCGATGCTTTGTAACATGAGTGATCTGGGGGCCAGCACACAAATATGCAGACGTATGTACATGCATACAGGATAAACAGATCTATACACACAAGCGTGCACAGTATATGTTGTATGATCTCCATAGCGAGAACAACTCGTAGCCCTGATCAGACACGTAGAGTTGCAATCAATTAACAGCAGGAAGACAGCAGATCAAGGGTACAGCAAGCTTTGAGAGGCAGGGGAATGCTCACTTTGCCAGTGGCATGACTGCATGATGCCAAGGATTTTGAATTAGTTGGATTTTTTGGAAGCAATTGGGTTTTTCTTTCTGCGCTGTAGCAAATACCACAGGTTTGCCACCACGTGCTGTTCCCTAATCCATATATCCATCCTCATCCATTGCTGCAGGATCATGAAAGGTTAGAGAAGACGACTTAGGTCCAATTTAACAGCCAATGATTTTTCGATGAGCAGAGCTGCAACAGATTTTATTTAGCCACAAGCATTTTTTTTTCTTTTTTCTGAGATGAAGTCAGAAATTTTAATTATTATTTTTTTTAAAGACACTAAACACAAAACCTGCAACCAGACCAGATAAAGTTCAAATTAGAGTGATTCTGAAACCTTTCATTAAAACGCTGCACATTTCTGTGCAAATTATTTCTGACTCTTCTGGACAAAAGTGGATGAAATAGTTCTTACAAATTAATAATCAAAGGTTGAAACCTTTTACTCACACAAACACTAGTGAATTTTCCAGGAAATATTTTTTTGGCAGGGAATTTTCCCAAATCTAAAATAAAGAGAGGAAAAGTTGGCTTCTCATATTAGTTACTGCTTTTGACTGCTGGGCAAAGGGAATAAAAACAGTAGTTAAGTGCAAGCTTTCCTTCTCTTCTTTACTATGGATAGGAATCGTCACTTCGGACCTTTAGCACCTTCAGAAACACACCCAGTGCCATGCAGGTTCCTCTGCATCTACTTCTAACAGTTACTGGTGCTCCTTAGCATGGAAGTTTGACTCAAAACACTCTCCAGATTTAGCTCTTTTGACTGCCCAAGGAGCTCATCATTTTGCTTGTTGCCTTCCAGTTTCCTGAACAGACCGGGAACGCTGTTCAGAATCTGAATGGATCTGGTCTAAGGAATGGGAAGAAAGCAAAACCAAGCATACCTCGCAGCCCTAAATTCCAAAAAAGCAGTCTCATTTTAAAAAGGACCTCAAAAGCTTTTTTTTTTTTAAACTGACACCTGCTAACACGGCAATCCGGGCGCTAAACCAACTGAAGTTGCCCCTGAAAGCCTGAATAAAAATGAGTAACTCTGGTGCACTCAGCAGGTCTGTAATAGAAGTTGGTAAGATTTTTAGATTTCTTTTTTTTGCTCCAGGGTGCTGGTAAAATGTTTGCATTAAGAGATTTTGAACCTTTTGTACCAAAGAATTAGAGATGCGCTACAGTGCCAGTAGCTGGGGGTCTGGAAATACACACCAACAAGTGTCATAAGCTTTGCCTTTGCTGAAGGAAGATGAATAGTACCAAGAAAATCTGTCTAGTTTGTTTTACAGGCTTGTCTTTCTCAGTATGGAACAAACTGACCTCCCTGGTCTAACTTTGCAGTTGCCTATTCTGCCTTTGTCCTGGAGAGAAGAGCAAGAAAGGAACAAATCTATTTTTGCACTCCAAAAACGCATTAGAGGAGGATTATCACACCCACCTAAGGGTACTTCCTTGTTTGTTTATAAAGCACCAAGTATTTCTCTTGGACAGTCTCTGTAGCTGGTCTGTTTTGTGCCTTCCATTTATAATAAAGATATTAAGATGCTTACCCCTTGTTTTTTGTTTTTTGTTTTTGTTTTTGTTTTTTTTCTAACGAACAGTGGAAGTGGAGAGTCGGATGACAAGCAAGAACAAACACTAGAAACTCCTTGTTCTGCCCCTGCTTTTTAATCACCCAGCATCACCCCGGCTGCAAAACAGCCTCTGCTGATTTACCTGCTTGTTAAAGCACCCCACAGGCTGCAAGTGCGGTGTGCTAGGTGTCAAGTTCTATTTAACGGTGCACAGGTAACCATTCATCTTCCCACAGTCGAAGCACAGAACAGCCTCTTGCTAACAGAACTCATCCCTGCTGCTGCAAGAAACCTCATGGCCTGCAGGAAAACCTCAAGCTAAGAGTTCCAAAGCAAAAGCAGAAAATGCATGATTTGTACTCTTTATATTTGAGTGAATTCTAGCTGCTAAACGCTGCCTACATCTGAGGGCACGTTCTGAGGCTGGGGGGAAGGACACTCAACACCCACTGACAGCAGGAGTGCAAAGATGCCAGCCAAGAAGGCAAAGGTTAGAGCTGAACGCTGCCTCAGCTTCCTCCAGCAGCCAGCTGGGGGTCACCTTTCACCACGCTCTCTGAGACTCTGAGCCCCGAGTTACCGCAGCCGCCAGGTACAGCTGCTCCTTGCTGGCCCAAACTATTGGAAGAGTCTTCAAACTTCAGGGACCTGTTTTATGACAGCCTCGAGATCCAATTAATCTGTTCCTGAAGGCGCTGATCGTCCTGGTGTTTCTGGAGCTGTCCAAGAACAATCCTGAACTGAGGCACTCGTCTGATCAGACAGTGCTTTGGCACAGATTTGTCTTTAGCTTGACACATCAAGGTAAAGAGGAATCGATTCTTGCAAGCACCCTCTCAAGCAGGGATCTAATAAGGTGAGCAAAACAACAGATCTGTTGTGCAGATCTGAGCACGTCCCTCTGCAGGGAATCACTTTCAAGCCTAAGATGTTTCACCCATCTCCCTGCCCCAGAGCGACACAAGTAAAGCTCTTAAGCAATTGCTAACCTGTTCTCAGTGCTCACGAGTCCCAAATCACTCATTTTACAATCTATAAACCATGGCAGCTGGCACCTAGTTGGCACACGGTGACACTGCACACGTTGGCAGTGTCGTCAGGAGCTGCAAAGTCAGGGCTGAGGGGGTTAAGGGAAAACCACACATCAGTTTAGCAACTTGGCTCCCGTAGGATACTTCCTACGGCAGGAGTTTCAGCAAAGCCACTCAGAGGGACCTGCTGGCTAATTCAAACGGGACTTCTGCTGGAGCAGGCAGAAGGCAGCAGGAGATATCCAGTGGGCATCGCTGTCAGTCTGTGGCAGTTTGGGGTCCAGGTATCAGTGGTTAGGTGGGGTTTTCTCTGCTTCACTTTCTCCAAAGCTGTGAAAAAATATTTCTTTTAAAGCACTGTACAGTCCCACGTTAAGGATGGAACCAGCTGCATCAACTTCCAGTACGACGGTGTTGGAAAAAGGTGCCTTTGGTGGTCAGGAGCACAACAGCTCTGCTGATGTGTTATTTAAGTGTGTTCTTACATCTGAGTTTCCTCACAGCAGTATGTAGCTGAGGGGGTCCTACTTTCCTAGGGAAGATTTATGGTTTTTCTCCTACCAAGCACCAGCTCAGTATACAAAGCTCTGTTAATAACACCCAACCATGTAGATGGAATGCAATTGTTTTCCTTACAACCCCCCAGTTATTTCCATGTCTGTTCTGGACCTTGGGATCTCTTTTGGGAGCTACATTACGCAGAGCAATACAATAAGGCTGAGATCACCGCTGCCTCAATGTAATGCAAAGGTGAAGGCCTTTATGACAGGCAGTTTGGAAATGAATGCAGCCCCATCTTGTCAGCATCAGAGCAGAGCCAGCTCCAGATGGCTCCAAAAAGGAGCTGCTGCTGGCCAGAGCCGAGGCAGGGAGTGCTGCTGGGTGGGCTTCGGGGGAGCAGATTTAAGGAAGGGGGGAAAATACTGCTGTGCAACAGCAGCTGGGAGAGAGGATTGTGAAAGCGTGAGAGAAGCAGCCCTGCAGCCCCCCAGGTGAGCGCTGCAGGAGGGCAGGAGGTGCTGCAGGCAGGCAGCAGCAGTTCCCCTGCGGGCTGTGCAGGGAGAGGCCCCTGGTGGAGCAGGCTGTCCCCCTGCAACCATGGGTCCCCCATGGAGCAGATCTCCACGCTGCAGCCCCCCCATGGGTGGAGGAGCCCCCGGTGGAGCAGGTGGATGTGGCCTGGAGGAGGCTGCGGCCTGTGGAGAGCCCCCGCAGGAGCAGGCCCCGGGCCGGAGCTGCAGCCCGTGGAGAGGAGCCCACGTGGAGCAGGGGCAGAGAGGGACCGAGAAGGAGTGGTGGAGATGAAGTGCTACAGACTGAGCACAACCCCCAGTCCAGTCCCCCTGTTCCCCTGCGCTGCACGGGGGGAGGAGCTGGAAGAGCTCAGATGGGGGGAAGGAAGGTGTTTTTGGTTTCTTTCCTTTGGTTCTCACTTGTCTAGCCTGGTAGTAGTAGTAGTTAGGCAGGAAATCTTACTGTCTCCCTATGCTGAGTCTGCTTTGCCCATCACGATCCTTGTTGAGCGATCTCCCTGTCCTTGTCTCAACCCTTGAGCCCTTTGCCTCGTATTTTCTCTCCCTTTTCTTTGAGGAGGGGGAGGGAGAGAGTGGCCGTGATGGAGCTCGGCTGCCCACCCACCGAAAAGCACTGCAGCTGCAAAGTACTGGAAAAGTTTTCAGAAGCAACAAGGTGTTTAACAAGGAAATGTATAGTTTCCTTTTTCAGGCTTCCTAAATAATTGGGCTTATTTCATATTCCCAACTCGGAGGAGGAGAATTGTTGATTTCACCTTCTTTTTTCTTCCTTGGAAATCAAAGGTGAACAGCTCTAAAAGGAAGGGGAACATATCAGAAGCAAGCTTTTTTTGGCTTGTAATCCTTTCTTAAGGAAAAGATTTCTCACACACCTTCCCCAGATGTAGGGGGGCAGAGAATAATTTTGGAACTACTCCAATTAAAGTCAGCTTGGGGAGAGTGGGACTTCTCTACTTGTTTCAGAGACATTCGCATTAGCAAGAGAGAGTGTTGTGTTGCCGCTGCCAGGGGCCTACGGTGATGACTTCAGAAACAGAATTGAATGATGTCACTGTGACACCTTGGTAACAGCTGCCTCTGAGCAAGTTTAGCGAGGAGGGACAGAGAAGTGTGCTGGATGAAACCACGTGAGGACTTGTGGATCCCACGTTGAGGTGCATCGAGAGGGCCCACCCTTCTGTAAGTGTTTGGATGCTTCATTTTAGATTTCTGTAGTTTGTGTAAAGTCCTTTCACAAGCATGAAGTTTGGTACTTTGGCTCAGGGATGTAGCTGCACAGAGTGACAGGTGCAACATGTGGCTGAGGGCCTCTGCACGTTCTCTCTTTCCCACACACGATCAAGAAAGAAGGGTAGACAAATAAGAGTGTGCTGTGGTCCTGCCATAGACCTCAAGTACTACAGCATAAACAAGAGACTTAAAAGTAGCCCATCACATGAAACTTCAGGACAGCAATGCACTTCATCAGCTGGTCTGGCCTGTTGAGTGGAGTGTCTCAGGATGGAGTGTATGAAGATGCACTCCATCTGCTTTCAGATTAGCACTTGCAGTGAGCAAGCTGCCTGGCCTTAACATTTTTCATTTCATTTTTCACCCGACTTTTGCTGGTTCTTCTTGGTCTAGAAAAAAAAAAAAAAAAAAAAAAAAAAAAAAAAAAAGTGAACTCAGATCAAAATAGAAGGATTTCCTTTTCATTAATTCCATGTTCTTAACTTGACAGGTTTGGTTATTGACGTAGAAGGGACATATCTGGCCTGACTTGAGTTACTCATAATGTTTCACTTCATTGTAGATATGACTGGAAACCAGAGACAAGACTGGTAAAATCATTCCTAGAACTCTGTGTTGTTTTCCTTCAGGTACCTTGTCTCTCAAGTCGGTGAGGGCTGGGACAGAATGAGATTGGAAAAGTCAAGTGTAGTATTCATTGTTACAGAAGTAGTTGTCCTGTATCTTCTATGGCAAAAGAATTTTCCTGAATAAATATATAAATAAATAGATAAAATTCCCCTGGCAAAGATTGGAAGCTGACACTTACCTGAAAGTTACCAAAGCAACTTCCTCCCGGCAAGGTAACATAGCTCACAAATGGTGGGCCCAGGGAGCTCAGTGATTCATACACAATGATGCCTTCACTTGGGAATACGGCCTTCTGCTTCTGTTTGCTTTCCCAGAACTCCTGCAATATTGCTACGACATTCACTGTCAAAGACATAAAAATGCTGAATGTAGGATGCATACATGTCCTTGATCTTAGTGTTTTCTGTGTTACACAAGAAATGCAGACATATGAGCTTGATACATTTATTATTGATAATAAAATGTCTGTGATTATTTCTGCTGGTGTGAAAAATATGATTTTGTGGCAATTTTGGACTTTCTGGGATTGCAGGCTACTGTAGTACATAAATTGCAGGTCAGCAATATTGTACTATTAAGTCAATGTGTTGGAACTTTGATATCACAGCAGCCATTAAGCTGCTCACTTTCAAACATGAGAAAATGTTATACTCAGATTCCTCTTTTCCATTCTCAAAAAAAAAACAAAAACAAAAACAAAAACAAAAACACATGGTCATGCAAGGAAAGCAGCTGACTTTTAATGCAAAACTTTATGAAGTAGCTGGAAAAAAAGGTGTTGTATATTATGATGATAATAGTTGCAGGCTAATGTGAAAATAGAAATGTGAAAACCAGAAATCCAATTGACATCATGACTATTGAGCCAGTACTCCAAAGTTTTACGTTCTGTGTTGGGGTTTTCTCAACACTTTTCGGCTTGGACTCGAAAAGAATTTTAGTATAGTTTATCTAGACTCCTTTTACAGAGCCATGTGTAGCTTAGAGATAATTTTCTTTCTTTCTGGGCATCGTTCAGCAGGTGGTGAGCAATTGCATTGTGCATCACTTGTTTTGTACACATTAGTGGTATTAATACTCTTATCATCATTATTATTATTTTCCTTTTTTTTCTTCTTCTTTTTTTTTTTTTCCTCTCTCCAAATAAACTGTCTTTATCTCAACCTACAGGCTTTCTTTCCTTTTTTTTTTTTTTTCTTTTTCTTTTTCCTGATTCTCTCCCCCATCCCACAGAGGGAGGGAGGAGGGTAAGCAAATGGCTGCGTGGTGCTTAGCTGCCTAATAGGTTAAACCACAACACTATGCAAAAACAAACAAATGAACAAACAAACAAAAAAAAAACAGCTGTGTATGATGTTCATCATTTCTCACTTGAAAATTTAAATTCAGAAGGTAAGAAGTATGTTTCTTAATTTGGACCTTCCAGTGGAAGTATGGAAGCCCTAGGCAGCAGTATGGGTCCTTCAGAGTACTGATACTGGTTCAGTATCAAGTGTTAGTGCATACAGGAATCAGTGGCAGAGATAATTTTCCTCATACATGTATAATTTTCCTCTTTCTTCATCTCGTCTGACCTTGTTAGTAGTGGAATAATGTAGAAGTGATCCATTTTGAGACAGTGTCACCCTGGTGGTAGCTCACATGCAATCTATGGACAGGGCATTGCTCTGTTTGCTGCAGGGTGAGCAATGTGAGCTCCAATATTGTCACCGCCTGTTTCCTGACTTCTGGCAGCTGCACTGCTCTCACAGACAACAGCTTTTCTTGGCATTTAGCCATGACAAGGGCAGACACACAGAGTGTGGTCATCACCAGTTCCCTTTTTGCTGTGCTCAAGCCATGAGGAAGTGCGGGTGGCGTGGTCTGAGCTCTGGGGAGGCGAGGCAGGGTGTTTGGAGCACACTGCTGTCTGCCACTGGATGGTGTCACGGATGCAGCAGCAGTGTTGGCTCCTACCAGTTCTGGCATTTTGGGCATTTAAAGCTGCAGAACTCTCATGGCATTGGAATATTGCTTCACCGTAAAGAAGAAAGCTATCTGAATAAATTTTGTATTTGTAACAGGAAACACGTTGGGATAACCACTGTCTCAGTGCAGCTGTGAGAAAAAACTGAAATATTGAGGAACTCTTAACCACAGAAACTGACTTCTGCTTTTCTAAATGATGATGAATGTGGGAGAAAAACTGGTCTACTAGCCAGGGAAACTGCTACCGGTACGGACTCCAAATGGTAATCCACCTTCAGAAATTGGTCTCTGGCTGAATACCTCACTGATGTAAACATCTGAGTGTTTTTTTTTTCTTCTTTTTTTTTTTTCTTTTTTATGAGACCTTCTGCTCCACAGAGCATGCACACATTGGGTAACAATCTAATTTTAAACCCATTAAGTGAAAACTGATATTTGAACATAAAATTCATGAATGTAAAATTTCCAAGTTTAAACATGACAATTCAGTAGGAGCTGTTGCTTCAGTGTGAGAATGGTATTGGTGACATTCAGTCCTTTACTGGTATTGAAATAGATAGCAACAGAAAGTATCAGCTTTAAGAATATCACTGATTTAGGATGTTTCCATAAAGTGCTTTGGTTTTTGAAACAACTGTTGTCCAAGAGTGCAGTTCTTAAAAACAATAATGCAAAGTCCACAGGAATAATGAATTTGGTGGTGTAGGTAACCCACAGTACTCTTTCTGGTCTCATCATTCAGCCTGTATGATACAACTTTTGGTAAAACAATAAATAAATAAATTTTAATAAAGCTTGATTTCTCCCACATCATGATGAGATCGATTATTCTGTAGGTAATAAACTGTTGAGTCTTCTAAGAAGATGTACAATGCAATTGGCAAAGCTGCACAGGGAAATCCCAAGCATGATCATTTTTTGTCCAGTCCAAGTCCCTAGATTTTAGTATCCTAAGCCCCTCATTGATGGAGGGGAAACTACCCATAAATATCATGCGTGCTTTTGCTTACCAAGAGGAAATTATACTGGTATAGTGGTCTATAAAAGAAACAGGTATTTAAACTGTTTAGTATCAATGATAGCAATAAGTGACCTAAATTGCTGTGTGTCTGATCCTTGCTTCTCTTCTGTTGTTAGTTTTACAGAAATTAAGAGTTCAGAGTGTAAAATTTCTGTTTTAATTTCCATTCTTGTTCATGAGTCCTTTCGATGGTAATTCAGCATTTAGACAGCCTGCATCTCTCACTTGGCTGAAAGTTTCCACTCTGAAAACTAATATTCAAAAGACTTTTTAGAGCTATAGAGAGGTATCTACTTTCACTGCAATACACCAACAGAAATATATTTCCCTTCTTTTCCTGAAATCCTGAAACATGCTTTAAGCTGTCTCAAATTTTACAGATAAAGCAATATTTTACCAGAGGACTAGTAAGCAGTGAGTAGCTGCTACAGATTAAACTAATACGTGTATGACTAACACAGAAACAGTAGCTGAGCAGCATCATTTTTATTCTGTTTAGAATTTCTGTCAAATGAAAGCTATGTGCCTATCCCACAGTGCAGCTGGATATCTCTGTAATTAAGTAATTAAAAGTGCCTGGGTTTGTACTGAATTGGATAAACATAAAACCTGGCTTAGCTGTGAGGATGGTAGCAGGAAATACTTGGTGGTATATATGTAGTGGCAGCATCAAATTATCACTGCAGTTTTTGCTGTGATTTTTTCAATCCTAGCCAAAACTAGCACCTCAAAACAGTGATGAACATGAAGATGCATCAGGTTAAACTACAGAATGCAGCCATGATATCAAAGCCTCAAACTTTTTTTTCCCCAAGAATTCTTTATGTTTTGATTTAATTAATTTTATTTTACTCAACTGTTTAGCTTGAATCAGTATGTTTATCATCATTAAATTAAAACAGCATATCAATTTCAAATATATAATTAAAACAATTTCAGCTAAACTTGTAAAAATTCGGTGTGTGTGAAAACAGTTCTCTACTAAAAAAAAAAAAAAAAAGATTTTATTTATGCCTAACAGCCACTACAGCCACTATTATTTTTTTTTCCTTCATTATGTATCACATGGATTTGTAGTAGTTTAGGAAGATGTGAAAAATGTATACATATGATCAGATGCACAATCAAATATACTAAGTTACTATTCTAAGATAGTAACTAATGATTACTAATATGATGATTACTAATGTTGTATTAAGATCTCTCAATATTCATTTTTCCTGCAATCACATGCATTGTTTGCCTTCATTTCTAAACATTCCAGGCAGAATGTTGTTCAGTCTCTATGCTGTATATCGGTATTTGGAATCCAACTGGCTTAAGTCTAAAAATGCAGTATGGAAAACAATGAGAATTTTCAGAAGTACATAAATGAAACAACAAGATTCATGGTTTAATGCAGCAAAATACTGTAATTTACGTCTCATTTTGAAAGGACATTCTCATTGTAATTGACTTTCGTATTTTGAAAGATGCCTATGATGTGGTTGAGTTTTTAAGATAATGCTTATAGTATTTGTATGCAATGACAAACAATTTTCTTCAGGATTAAATCATCCATGCTTTAAAACAATTTATTTTGTACACTGTCAGTTGCTGAATTAGTTAACAGTATTGATTTTGTTGTAGGCAATGCCAAGACCCCATTCAGACAATATTTTATCCACTTTATACCTCAGATCTTTCTCAGAGTTTCATAGTAGTACGTGCATCACCAAGTTCAAGAGCAAGAATTCCATATACCCTCCTTTAGTACTCTCCCATCTGTGAATATTAATGGTTCCACAACAGTCTATTTGAAGCTGGCTGTAATGCCTAGTTACGAGGTGAGAAGATGATTTTTCTTCTCTACTTTGCTTTTTACTCAGCTGGAAAAGCCTCTTGCCCAGGGGCTGAGCATTGTACCAAATGAAGCTGTCCCCAAGTGCAAATCCTGGTAGAGTTCTTGAAGTTTTCCTAGACTCTAAGGACTTTTTATTATTTATTTATTTATATATATATATATATTTGAATTTAGGACAGGCTGCGAGTTCTGTGGAACAACAAATATGTGGGTTATACAGCTGCATTTACCCTAAATGAACCCTGAGCTCTTTTGAGAGTTCAGAAATACAGTTTGATGTGAACTGTGTTTGAAAGAGGATTAAATGATAACACATTTATTATAACACAACATTGTTTTCCAGACAATTTCTCACCTTTCAGTAGCAACTGTCTTGCCTCTGCTCAAGGAAGTCTGTGAGTCAAATTAAATATCATTCTAAGTGGGAAACAGAACTCTCCAACTTGGATTATGTCAGTAAGTTTGCACTGCATTGATGCCAGAAAAAAAATAGCTCCAGGTTTCTGTGAATTACTGCTAAAAATACTGGCTAGGCATTCACCTCAACCAAGGCAAACAAATAATGCCATAAACAGGAGGCTGGCCAACTGGGAGGGGGGTGTTTTGGCCAAGACTGGAAGGGCAAATCGGAGTGGGAGCCAAGTGACTCTGCCACTGAAGTGGAATGGAGTCATATACTTGACAACGTCTCACTGCCGAGAGAGTGGAGTATAAAGAACACACACACAAGATAACCACCTACTTTGTCATTTTAAAACTTAAAACAGCTGTTTCTAAAAGTCCTTTTAACTGCCTTCGTGGATTTAATTTAATATGTGAATGCAGAAGAAAAATACAAGCTTTTTGAATGAAAGAAATATGTAATATGAAATCTATTAAAGAAGATTCTTCAGTGAGAGGCTAGTAAAGTTCCCTTACATGTCTTAAATCAAGCCATGGCACATAATCAGTAAAACTATATCGTTTAAACAAAGTTCATAAGTTACAAGTGCACCCTTCCCCAGCTGCAGCCTATTAAGGCTTGTAACTTAATGCATACATCTTAGGGAAGCTGTTAAATTGGGCTCAGGCTAGCAAAGAGATACTGTTTAAATCTCTAGAAAAAAAAAAAAAAAGGCAGCAACTGGAGTGGGATCCAGCTGTTTTGAGGGAAGGTTTTATTGCTTCTCTTTTGATTTATTTTGCATATTTTTAAACATATAAATAATAGCTTTAGGAAAAAAAAGGTACAAATGTGAGTAGGCAATATCAATTAATTTTCCCATGATCTTACTATGCATTTATCATATATATTATGTTATGTATTAGCATGTTAGCAGTGATTTTGTTAGGATATTCTGGTCCATATGCTATACTATTCTGTTCTCCATGTATATGTACAAAAATAAAAAGCCCCATATCCTTACTAAACCTAATGAAATTAGGTATATTGTTAAATATATATAAAAACATTATCAAGTATCATGTACTGGGACACCAACAATATGCTGAGAGGACTTCAGGGGCATTTTTCCTTCTCCATGATGGATTTGGATGCTATATGAGTGAGCTGATCTAGCAGTGGACTACTAGGTGATTCTGTCTAAAACCCTTAAAAAGCACAAAAAGTAGCAAGATGTTGTTTCAGGAAAAGAAGATCTGATTGTGGGGTGAGATTCCACTTGTGAGAAGCAACATCTTTAATTGGCAATGGCTACCTTAAATCCAGCACTGACTGACAGTTCCTAGACTTCAAGGATTTGGAAAAAGAACAAAATAAAATTAAATAAATGAACTGGATGGCCTCCTCAAGAGCCATTCTGAACATGTTACCAAGTAAAGGAAGAAAGAAGAAGATGTTGGAGGCAAGCAGCTCAGAGAATGGTGTAGGCTTTGTGAACCATTGGTATGTTTGTAGTCACAGCAGATTTAGATGCAGCTAGGGAAAGGAAGGGTAGAGACTGGGAGGGTTTCACTGACACCACCGTTGGACTGAGGCAAAAAGTCAATCCCTGCAGCATTATGAATTGAGTAAGCAGGTTATCACTTGGAACAGAATGAGTAGACATACTAAAGTCAGGTGTTTTTAAGCTGATAGTCTGAAGACAACTGTTAATCATTGCCGAAGAGCTTGGCTTGGTCTACATTCTTATGTAGCATTACATGGGAAAATGATAAGAACCTTGGTATAATTTCAGCATCTGAATATAGCAATAAAGAATTATAAATTGGTCAATCTCCTGTGATAATCAGAAGTATAACTGATTCGCACAGGAATAGTATAGTAATAATAACATTAATCTAGAAAGGAAAAGACTGTTTGTTTGATAAAACTTTTAATCTTGTAATATTTCTCCAAGGCAACTGACTTACTCTGGCTATAGTGCACTTCAATTTAAAAGCTTGTATCAGAGAGCTAGTATGGTACCCACTGACAAATCTATTTCAATGTTAAATGAAGAAAAGTGAGCTGGGCTGATTCTACCAAAAATTATGGGCAGATCCCCATAAGTTAACATACTTTCTTATTAAAAACTCTACAGTCTAACCTGTCCATCTATTGCTGACCTGAAATCTTTGCTGGCAAAACGTGCAAAGGAAAATGTGCGATTTGTTGCTACCAGTAAAAAGAAATGGAGACACAGTGCTGTTCAGCTGATGTAAAATCACTTTGCTAAATGTTCACAAACCAACCAAGTAGCAATCCATCTAGGAACCATGAATTCAAGTCAGGGCTTAAAAAGACTTTCTGGAAGTACTTAGCTTTTTTCCAAGCTTTATCGTAACTCCTACCTGATACCATAATATTTTTTGATATGAAAACGAAGTTGTAATAAGGTCAGCATATGGATTAGACCAGTGCTGGGGTTAATTAGGTCTGCATGGTAGAAAGCATTATCTTTTTATCATGTTATCTGGGATGGAAGCTACATACAGCGCACAGTTCAGGGAAACACACACACCAAAAAGCAAACACAACTCTTGCAGTAGCATGGGTTGAGCACTGGGCTCCTTCTTCTTGCCTTCCTCCTCCATGTCTTTGCCTGTCCCATTCTTGCTGGAGCTGCCAGCCCCTCTGCAGCCCACTGTTCCCCGTCCCCCATCGGTGGGCTGGTGACAGGCCTGCACCACGGGGCCTTGCTCAGACCCCTGCTCTCTGCCAAAGATTGTTTACCACTATAAGGATAAAGCATTCTCATGGCAGGGAGGAACTTGTGAGAAACAAATTATCCCTGCTGTCTTGTTGCCAGGGCACCCAGCCATGATCTTGCATCTTTCCCAAATCCCATCATCTCTGCCTCTGCTGGGCAGATGCTAGCCCAGAAGGAGCACTGCTGCAGCAGGCACAGCACCACTCACTGTATTTGCTCCTGCAAGCTGCACCCAGGAGGGCAGGGACTTTTGAACATCTTGTCTCTCCCTGCTGCTGTTGAAGAAAGCCCTCTGTGAGACATTCCCAACAGAACAAAGTGTTGGGACAGTGCAAGCCAAGACCTCTAGGTTGGAATGGGAACAAAAAGTGTATGTGGTGCTGAGCAGTGATGAGCAGACTTGCTCTGACATCTTGCCCTAGCAAAACTCAGTCCTGTTGACATACTGAGTCACACCACATTGTGAAAAGGGTAGATGCTGCTGCAACAAAGTAGATCCTGAATGGACTTCATTCTTACTTTGTTCTTTCCAATAAGGTCTGAAAGTAATGCGTTTGTAAGAGATGTGGACGTGGTCCCATGGGGAAACATGAGACACTATGTTCTTTCTAGTCTAATACTTGCTTGCTGTATTTAAATCTGATTAAAAGTCAGAGATGGACACCACCTAGATCTAAAGATGACTTTTTGCTGAAGATAAAAAGAATGCATGTAAATTCTCATCTGACTTACAGACAAAGCACTATGAATGTCTGTCACCAGTCAGAATTAGTGGCACACACTCACAGCAACTTCAAGCCTGTATAGGTTAAATTTATATTAGAATGCCTTCAAAATTCTTTTCATACCTCAGAAAATCTAAAGTAGAAAAAAAAAAAAAAAACAAAACTACACGAATCCACTCGCACTTTTGTTTCTATTTAATCATCTCTCCCTCCCTTAGATCTGTGGGTGGTTACAAATGCATTGTCCAAGCAGCTTGTACATACACTTTCAATAAAAGCCTTGTCAGTAGACCTGCAGGAACTGGTTACCAGTGGAAACTTATGAAAGGGAATGCCCCTCTCCTCGAGCCCACCCCCCACACTGCACCCCGATCAAATTCTTTGTTCCTGTGATGTGTGTACATTCACAGACTGCTCCACGAGGTCCCAAGACTGCAACAGTAATACAAACCTACCCAGCAGCATACAAACCTCCTGCAGGGTGGCCTGAGAAACAGATGTCAGACTCCTAAGCTCTGGGACAGATCCTTATGCTACATTCACACAAGAGTAGCATCCTTCTACAAGAGTAAATCCAACTTAGTCCCAGGGAACTACTGGGTCAGCCTCTGACTTTTCAGTGTGGCTATGAGCATAAGAATCTGGCAAGTGGAGTTGTTTAATGCAGATGTACATGGGTTTTTCCCCTAGGTCCATCACTAGCCATGTCTTTAAGTCTTTATTCCTTTTACAGCAAGTTTAGAAGGCAACAGTTGAGGTCATCAGTATGAGACTGATTTTATTAACTCTAACAGAGCTGTTGACAAAAGAATGAAGTGGAGATTAAATAAATGTCTCTGCAGTGTGCCTCAGGTCACACGGGAGATTACAATTAGAAGTGAATGTTAAATAAATAAATAAATAAAACTCCCTTCTAAAAATCTAACATTGTTCCAGCATTGTTTGCATGTTAAATGATTGACTAGGTGATTCAGACTGAAATGACACCCAGCAAAATACTAATTTTACAATCAAATTGTTTATGTAGGACCAGATTTGGGGGCATGACATCAAGAGATCTCATTCACCTGTGAAGAAAACTGAGAACAATGGAATTTAACTATTGTTTCATTTGATCTGTTGAAGAGGGTTTTTTCCATTGTATGAAATCTGTGGATGTATTTTCTAAGAAATTACTAATTAAATAGCACTTTGTTCCATGCATAGCCCCACTCAAATCATAAATTCAAATTTAAATACTCTTATTTCCGTGATGTGAGTTGCATTGAACTCTGTTTCAAGGGATGCATCAGGCCAGTTTATTATGTGCCATCTACTGAAAGGTACTTCAGAACATTTCACAAGGGATAGTTTGTAAAATGAGAGAGAAAGAGAGAATAAAGTGTTTTGGCCAGGTTTAAAAAGTGCATCCATAGTCAAGTCTGATATGGGGGGGGGGGGGAGGGAAATCACATTCCATATACTTGCAGGAAAACATCTTATGTTTTAAGATTGCAATATTTGATATTTTGCAGTACTACAGTCAAGAAAGGTAATTTATAGGACAAACTAACCACAGAAAGAGAGTTGGCATAAAGTTTTCCAAAATTGTCAAGCAGTAAAGTTTTTACCATGTTATTAGAATGTAATTAAATATCCTAGGTAAAAGTTGTGAATCAGTTTTCTGAAATGCAAACTTAAAAAATAAGCAGCAACACTGCCTTCAAATAGGCAAGATAAAATAATGATAGTTTGTGGTATGCACACGAATACATGTACAAGCATGTTAATTACTTCTCTCTCTTAATTTGTTGGGTACAACAGACATTTGAATTAAATACACTCACTATCAGGGAAATAAAATCATTATCTTTGGTACTTACAGTCTTTAAAAACCAGGGCAGGGTCTCGATGAGGCAGAACTTGGGCAATTACAAGTTGCAGAGACTCCAAGGTTCTATCCATCTCTGCTCTGCTTTTCCAGAAAGCAGCCACAAGCTGCCCTCATGCCTGAGTCAGGCAAGTCCTGTACCAACTCTGGATTCCTGAGGAATCTCCCCACGTCTCCCAATCAGGCATTGCCTCAAACCCCACGACCCTCCGCAGGGTCCACCTCCCCGGACTGCTTATCTTTGCTGTATGCTGAGCTAATTAGCTGCAAAGGCAGGCTGACAGGCGCATTCCTACTCCTTCCTTCTGTTAAACACACCCACCTACAGGCCAGGGAGAGAAGCTAATCACCAGAAAGAAGTTTGTTTCATCGGTTTATTGGCGATGTGCTGAGGCAAAGACCTCTCTGGTTCATACCAAATGAATAAAGAGACTCTCTTGCTCACCCAAACCCTCAAATTATGGAAAAGATTGCAAATATAAGGAAATACTTATGTAAAGCTATACTAAACGTGATAGCCTGAAAGCAGCATGCAGGCTCTTGTTTGAAAACAACAAATTCGATAAAAAGTATGGTGTGTTTTTTTTTTCTTCCTGTAACTATGTAACTGGAGAAGAAGGATATTAATGGCAAATAGAAAATTAATCCGATTAGCAAAATTAAACTTGTGATATATTAGGTTAACCCAATTTGAATCTGGTTTCCTGAAAAGCAGTTTCCTTACTCCCTATACAATAAATGTATTAAAATACCAGTGAATTAAACTTTTTACATCTAAAAGGACCTGTGGGATATGCAGAGGTCTGAAGAGGCACTCCAATCAAGGCAAACACAGATGCAGTGGCAAAAGCTTGAAGCACGAATGTAAATACATTGCTGTCACACACATTTGTGTAAGAGTCATAAACTGTACAAAATAGTTGCTTTGCTCAGCTTACTTTTATTTCAATTCCAGTAAAGTCTTCTTTTTGATTTGGAAAAAATCCCAAAGTAAGGATGTGTGTTCTTTAATTACTGTACAGTCTTTCCCAAAGAAAAATTATTTTTTTCTTTTTTTCTTTTTAAAGATGCAGCAGTGGAAAACTGCTGGGCAACCTTTTATCTCCATCACTTGCAAGTTTCAGTACATACTGTTTCATTTATAGAGTGTGCGTTGCACAAGGTGTATCTACTCTTTATCTTCATGTTTTGTTTACAAATTAATGAACTAACATTGTGTTTGTTTACTAAAACATTTAAAACCCATTTTGTTATTACCCGCACATTCCTTGCTAGGTGAATTCGCTAAGATAATCAATAATGCTATTGTCTTAACCTCTGCATTTTCCCAAGTTCACTCTAAGAGAACTCTAAACTTCATCCCATGTGTAAACTTTGTGGCGACCTTTGATGACTTCAGATATTTCAGGAATTCTGCTGCTTTGAAAAAAAAAAAAAAAAAAAAAAAGGCTTAATAAAGATATATTAAGCTGTAACTCCCTCACTTACTCTACTCTCTGAAAAGTCTCGTCTGGCAGAGTAAATGAAAATGATAACTTACAGCCATCCATTAGAATACCTTTAAAAGAGTTAATGGATGCTTTAAAGGAACGTTTTGAAAATAAACAGCATGGATTTCCATCATTCCATCCTTTCTATTCTCATGGAGCACAATAAAACGGGACAGGCTTTGTATATTTTTGGAACCCATTACCAAGACAGACTTCAGGTCATGCACCAGAAAGAACTCACCCACTGTGAAAAGCTCTAAATTAGAAGCCAAAAAGTGTGTGCACATCTTATGCAAAGAGCTTCAACTGAAATCTCATTAAGCAGTCACTGAAACAACCCCTTAACAGATAAGAGTGTAGAAACATAAAAGTATGTTTTTTCCCTTTACATTTAAAATGGAAATAAAATTAAATTCAATTAGGCTGCTTTTCTGCCCGTGCTAAAAAGAGCTATTTGCATCAGGAAACAGCCCTACATACCTTGATAACAATCACATTTAAGATTTAATTGGACTTCCTTACTTCTGTCACCAGACCTTCCTGCAGCTTTGATGCTAAAAGAAACACTTATCTATTACATCTCTGCTCCGGCCTGCCATGCTTTTAAGAATGTATACCGCTGCTAGCTAAGACTAGTTTTTTTATTGTAAAAGCAAAAAGACAGAAGTTGAAAACTTCCAAAGCAGAGCATGCTGCAAGACAGGACAGAGGCTGTAATTCTCAATAGACTAAAAGCTGATTTTCAGTTAGGGTAAAGTAGAATATAGATAGTATCAGGTGTGAGTAAAAAATCAACCTCAAATCCAAACTTCCTCATTTCCCCAGCCAAGTAAAAGATTTAAAACGTTGCAAACTATGGGTTGATGACAAACTTTACCATGTCATACGTCTCTAGGAAGGCTCTTCACCTAAATCACAGATACATCAAGATACTTGTTTTTCTAGGTCTTCAGAGACCCAAAATAACATAAAAAAAAACATGGTAATATTTTTTAAAAAGAGAAGTTCAGAATGCTCACCACTTTATGTAAATTGTTAAATGAATTAGATTTATTGGTAACTGCACAGCCAAATTCAAAACCTGAGTGACTGCCAGATCTCTACAGCACTGACTTATTCCTTTTCTCTTATCTATAGATCTTTTCAAGATCTATACAAGATCCTGGAGTGAAAGGAAAAACAAGTAAGAATTGCTTGGTTCAAAGAATGTACATTATCATGTTGTTTGATGATCCTTGTACAGGTTCAAAAGAAATTTTAGAGTGTTAAAAGCTATCAGTTTTTATTTCCTTTTGATTTTTAATTAAATCAAACAAATATCTGTTTGTAACCTGAGGGCAGAATTTCACATTTAAATTTTATGTTGTAGGAACAAAGGAAAATTTTTAAAGAGGAATCCTCTGCACATCAGAAGATTCTTAATCTATACAAAAACAGTAAAATTGACCTAAAACAAGATACTGTTGGAAATACTGTACTTAAATGATCGTACCTAGTACTACTAATTTATTTTAAATCACAGTCGATATTTTTAACTAGGAACACAAAATAAAATCATGCAAACAAAACCAGAGGAACCAGCGTGATGTTTATTAGTTTCCAAAAATACACGGTATCGTTAAGAACTTTTTCCTCCACTGTATAAAAGGATGCTTGGTTATTAGGTAACTGTTTTAGCTGTATGTACTGTGAGTTTTCTCATGTTCGGTGGCAGCTATGATAAATTATCCCCAGAAACTAGCTGCATCCAAGCTTGACTTAATGTTGTGCATATTTTCTCGACGTTGTTTGGTATAAACGTTTGCCTCTCCTTTCTGTAGTCGTCGCCTCAGAGCAGACTTCTGCTGTTTTGTCAGCTGACGTTTTATCTTCCTTTTCACCAGTTCCTACAAATAAATAAACAATTCAGTATCAGAAGTTTTTGAACATCATTTAGTACTAACATTACCATAATGATACTGTATTCTCAGTACTAACATGAACATGTGGTAGTGAACCTGTCGAGAAGACCACCATGCGCTGAGCAGCTGGTGATCCACACCAGGGTTAACTCGAGTTTGCCCAGGCCTGCCCTGTGCTGTGCTGCCCATACTGTGTGGCCCCAGAACCCCCTGTGGGGCTGCACAAATCCCTTGGCCTGGGGCAAACTCAGCCAGCTTCTTGGGACAGAGGAGCCTGCAGGCAGCTTCCGCCTGGTTCCAGTGATTACCACTGCTCTGTGGTCTTGCCTTTATCTAACAGAGCAGAAAGAAGTTATAATAAGAACTTCACCTCTTCTCAACAGCAGAAATTGAGCAAGCAGAGTTGTTTCTTTGTAAGAAAATCATGTAATTATCTCAACTGAGTGAAAGGGGAGAACCTCTGCTACAGACAAGGTCTACAGTATAGCTATGTGGTTTGGAGTCAGGGTCAGGGCTCTAGCATTTGAAGGGGTGTACGATCACCTGTGCTATTTTTTTTTTCTTTTAGCGTTAGCTCTAATAAAAAGCATCTTAGGTGATATCTTGCAGAGTTTAGGTGCCTTTCATTCAGGAATCATAATGAACCAGTACTTTTCAGTGCAAAACATATGCCTTCAGCAAAAATGATAATGTCCTGTGCTTGGAGATTTGACAAACATCTTGTAAGTAGAAAAAGGACCAAGAGAGTTTGCTCCAGCACAAGGAGAGATCTCCTTGTCCTTATCACAACCCATGAATATTTTTTACATCATCATGTTTTCTCCCCCTTTTTCCACCTGAGGACAGGGCTAAGAGAAGCATGGAGGAGCTGAGGTACCTGCTGGTGCAAAATTACCCCACAATCTAGTAACATTTCTTTTGCATTTACCCCAATTTCTCTTGCCTTGTTTTTTGTTTATGATACTGTCAGCACATTAAGTAGTAAGTTGGTAGTTAAGTCAGGAACCAGAAAGAATTCTTTTGGCACTGTTTAAAAACTGCTGTGACTAATACAACTAAATTATGCAAATACAAGGTAGTAAATAAATCCAGGTACCCAATGCTGATTTCAGTAAGAATGCTGTAGTAATTACATAGTATTCACCTGAATAGTAGTTTCCTAAGCTTTACCACATGCAGGTTGACTATCAAAAATGTGAATAAAAAGAGTAGTATAAGATCTGTCTTTCTTTCCTCGGAAGCTTAGCAGAACTCAGTATTTAAACAAGAGCATTTTGGAAATTAAATCTGTGAATGCTCTTTAAAAATATTCCAGAAGAAATTCCTGAGGAAAGCTGGTAAGAACTAGTTTAAACTGGGCCACTGATGTTTTTCTTCTGTCAGTAAGACAATTGTCATCCTCTGCTTTTTATAGGCAGAGCTCTGAAAGAAGGCTTCTCTACTTCTCCCACTTCAGTGGACAGATGACTTCCTTCACAGTTCATACAAGGCTCGCTAGAAGAAACTTTGCAATACAAATACCAGATATTTTCACTATGCAAAAATGTAAATTCACAAAATACTACTGCTCAACCACAGCATGCAAGTCTCACTAGTCTCTCCATCATCCTAAGCCTGACTGTAAGCAAAATGAATAAACAAATCTATCATTTATTATTTAAATTTTTGCATAGTTTGCATTATTTCCTATAATTAAATTGCAGCAGTCCCTACAAAGATTTGTACAAGCACAACAAGACATTTTATTTTGTCTGGAATAGCTTATTGTCTGTAACTCATAAGGCTTTCTTTTTGGCACAGTCACCCAGCTATGACTGCACCTACTGCTATTACTGCTATTGTTTATACATGCCCATATGAATTCCTTCTGTGTGTTTAATCTGGAAACCTGCTTATGTTTTAATGTGTTTCTTCATTGAGAAAGCTATATAAACAACAGAGAAGTGCTAGAAGCAGTAACAGGCATTGGCTCTAAGCAGCTCAGTGGGTCTTACTGCAGTGCCTTTTGTGTTTTTCGTTTTGCAATCACGTTCTGATGTTACAAATAGCTCATCATGCATATCCTTTCTTTAGTTCTAGTATTCAAAAGTTCAAATAAGATTTAACAATGGGCAGAAACATTTTACTTAGCGTAAGAGCATATAAATGGAAAGATTACACAAAGTAAATTGACACAGGATGTTTATGTGGCTGAATCTCTTGAAAGCTGCTTCTGCTTTTATCTTTCTTTTAGAACAGAATATTAGGTACTTAAATGCCATTTGAATATTTTAACAAGTTCGATGTGTCTGCCTACAGAAAAAACATGTGTTTGCTAAACAATCAGGAAGGTTTCTACAGTGAGTGACCACTGCTACCACCTACTGGTGTACAGAAATATAATTTCAAATAGGGATCTATAGGCGATTCCAAAAGAAATCCTACACATTTAGGTTAGCAAACTGAAAGGGAAAAAATATGTATCGCATGGATCAGAAGCCAGGCGATTCCTAGCATTTATCCTAGCTCTTCTTTACTTCATTTCATAATTCAAGGCTAATTCTTTTTCTCCTTAATAAGGCACAAGGCCATGTCCTACAGTAAGAACAGGGATGACTAACAAAAGTCTCTCTTTCCTTCACACGAAGTCCTGTAAAAGTCTTACACAACTTGCAAACATGCTGTTCCCTAACACATTTATTTATGCATAAAACTGGCCTTTCTTCCATTTAAAATTTAGACACACTCTTTAAAATGTGATAGAGGTAGCCATACTGGATAGTATACTGAGTAGGGATGAAGAAAGATGTAAAATTCTGCCACAAAGTATTGATTTATGTAATGCTGAAAGTCAAATTCATATTGCCAAAGACACCATGACTACAATGAATTCATATCTATGTTTCAGAAATGTGGTAAGAGATGTGTTAAAAAGACAGATGAAAAAAGGCCAAGTTAAATCTTTACTCACGCATGCAAATTTAAAATACAAAAACATTAATTATGGGCAACAGAATTGATTTCTAGCAACAGAAATGAAATTAAAGTTGCTAATGCCGGAGTAGAGCTTTTGTGAAAGAGCAAAGAACAACACATGAAGTACAGCACTGGATATAATTCACTTGTAAACATGTAGAAAGCATCAGACCTATTTTCTGTGAACATGGAACTACAAACCAAAGATGTACATAGTAGTAATCAATTAAAGACAGTTACTGCTAACTACGTATTTGTAAAAATATCTTCAACAGCTACGTCCTAAGATGGTATCAGAGTAAACTAGACAGTAGCAGTAATAATTACCGGTGGAATGGTTGAACAGCTCCCAACACTGCTGGTTGACGTACTTTTAGTTCTTGTTCTGTGCTCCGCAATATGAACCATACTGTCTTCATTTCTAAAATATGTAAATTAATGTTTTATTCCATTCAGTGAGCATCATGTTTCAGTCATTTTTTTGATATACAATCAAAAGTGCTAGCAGAACATTTGAGTACTACAGAAAGAACATTTACATTTGAAATATTAACACTAGTTCAAAAAACACATTTTATGACAGGAAGGATTATAGTGCAATAGCCACATACATACTACACAAAGTAGTGTAAGAAAAAGAAGCTTCAGAACACTAAAAAGATTAATTCAGATTCTGTACATTGCCTAGGCGTAGAATTTCACGAAAAAGGAAAAATTCAAAAAGAAAACAGGGTATATGAACTTTATATATGCATTCAGGTACATGGGGAGCTTGCAAACTAATAGTTTGAATTTTATATAAGAAGGGGTTAGCTTAAAGGTAAGAAGGAATTTCCAAGTGTGTCAGTAAAGGCATTAAAAGCCACATGGTATGACGTTCAGTAAAATATATTTGAATAATATATTCCAAAGAGCTTGTTCTTGCTAATTTCAGCCGAATGAGGGGCAGAGGCTGAGAAAGAGCACTCTAATTATAAACTCACTTGTCAAAGCTACTTAGCAGCAGCAGCGTTTTAATATAAAAAAAACCTTTTACTCACATTATTACTAGAAATAAAGAAAAAAGAAGAAAATTTCACCACACCACTAGACAGTAAATATAAGTATTTACCTGTAAGGTCTCAATTCCTTATTTAAAGTTGACAAGTCAACCAGATCAGGGCATTCATCGTTGTCCTTATCACTGCTGCCCTCTGTCTGATTTTCAGCAGCATTGTCAGGTATTCTTTTGTGCTCAGAAAAACCAAGTGCACAACTCTCTGCATCTTCACTGGACTTCGAAAGCACAGGCTGCCCTTCAACCTTTTCTAAGGCTGAACTCAACTCTGACATACTCAGTCCTTGTGAATTTTCACTACTTTCTGTGGCTTCAGCATCTTCACTGTGATAACAAGTCTTCAGAGGTTCTGCTTTCAGAAACCACTTCATATATGAAGTCTGCATTGTTTTCTTTATCTTGGCTGAGGAAGTTGGCGTTACTTTCAGCATCTTCTACAAATTCCCTCTCCTCTGTTGTATGATCATCCTCATCAGAGCACTCTGGGAAAAGCAGCTCATCATCTTCCTGCATTTCCTTTGTATAACCACTGGCAGCAATCTCTATGTCAAGAGAACTCTCTCTCCTGAAAGAAATAGAAGTGAGCTTTCTTTTAATATATCAAATCATTATGCTGTATTTTGGATTAAAAATACTATCCAGTTAGACTATAATTACCATGCTATTAACAAAAAGAGTATACTCCATTGGAACATAGGTAACATATTACAGTGCAGGGCTTTGGGTAGTTAGCAGAATGTAGCCTGACAGAACCAGACTTTCATACAAGATGATTCCATCTTCATAATCAGCACTTACTGAAAGCAAACAATTTGATTTTAACAAATATAATACTTAAATTATGCTTGTGCAAACAGAACGATGAAGGACATGTTGACACACACACAGACAATTCCCCTTTGAGAAAGGGCTCAGAGTGATATAAAACCCTTTTAACTGAATCAGCTTTGCTCTTAAAATATGTGAGAAAATTGTTTGCTTTTCAAAAGGGACAAGCTACAGTAGGAAAATTTTGAAGATAATATTTGAAGAGGCGGTCACCACATGTACTAGCATTTTGAAAATTAAATTTAAAATTAAAAACTAAGTTAATACTTGATCCCCCAGGACTGTTAAATATGGTTTTAAGAGTCAGAGAAACTAATTCTGCGTCACCGTAACATTTACGGCATTTGGATGTATCTCCTTCCCCTAGCTGCAAGAGGTAAGACAAAGGAGACAGCAGATTTTAAGACGTGCTTCAGTTTTTGGAAACCACTTTTAGTAACTGCCAGTGAAGAAAGTATGTATCCTTTTTACTGTAAGAATGACAAAAATATTTCAAATTGGCTCTTTTTCCCCCTGTTCACTTCTAAAATCATCTCTCAGAGGCATCCATTTTTCTCAGAAAACCAACGTAACTACCATAACATGGGGGAATTACGAGTCAGCTGGCATTTTTTACCTGATATCTTGGAATGATGGGAAGAGCTCACTCTCATAGTTGAAGCATTTCTTAAAAAACTCCTTAATGCAGTTAACATCCCTGTCAAAATACCTGTTTAAAAAATACAGAATTGTAAAAATGCAATAATCAAGGAAATTAAGTCTACTGGTATGACAAACTTTTACTCTACTTTCTTGCCTTTTATTTGAATATTAATAACCATCAGTGACTCGAAGTGAGAAAGTACACGTGTAGGTATACATACATAAATGCAGATTATTTCTATTCATTTCTTAATTGAAAGAAATAATATTAACTGAGAAGCAATTAATTACACATTTATCCTAAGGAGATTTCTACTCATTCATGAAACAAATTGCATTTGTAATGTATGGTGAAAACAGTAGAAAAAGAATTTGAAGCAGGCTTATGAAAACAAATCATGGTTGACTATTTGTTGTTATCAGCACTTAACTGGTTTATTTTGCATACATCATTTGTACGTACCATTCAGCATTTGGATGTGATGTTGATATCATCTGAGGGAAATCAATCATAGTGACATGATCATCATTATCCAGTATGAGATTAAATTCATTGAAATCCCCATGAATCAAACCATGATTGCCAAGTTTTACAATTAGATCCATTAATTCACTGTAGACAGCGGCAGGGTCTTCGATGTGGTGTACTTGGCATCTGGAAAGTTAAATAAAAAAGAAAATATCCTGAACCCTGAAGGAATTAATTTAAAAATATAGACAAGGCATATGAGTTACATCTGAGAGAATGACAGGGTCACAATTTGAGTCGTAAGGGATCTCCAGAGGTTACTAGTCCAATACTCTGCTCATAGCTATGTCAATTCTGAGATTAGATGAGACTAATCAGAGCTCTACCAATGCGGGCTTGAAAGTTTCCAGGGATGGAAACATACTGTGCAATCTCCACCACACTGCCCTCATGGGGAGAAAGCTTCTCCTATCTCCAGGTTAAATCCCTCGTTTTAACTAAAGCCCTTTGTCTCTTGTACTCCTATCAAACACGATGGTTATGCTGCCTAATTTAAACAATGGATCAGCGAATTTTTATGTCTGGATTGTTTTAGGTAACTTAGGTCTTCTTGTATTCAAATGCCATTCAAATGTCTCACAAAAAAGTGTTTTCAAGACTAAGCTGGGGATAAGGCAAAGCCAAAAAAAAAAAAAAAAAAGCTTAAAGCACTCCAGAATATACTCCAGCATAAACTCCAGAATAAAAGCAAAGTATATGTTTTGCCCCAAAAGTGCGCAGAATAGACATCACCTTATTTTTACAAGCAGAATAAATAGGCAGCTGTCTTATTATACCAGGAGCTGTCAAGAAGCCGTCATTTACAGCTAATTTGTGATATATTTTGGCCTGAATGCAACACTGTAGTGTTATGAGAACATATCAGTTGCACATACAAACAAAACACAATGGAATTCAAGCAGCTCTGTAATAGGCTGCTGTTGAATATTTTCATATTAACAGCAAAATTAATTGGTGACATTTCTTATAGCCAGAGGTCTGTATCATAAAATATATCATTTGTTCTTTGAATTTGGAAGTCATCTAAACTGGTATCTTCTGAGATGCTGA
Organism: Anas platyrhynchos; assembly: GCF_047663525.1. Classification (NCBI taxonomy): domain Eukaryota; kingdom Metazoa; phylum Chordata; class Aves; order Anseriformes; family Anatidae; genus Anas; species Anas platyrhynchos. The sequence continues at coordinate 8,951,363 of NC_092610.1, forward strand.
TCACCTGAAATAATTTCTCATCTAGTACAGCATCTCCTTCAGGAAATGCTTAGTTAAAATTGCAGAACTGGGATAGCATGGTAAGCCTCACCTGCAATGCCCACATGTAACTTTAAAGCTTTCTGTCTACAGGACAGATGTGGAACTATTTAACAAAGGCGGGGAAATGGGATAGAATAAAGTCTTAAAAGGCACTTCTTCAATGTAACTCTTCAACTGTATACTTTGGGATTAATTACACTGAACCTTTGTTACTGTACATTATACAGAGTATCAAATAGCTATTTTGCATTCTGCTATGGAAACAAAACAAGCCATTCATTCACATACAAAATTCAACATTTTTTCATGTTTCTGGATGTTGAAAAACTGAAGAAAAGTAATCTTCCTTGAGCAAAAAACAGCGTTCAATGCACACAAATACATAAAATAAAAAATAAAACAAACAAAAAACAAACACCCCCCAAAAAAATCAACACAGAAGTTCTACAATGGCAACTGTACAAGTTGTAATCCTACCTGAATCTTTACCACAACATGGATCATGAACTGGAGCTCAGAACGTGGAGGATACACAACTCAATACTGAATATTTGATATACTGAATATATCAATATTGAATATCATTGAATAGATAACATATAGAACATAAAATTTCTGTGTAGAAAATGGTTGTAGCACTAACCTCTGTATCACATTGCTCCTCTGATGTATTCCGTACTTAAAAAAAAAAAAGTCTATTTCCACCAGTCTTTTTGGACAAAGAGAGTATGTTTTTAGTTTTCCTTCTCTCACCAATTTCTCCAAATATAATGAAGCAGAACCCTAGCTGTTCTGGGCCTGACTTTATTCATGCTTTATTCAGCATGATCAGAACTGACTCACACGATAAGGAAAAACGTCATCCCTGCTGTCTTACTGAACCTATCGTTGTTAGGGTTTCTGTAAAACAGACTTCAAGCTTCCAAACTTACTAAGGGTAGCCATCAAGGAGTTCCATAATAACTGCATGCCTGTTGTAGTCTACAGGTTTTGGAACAGGAAATCCTCTGTCATACAAAGCCTGGAAAGAGACAACATATTGAAAAAATAAAAGATAACCATTAAGAAAACATTACATACCTGACAAACTACAAATATAAGATAAGCAGTTAAGCACCATTGCGGAAGCAGCATCCTACACATTATTCAACTGCTAACTGTAAAAGTCAAATCATGTGCTTAAGGAGGAAGAGCAATCTGAACTTTCACTACTAACTATGCTTCTGTATTTTCCAGAGTTTAGTTATCCTGCAGGTGGCAGGAAAACACAACAGGATAGAAAAACAGCAGAATCGTATCTGGTCTGTTAGCTTAAGAAACCACCAGCAGATAATTGGGAATAGGGTGTTAGAAAAAGGTTCAACAGTTCTTGTAAATACAGTTTGGCCTGGTCAGGTAATCCACACTCAGTCTCAGTAAGGCAAAAGTTTCTTCTTAAATATTAATATCCAGTATTACACTACATTAAAGATTAACTAAAGGTAGGCCATAGTATTTTGTAGCTCTGTTAGCTTGCTCTAACCATATTTACCAAATCATTCACTTGATTCACAGAATGGCTCAGGTTGGAAGGAACCTTAAAGACCACCTGGTTCCACCCCTTCTGCCATGGGCAGGGACACCTCCACTAGACCAGGCTGCTGAAAGCCCCATCCATCCTGGCCTTGAACACCTCCAGGGATGGGGCATCCACAGCTTCTCTGGGCAGCCTATGCCAGTGCATCACCATCTTGAGCACAGAATTTCCTCCTAGTATCTAATCTCAATCTACCATTATTTTAATTTAAAACTGTTACTCCTTGTCCTATCACAACACTCCCTGAAAGAGTCCCTCCCCAGCTTACCAGTAGGCCCCCTTAAGTACTGCAGGCTGCTATTAGCATTCCCTTAAGCCTTCTCTTCTCCAAGCTAAATAACCCTGACTCTCAGCTTTTCTTCACAGGAGAGGTGCTTCACCCCTCTGATCACCTTTGTGGTCCTCCTCTGGGCCCACTCTAACAGCTCCACATACTTCTTGTGCTGGGGGCCCCAAACCTGGATGCAGCACTCCAAGTGGGGCCTCACAAGGGCAGAGCAGAGGGAGACAATCACCTCTCTCCACCTGCTGGCCACTCCTCTGTTGATGCAGCTCAGGAGGCTGCTGGCCTTCAGGTATGCAAACAAATACTTCTGGCTTATGTCAAGCTTTTCATCCACCAGAACATCCAAGTCCTTCTCTGCAGGGCTGCTCTCAGTGTGCTCTCCTCCCAGTTTGAAACTCATCGCTTACAGACCTAACAAATACTCTGTAATTATGTTTGTGGAAGTGATCCAAATTGACAAGACTAAAATACTAGTAGATACTTCACGAATTTTCCCTAGCATATAGTCTTTCCTAAGACAAGGTTAAGTGAAATGGTGATAGTTTATTCACTGCCTTTATTAAGACTCAGATGACTGGACAGCTTCACCTGAAATTTTATGGAAATTGCTTCAGTTCCATACGACTTCCATGGCAAAGTTTGATTTTGTCACTTGAAAGTATACAAAATGCATCAGCACTGTCATTCTCTGAAATGTATACTTTAAGTCCACTAAAAAAAACAAATAAAAAGCATACATCCTAACATATACTGCAAATATGAAGTGATGAGAAGATAATCTGAGAAGTACATTCCAGACTATTACATCGTTGTTAATATGGTGCAAACAACCACCTACCTTCATGTAGGCAAACTCTTTCATTGCTGCTAGCCGGGATAAATACAGCCATGACATTTTGTGCCTGTGCTTATGGTAGTCACGCTTATTTTTCAGGCTGCGAAAGGAAGTTCTTCCAAGCCTGTGCAATTTCATTGCAAACTGCTGCTCGTCTTCATTTGCAACAATATAAATATCTAGGAGAAAAAACAGCAGCACAGATCTGAGAAATAAATGGTATCTGACAGGTATATAATGCAACAGTGCAGTGAGAAATCGGTTACTTGACTTCTTGTAACTGCTATTTCTGGAATAGCAAAGTCTACTACACTTCTTTTAACAGAAAAGACAACCAAATTTGTATATTATGTATTACAAATCTGAACAAGAAGAAGTCATTGGTGAAGAGATTATGCTGCTCCACTAGTAGAATATCATAGAATCATTACGGTTGGAAAAGACCTCCAAGATCATCTGGTTGAACCATCCATCTGATCTGAAACATATTTCAGACTAGGGGATAAGAAGTAACTTAATGGCACACTAGAAAAGACTTCTCCTGACTGGACAGAAAACTCAAGGTACCTCTTACTTTAAAACAGTGTTAGCAATTGGCTATGTTTCATTTTTACCATTTGTCCCCAATAATCCTCTTTTTTTTTTTTCGTCATTTTTTAATGACAAAAGACATGCTGTGCCAAATTACAATCAACATATGAGCATGAGAAACCAAGATAGCACTCCAATAGTTTGGACTGTATATTACTTTTTTTTTTTTTTAGGTGGGATGAAACATTTGATGTTAATCTTTTTGACAGAAGGCTTCAAAATTCTTTGCAAGTCACAAGACAACTGTCACCTGTTTGCAAAATACCTTTTAAGGAACCATCCAAGAATTGTACAAAATGGTCAAAGTGGAACAACACTTGTGAAAAAAATCAGATGTAGTCAAGACTCACACAGAACTTGAAGTGACCATAAATTTTGGTGTTTGACAGATTAACTGATGTGACTATCCAAAGGTAAATTCACCAAGTTTCCAACAAATTAACAAAAATACAGACCCATTTCTTCTAAAAAAAAAAATTATATACTGAAAACACTTTTTTAAATTACCTGATTCTTTGCCAACACCCATCTGGTTTCCAACAGAACTGATGACTTGCCGGGAAGACAGAGTTCTCAAGGCAAGGTAATCATATCCTGCCTTAGTTAACCGATAGCCCTGGACAGCTAGGAAAAAATAATATACACAACATTTCATTCCATATTATGCATGTGTTTCTTTTAAAAGAAGTTTCATTTTGGTCTCTCTTTTTTTTTTTTCCTGCTTATGGTACACAACACTCAAATAGTATTTTCACTGTTGGCTAGTATCAACCCAACTTGACAGTAAGTTTAAATTCGTGCAAGCCTTTTGAAAACTAACTGGATAAAAAGTAGACATTTTGTTAGCCCCTTGGTAACGCAGGCAGTGACAATGGTTCAAGTTGCATAGGATTACTTTGAAAGATGATTACTTAGGAGACACGGCAAGGATTCAGGATTGTTTCAAAGACCTAAACCAAACCTTAATGGTCTGAAAAACGGAGACAAAAAGGAGATGAATTTCATGAAGACTCCCACATTGTGCTTGCAAAGCCAGATGCAAGTGCAAGACTAAAGGAAATCCAACGCTACTAACAGAATGGGACAGAATAAATACTACTTTAGTGATCGTTCCTGACCGGCTGAAGGTATAAGGCTTTTGCAGTCCGCTCCAGTTTGTCTGCTGTAAGACTGTAACACATTTGGGCTGATCCCTATGTGAACTTAAATACTACCTTAGCTAACAATTATTTATTTTATCCACGAATTTGGACGAACGAATCCATGAATTTCAGAAATCACCAACACCATTTGTTGCTGAAGGAGTTCACATTCCCCAGCTAGCCCCAAGGCGAGACGGGGCTCACAAACGCCCCGGATACCCGAATGACCAAGCTACCGCACTTCTGCGGCGCTGAAGAACCGGGAGGGCCGGGAGGAGGCTCCCAGCGCAGGCCCCACACTCACTTTTGGTCCGCTCGTAGGCCAGGAGCTTGTGCTTGGCCAGCTCCCGCAGCACCTTGTTGCAGCCGCCGTGCTTCAGGCTGGCGATGGGCGCCACCAGGCTGCCAGGCACGATCTCGTGGTTCTTCATGCCCATCTCCACCTGCCGGGGGGCGAGAGGGAACGGTCGGCGGCATCAGCGGGGAGGGGACGGGAGGGGAGGGGGGGGAGCTGCGCCTTCCCTTCCCTTCCCTTCCCTTCCCTTCCCTTCCCTTCCCTTCCCTTCCCTTCCCTTCCCTTCCCTTCCCTTCCCCTGTCCCCGTCCCGTCCCGTCTCACCGCGGTGAGCACCCTGAAGTGCTGCCCGCTGAGGTACCGCAGCACGGCCACGTTCAGCTTCCCCATGGCGGCCGCGCCCGCACCCCCCTCACAGGGCTGGCCGGCCTCACGCGGACGCACCGCGCATGCGCACGCCCCCCTCTCCCCTACCTCGCCCTACCGGCGGAGCTTGTTTTGGGTCCTGGCAGCTACATAGAGACGCGTGTCCTCCGATGTATCTTCGCATACCGAGCCGGTAGCAAAGTCACTTACAACTCAAAATAGAGACAAAACAAGCCTCTACGAATCGAGACAGAATAAGCCTTAAGGTGATGGCTTAACCCCTCGCTCTACTCTAAAAGAGTTAATGGGGTTGCATGTGTATCTGCCCAGACCGATCCAGTGGGAACACCACCCACGGCACCAGACACCCAGAGCGCTGCCCCCCGGCTGCAACTGCGCATGCGCGGCCACCGCCCACGGCCATGAGGGTGTGTGTGTGGGGGGGTGGAGGCTCCCAGTGCGCATGCGCCTGGCAGCCCCGCTCGGTGCGCACGCAGAGGGCAGTGGGGCGGGGCGGGGCGGTTCCAGACCCGGGGGTTGCGGGTTCGAGTCCCGGGGCGGACACGTTTCTTCGCCGTGACACCCCGTTATTGCCATAACTAATACCGGGGCCCAAAGAGGCAGAAATACAGCTGCAGCCATCCCATCCGTGTGTGGTTAGGTAGCAATACCTGGGAACAAATCATGTCTAACCTGCGGTGTGATGTTGCTCACGGAGGCTGGTTTTCCATTATATGTTATCACGGTTACCTCTGTCTGCACCGGTTAACGCGAAAACGCCCAGCAATGTTTCTCAGGCGCTCAAATTTTGCTCGAATTTTGCAAATTTTAGCTGACAGAGCTGCAGCTCGCGAACCGCTGCCTCTGGGGGGCGGCAGTGTTTTAGAGATGAAACTGAAGTGTTTTTTGGTGGTGGTTCCTTCCCCCTCCGTCCTGCAAGATGGCATGGCAGAGAAATTATTTTCTGGTTTCTCATGTAGGTCCTCGTGTAGTCCTTCTTATAAGCTGCCTATATGGACTAGTCTATAAAGTATTTCTGCTAGAAACATGAGGAATATGTGACTGCAACGTGAGTATCCAAATGAGGTAACTCCATGCAAAAAAAGGGGATGTTAACTCCCTGTATAATCAGCTAATTAAGAGGCTGGCTGTTTCAATATATGCATAATATAGTGGACAGTAAGGCTATCCAGAATTTATTTCTTGGCTCTTAAGGCATCTGGAAAGTTGAATTTGTGAAATCAGATCTTAAATTTCAGCATGAACAGACGAACAGTTCAAACAAACAAAAAAGCAAAAAACAAAATGTGATCTTAAAGTCAGAAGTTTAACCATGAAACTTCTCTAGAAGTCTGTACTGATGTAACTGTTAATAAGCACTGTAAAAAATACTGTTATTTTTGACTGGTCAGTATACTTCTAAGGACCTGGCTGACATCATGAAGAATACACATAAGTACATTCAAATTTTTGTATTTTTAAGCATTATAGGTTTCACCCATTTTATATGCATGCATGTATATGTGTATGTACATGAATGATCATTGTGGTGTCAGAAAAAACTCAGTGTTTATAAAGTTTTTCTAATGAATAGCAGAATCCATGCCAAGTGTACAAATGCTGCACATTCTCTTCTGCAAGGAGTTTTATAAATCCCCAAAAGCTGTAGGTTAGTGTAAGGTTTGAACAGTGCAGTTCATATAGTGGGCTCTTTCATAGTAGTTTTAGGAAACTACTGTTCTCAAGATAGATATGAATGCTTAGCAGTTTTATTGCTTCAGGTGTTCCGTTTCAAATGAAAATTAGTAATAAACCTAAAGGGAATAGATTGTGGGAGCGTTAAAGTTTATAGTTTAGGTAATTGCTAAGGTGTGTGAATTAGTAAAAAAAAAAAAAAAAAAAAGTAATTGCTGTATGTATAAAGAGCCCACAGTGGTGGCTCTATGTTACCTACATGTTTATATCTGGAATTTTAGATCAGCATTTGGCACTTGTCAAGGAAGTGTTTAGTCACTTCATGAGCCTTAGTTGGTGGTCAGACAGCTCCGTTTGCATTGGAGTTGAGGCTTGTCTGATACGTGTGAGGTCTAGCTGGGGTCTATTCCCCCATCGTAGCTGAAAACAGCCTCCAAAAGGCTGTAAAGCAGGGTAGTGGATATTTTTAGAGTGGATAACATGGGAACCTTTCAGCTTTAATTCAGTGATACAGAATATTTAACACTTAAGTCTTTCCTAAAATACTTACTAATTCAGCTTTTCAGATTCTTTTATTTGTTAAAAACTATAGGGCTTGCAAAGCACACCATTATTTTAATGCTCATGTTGAGCAGTATGTAAAGCTTAGTGCTCGTGCAGTACATTAGTGAGGTTTCTTTCCACACATGCAGGCTTCTCAGCTCTGCCTCATCGTGGTGGTACTGCTCTCATTAGTAGGGATAAACATAAAGTCTGAAAGGTTGGCTCGTTTGCTAAGCTAGTTAAGTTTCTTATGTTTGGTGAGAGACTTCCAACAAGTTCTATACACGGTAGTGTGTTTTTTAGACATTAAACATTTAACATTAAAGGCAGGTAACAGCCCCTTCCTGCAGACTGAGTGGTGCTAACTTAAGGTGTGTGGCAGTCAGAGGTGGGTACAAGTTGATGCCATGTGGTAAAATTGTATACATGTATATGCCATTGGCAGTTCTTCTGACTGGTTACTAAGGTTCTGTAAGCCAAATTCTATAATCATCAATCATCTGTTGTTTGCAAATGTCTTAAGGAGGGCAGTCATTTTTCTTTGTCATTGTGATAACTGCTTAGTTTTCAAAAAAGGAAGGAAAGACAGAGAGCTTTATTATTATTATTATTATTATTATTATTATTTGAATTTGAATTGCTGTCCAGCCAGAGACATGGGTGCAGAGGGAGTTTGTCTGTCAGATGCCATTTAGAGAGCTCTGGTACATAAATTAGAGTGGAGAGATCAGAATGAGCCTCGATACTACTTCATTTATTTGATCACAGTGTGGGGAGAATTGAGACTTTGAAGCCAGTTTCTATGTGTTCAGATGGAGAATAAAACCATGAGAAGAAAAAGAGTAGAGCTCTCTCCTGGGCATAGAAAACTGGCAGGCTGTGACAAAGCGAGAGCTCTCAAAACCTTCCTATCAAACCTCAAACTTGGACCTGTCATTTTCTGGATGGCCAGTTTCCTGCCAGCCCACCTATTAGGTCATTAGAGATTGGAGGTATGTCCCTTCTAGGCCCTGGGTAGACTACCAGAGGGGCAGTGTCTAGCATCAAATGAACCTAGCTGCTCATTTTTGAAGTAGTAAGGACCTAGTGTCAGAAACTGGTTTTGTTATTTGAGCCAGGTTCTACTGACTGCATATGATTGACTCCAAGCCTGGACAGATATTCTCTCCACTTGAATACGTCTTTTACCAGAGCATAACAATCAATTAACAATCAATTAACAATCGACCTCATCGCAGTCTACAACTTCCTAGTAAGGGGGTGTCGAGAGGAAGGAGACCTTTTCTCCATTAACACCAGCAACAGGACCCGCGGGAACGGGGTTAAGCTGAGGCAGGGGAAGTTTAGGCTTGACATCAGGAGGGGGTTCTTCACAGAGAGGGTGGTTGCACACTGGAACAGGCTCCCCAGGGAAGTGGTCACTGCACCGAGCCTGATTGAATTTAAGAAGAGATTGGACTGTGCACTTAGTCACATGGTCTGAACTTTTGGGTAGACCTGTGCGGTGTCAAGAGTTGGACTTGATGATCCTTAAGGGTCCCTTCCAACTCAGGATATTCTATGATTCTATGAATTTACGCTGACATACTTCTCAATTTTTATGTTTTTCCACCTGTAGATTGCATCTCACTGTAGGTTGCATTTTAGTCTCCTAATTTATTCCCTGATTTTTATTTTTATTTTTGTACCACCTCATTAGTGAATGTAGAAGAAAATGCATACTAGCTGGGCTGCATCCGGAAGTGCAAACCAAAGTGCTATAGATAGCATGAATGTAGGAAAAACACACTTCATTGTCTTAATGAAGAAAAATAAGCTTTAAACTGACTTTAAATATGTCATAAGACTTCATGGTATTAGAAAACATGCTAAAACAGGCTGAAAAAACTATTATGAATCTCTCGTTTTCCAATACATTCTTAGACCAAATCCTTTGAGATTCAGAGCTATTGTCCTCACTTTAATGTGACCTTCTTTAATGCAACCTTATAATACCTTGAATATACATCTCTATGAGCCTGTGATAATATTAAACAATCATAAAGTCAATTGTTTTATAACTATTACATTATGAATTCTTTGTGTTTGTGGTACACTGAAAATTTGTTCATTGATCTTTTGCTTAATTCTACAGATACTTTTCTTACTACAGCCTGCATACAGAATGTTCTTTAAATGAGCACAGAATGTGCTTCAGGTAATTTAAAGGCTTCCTGGCTATCTTAAAAATTATATTGATTTTCACCTTGAATATTCACCTGTCCTTTATTTTTAGAGATATACAGGGAATGTGGGAGGGGAAGTGCGCCTTTTCCCCTTTTTTTTTTTGTCACTCAGCACAAGGACAGTTATTGCCCAGCAATAACAGTATGTTCCATTTAGAGTCCAAAGCACTAATATCATTACTTTTTCTCTAGCTTTGATGTAAAAAAGATCCTGATTGTGGTTACAGAATCATAATCCTTCAGTATTTATTTTGAGGAGCTGTGAAGCCAACTTTTAACTGCCTTTGTATTCTACAGCTTTTTGTTTACAGCCTTTCTTCCTCTCTTTTTTCAATCTTATTTTTAGAAAAAATATAATAATGTTGCTGATAAGAGAAATGTAGCAGTCTTTCAGGCAAGTAAGAATAACCAGTATTAAACAAAAGGTAGAAAATCAGAAAACTATTGGCTAAAAGCTGCTATCTTGAAATGAGACTTGTTTGTTTTCAATAAGTAATTTTCTTATTTCTCTTCAAGAATGAAAGATTCTCAGTGAAAGCTAGTAGTTAAAATTAATATCCACTTGATGTGAAAATGGAACAAACATCAGAAGGACCAAGCATTTTGCTTGGCTAAAGAAACTGCAGTTCTCAAGGTAGGATAATAATTCTAAGTGAAAAATTTTCGTTTTTAAATACTTTTAATATTTCACTTTTAGAATTTGCATTTGCTTTCAAAAAGCAAATGTGGTTGGATTAGAAGGGTGTAAACTTGTACGTTCTCGTTTATTTTTAAAAGTGTTAACTTAGGATTTTTTTATTTTTATTTTTGAACAGAGGAGGAATTTATCTACGTTGGGAATTTGTTAATAGATAATTGATGTATACAATGGATATGCATATACCATTTGGATTTTTTTTCTACTGTAGCTTCACGCAATTTTTGGCATTGTAATCTTTCAAGATGTCAATGCTTCTTTATACATTTCATGCGCTTATATGTAAAGTATGTTTAAATAAGCCACTGTTTTCAGTAGATCCTGCTTTTTCAGTGAAACTCGCGTTTTGAATATTGTGGTTGTCAGAATTCTGAAGCAGCAATGCAATAAAAGAAGTTGTATAAGATCTTTTATATACAGAAACCTAGATGTACACTTTGCATATATGTACAAGTGCTTTTCTCTGGTTACAGTGTTTGCAGTCTAGTGCTAGTAATCTTTACTATGAAAGGACTTTCTATTTTTAATCCTTTAGATAATTTTTCTTTATAAAGAAATATAATTAAAAGTGACTTTATTGCGAACAGTTTTGAAGTGCTGAAATTACACATGCTGCCTATTTTTCAAAGCCTGTTACTGCTAATGAGTTTTTTATCATTATTCTGCAAAGAATGGTGATGTTATGAATTGGTATGTTATATTGTCAACAAGCATTGTTTTTGAAGAAAAGGTTTGAAGATATTCAAAACTATCACTGTTGCAACAAATCTATTGCTTTCTTTTAAATAGTTGCGCCATCCATTACAGTCCTTTGAATTCTGACAGTAATTCAGGCAAACAGGAGGAACCAAAGACCAGATGATGCTTGTGTAGCAGGCATTTTTCTGTTCATTGCCAAGTGCACAGTTCACTGTTCGGTCACCTGTGTCGGCTGGTTTAGTGCCTTTAATGCAGTTCTCTGCATGCTCCCTATTCTATAAAGCTTACTTGGGGACTTCAGACATGGCCTGTCTTATTATTCCCTAAGGAAGGGTAAGGCCTTTACTGTCCAGCTGGAAGGATCACTAATTAGAGCCCTTGCTTTGGCACAGAGTGTGTCAAGCCTGCAAGCCTTCCTGCTGGGATCAATGGCATTCATGTTTGCTTTCATGAATGCACAATGGACAGGGATCTTGGCAAAGAACTGCCTATTTAGCTTGTGCTGAGAAGCTGAGTCTTCACAACATTTTAAAGTAATTGTAGAGGTAGAAAGGGAGCTATAAGAATACACCCTTATTATTCTGCTCAAAAAAAAAAAAAAAAAAAAAAAGAAGAAAAGTATTCTCTCTAACGAGAATCCAATCCGCAGTCAAAACTCAGCATATATTTTTGCCCACGTAATGCTCGTAAAGAAATTTAGAGTCATTACTCCTCTATGCTTGCAACTTTCTGAGAATTTAGGATACATTTGTATTTTAACCATCTATAAAAATTTAAAACTTACCTTGCAGTAAATGCAAACTCTGTAAGCAATATGATTAATTCAGACTATGTGTGAGGTGTTGCCATTAATAAATAATGGTTATTGGCAGGGCAAATGCTTCATTTAATTCTTTCTTTTTTTCCTCTTTCCCTTTAGAGACAGGTATGTTTCTGCAAAGGGGGTAAGATTTTTAAAATGAGCTTGTTTTGGCATGTATTTTTCATGGAAATACAGACTTGGGTCTGTATTCTGGAGTGTCTCTTCAGGGGTCACCCAAATACACCATGAATATTATTTACCAGTAAAACAGCTTGACCGTGGCAACTGCCAGGTGCCCACCTAGCCTCCTCCAGCCTCCCACACCCTGTCCTTGACAGGGCAGGGTGGAAAAGCTCCTAACCTGTGATAAGAACATGGAAATCACCAATTACCATCATGGCCAAAAAACCCTTGACTGGGGACATCCAAGTGCCGTAGCAGGTCACCAACCAGTTCTTCGTGGATGGTGAGGGCCACATCCTGCTCCCCGTCCCCTTCCACCAGTTCTGAGTACTGGGTATCCAGAGAGCAACCAGTTTTGCCGCTAAAGACTGAGGCAAAGAAGGCATTGAGCACCTCCGCCTTTTCCTCATCTCTTGTAAGTTTCCCCCTGCATCCAGTAAAGGATGGAGATTCTTCCTAGTCCTCCTTTTGGTGTTGATGTATTTATAAAAGCGTTTTTTGTTATCTTTAACAGCAGTAGCCAGATTGAGCTCCAGATGAGCTTTGGCCTTCCTAATCTTGTCCCTGCACAGCCTCGCTACATCCTTATAGTCCTCCTTAGTGGCCTGCCCAATTTTCCAAAGATTATAAACCCTCTTTTTTTCCTAAGCTCAAGCCACAATTCTCTGTTGAGCCAGGCTGGTCTTCTTCCCCGCTGGCTCATCTTTGGGCGCATGGGAATAGACCGCTCCTGCGCCATTAGGATTTGCCTCTTAAAGAGCGCCCAGCCTTTCTGGACCCCTCTGCCCTTCAGAACCGCCTCCCATGGGACTCCACCAACTAGTGTCCTGAGCAGCCCAAAGTCAGCCCTCCGAAAGTCCAATACAGTGGTTTTACTGGTTCCCTTCCTGGCCCCGCCAAGAATAGTGAACTCCACCATTTCGTGGTCACTCTGCCCAAGACTGTTCCCGACAATCACATCCTCCACCAGTCCTTCTCTGTTTGTGAAGAGAAGGTCTAGCAGGGCACCACCCCTGGTAGGTTCACTAATCAGCTGCGTCAGGAAGCTATCTTCCACTTTCTCCAGAAACCTCCTAGACTGCTTCCTCTGGGCTGTGTTGTGCTTCCAGGATATGTCAGGGAAGTTGAAGTCCCCCACGAGTACAAGCGCCGACGATTTCGCAACTTCTGTCAGCTGCCTGTAGAACTCCTCATCCGTCTCCTCATCCTGGTTCGGCGGTCTATAGCAGACCCCGACCAGGACACTAGCCTTGTTGTCCCTGCCGATCCTAACCCAAAGGGACTCGATCTTGTCATTCCTAGCCTCGAGTTCTACAACATCGAAAGACTCTCTAATATAGAGAGCCACACCACCACCCCTTCTGTGCTGCCTGTCCCTTCTGAAGAGCCTATAGCCAGGCATCACAGCACTCCAGTCATGAGACTGGTCCCACCACGTTTCCGTGATGGCAACCAAGTCGTAGCCTGCCCGCTGCACGATGGCTTCCAGCTCCTCCTGTTTGTTACCCATGCTGCGTGCATTGGTGTAGATGCACTTCAGCTGGGCCTTTACCTTATCCTCCGGCCTTGCCATTGCTCCCCCTGGCACAGCCCCAACAGTCCTTGCTTCAGCCCCATCCCCCTTCTTACCTAGTTTAAAGCCCTATCAATGAGCCCCGCCAGCTCCTGGCCCAGGATCCTTTTTCCCCTAAAGGATAGGGACCCGTCTACGGCCATCAGACCAGGTGCTGAGTAAACTGCCCCATGGTCAAAAAACCCAAGATTTCTGCGTAGGCACCAGCCCCGGAGCCATGTGTTTAACAGGTGGGCTTTCCTTGTCCTCTCCGTACCCCTCCCTGTCAACGTAGGGATGGACGAAAATACTACCTGCACTCCTGCTCCGTCCACTAACCGTCCCAGCCCCCTAAAGTCTCTTTTGATAGCCTTCAGGCTTCTGTCATCAATGTCATCACTGCCCACCTGGACTATCAGGAGAGGATAACAATCAGAGGGGCGTACCAGGTTGGGGAGCTTCCTGGCAGCGTCCCTGACCCCGGCCCCAGGGAGGCAGCAGACTTCCCTACGGGTAGGGTCAGGCCGACAAATAGGGCCCTCTGTCCCCCTAAGGATAGAGTCTCCCACGACAATCACCCTTCTTTCTTTCTTGGTGGAGGCAGTCCTGATGCGTAGAGTCGACCTCCTCGCCCTAGGCATCCTCCTGGGAACACTTTCTATCTCTTCCTCAGTTGCTGGTCTCTCAATCTCCAGGGCCTCAAACCTGTTTTGTAAGGGCACCTGGGAAGGTGGGGCCGGAAGGGGAGGGCATCGCCTGCCATGTCGCGCAGGGACCTGTCTCCACTCCTCCTCAACTCCCAGATCCCCTCCCTCTGCCCGACGGCGACAGGGCAGGGGGTCCACCCCCATCTGGGGTGTCTCACCCCGGTACCTCTCCTTGAGGCCCTGCAGGGAGTTGCTCCAGGAGTCTATCTCCCGCTCACATTCCCTGATGGCCCTCAGCCTCTCCACCTCCTCCTTGAGCTCCGCCACCATGCGGATCAGGTCATCCACTTGCTCACATCTCACGCACGCAGTGTCTCTGCCTCCCGCCGACGGCAGCAGCAGGCTCTGACACTCCCTGCATCCGGTGACCTGAACCGCTGCATTCTTTAACGGGCAGTCGGTCTGGGTGTGTACCGACCTCCTGCAGAGCGCTCCGTGCCTTGTGGAGACCATTATCGCCTAGCTAAAGACCGTCGTTAAGAGGCGTTCGTGTGGGCGGGGGTTGCTCTCCTCCCTTCCTGCTCGCCCTGCCTGCGCGACCTGTTTGATTTCACAGTGGAGAAGATTTTAAAAATGACTAATCTAAGAAGAACAAAAGGCAGGCTGCAGCAGGGAAAAGGTAAAGTTGCTTTTGTACTTTGCAAGATGTGGTAAAGTATCAGCCTTTTAAGGCCAATAATAATTCAATTCTCTGATTAAAAAATGAAAGACGTGAGAGGAAATATGTGAATGAAAGGATTATGGATAATGTTGAGTTCTGCTGTGCTTCTGTTTTTAAAAGGCAACCAAAGTGCAATATCTTGTTACATTTCATGTGTGCTGGAAATGAAACAATACATTCTGGGATAGCTCAAGTTTCATATGAGAGAGAGATTTTTAATTTTAATTTTTATTATTATTATATATTTTTTGAGATAAAGGGGCTACATGAAACATTGTCAGGTTGTCAGGACTTGCATTTTAAAACAGAAGTGCATCAAGATTCTGTTCTGGGTCTTCTATGTTTTCTCTGAACTGTGAAGCGATAGACTAAGCAGTTCTCTTAATGCAGTAAAATTTAGTTTTGCATTGCATTTTGTGGATGCAAATGTAGTACTTTAGCACTGGCAGGTAATTGGTGAAAGAGACAGCTGCTGTCTTTCTCCTAACTTTGCTCTCCAATTTAAAATGCACTAGGTGAGTGGGTGAGTCATTTTTTTTTAAATAATTACTAACTTTTGACTCTGTTTTTAAAACCTTAAATATTCTCTCCTGTCTTTGGTAAGATTGTGGTTTTATTGTTGATATTGCTGATCATAGGACACCTGTGCTATTGCTACTATATATTTTTGCTCCACTGTGATGAAATTCTTGTTTGTACACGAAAGTAGCGTGTGAAGAGTTCCTCTTTCACTTGTGTGTGTGTTAGCTCCCTGTCAGATTTAACCCCCCCACCTTCCAAACCAGTAATTTGCCTTTCATGCCAAATGCTATGTGAAGTTACAGTGTTTGAGTGGTGATCACTCATGTGGGTAACATTGCCTGATTTTTCCTAATATGAGAAAATATCTGGATGCTATAATGTGCTGATTTTTAAAAGAGATACCAGAGAAGAGACCTTGTGCTCTGTATCTCTGTTGTGCTCTCATGCCATCATTGGGTGTGCACCCCTTCCCCCGTGTGCCCTCTGTTACGCACTCTCTTCATTTTACCTCTTGCTCACGTGCTGTCTCTCATTGTCTTGGCTCTTGCCTTTTCACTTGCTGTTCGTCAGTCTTCTGTATGCTCCTTTGTGTTCAGTCATGGGCACGTGCTCTCTTGCTCTGTCTTTCTCACACGTGCTTCTTCATGCTTAGTCTTGTGTGCTTGCCCAAGTCTTTTTCTTACACAGTCACATTGTCCCTCTTCATCTCTCATACCGTCTTGTGCTCTGGCTCACTCTACTTTATTGCTTCTTCCAAATTTCTCATTCACTTATACACTACGTACATCAGGTACGGAGGCATACACTACATCAGTTGTTTATTCTAAATAGTGGATATGTTGAACCCTTCTTTGTAACATGTTGCATGTTTTATGGCTAATCTGATGATCCATCAGTGAATGACAAACTGCTCCATTAATTGGATCATTAATACTAATCCAATATTAATGCTTGGTTTTGTTTACTTCCACTACTTTATTAATATTATTCTCATTTTGTTTTAGAAACTCCAAGTGGAAAATAAAAAATCAAGTATTAGAGAATTTAAGGTCTTTGGGATTTGCTAAATTCAGTTAAGAACTGATTTCATTATTAATTCCAATGTCCAATAAAAATTGAATCTCACTGGGCAGGGTTTAAAATTCTGGCAAGGGTATTATCCATACAACAGCCTAGTCTGTCAGTGGCTAAGCATGTTGCAGTGGAAAAACTGAAGTCATAGCTTCAGGTAGTACTGTAGTCCAGCAGAAGGAATTTAAAAAAAAATAAAAATTAGGACTGTAGGCCTACTGCTAGCTAATATTTATCGACCCTAGCCTTGGTTAAATGATGCAAACACTAAGCAAATGTTTTCAGTAATATGGTCTATCAGAATTCATTGGAACTTAGAACTGAAACGTAATTAAAGTCAAATATAAATTATTGAGAGCAAATAGTTTCAGGTTAAGGAGTTGAACAAAGATAAGCTAGTAACTACTTTCCTCCATGAGAAGGGATGATGTATGAAGAAATTACATATTTCCATTAACTTTTTGTGTGTTGCCTGCAGTCTGCTTTGGAGAACATACCAGTTCCTCAACCTGAACTTATATATCAAATTCCAGGTGTCAAACCAACAAGTAGATGTGTCAAAATGTTTGATTCCTGGGTTCTCAGTTAGAGGTTCTGAACCCTCTACAAAGAAAAATGGGCAGAAATAAATGGGTCATCTTGAAGTTGGGGACTAATAATGATGGAGAAGAAAAAGAAATTTAAGTAAGCAGAAAATGTGACAAAAAGAAGTGGCTATCTCTGAGAGAAAAACAAAACAAAACAAACAAAAAAAAAACAGGAATCTGTAGGTGCTGCTAAAAGACTTCATGTAGACCTTCACTCAGCTTGATGCAGAAAGTGGGCTTGTCCTACACATGTATGGAAGACTGGTGACACTGACTGTGTAGCTTTGTGTCAAGGAAGCTGCAGCATAGTCCTGACTGTACGTGATCGTCTCTAGCACAGAACACAATTATCAGATTCAGTTCAAAGAGAAATTCCAGACTTTGGTCAAACATACATTGAAGGTCAGCTTATGATTTTTTAATTATGTATTTTGTTTCCTAGAGATCATTATCATTATAGATGAAATGGCAAAAATTTTTATCAGTTTACTGAAAGCACAAGTAATACAGTTGTAGAGGCTAGTAATAACGTGAAAGAATGCAAAATTATTACACAAGTTTATATTTCAAAGAATCATTCCTGATTCTGTTTCTTATACAGGAATATCAAAGAATGGCATTCATTCAATTGAAATGAGAGTGCACTATAGCAGTTTCCAAATATTAAGATTGCTGGAGGGAACTCCTGTAACAATAAGTATATATCTTCCAACATACTTAGGTATGCACAGCAGAAACCGATGCCATTTACAACAAAGTGTATTGGTTCTTTTCTTTGTAATCGTCTGTCACTTCTTGTCTGGTAGTAACATGCATTATTCATTGATAATAATTTATATTTGTTATAGTTTTTGAATTTTATAGAGGTTTTCCTCATTATTGAAACATTATGTACACAGATTTTGTTAAACTTGGAACTTAGAAAATGGAAAGAAGTGGTTTCAAGTAGAGTATTTGGAAGATCATAAGAATGTGGATGAAGAACTTCATGCTTCTTGTCATCTTAAATGAATTTTATTATTTAAGTTCCTCTTTGGCTGTATATAATTGCTTTATAAATATTAAAGTGTCTAATAATCACTAATATTGAAACTGTGAAGGTTTACAGATATCTTCAAGGCAAAAATGGCAGGGAGAGTAACATTTTTAGCTAGACCAATACAGTTAAAAAAAAAAAACAGGCAAACTTTTGGATATGAAGCCATTTTCTGGCACCTACGCAAAAAGACACTTAAATAAGGCATGAAATAAATTCTCTTATGTTCCTGCAAGATTGAGAACTGTTGCAAAACTTTCATAACGAGTTATAATGTAGTTCAGAAACATCTGTCAGTGCTGTTGGTCTAAATTTCTTGATACTTTTAACATCCATTAATAACTTTTTTTCCATTTAATAACTTTTTTTTTCTCTCTAGATTTATAGTTTAAAGAAAAAAAATAGCCTATCACACAGAAATAGTTTCCTATTAAAACTTTATTAACAATATATCTTCTTATTAACACTCTTATTTAAAGAAAAGCAGACACTATATATATATATGTTTATATATATGTTTTTATATATATATATATATATATATATATATAAACAGTAATGACAAAAGAGCCTCACAACATTTACATCCATATCTTTGTTTTTTTCTTCTTCCTCTTCTTCTGAATGTTTGTGTAGAGTCTGCTTCCAAAGAAAAAATGTTGATGGCTTTATTTCCTCTTTCACATAAAAGGAATATTTAATGCAAGAGGCTATCACTGAAAATTGCAGGTTCTGACCATCTCCTAAATTCCTGGTTTTATGCGTGTCTGAGTATTAAAAAGAGTAGCCACTGGGTGGCTGCTGTGGTTGAGAGAATAATGAAATTCTTTGTAATGGTTATAGCATGACATTCTCTTTCAGAGTAAAGAGTGCTGTAGTGGATGAAGATCTTCATTTTCTTCTGTTATGGATTGTCCTATCATATAAAAGAATGCGTTTTATGTGATATAAAAGTATCTTTAAAAATGTATTGGAACTCTGAGAACCCACTTGCAAGAATCTAAATGATTTTCACTTCATTCTTGAACACGGCTAAGTGCTTTAGTTGTTATTACTGAATATGATTTCATCCTGTAATTAAGTAATTCAGTGTGAGGCTAATAAAAGTTGTGTTTTGCAATTTGTGCATAAGAACAACAGAAAATATCATGAGAATCACCTTGACTAATTTTAAATTAATGAAATAACATTATCTTTAATGCTTTCCTGAAAGCAATTTGCAAATTATGTTAAAAAAAACAAACAAACAAACAAAAACATAATGGGAAAGAGTAGTTTGGGGGTTAAATAGTAATTAGTAAGATTAGAATAGTAAGACGGAAATAAAGGATCAGTGCCTTAAAAGATGTCAGGGTAAAAACTTCCATTCTCTAGAAGGACATTCTTTCACTTAAAAAGAAAATTTTGGGTGTCTAGTATGGAGGGGGACAGTAAGCTGGTAACAATGTCACTACTAGCAAAGACTGGTACTTGGAACAAATGACAATTATTTGCTGTAACGAGTAATTGCCCAAGATTAGGAAAGGTGCTGGGGCTATATGGGTGAAATTATTTTAATCCCCTTAATAAATAAATAAATAAATAAAAGTTAAAAAAGAAACAAAAATCACTTCAAGATTCATTTAGAATACCTGACTACAAGGTAACATTCAACGAAATCAAGCTCTTCATGATGGATAGATTCCACTGCAATAGTGTAATCTTCAAATTGAGAGTGGAAAAATAGTAAAAGAAAGTGTCAAAAATGAGACTTCGGAAGAAGTAATGAATTCTTTTAAACTAACTTAGTACTTAAGAAGAATTAAAAAAAGAAAATGGCAAATGTAGTAAAAATAGCAAAAGAGTAATAGGAGAAGTGGCAAGGGAAAAAGGAAGATATAAATACTGATAATAGGGATAACCAGATATGTAACTCCATTGAAGAATGGATTTGATTATTAATTAGTTGTGGTTAGCATGCCACTATAGAGGTGTTCGTGTGGAATGGGGGAAGTCTCATAGACATAGGAACATATGTCTAGACATAGGAACTTGATCTGCTTGAACCCCAGCTCTATAGGTTAACTAACGAAAGTAATTACAAAAATTAAGATGATGTTCAGAGAAAATAGAAAGGAAGCTAAGATGTGTGGTCAATAACATTGTTTCTTGAGTCAGTGAAGTCTGGAAGAGATACTAAGGAATTTCTGATGAGGTAGTTTTTGGAAACTGTAGATCTCTCTAACAGTATTAAAGGGAAAAAAGTAGATAGGAGTGTTCACTCTAGTCATATATGACATTTTAGCTTTCTAAATATGGATTATGGGGAAAAAAATGGTAGTAATAATCCAAGAGCCTAGGTACTGACATTCAACCAGTATCTTCATTGATTTCTTTGCCATGACAAATCTGATATTGAGGATTAAGAAAAATTTTAGGAAAAAACAAAAGAACTTTAGATCCTATGATTCTTCATTGATTTGCTTTAACTTAAATGGGTAAACAGGAAGAGATCTTTAATGCCCTTGGTTTTTAAAGGGCAAACTCAGAGAAATTAAATATTTACAAATACAACACTGAGGAGCCCAAATACTCAAAAGTGAGACATAAATTCAACATGAAAATTTGTTTTTGTTCCCAGAAATGTAGGTTGAAAGAGGGCCTGCAGCTGTCTGAAGAGTACTGACTTCCAAAAGGGTAGTAAGGAAAGAGGATGTGAGAATCCCAGAATCATAGAATGGTTTGGTTTGGAAGGTACCTTAAAGATAATTGAGTTCCAAGCCCCCTGACAAGGGCAGGGACACCTCCCTGGTGCCCAAGGACCAGGTTGCCCAAGGACCCATCCAGCCTGGCCTTGAATACTTCCAGGGGTGGGGAAGTGTTCCACATCTTCTCTGTGGGTAAGTGCATCCACAGCTTCTCTGGGCAACCTGTTGCTGTACCTCTCCACCCTCAGAGCAAATAATTTCTTCTTTATATCTAAACTAAGCCTCCCCTCTTTAGGTTACTCCTTGCCTGTAAAGCAATTCCGTGTTTCTCTTAGATAAACATTATTTTACCTAAAGTTACTTAGTAATGCACCAGGAATTTATTCAAAATAGTATATTGCTTTTTGTGTGTACTAATATTTCTAAATAATTTAAAATTTATGTACTTCCTTGCAGTAAACTTACGTTTTGTCTTCTAATCTTTTCTAAATGAAACATATTTGGTAAGGTGTCACTCTCAGCTCTGTTTCCAAGCAAGTGTTGGAAATAGGTGGAGAATTCATTCAAAATTTTAGTAAACTGCACCAATTTTGTGATTCTGGAGATGAATGAGGTTAACATTATTTAAGAGAGAACATGGTGAAAGCAGTATTGGACCATTTGCATGGAATTGCTGAAGTGCCTAAATTCTCCATACAGATAAGAATGTTTGAAATTGAATGGTTTTCACACATGCCAAATAGTGTATGCATGACTTCCCTGCTTAAATGCTTTATGCTTCCTGAAATTTGGTGACTTGTTGCCTCTTCAGGTGTAGGTAGAATATGTGTTGTTCTAAGACATTAGAAAACAAGAAGAGAAATTATTTTTGTTGCCCTTATTTCCTTTGTTGGGGAAAGGGGCATAGGTCAGTAAGATTCTGAACAACTGAAATGTTAAAGCTTGTGGGCGTTGCAAAAAAATGACTACATATATAAGTCTTTGCAACTGTTTGGAGCTGCTTTTATGAAAATGGTAATATACAATGAGAAGTAGTCCATGGAAACTAGTGCCTAGAACAAAAAGCCAATGTATTTTTTCTTTATTATATAATGTTCAATTATATGTGCCTGATAGCCATCCTGTGCAAAGAACATATCAAGAGCTTTAAACAAAATCTGATTATAGTTATATTCAAAGCTATTAGAATTGATTTCAGAAAAGCTCTCCATAACATTTACAGAGCCATTTGCAATTCTGGCTATAGCGGTGGGGGGGGCGAGGGGACAAAGAGATTGTGGTCTCCTAGAGTACACAAACCTTTACAAAATCTTTTCTTACTCTTTGCTCCTATGAATCTCTGTGGTCAGTAATTCTGAGAAATTCCTTTGTTACTATTAAGATGGCCAATCCTTTCAGTTCTCTGAAGTACACTTGTCTAAAGCTAAACCCATAAGTATAGACTATGTTAGAGGGAGGACTGCCATTTGTCTGGAAAATAGGAATTAAACCTGTGTTATCCTCATTGCGTTCTGTTAGGGTTTCTAGAAAAGATAGAAACTGCAAACAATTCAGCTTGATTTCCATATCTGTGTGGACATACAACAGGTCAGGTGCTTGGTAATTCCTTATTTTGTAGCTCAACCGTGCATACGAGAGAAACTGACTTCTTACCAAGAGACACAAATGCATGATGTATCTAACTTCAAAACTGCTCACTCAGAATTAATTTGCTGTTTGCTAAGAAATGTGCAGATGCATATGGAGTTCTTTGTCTTTTTTTTTTCCTTTCAGTGCCATGAGCACTAGGTTAATTGAGGTGCTGGGTACTATCATTTAAATGTTAAAATTGCATTGTGGTTATCTTCTTCAACAAAGATATGTGCCTTGATGTAATAAACTTGGCATGATATTTAATTGTTTGTAATAAGTGTGGTAAAATCACGGTCATTCATATTTTACAAAATCACAGAATCATCTAGGTTGGAAGAGGACTCCAGTATCACCTATTCCAACCTCTGACCTAACACTAACAAGTCCTCCACTAAACCATATCACTAAGCTCTACATCTAAACGTCATTTAAAGATTTGTTACAGAAAATGTCCAGTGCCAATCCATTAAAAAAAAAAAAAGTAATAAAAAGGTGTGCTTGTATATATATGTAATTAATAGTGGAATTTTAATTTGCAAGTGTAATTATGCAAATACCCAAAATATATTTGAAGGCTTTAAACTTATGCTGGCTTCGTATTTTTATAGCAAACTTTAATCTGAAAATAGACACAGCTCACAGCCTGTTAATAAAAATATATCAGTAATATCAGTATTAATTTATCTTCAATCCATCCATGATTCTTTTTAATTTTATTGTCCACTTCCCATCCCACAGTTAGAAAGACATAGTCTAGAAATGAAAAATTGAAAACAAGTGGTCTGGAAATTAAAAGTTGTGCTTAGATTGATCATAGCAACTATTAAAGAAGTTTCCTATTATTGTTTTTAAGACGTTCATGAAAATTTTAACTTCCATGTTTAAGGTTTCCATGATTTGTCTACTGTAGCATGCAGTAGGCAAGCAAGCATATTGTCCTTATCATTCTGCTTTCTCCTGAATAGGCAGAAGGCACGGTACAAAAACATACCTGGTACAAAAGGCTTGACAAGCAGAGATAAAACAAGGCACTTACAAAGTTATAAGTTGAGAAAAGTGGTATTGCAGTAAACTGACTGCTCCACCTGATCCTCCTGTGCACATCGGATTACTTGCAAACTAGCTGGATGCAGACGTTCTGTGTCTGAAGAAACAGATTGTTCTACCATTCTCTGAATTTGTATTGACCATGTCTTTCATCTTCATTTTATGACGAGATCAGTTGACTGGACTTAAAAAGGTCTAGGAGCTAATGATTTACCTTGAAGGCTTTCCATCATAGCTGTTTTTTTCCTGGTGGCTACAGCCTGTTGCCTTTTTTTTTTTTTTTTTTTTTACTGCTTATAGTGAATTGAGCGTCCCGCCCTAGAAGTGAAGAATGGGAGATAGTTAGAGAAAGAATGAAGTGATAAACTGTTCCCTCCTTGTCACATTCATCCTGGTTTCCTAATAAGGGACTTTTTAAAATTGAGCCTTGCGCTACTGTGCATCAGGAAGAGATCTAAGCAACCAAGAGGTGACATACATAGAAGTTTGCTGTGGTAAGTGGAAAGTTTAAATTCGTGATTTAAACTTTCTGGCTCAGCTCTGGCCAGCAGCCAGAACCTTTTGGAGCTGGCCGGAGCTAGCTCTGCTCTGACATGAGGCAGCTGCTGGGCTCTGCTCACCCCTGCAGCCAAACCTTTACCATGTGTACCCAGTACACAAAGCTTGGCTGGAATGCTACAGTACAGTTCCAACAATTCATAGAATCACAGAATGGTTTGGATTGGAAGGGCCCTTAAAACCACCTGGTTCCACCCCTTCTGCCATGGGCAGGGACACCTCCCACCAGACCAGGTTGCTCAAAGTCCCATCCAGCCTGGCCTTGGGCACTGCCAGGGATGGGGCACCCACAGCTCCTCTGGGCAGCCTGTGCCACTGCCTCACCACCCTCATAGTGGGTGAAATTTGTTTAATGCACTTCTTCACAGATTTAGTCTTAATTTCTGACTCTGGGATTAAAGCTACAGCTGCCTAGAGGAGCCTGCTAAAAATTGATCAAGGGAACTGTCATCATCTTTCTTTTTCTCTTATGAAGTATGTATTTCTGTATGGACACCATTGGCACACAGAGATGAGGTAGGAATGGAGCACAGATGTGTTAAAACTTCAATTAAAAGCAAATTTCAAGCCTTAGGAGAGGTGATACTTTGGGATAGGGTGCGTGTGTTTTTCTTTCTTTGTTTTTCATGAAAAGCAGATAAAAACACTCATATCCTTATGGACAGTACTTAATAAGTTTATCTTTTTATTTGACGTGAGGGTATGGAACTGGATTTAAGTTTTTTTTTGACCCATACAAGTGACTGGAAATTTTGGTACAGTTGCCAGAGACAACATCTGATTTTTTCACTGGTCTCTATTGCAAATTATATTTCCATCAGAGTACTTTTCATGACGAATTGTTCATGAAAATGATTTCAGGAGGTAGAGCACCTGCTGAAGTCCTGCATTGCATATTAATGTAAAGGCGACAGGTCTTGCAATTCTTGTGTGATGTTCAACTCTGGCAACATGCAAACTGCTTTTTGTTAATGAATTGTGCTAAGTAATGCTTTACTCTTTTATGTATGTAATTATTAATATGTAAATTACCAATGCAGGTTGGCAGTTTGGCAGAGCAAGACCTTTTTATAGTTTGTCTTGTTTAGACTGAAGAAAATCAGAGGCAGTTATGGAAAAAAAAGGAAAATGGCTGAAATATATAGTTGCAATAGTTGTAAGCTGTGAGTAGGCATGAAACATTAGTTAAAATACATTAAATGTTTACTTAGTCAAATAGTGACTTCAGTCATGCAACAGAATGGTTCCCTGCTAGTTCAATAAATCTAATGAGGCAAAGCAGTACCTTTCCTGATGTTACTGGTTTACAGCCATTCAAAGGATACTACAGTGAGCAAATGGCTACTTCATTTCTTGATGCCAAGGACATTTAGCATAGCTAATGAGGGACCAAGACAAAAAAAGCTGTAAATTATTTTTGACGATTGGAGCTCCTGGATTAGTGAAAAACTAAGAGTTAAATCTCGGTGTCTGTTGCAGGAAATCTGTGCTTTTGGGTCTGTTCTTGTTTTAAATATTTATTGCCATATGAAATCAGGCTATGTCTAGCAAAAACATTGGAAGACTTGCAGAGAAGCAGGATCCAGAAAGATTAAAAATTTGGGCAAGTGCTTGGGTTATTGAAAGACCAAAGCAAATTTTGTCTGTAGACTTTCAGACTTTGGAAAGAGTTCAGTTACTTTTTGTTTGTGATTGCTATTTTCTGTCTCTTAATGAAATAAAATAGAAATCCATGTGTTCATATGAGATGTTAATTTGCATGTAATTATGAGAAATAATGATTCAGAACACTTCGAATCAAAAACAGTGATAGGATTCAAGTTTCCATAAAAATATCATCTTTAAGTGGTAGTTTTAATTCCAGGTTCTTTGCATTTCAATATGAAATATAAGACTTTACATCAGAGATTTTACATTACTTTACAAGCTATGTAACAAGTTGTAATAAAAACTTCCCATTTAAAAAAAAAAAAAAAGAAAGAAAAAAAAGAAAAAATAAAGATAACCAGCTGATGCATTGCCTGAGTACATATTTTCTCAGCCATTTGCCTCATTTTATGTACAGCTTAATATGTATTTTCTCTCTACTTTGTCTATAAATATATATTTTCATATCCATAAGAATATACTCATGTTCTTAGTAAATGAAGGCATGCTTTCAATAAATTGAATGTCCAGCTGGCTGAAGATTTAAACAGAAAAAGGATACAAGAAGATATTTGGTAGATAAACATGTTCTTGTTTAGTCTTTTTTGATACTGATTGTTTAGAACTCTGAGTGCTTGCTTATGCTAGCTTTGGGCTGTTCTTCAAAAAGTCAATCAGCACAGTCTAAATGGTGGCTTTGATCTTTGTTTTTATATTTGTTTTAAGAGACTAAAAGACACGAAATTTGTGATTACATGGTTTGTGAGATCATCCCCCCCTCCACACATTATCCACAGATGGTTTAAGGGGACTAAAGAAAGGCTGCCCGCCTGAGGTTTTGACATCTTCATTATAGTCCCAGCAGGCTACTTTATAAACATCAGCATTTTTGCAGTTGTTCTTGCAGGTGCTTAAAGGAGATTGTGGCCTTTCACCTAGCATAATCAGCTTCCTTTTATTTCACAACATTTACTATTCCTTTGCATAGCCTTATTGTTTTTACACAGTGCTCTTAAAGGAAAACTTAACGAATTATTCCAACACCTGCTTGCCACAAGGCAAACACTGATCTTCATGTTAGTCCTATGAGAGCTTACCACAGCCTCCCTAAGGCACATTTATCATGCAACTAGACGTCATCAGTCTCTGAAGGAATGTGATAGTGACTTGCTTACTTTCTTCACATCGTGTGTCATCTGCACTGTGCAAAATTTACATTTCTAAACTTTGTATTTTATAGTTCAGTAAATAATAAAACCAAATTTTACAGACTTTTGGCAGAATATTTCTTAGGTCCAAATCCTTACATTTTAAATCACCTAAATTATGCTTGCTGCATTTGTCTGTTGCTTTTATGCATATCATTTTCCCATGTTTCTAGTTATGCTTCTCTATGCTTTGGATAAGTGGATAAGTATGATAATCAAAGTTTGTTTGTAATTTAAAATATTTATCAGCATGAAGAGTGATGCAATCCATTTTTTCCAGATGTGCCAACCTATGCAAAATAATTCTGTTGATCAGTGAGGATTCCTGATTATGTTCAGTGAAGGAAGATAAATGAGAAAATGCTGATTCTTGGATCACTTCTGATTCAGAGATAATAAAAGACTTTTGAAACTTTTTTGTCTGTATAGCGACTGATTCATAGGCAGCCCTGTAATAAAACAGCAAGACCTTACCATCTCATGGGTGGGTTTTTTTTAGCTGTATAGATGAAATATGCTTATGTGGTTTCAAATGAATAGGCAATTGTCTCCACTAGAACTTGCAATGACTTGAACCTCTCTGTAGAGTCTCAGTAGGGAAGACAGATTTTGAAACGTAAATAATCAAGCAGGAGATCGGGTTTGATTTCACAAGCCAGTATTGTGGTCTCTGTGTTTGTAAGTAGTGTATTTGTTAAATGGTAAAATTAAATGCTTGGTTAGTTTGTTTTGTTGTATTAGAGAGCATGAACAGAACAACTGAGGCAGGTTTTGCTCTGTTTCTGCGTATGAGACAATTATAGCAATTTGTAAGAAATGTCAAGCTTGAAAGTGTTTGCTTACTTGTTAATAGCAGGTGATGCTCGTAAGTTATGCATCGTAGAAAAGGTGGACAACACTGTTGCACACTGTATTGGGGGGGTGGGGTGAGAGAGTGGTTGTGGTGTTTGGCTGCCTAGCACAGTAGAACCACCACACACACACACAGATTTAAGGTTGCACGATAAAGTGGGCTTCTTTATCTAGCTGTCTCTGAGCATACATATTTTAACACATAAACATGCTTTTCCATGAGAGTCATCAGGGGTTACAGGTGATTTCAAGGAACTCAGAAATGTGCTGTATGAGAATAACGCCAGAGGGATCATTCTGTTCAGAGAAAATTTAAGAGCAGGAGGTCTAGAATTTAATCCCTAACTAGAAAGTAGAAAATAAAACATTAGATACTGCAGACTGTAGGTCAACTTTTGTACAGCAAGAACAAGAAAGGTGGATGGCTTGAGAACTTCATTTTTAGCGACAGACTTGTCTAATCAAGAAGTCAACAAAGTGACAAAAACAGGAAAAATAGAACAAATGGAATGTACTTAAAATAACATGATTTTGAGAACAGCAACAACAACAACCAAAAAAAAAAACCACAAAACACAAAAATGTGAAAGAAATTATTTAATTGCCAGTGCTAGAATAATATACAAGAATTAGATTTGTTTATTTATCTGCTTAATAACAAACTAACTAGAGAAAAAAACTAACTGAGAGAAGGAATGTTTAGCAAATTTGTTTCTCTGATGAATGAACAGGGCTATAGCCCTGGTAATGGAAGTGCTCAGCATTGCTTTTTTTCAAAGTTCAGCTTTGAATTTTAACTGAATTACTCTGGCCAAGCCCCCAGATAGTTGATCCCCAGTGTCTCAAAAGCTACAAATGAACATGATCAGAGATCTAGAAATCTTTATCTGCTAGGTACAAGTGAATGAATTGCAGCTGCTTAGTCCAAGAAGTTTAGAAAAACTCTGAATATTTAGAAACATAGATATTTGACCATAAAAAAGTCTGCTACACAGAGAAAGGTGTCCATTTCAGATTTGGGCAATGTATTTTAAGATATGTAACAGATATAAACTGAAAGAAAGAACTTCAGACAACACTTCAGGAGAAAAAAAAATATATATATAAAAGTAATGGAATCATACAGGAATGGGCTACATGTGTCCATGAGTTTTTAGAGTTTTTCCTACCAGAATTCTAGAAATATCATTGTCAGGACTATCTAGAGATACAGCTTTTCCTGTCATAGTGCTGAGAAATGAAGCATGTGAAATGCTGAGGTCTCTTTTAGTGTAATGTGAATAAGTAAGTGGCCTAAACCAGAATGTTTTCTAACTAGAAAAACTTTTTTTTTTCCCTTGAAACAAAATTGTTTCCATCTTTGTGAAGCCATAGGAATAATAATAATAATAAACGAAAAAAAATCAAAAATTCAAAAAATTCAAAAGTTCAAATTGTAGTATACCAATATTGGATGTGTAATTCCCCAAACTCAGTCATATCATTTGAACCCAGGACAGTGTAGCAAACTAAGTGAGTTGATTCTTGTGAATTGTTTGTTCATTGTTTGATTTGTTGGTTATTTTTTAAAATGACTTCAAGCTTTGGAAGTCAAGATTAGAGTCTTGGTTAAGTTATGAAAACAGGTTTCAAAAGTGATTTGAGAGGAAGTGTGGTCATGACAAGTTGCAAATTTTATTTTTATTTTTATTTTTATTTTTTATTCATCTTGCTTTATTAAATGTTTCATTTTCTTGCTTGAATTCATGTCTGTGTGCAATAATATCACAACATAATTCAGTTTTAAATTTAAGTAGTTTCATGTTACTGCTGTCCTTGTATTTTATGTAACAACTCCCTCTTTGCTAAGAAGGTTGTTGAATTAAAAACATTAACAACAGAGAAATGACACACCTCCACATTGCAAAAAGTAAAGAATATCTGTAGAAATCCTGAACTTGAGTTGTTTGTCCTGTACCCATACCATGAGTGACAAAAGAAAATATGCCATTCAATATGCAGAATTCAAGAATGGCTGACCCTTTGTGTAAATAGGACCTCTTTATTCAGGCCTCCAGAAATGTAAATACACTTAACCATGAGCAGAAAATAGATTTGCTATTCTGAAGTTTGAAGTGGCCCTTAGCATATCGCTCACATTGTTGAATTTTAGTTATTAGCTATAAAATTTAAGCTTTGTAGCATGATTAACACAAAAGGTGCCATCTACTGCAAGGCATAAAACTAATTCCTAGTTGCTGCCATGATAGAATAAGGGATGATAGAATAAGGGATTGATCAGTGAGATTCTTGAAGACAAGTACTGTGGGAAGAATTATTTTTTCATGCATATACGTGTTTGTACATGCACACACACACAAATTTATCATGAAAAGGATGCTTATATTTTCTGAAGCAAAGGATTGTTTGGAAGTATTTATTTTCTCTTAAAAAAAAAGCTCAATATGAATTTGAAATGGCTGTATAACTGGCATAATTCAGCAGTAGTCTCAGTTTTAAGAGAATATAATTCTTGCCTTTAAGAATATAATTACATTTTCAGTCAAAATAAAACTGAGTGCATGTGTAGAGTTTAGAAACAAACAATTTTGTTTTAAAATCTTTATTATGAAAGCTTTGTTAGCAGTTTCCTGGTTGAAATTGTAGCAATATTTTCAATTAAAACAGGATTCAAATCTTACTGTTTCGTGCTTCAATGACATTTGACAGGAAATCCAAAGTTCCAACATGCTAGATCTTCAGAAGTGTAATGTATTTTCCAGTTAAATTTATTTTTAGTAAACTATTTTCTCTATTAGAAGAAAAAAAATTCTTCTGTAGAAGTTCACAGTGAACTCACTTGTGGATTTGTGGAGGTCTGGCATAAAATCTCATGCATATCCGTATTCATGTATTTCAGGTAATCACAAAACAAGCTATAACCACATTAATAAGCCAGTAGCCATTACTTTGCATGTGCAGAACCTTTTAGAAAGGTCTTTGGAGAAAGTTGTTGCTAAGGCCTTCCCTTCTGCCCACTGCCAGGACCACAGCTGCAGAGATGTCTCAGATGGTTTCCAGGAGGCTGGCCCTGGAACAGTGCTCTCCTGCTTTTGCAGGATGCTCTTTTCTAAGCCAATTTAAAATGTGGCTACAACCTTTTCTGCTGAGAGTTCGAGACATCATCCTCTTTTGCTTCTTAGTCTCTTATACCAGGTAGCCTATAATTCCCTGGAAATGGGAGTAATAACTCTCTTCATGGCAGACTAGCTGAGATTTACTCAGACCCTGCTGTTTGAACAGCTACTGAGGCCTCCCACAGTGTGAAAAGTGCATCTCTGCTTGCACAGTGTGTGACTGCCATTTGTGTTTCCATCCATGTTTTATCCTCTTCTTCCTTCACTTATGGCCTCTGTTGCTTTACAGACTTGGGAGAAGATGGCAAGAATAGTTAAAAGAAGGGAATTTCAGGCAAGGTAAGTTGTATTTATTAACTCAGAGGAATGCTGCGTTTCTTAAAAGAAGAGCATTAGTTACTGCTTTCACAAGGGATGGCCTAGCAATTGCACCAGCGTCCTATGCCAGGCAATAAGACCTTCAGAAAGGATAGTTTCTGAGACAAATTGGGAGGTGTAGGAAGACACTAGCTCAGTATTTGTAAATCGTTGTACTCAGACTAGTTGTTCACTGGGGAAAATACTGAGTAGAACCGAAAGACAAGGATTAGATTGCCTTCTGCTTCCAAGACTGCAAGTAATAATGTCATTAAATGGACTTGTGAGGAAAAGTTGATGTTAAGTTACATAACAAGGTTCAGGTAAAGCTTTCCACAAGAAGTTTATAGAAAAGAATATGCTAAGCAGATGCTGTTAGTATGAAGTATTAGTTGTGGTGGTGATGGGTGAAGATTCGTGAAGAATGACTGAGAGAAATGAAGCAGAAACAAAGCTTATTTTTATATTGATGACTACAAATATTTAATGATTGTTATTCCATTCCTTCCCCAAAATGTTTTCAAAAAACTAAAGCAAGCTATGGTTCTCAGTTTCTTCTAGATGATGATGATGATTTGATGAGGAGAGCCAAAACTTTTAAGATTTTGACTTTAAATCAAAGATCAAGAAACTTCCTGGAAATGAAGAAAAAGGAGGAGGAAAACTAAGAGATATTAAGAGACACAAAATGCAACAGGGAAAGATATATTGAATTTTCTGTGCAAGCATAAATTCTTCCTAATTAACGTAAATGTATTAGAAAACGCACTAAGCAACAGTATTTGTATAATAAATACTGCTATTCTTAAGCATTTTTGTTAATAACAGAAGTAAAACAAAATTCTGTGGTAACAGAGTAGAAGAAATGAAGCTACAGAAATAATAAATTTCCCTTTTAATTAGTTATACATGTATTGGTGTGGAGTAAAGAAGAGAGCATTGCAAGTTGGATTTTTTTTTCCCATAACTTTATCATTTCGGTTTATAACTGAAGGCATATGTCCTTTACGCACCGGCTTCCTCTTTTGTGTGTTCTGTGTTACTATGTTGCTGTTTTTAAAATGAAGGTATGTTTATCTGGAAATGCTTGAAAAGTAACAGTACATTTGAATAAAATTGAGTAGTATATTCCAGGGGAATTTTCTTCAACAGTACAAAGAGACTGTTTCCAGCAAAAAAAAGTTGAGAAATGAGATTGAACTATCATGTCAGTTGATGTCTGTGCAGAGTGAATCTGCTTATTCTGTGTAAATGACTGCAGAGGTAAGGTTTTCCAAGTTAGGACAGCATGATAGAATCAAACTCTTTTCAGCTGATGGGGTAATATAAAAACAAAAGCCTACCTCATTCAGATTAGTTTTAAAAGATAAAGCTTGAAGTGCACAATTGTAGAGCAGATTCTCACTGTCTAATTCAGTGGTGAAATCACAAGACTAGCATGTTGGGACTTCCCAATTATCTTTCCACATGCACCTTGTCATGGCCAGCCTAGGTGGCAGTTCCATGAGCAACTCTGCCTTTGGAGCCAGCTGGGGAAGTGTCCTGAGAAGGGACTGTGCAGATAAGATGCTTCATCTTCTGGCATGCTGTGGTACAGAGTTTCCTGTTACACATTCACCATACATGCTCAGTGCATACTGTTAACAAGATTTAGAGATTTCAGTACCTACAAAGTGCCTACACTTTATTTTATGTAATAAATTTATCTAGCAATAGCTCTGATTTGGTAAAGTGTTTATATTTAATTAGTATTAATTAATATAAACTAGATTATTTTTAAAATGTACATTATAATTGAAGTAGATGGGAAAGTATGTAACAGTGAAATCTTGTGACATTCTCTTGACAGAGCAGTGAACTTTTTCATGATTTGCTGAATCATTGTATTTTCAGTTCTGTCCTGACACAGCAATATTCTGAGGCTGATTATCATTACAGCTACTGCTGGTAAGCACAGACTTGGAACTTGTGGTTCTGTGGCATAGATGACTGCGGGAGTGATATGAAGGACCTGTTCCCTTTTTGTTGCTCATTTCTAGTAATTATGGCTCAAAAAAAATTCTGTTCTTTCCAACAGGAAAAAAGACAGATGTACCCTTCATTCCTTTTCATTCCTTTTTAGTGATATCTAAAAAGAAATTCAGTACTCTGCAGTAAAGTGACTGTGGACTGTTACTGTTTTGTCAAGTTCTAGTAATTCTTTGGCTTGACCCTTTCAAATATTCATAATAAGTGTTTTTGTTTGTTTGTTTGGTAGTTATTATTTTGCATATACATGTATGTTGATGTTTTATTTTTTAAATATCAGGAAAGCATATAAGTTTTTGGTCGTATTCCTGTTTCAGCTTTTTGCATTTTACAAGGTGAAGGTGAAACTTTAGTAAGGTAGAACACACTTTGATTTAGAAGATATCTAGGTTCTACAAAATGCATAGTGTCTGTTTATTGAAAGATGGAGTGTAAGCCTTCATTTTGCTTCCAGCTGTCTTATGATGAGACTGTCTTCAAAACAGTGATTTGCTGGCTGAGCTGACAGGAGACATAAACATGCATAATTATTAATGAATAATTAATAGAGATAAATGCACACATAATTATCTGTAATCTGTTCTTTGAACATGGATCCTGCTTATAACTGAAAATAACCACCCACCTTCCCTAGAGTGTCATAATCAGTTATTTATGGTGCTAGTAGAGAAGGACATACAGTGCCTTGGGTTATAGTAACACTTATAGTGGGTGGCTGTGATATAATATTTATTAGTACCTTGTGATTTTCACTGTGACAGAGAGGAAATTCAAATGGGTCTCTTAATACTTTCTGGATTACCCAATATTCCAGAGGTAGTGGGGATGGAGAGGTGTCATAAAATATGATTATTCCTATCCAGGTTACTCTACAAGCTGTATCATATAGCTCTGTTGTTAACATTTTATCAGCTACTGTGGCCTTAAAACTAAAAATTCACATCAAAGCACTGGTTGCATATACTATCTCCTGTGAATTTTTATTTAACTTTTTTTGTTGCTATTGGCTTGATGGCTTATGTTTATACCAAAGTGTTACTGCTATAGGTGTCAAACAGCACACTGCAGTTGGCCCTTTCTAACACAAGAGAGTATGCTGGCTTCTTCTTCAGAAGAAGCGTTTCCATGAAGCAAGTGGGTCCCTTCCAACTCAAGATATTCTATGATTCTATGATTCTAAGTCAGTAAATGTCCATATCAGAACTTTGCCCTCTTGCTAATTGTGCATACAGACTTATCCATCCAGACCAGTTTACGTAGCAATTTTCAAAGATTTCTGCTGGTTTCTTTTAGTTACAGATTTTATTTTCATTGTAGCTGATTATTCTAATCATAAAAACTTCCTATTGCTTTTTCTCCATACACATATTCAGTCTGAAACATAATGCTTTTTCCATATTAATGCATTAATTTCTATATTAATGCATAAATGTCTCGAACAGCTGAATATATAAATAAAAAAAAAAAACATTTTTTTTTTTCTCCCTAAGAATGACTTTGGAAATGAAAAAGTGACTAATACTCAGATTCAAGATTGCCAGCTAAAGAAAGCTCAATTATCTCTACCTCTCTGACAGAAGCCATTTTAAACTGATCAGTGTGAATGCCGACATCCAAATGTACTCATTTAAAACATCTACTTGTTCATCCTAAAACTATATTTAAACTTTTTGTTTTGTGTATTATACTAGTAGTTCTAGTGATCTTACAGATTTTTGTTTGTTTGTTTATTTACTTTTTTGCTCCTCAGCTGTATGTGTATTAAATATCTGGAATTGTCAGACAAAATTTTCCGATTAAATTCAATGCAAAGACTAAGCAAGTAGGATCACAATTTAGTGTTTTTATCTCTAAAACAAAGAAACTTTCTCCTCTGTAAATATGTAAGTATAATGATTCATATGGGAATGACATCCATTATCTTAGTCAACATTTCACATATGACAGAAGAACAAAATTATTATCAAGGCTAATTGCTTTTTATTTAAAGAGATACACCTAAATATTTATATCAGTACTTACCTCCTGATTCTCTGCTGTTGTTTTATAAATGTATGTAGTTATGAAAACAACAAATAAAGCTGTTTTCTAGAATATATACAATCATAAGTGCGTAATTCCCAGTATACTATAAGGTCTTTTAATTTTGTTTTATTGTTGTCAAATACCACATATGTTTTGAAATCCAATAGCAGAAATGTCAAATTCTAAAGCAACTTTGCAAATTCATGGTTTCACTTTTGGTTTGTTTTACTGGGGTACCCTAATATTTCTTTTAACTAAATGAAGAATCTATTTATCAAAATACATACACTAGCTGAAGGATACCTTACATAAATACTAATGGCATCTGAGAGGGCTTTTTTTTTTGCCTATGTTATTGTTGCTTTGTTTAAATTAGTCAGAGCTATTTAAATTATTTTGAACTGGTAGTAGCATAAAATAGGCCATAACTTGAACGAGTGTGTGCTATGGCAAAATCACAGCCTTTGAAGACTGTGACACATTTTTTCAGCATATACATCCATCTGGAAAACTGGGGTCAATCCTTTATGAATTATAAATGAAAGCAGCTTTAAGTTTGTACAAGATCTACAGCTGTACTGAACGGAAGTTAAATCACTCTCACTGATCTGAAGGAGCCTTGCAGATGGTTTATGCCATCCTGCTATAAACAAAATCTTGTTTTTCATCCAGGAGGAAAAAAGTCAAGCTGTTTTCTTTGTAAACAGATGGAATCAGTTCAGTAAGGTTGGAAGCAACCAACCGCTTAGTTCCACCTCTGCAACAGAAGATTGGAAAAGAAAAAAATTGTAATCTAGGCTTCTCAACAAATAGGCATGTACTTAAACTTTTTCTTTAAAACAAATCTGCTAAATTTAGGTGTAAATGTAAGGAGAAAATAGTTTCTAATGTTCAATATTCAAAATCTTCTGTGCCTGCCATAGCTGTCGATAATATGTCTTAGAACCTTTTAAGCTTATGTACAGGTCACACACAATTAATTATAACAGTGCAAAATGAATCCTGAGTAAAGGATATTAAACTTTTGAAATGTGCTTCTTTGAAACTGTACCTGAAGCAGGTGCTGCTTGTAAAGCTATGTGTAGTATCACAGGTGAATGATCAGTTGTGGGACTGAAATTTACCAATTTCAGCATTAGTTTAGGCAGCCAGGCCTTTTGTAAATTCTACTTTCCAATGTTTTGGGGTACTTTGTGCCGCTTAAAAATCAGAACCATCTGTCATTTAGTTCCTTTGTCTGTGATCTCTGTGAATTGTTAGTGGTTTCTTTCTTAATGATGAAGATGAAAACCAAAAAAAATCCTCTTTCATATAGTCATGCAAATGCTTATTCTGGTCATAGACAGTGATAGGAGAAAGCCACAAAAACACCTACAAAGCCAACACCTACAAGCTATTGTCTGTTGCCTTAGTGCACAGTTGATCACTTATAGTAAAGAGTTACTTTGATCTCTCTGACAAATAGAAGATTATCCAAAATTCCTGCCAAATTGGACTTATTTTTTTCTTCTCTACTTTATCTCACATCTCATAGAGTTGCAGACTATTTTAGTTTGGAAGTGACCTCTAGCAGTCATCTTGTCCAACCTGCTGTTCAAGCAGTGCCGGCCACAGCAGGCTGCCCAGGACCATGCCCAGTCAGCTTTTGAAGATCTCCAAGGAAGGAGACCCCACAATCTCTCAGGACAACCTGTGCCAGTGCTCTGTCACCTGTACAGCAGAGGGGGAATATTACTTTTGGTCTGCACCAGCCTTGTCCCTAAGTTTGACTGTTTTGCTCTGAAAATTAGTGTGTCATTCAAAAATATATAACTTGCTTCATTTACAGTGACAGTCAGTAGATAGAGAACACGTGATGCTGAACAGAAAGTAAAGAAGCAACAGCATGTAGGTATTATGTCAGTGTCACAAGGGAGCAGATAATGCAGGAAACTGGGAGGACAGTGTACAAAGAATTTTCCATGCAGATTTTTTTCTGTATACCTGGGCAGCTGGTTTGCGGACCCTTCCAAAAAATTGGCTAGGTCCATGCAAAATGGAACCTCAAAACAGTAATCAATACACAGGTTGTCCGTGTTTTCTAAAATGTGTATGAAGGTTTGAAAGCTTGCAGTAAAATAGCCATCTTGATGGGGTTATTTATGGTTTTAAGCACAGCTTCAGATGTAGCTGAGGGAAGGAGATAAGGTGGTGTGAATTTTATATCCACCCTGAAGCTGAGTGCAAACCTTTGCAGAGAAAATTTTGTAGAAAATAGAGGGAGAACAGCGGCATAAATTTTAAAGCCCTTTTAAAATCAACTGGATAATCCATTATGTTTGTATGGGTACTGAGCCATGACATGGCCTTTCTGTTTCAGAATAATTGGCTCTATTTTTCCGTAGTGTTTTGAGAGATATATAAATACATTTTTGGAAGTGAATGCAGCTGAGGGGAACCTTCATCTTCTCTACTCAAACTATAGCAGGAACTTGGCAGCGCATGCTCCAGATGCTGTGCATCAGTATCACTTGTAACATCAAGGAATAAGTGAACCCTTGATGCCCATCACTTCTATTTTCTGACAGTGTCTGTTCTTTTTTTTTTTTTTTTTATGCATGTGTAGCACTTGATTTTATTTTGTTTTACAATTGTTATGGCTGCTCTGCAATGTACTGTAGCTGGCTAGTAATCAATCATATACATGTAATCTTCTGTTTTCTTTCCAGCAGCAGTTCAGCAGGTTTTTTTTGTTGTTGTTGTTTTGATTTTTTTTTTTTTAACTATTTCCTTTCAACTACGTGTGCAGTTTCTGTTAGCAAAAATAAATCAAAGTAGGCCTCAACACTTCCAACTTCAAAGGCAAGAACTATATTTATTAGACTGGCTTTCTGATCTCTGTCTATGAACCCCTGGAAATGTGTTTGATATGCAAGCTAATAGGGTAGTGTTGGTTGCCGAGTTCAAAGCTCATGTTTATGATTGCCAAGGGTTGGCTCATATATTTTGTCTTTCCAGCTGAAGGAAGAGTGTATATTTAGTTGTAGTTTGTACCACTGGAAGATCATCTGAGTTGCTTCTCGAACAGATCTGTTTTTATCTTGTCATTGGCTTCTCATTGTGCTGAGCTGAGACAAGTATCAACAGCCAGTGCTTATCAGTTGTGATCAGATAGAATAGGCTGGCTTCAAAACGGAGTTTGTGGTAGTAAGAGGAAGAGTTGTGGGCGTGGTAGAGGCTAGAGATGGACATAATAGGAAAGAAGTGATGAAGATGGCTTTGTGAAATATAGTCATAACATTTTTGGTGAGCACAAGCTGAAAGGCCCTTTTGTATCCAGTCTCACCTGCTATTCTGTGATTCAAGGATCATTGTTCCATTGAGATTACATGGACATTTTTGAGAACTGAAGATAGATGCTATGATACATCTGAGGCTAAGACCATTGATGACAGAATGATTCCATCTGAAGAAAATTCCTATTGCATCATTTTGAAATATTACATGATGCAGGGCAAAGTCAAGTGCTTTAGGCCAGTGTCATCTCCTTCCTTCTCTACCCATGGAAAAGAATAAATTAATTTTTGTTTGGGATACAGCAGATAAAATATCTTAAAATCCATGTTGTATCAAATTCTGTGCAGGAGTAGAGAAAAATGATGCATTTTGAAAATGAAGAGAGGAAATAATATCTATCCAAACATCATATGTTAGAATACAAAAGCACTGAGAACTGCCTTTAAATACTGTTAGAAGTCTTCAACTCTTCAGAGTCTGTCCCTGTGGTCTTGCTGTAACACCAATTCAAGGCACAATACAGGAACTTCTATATTTCCATCACATCAATATGTGTGCTCCTACAGTCCATTTCCATAGTACCAAACCTGTAAGTGGAAAAAATTATGTCTTTGCTGGGAATGTTTGCTTGGACTTGTACAAAACAGAAATCAGAAGTATATAATTTGGTCTCTGAAAGACATCTTGTTAACTGTCATATTCAAAGCCAGATCAGTTTAGATTGGCTTGTTAAGTGAATTGTCCAGTCAAGTTTTAATATCTCCAGGGATGGACATATCATGAATATATGGTTGCTCAGAGCAGTTGACTCTTTTTCCAGTTGTTGTTATCTGAGTTGAAAATGATGATTACCAAATATACATATAGCCAGTGGAAGCTGCTATTGTGACTGTCCCAAATTAAAATACTA
Organism: Anas platyrhynchos; assembly: GCF_047663525.1. Lineage (NCBI taxonomy): Eukaryota > Metazoa > Chordata > Aves > Anseriformes > Anatidae > Anas > Anas platyrhynchos. The sequence continues at coordinate 8,990,818 of NC_092610.1, forward strand.
ATTTGTCACATTCCATAGCAGGGCTAGTAGTGTAGAAGTATACAGTTGTATTAGCAGAGATTAAGACAGCTAGCAGGCAAGAATCCGTGAAGACTTCAAGTATTTTAACGTAGTTTCCACAATTTGGAAAGGGTTTTCAGTTATCTGAAAGGTTAGTGACTGCAGCATAAGTGCACTGATAATTTTCAATAAAATTTATTTATTTTTTCTGTATTCTGCCCCAAACCAAAGATTGCACTAGCCCCTTTAGAAGGTTAGCTGGGAAGTTCAGATGCAATCATTTGATCATGTTAAATACCATTATTTTGACCACCTTCTGCTGTCAGTCTTTTGAGAAGAGGAAAAATTGAAACAGAATATGAGTTTATGACGTTTCATATTCTGCTGTTTAAGTCTAGCCTGGCAAATATCCACACAGTCCATATTGGACATTGAGAGTCAGCAAACAATCTACTTTGGTTGTGAAGGTGAGGCTGAATTCTTATGTGCTTCATCTTTTTTTATTCCTGTTATACAAAGGATGAACTTACACAAGAAATCAGTAGAAGAATCAATCAAGTCATTGGTTCTGTATCCAAAAGATTTCAACAGGTAAAAAGTCTGTAAAATGAAATCTTTGTCAAAGGCTGAGGGTGGAAAAACTTGTTAGATGCTCTAAAATGATATGGGGCTGCTTATTGTTGAATGTAACAAAACTGCACTCCAATCTGTTCTTCTGTACTCTGAAGATTTAGAACAGTAATTTATTTCTGTAGGATAAAATACCTCATAATCTGCATAGACCAATATGAAACCTGGTGCCACAGGCCTGTATCTTAGCCAAGTTTGCTCTTCTACAGTGGAGGTCTAGGGTAGATACTGTCCTCAATCTACTTGCATAGATTATCTATCAGAAAACAATCCAGGTCACTTCATTGCACACATTACATTTTGTTTTGTTTTGTTTTGCTTCTTAATAAAAGTAGTTGGTAACTAATTACTCATGAAATAGACAGGCAGGTAAATTAATTTTTGAAGTCAGAATGACTTCAGTGTGCTGAAGTGCACTAGAAAATCGAGGTACCAGCTTGTTTAAATGAAGCAAACACTGACAAATAGAAAAACCTTTTTAAGTATGGGTAGGACTAAGGGAAGATTCTTTCAAGAAACATGCTTAAAAATGATTGCAAAAACAAACAAACAACAACAAAAAAGCAAACAACAAAAAACCCATCCTGTTCACAATTTTATGTTTGACTTTTACACATCATTAAAAATTTTCCACTTGAAAGATGAGAAGTGTCAAATTAAACCATAACAGTCTGCAAGTACATAAATACTGAATCCGTATGTGCAGATACAACAAATACATTAAAAAATACACAACTTCAGAAACTTGTAAAATCTGTGGTTGTTTTTGTTTTTATGGCCCAGGCTTAGTTTGTACGGGAAAAGAGAAGCCATTTTTCTCTGTCCATTATTTACCTCCTAAAAGAAAGAGAAGAGATACATGGTTTGGGGGTACTGTAAATACGGTAAGAAATTACTACATTCTAAACAAATCAAACGGCTTCTGTGCAGAACTAACTCACTAATCTGACTAGTCCTGTGAGGTGCCTCAAAATAGCAAAGCCTTTTCAGCCTGTTTCATTTTCATGACAGATTTTGTGCTTCAAATACCTTCCTATACTTCGCACTTCACAGATTTTGCAGAACTTTGCACCTTCTTCAGGCATTGAAGAAGCAGGTACAATGCGTTCCCTTTTAGATATTTCTTGGCTTTAACTAGTTATTGAAGACAGATTCTGTAAACAGTGTGGGCATGAAGAAGGAAAGGGCTTAAAGAAGGCAGGGCAGGGAGGAAGAGAGTAATGGTTCTGGAAATGCTTCCTTGTATGATGACAGCAGCTTCCTTTCTGTAACTGCCATATTAATCATAAGATTTAATTTAATAAAGCCTTGATAGTATATGTGGAAAAATAAGGATTACATCATAACTTTTATTGCGGCACAAGAAGCAAGAACCTTAGCTTAGCTGGAAGGAGGGAGAGCAAAGTCTTGCTCTTCTTCTTTTGAAAGAAGAAAAAAAAAAGATTCTGGAGGTGAAAAGCCCTACTCTGTTTTAAGATAACACCTAAATTTGGAACTTTTCACATAGTATAATAGTGGTAGATTCAGATCCTGAACAGAGGAAGATTTAGGAACAGCTTAAAAACCAGCTTGTTAGAATGTTCTGATGCACACCACAGACTGCTTTTCTGACAGGGTTGCAGACTGTTACTTCACTACCAGCAGTTTTCTAAAGCTGCAAAAAAAATTTGGCTTTTGAATTGGCCAAATTCCATTTAATGTGAGTAACTCACACAGAAAATGGAATACCAGACATTTTTATTCATTAATTAAATGAAAGACTTAATCAAAAAAATCTTATGTTATCTGCCTTGAAACATCGGAACTGTAGCAAGACGGTTAATACCAGTACTGGTGACAGTGTGATGTGTCACTGGTTCCTTTTTAGGGTAATTTTGACAAAATAAAGAAATCAGAATTATTAGAAGATTGGAAATTATTTTTTCTCTCCCTTCAGGGGGAATAAATTGAATCACTCTGCCAGCAGTTCTCATTTAATTTCTAAAAAGATTTGATGCCCTAAATTTTGTTGGTGAGCTGTGAATAATTTATGAACCTTATTTATCCTGTGCTTTCTCATGTAAATGGCCATCCAGAATCACAGAATCACAGAATTTCTAGGTTGGAAGAGACCTCAAGATCATCGAGTCCAACCTCTAACCTAACACTAACAGTCCCCACTAAACCATATCCCTAAGCTCTACAATTTTTTTTTTTTTTTTTGATTTTCTTTTAATTTCTAAAAGGTCTCCCTATATATCTTTCTTGTACAGCCATAGCCACTGAAAAAGTAAGCTTTTACATGCTTAGAAGTGTGTTTTTTTTGTAGGAACACGAGTTTAAGAAAATACTGCATACACAATGTTCACAGCCTTCTATTACGGGCTTCCAAAGAAGTTACTTATTTGCAAAGTCAGCACGTGGGGAAAAAAAAAAAAAACAACAAAAAACAAAAATTACCAACAGTTTCTACTTTAAGGCAACCTCAAGCTGTGTCTTAGGAGTGCATTTTGCCTCACATACTGCAGAGGACCTACAGATGTTCTCGTTTGAGGTGTGTCAAAGTTTGGAATCTGTCAATATACAGTTTACTTGGATGATATATATAATTTTTTTTTTTTTTTAAGGCCTCATATGCCTGTTTTTGGTTTCTTTTTAAATAAAAATATTGCATTTCCTCAAAATCAAAATGCAAAGTGTGAGATAAAGATGTAGTGAAAAATTCTTGCATTTGTTTAAACAGAGCAAGGAACTAACCTGGCACACCACGGAGCTGAAACAGTTTCACTAGTTCTTCAGTGGTTCCCAGCTACACCAAGTAATTGCTTTCAAGTTATAGAGTTGTGCTAGATGACCACAAACACCTGCCCAGTTTCCATGAAGCCCTCATTTTTTCTAGTGTCTCTAAGAAGTTGATCAGAAGCAAGTTTGCACTTGCAGGAAATGGATGCATATCATTAAATACACCTGAGATTTTGAATCTTGTATTCAGTAAAAACTGACTAAAAGTTTCAGATACTAGGAGTCAGAGTCTCTAAAGCTTGTTCTGTGAACTGTACAGAAACAACAGGACACAGCTGACACAGCTTCACCTAGTAAAGAGACTTTTTTTTTTTTTTTTTTCGAATAAGGCATTAAGTTAGTTTTTATGATCCCTTCTACCATGTTACAAACTTTGTCACCTCTTATCTCCCACTCGTTTCTAATTTCTGCACACCTCCAGTTCTGTTTGCTGCCAGTTCGCTCTGGCAGAACGCATTGATAGTTTCCAGGCTTCCTACAGACACAGTTTTGTAACTATTTAGTAGGCACATCCAATAATGCCATTACACAGCTCAAGGATCCTTAGCACACAAGGATCCGCCCACAGTTTCCTCTGAATTGGATTCTAACCAGATTATCCTTGTTCTTTCTAATTTATTGAGCTAGCATGTAATGTATTTATATAACATTAGTAATTTAACCACTTCCTTGATGAAAAACATAGCTGCTGTAATTTAATTATGAGTTTTAATCAGGGGAAAAAAGAACGACCTTTCTAAAGGCTAAGGAGCTAGTTTTATTCCTTAGTATCTTTGTAAGATTACAAATCAATTTGATTTAATTAAGCCATATGTTGGAAATATGTTGTTGATCACTAAGTATTTATTTTCTAAAACCTTAAAAGAGCATTTAATAAATTAATTTTCAAAACAAAAAGGTTGTTTTCTTTGAGTAAATTTTGTTGGAAAGCTTAGCATCTGTTTCACAGAAAAAAAAAAAAAGGTTGGCTTTTTCTTTTGAAACATAGCTTCGTTGTTATTGTTGTTTAATATTTTTTAAAACCTCTGCAGGAGTGATATTTACTTTTTTAGCCATGTTAATGAGATAGCACAAAGCTTCTAGTCTTATGGAAATTTGTTGTAATATTCTAACAACCACCTTTTTATGGCACCCAGAAGTCTGTCACGTGAAGGTTGTTCTTTCATAGGATCTGAATTAATTTCAGGGTAAAGTGCTATCTTGTTTATTGCTCCTTTATTTATTCCTTCCCACCTCCTCCTAACTCTTACAGGACTATGCTTAGATTCAGAGTCACTGCAGCTAAAGTGAAATGGCAAGAAAGACTGTTCAAAGGGTTTTTTTGTTTGGTTGGTTTTGTTTTTTTTGTTTGTTTGTCTCGCTGTCTGTTTGTTTGTTTGTTCCCATATTCTCCTAGTGAATTTAGGAGCCAAACTCAACGCTTAAGAGTATTAGTTAAGGGGTTAAATTTTCCACCTGTCTTATCAACATAGAATGGTTTGTATTGGAAGGGACCTTAAAGATCATCATGTTTGATCCCCTACCATGGGCTGGGATACCCTCTGCTGGACTAGGTTGCTCAAAGCCCCATCCAACCTGGTCTTGGGCACTTCCAGGGGCATCCCATCCACAGCTTCTTAGAGCAACCTGTTCCAGTGCCTCACCACCATTAGAATAAATAATTTCTTCCTAGTACCTAATCTAAATGTACCTTTTTTTTAAATTTGAAACCATTACCCCGTGTCCCCTTCACTGTACACTGCCTGATAAAGAGTCTCTTCCCAGCTTTACTGTAGGCCCCATTTAGGTAATGGAAGGCCACTGTAAGGTCCCCCCAGACCCTTCTCTTCTTTAGGCTCAACAACCCCAACTCCCTCAGCCTGTCTTCATAGGAGAGGTGCTTCCTGCTCAGGGCTGTTCCCAACACATTCTCAGAGAAGGACTAGTGTGTTTACAAAATAATGTATTTAATTTGTAAAGTTAGTAATAGCAATTAAAAATAATGATGCTAACAACTGATTGAGTAATACCAATTAAAAATTTCAGGAAAACTGAGGAAATGTCTCCCTTCCCTCTTTCTGTTTCCATTTTTGCAGGCCTCTTCCTCACTTTTTTGTTTGTTTGTTTGTTTGTCTGGCACAGGAACTCTGTTGCATTCTCAGAAATTTTAATATTAACACTTCAAAGGACTGTGCCTGCTGCAGAGCACTGGAGGTTCTTTTTTTTTCTTTGTTGCCATTGCTAGGCAACATGCTAATGACTAATCATGCTCTATTTTGTTAGTAACGAATGAACAAGACTCCCACAAATGTCAGAAATGAATAAACAAATTTCCTCTATATCATTTTTAATAGGAAGAGTTGATGAGAATGGGTCAAAAACCTTGCTGAAAAAGAATACAAAGGGGAAGAGCTATTCATACAGGCAGGCAACTGGACAGCTGACATCTTACTCATGCCTATGAAATTTGTAGATTATGTACTTCTAGTAAGGCACGGATGTCAATTGCTGGTAGGCACAGAAAACTCTACTAGCTTAGTAGAGTTGTAGTTAGAGTCCAACTAATATTCAGCTCATTGTGGTTTGCATTTTTTTAAAAATGTGTGTATGTGAAAGAAAGAAAGAAAGTGAACCCTCAAAATGAACCCTACATGAGGAAAAGATGCAAGTAGTTAGGGAATTTAGAACAGAGCAAATGCAGAAGCATTAATAAATGCAGTTTGTTGTGAAGAAAAAATAAGAGCCTGGAGAATCATCAATACTACAAAGCATCTCTATAAGATAGCCTCTATTATTTCCACTCCTCAGAAGCAGTCTGGTTAGATGATCTGTCACAAACTTATAGGTGTTTATGTTTGGCTTTGGAATCACATTCCTGACCATTGTGCCTAGCAGCCTTCCCTCTTCCCATTCCCATACTTAGAGAGGCATCATTGTTCTTATTTTATGTGTGGTGTAAGTCTACAAGGTTTGGAGGAAAAAGAAAGGGTGAAATAAGCACTTCCACAGTATATGTTCCTCCCACTTCTTTGCTTTGGGATACATCTCTGCTGAAGATTCCTGGTATTTTGTCTTTTGTGTTCTGGGAATCAGCAAATTTGTTGCTCTAATTTGATGGCCCTCACCTTTTCTGTTCAGGTTTATGTGCTGGCAGCCTGAGCAAAGAAAAAATCAGGCTTCACCCCTGGATGGCTTCAGGCAAAGTACTGCTAACCTGTGGACATCAAAAGAATTTTTTCTACAGTGTCCAACAAGCCTTGGTTCAGATGAGGCAGGATCTAAAAGCTAAAGCTGTTGCTTCTTAAATTTATTCCTTATGCCAAAAGATCACTCCTCTTCTGCCTACATCCTTGGCTCCTTGAACATACTACAATATTCTTTTTTTTTTTTTCTTTGCTATTCATTATTGTTCCTTGTGTAGCTTTCTGTCTGAGAAAGTCCTCAGTAGATTGTTGTATGGCTTAGTGTGTCTGCCACTACATTTTACTGTTTCTCAAATGTTTTAGCAGATCTAGGGGGAATGGTGTATGAAATAAAATAACCAATGAAATAAACACTTCATTTGAAGTGCTTGTTAAATCATATACTGCACTACTTTGGCACTAATCCGAAGATATTTGAAGCACCACTATAGCTAGGCAGACACTGCTCGAGTTTTTTACTAAACAGATTTTTATATTTTGTTGCTTACTTTGCAGCAGTCATGAAATATTGTGCTTGTACTCAAGCTTTGTGTTGGTGCTGTGGCTTGTAATAAAATAAAACCAGAAACATGTGACAAAAGCATGTGTGCTGAGGATTGAATTTCCATTTCTTAAAGGATTTCAGGGCACTAACGTTTGGCTTTGTGCTTATTAAGAACAAAAGAAACAAAAATTTAAGGGGAAGAATACTGGAGGAGATAAAGTATTTTTGACAGACTACGTTTAATCAAATTGGAAGCAAATGTACTTTTTCAGTATAATGTTATTCCATCCTTCATGCAATATATTATTAAAACAGGAAAAATGTCTAATCATAATCTATGTGAAGATTAAAACTCTATTAATGGATCAATACCCGTATCTTGTTCTCAAATAGCTGTCTTTGCCTTTACTTCTATTAAAACTTTGGATGCATGCTGTATAAGCTGTCCTTGGAGAACTCTATTTTAAAAGGTGCTTGCAAATGGCACATGTCCGGTGCTTCAGAAAATAGCAAAAATTAGAAGATATGCCTCAACTCTCAAGGAATGTGTTGGAGATAGCAACTGGCAAGCTGATTTTTAAAAGGTGGATGTAGGGGTGGGAGGCGGAGAGTAGTTTTTGTGTACAATATGCAACTGTAGCTAAACTTTGCCTGGATTAATTTTTCTTTTTCTTTTTTTTTTTTTTTTTTTCTTTTCTTTAGCCTTGGAGAAATGAAATTTCACTGAAGCTGACCTTTTATGGAAATAATATAAACTTGGTATATTTTCTTTACCAAGGAACACCTGAGATAAAAAATGTGCAACCTGTTTGATATGGCTCTTGGTTCTTTAAAGTTATATGGGACACAAAAGGCTTTTATTTATTTTGGTGGTTCATTCTCCGAAAGTTGTTTCTGACTACTTAAATCAGTCTACTGAAAGGGAGTGTTTTGCAGTGAAGCTATCTGAGGTCATCTTGCAATATCGGTTAATTTACTAGTTTCACCATGTGAAACTTCTGTCTTCTGGACCAGACATACTGCAACATGCATTTGTGTTCCAAATGACAAGTTGTATGCCATGAGATGTCATGTTCTTAAATCTGGCATGGTCCTTTAACACAAGCAAAAAAGATCATTGCAATATGCTTCACAGACTTAAAGCTTAATGGTAAAGTGCTCTGCAATGCATTTTATAATAATAGCATAGTCAAAGTCAAACAGAAGATAAGTGCTAGACGATGAGGAGGCTGTGAGGAATATTATCTGGGAAACCGCCGTTGTGCTTAAGGAAGGCCACCAAAAACAGTGTTTTGTTTGTGACTTTCATCAGCTCGATAGGAGTTTGAAAATTTATTAGCTAACGAAACTTAGTGATAGAAGGATGCTCCTTGTTTCAATCAAATTATCTGGCTGGAATCTACAGTCCTCTTACGAAACTCAGGTCTTATCCTGAGTGTTTGTTATATTTACAATTTCCTTTCAAGTTGGTAGCCAGGACTGCCAAAATCCAAGAAATCTTTCTGCTTCTTAGTTAAAGTTATTTTGTATGTTAAGATATACTATCTTAGCTGATAGTATTTCTCAACAGCTATTGTCTAGCCATCTCAAACTGAAAGCTAAGGCATAGAACAGTGATGTCAGTGTTCTGTAGTTGATATCAGACAGAGGTCATCATTGTTGTACCCTTAATCAGTGTGAATTACAGACCAAATCCAGGCTACTGTCTGTTGGCTGGCTGCCCTTTCCTTTGTGGAATATTGCAAATGACTGTTGGATAGCACTGGATATCCCTTTCTCTGGCTGCGACCTAGATGGCCCATGGGTCTGAACTATTGCTGCTACTCGATTAAGAGGAAGAAGGCGTAGGATGTACTGGGATTTTGAGGCGGTTCCAGGACAGTGAATCAGTCCTTATGGATAAGGGACTGAATTGCTCTTGTTCAACCCCTAAGCTGCAGATTTCACTTCAATATTTCAATTTTTCTTATTTGTATAAATAATTGCTTTAAAAAACAAACACATCAAAAAATAGACCTTTGGCACGTTTGTTGCACAAAAGGACGTAGTCGTGCAGTACTTTGTGCTTTCTTTCAATCTTAAAATAGAAATACTTATTTTTAGACACTCCCGTAGTAGCATTTCCTAGTAGATTCTCTTCCACTTGCCTGTCATTCTGCAAGCTCCCCTCTGTTAAAACATATTTTTTTTTCCCGTCTTTCTCTTTGTTATAGAATGCAACTGATAAGGAAGCTTCTGGTTTCCCTATTTGCTTTAGTGCTGAAACTGCATCTCAGAGAGTCTGTCAGGAGTTTACCAGCTTGGATATTATACTAAAACAGTATCTTCATTTAAAATGAATGATAAACCTGACACAGATGTTTACAGGATCCTTCTTCAATATGTTATCCACAGCTGGGAAAAAAAATGGAAAGACTAGGGAATGTGCAGAGACCAACAGGAAAAGCTTGGGCTGATGACAGCTTCTCAGGGCAGCACAGGGCAGCAGAATAAAGGATTGATGACTTGTTAAGAAGATGAATTTGGTAATAATTCAATGGTGGGAAAGAGTGTAAGGTGCACTGGAGCCAAGCCAGCTGCTTGCAGCTGACTTCAGCTGGCTCTTAGCCCAGAGCAGAGCAAAGGAGTGCTTGTCACTGTTAGCTTATATATGGTAAATAGAGTTCTACAGGTGTGACAAAAGAGATTCATAGTCAATCTGCTCATGCACAGAAGACTTTAAAAAGTAGCATTTTTTAGATAAAATATTTTCAGATTGAAGACTTCATAAAGAAATTTCCGAAGACTTATTTTCTCAGAATAGCTAGCACCTCAAGAGCTTGGATTTATGAAACCATGTGCTTAACTAGATACACCTTGGTCACTGAGCACACTGAAAAAGTTTCTTATTTCCCTGCAAGAAAGGAATAAAAGTTGATCACGTTTTAAAGACTCACGCAGTTTAGAATTTCTCATCACATGGCCAGGTAGATTTTTCAGATTTTTCTGGAAGCTTCTTTGTTGTAGCTGCATTCTCCTAAACAATTTGCTGCACAACAGTATATTTGGAGGAACTGCCTAATTATGTCTGAATTTCTAAACAATTGCTAAGCATCAGACTACTCCTTGCAACATGGTCAACTACTTAAAAACCCTAATGCTACTGGTCTCTCAAATGGACTCAGTGATTGTGCATGGAAAGGTGTTAAAAGTAAAGCTACAAAAGCACCATGAAGGTAGACTGAATTTCCTTTTAGTGTTGATGCTGAAATTTGGGCTTTCTCTAGTTCATGTGGTAGTCTCATGCCCTTAGTTTCTTATTTTGCATGAGCCCAGGGAGATCTCCATCTGCACTTGCTAAGTGCAGCTTGCAGTGTTGCATGTTATTTCCACCGTTCATGTTGCATTTCAGTGCAGTTGGAAATGCTTCAGCCATAAAGGGGAATGTGCTGCTCAGCCAAGCTGCTGGTAGGTGGCAATGTGCTGCCCAGAAAAGCATCTCCTGTGCAGAAAGCTAAGCAGCATTATCATCTGTCTGCCAATATTCTCCTCCTCACCTGCTATTCCACCTGATGATTTATTCCACCCCAAACCTGAGGGATGTAAACACACAAGGACAAAAAATAAGAATAAGGAAGACTGCAAGTTTGTAGCAAAACAATAACTTCAATTACAAAAACAATGAAAAAATGTCATTTTCCTTCAGATTTTTACTATGAGTACTCCTCTTCTATGAAATAATAAACATGTTGGTCAAAACAACAGTGACAAAGCAGAGTAATAGAATTAGGTTTGCAAGGAAGTGACACACTTTTATCCTGTGCTTTTCTATTCTTTGTTTAAATCAAATATCAGCAAGAACCTGCTTATAAAAAACAAATGATGTTGTTATCATCTGGAGGAAGAATGGACTTTATGGGTTTGGACTTCAGTACTGAGCACTTGATACCACTTAGGGGAACATAGAATTTCCCTTTCCTTTAATCAGAAATTCACCTATGATTGCCCATGGTCTGATAATGGGACAACGCCATAAAGGTTATACAGCACTTCAATTCTCCCCAGGATCCTTGTGTGGTCAGTGGAGACAGAGGGCTGTCTAGAAACTAAACTAGAGCAGAAACTGTTTTCAGATACAATGCCAAAGGAGGATCTGCCCCCTCTCCTCTCATCTGTCATGGATGTACTCAGCCTCACCTCCTCTTTCAATACCATTTGATTAAAAATGGGAAGTATTCTCCTGTTGTTTTTCTCCCTATATATATAAATTATGCACTGTCTTAAAGTTGTATCTATTAAGTTTAGTTATTTAGGTGTACTGAAGTTTTTAACTCTTGTGTTTTCATTTCTTTTTAAAAATTTAATGAGAAGTAATTTAATTGATAAGTGCTGCTGTATCACTGATGCACTGCTATGACACAAAGAGATTTGTTCAAATTAAGCTTAATGAGTTGGCATATTGAAAACTATTTATATATTTATTTAAAAGCTTCCTACAGTGTAACTCTGCAATTTATTGAGGAATCAATATTTTATTAATTTCAATAGAACTGACCACCTTTTTGGTATGCTAGGGCACGTATAACATCTTTTTTTTTTTTTTTTTAAGACCATAGTTGAAATTTTTGTAGTTTTGTTCAAAGAGTGATTACATTTGAAGTTTACAGAGTAACACCTGGCACTACAACTGTTCTCATATCCATAAGGTTAGGTAAGGTTATTCTCCATTTGGCTAACTGAGATTAAGAGGACAGACTTATTTAAAGATTAACAGAAAAAAAGTTCTTTAGTCATTGTTTACTAAGGCAGATGCTGACCATATATACCAGAAAGCAGTTAGACTGCAATCAACCTTTCAGAAACCAGGGTGTGGTTTTCACTAAAAGAATGAGAATTTTGCTTTTCAAGAGAACTAAGCTGGAGATGTAACAGGACAGAGCTCCTTTTTATTGTTAGGGTTGTTTTTGCTTTGTTGTTTGCTTTTAGTATTATTTGTGCTTTCCCTGGATAGTTTTCAGTGAACATGCTTCTTGACAATAAGCTACTTCACAGTCCAAGGAAGTATAAAAATATAGTCAAGTGAAATAGAAATCCATTCATTTCTACTAGTGGGCAGCATTAGAACTCACCTTTGTTAGTGTAATTCTGTTCATCTTTACTGCATGACTAAGGTCTGTCTTCTTTCGTAACCCCAGTTGTCAGCTGAGAATCAAGAAAATCATATTACTTTCCCTGAAATTCTCCAGAATCCTTGACAAAGAAAAGATTCTACAGTTTTAATGTTGCATTTGCTTTTCTCAATGTAATGCCACTTTATATTGGGTGTCAGAGAAGGGAATCTACACGTGTGTATCTGCTTTCACTTGTGATATGGCATGATGTAAGCTTATCAATACTGAATTAGCTTAAATACTGTTGTTTTAGAAGAAGAAAAAAAAAAGACCATTCTAGTAATTTTATTTGTTTATTAAATGCTACTCTTGCATAAAATGATGTAATGGATCTCAATAGAAAGTTTTTCTAAAATGGGTCAAATGGCAAAATTTTTTGTCATGTGATCTCAATCATTAGAGCTAGTTAACACTGTGGTCTCTAATAAAAAGAGAGAGATTACATTCGAAAGTGCCTCAACACTTGAATTTTTTCTTTTTATTATTAAAACAAACAAACAAAAAACCACCATTACCAAAGACTTTGGCAACAGTAATGATTAAATATTTGCTTCCTTCTTTGCTGTATCAAGACTCTATGGTCACATATTACTGTTGTTGTATTTATGGAAGAAGAGCGATGAGATATCTACATAGAAAACATACTGGGCAAGTTACTGAAGCAGATCATTGCAGCTTACTTTGGGTATCAGATAAACTTGTGAACAGGCCAGTGTGGACTTAGAGATTGTGAAACTAAGAACTACATGGGAATGTCCACATAGAGACTACAGAGTAGGTATCAAACCCAAACCACAAGCAAATAACTCTAGAAAAAATGCCAAGTCTCCATACAGAGAAATGAAATTGGGCCTATATATCACCCTACCACTCAGACATTGGTTCACTCCCTGGAGATGTAGCATAAATGTAGTCTTATTGCATGATTTCTGTTGGGTACTTTAATGGTACTGGGATTTATTAGATGTTGGGGTAGTTAATGTCGGACCCAACAGATTGCTTTGTGGTTGGATTATCATCAACTGTCTCTGACTGGCTTCCAAAGTATCCTAACCACTGTCTCCCTTTCTTTAGAGCTGTGTCATGTCTCTAAGTATTCTAAGCAGAGGGTTAACTCTGGCAATGTTCTATTTCATTGTGGTAATAATGAAATTTAAGCCCAGGTATTCTGTTTGATTTAATTTAATTTCTATGACATACATACGGGTTTCATGAGGTTACTGGATATAGCTAGTATACATATGCAAAATGGTAACACAAGATTTTAAGAATGAAGACTAAGCAAACACTATTTTAAAAAATGTATTTCGAATGGGACAAACTCTATTAAAAAAAAAAAAAAGTATTCAGAATGGATTTTGCAGCTCCAGAGGTACAGCATGTACAGTTGAAGAACAGCTATCCTTCTGTCATACAGCCCCTGAAAGCACCACAATGCTGTCCTCATGTTTCTATTCAGACATGAGAATACAGGAATACTCTTCTGGAGGAACATCTCCATAGATAAAGTAACAGTTCATTGTGCTCAGGAATATGCAGCATTGTCCATGAAAAACTTAATGGGCACAATCAGCTTCTATAGTGTTTTCCAAAACCTGTTCATTTGGCTCTGAAAACTAGTTCAAAAGGATGAAGCTCAGGATATTCTGCTTCGGATTAATTTCTTGCATACATAAGCAGCTGGAATCTTAAAAATAGTTTTCATAATCTTCAGTGGATTTCTGGCTACACCAGCCAAATTCTACAAACTAACATTAAGTATGTGTAGAAAATAGGCTCATTTCATGTGGAATAAATGGAATTTTAAGTCTTCACAATTATTACACTGATAAAAATTATGAAAGTGGCAGACTTTTCCTCACTTGGAGTAGTTGTTCTCTTTTTGACCAGCTTTTCTCTGTTTTACTTAAAAATTTCAGTTCTTCAAACTAGCCTTCTCTCTGTTCCCAAGCTACTCTTGCTCTGTATTCTATTTTTGTAACTTAGTTTGAAACAATAGCTTCTTCTCTACTTAGTCATAACAGAATATTGCTGATGCATCATTATGGATGCATATCGTGTACCATGTGAACCTTAAAGAAGGTGTAGTTGGTGCACAGTGGCATGTCCTTCTGTGGGAAAGAACAGGTTCAGGGGAAGGTTTGTCAAGTTCCAGTTCTTGCTTACACCTAGATACTTAATGTAATTGGACTTTTCGTTATTGGCCAACACAGAACATAAACCTGTTTTTATGAACCAACAACAAATATGCCTTATTTTTGTATTGGTGTTTGTTTTCACAGCTCTTCTAGATGCTTTTGTTATCTCTGATGTCTGGGCTTGTGCATCTACTACTGCTTAGCAAGTAAGTGCAGATATTGTACTTTATCTTGAGAAGCTGGGAACATCTAAGAATTTAGGGCTTTGTATCAAAGCCTCTGTCAGAAACACTCTTTTTCTCCTCTTCTTAGTCTGATCTCTTAGTAATAAGTATTGAAGACAAGAAGAACTACTGTGAGCCTAAGAGAAATTACTTTGTGTGCCATGAGGGAAAAAATTAAAGTCAGGGCATGTAATCTGCTCTGCTTTTAAAAATGACTAAGGGAGATGAGTGCTTCTTGACTTGAAATGAGCAGTCATGACACCTGGAAGGTAACAGAGATGTTAGGAATTCTGCTGACAACTTGGATAAATGTGCCAGAAGCATTTTTTTATTTTTTTTTTAACTCAGAATGAATACTAATGATGGATGAATGGGAGAAGTGGGGACACAGTTCCTCTGGCTACTGTCAGCCTGTGCTTCAGTGAAACGTACAATAAGGCAGCACTTGAACTGGTGACAAGATAATTAAATCTGTCAACTGCTTGTGATTGAGTTTATCAACAGGTCATTCACCTTTAGTTTCACCTCTCAGAAATGTTGGTGCATGATGTCACTTAGTTTGGTATATCCCCAGGATTTCAGCAAAAAGACATGCCCAAGTGACTGTTTTTCTTACCTTTCTGTTTCTTCAAATTCTTCCATGTCAGTGTGACTAGAATAGATGTGATTGGAGGGACTCTGAGGTCAACAGGTTGAATCTGAGAAGAAAGAAAAAAGATGAAGGAAAGAAGGAAAAATGACTTTAAGTGTAATATTTGAAACAATAATGCAGTTTCATTATGTTCTTTTTCAAGATCAGTTCCTTTCAGTTTGGGACCACAGGATGCGCTTCTGGGAAGTATGTTAACAACTTAAAAAGCTGTCAGCATAGTTGTCAGCAGAATTTGCACACTGATTAAGTAAGCAGATTTTTCTACCATGATGGTAGGGGTGCTGTAGTTATAAGTATTCCTTCCATTCCTCAGAAGCACACATTCTGACTTCTATATAATCAGACTAACTGATTTTTTGATACTTGCCTAAGGAAAAAGACCCAAGCAGAAAACCAACCACAAAAACAGTTCTCTTTTGAGAACTTGTAAAAAGTGATTTTGTTCTATATAAGTATTATATTCATTCCTACCAAAAGGTCCATTGCCATGATCTAATATTTCTCCTTGTTTATTCTCATAACAGGGAAATTAAATTATTGTATAAATCAAAATGAACCAATGCTGAAACTCATACACAAACATAAGTTACCTCAGTGCAGGGAAAACTGTTGTTCTCTCGTACTGGAAGAAATTTAGTACTGTAGAAATGACTGTAAAATTATTTTGCCAAGACTTGATGAAATGTTCTTTTTCCTAGCTCGATCAACTTGTCACTTGCAGCAGAGCTTGGTAAACCATTCTCTACAGATCTGGAAAAAAAAGGAAAAAAAAAGAACAAATGTTGCATACCTTCAAACACAGCTAATTCTTCCATTAATGAAATCATCAATGAAAAAAAGATAATAATTGAAAGGACTCCCAGAGAGTCTTTTCAGGGTTTTCTGTCCTTTCATGAAAGTTCCTTATCCTCTTCAAAAATCTCTGAAAAATGGAAAAAATGGGGGTTGTTTTTTCATTGCCTTTTGTTTGTATTTTTTGTTGTTGTTGTTGGTTTGGTTTCATTTTTTGTTTGTTTGTTTTTATTTTTGTTATCTTTAAATTTGTTTTTAGTTGTAGAATGCATGGAATTTTATTGCATTCAGGCTGCTTTGGATGAAGAGGAAATAAAGAATGGTTGTCAGTTAATGAAGTAAATGAGGTCTAAGAATTTTAACAGGATTTATTTATTGCTAAACTATTTCTTGGACTCTGCAATTTCTGAGCCAACTACCTTAGATAAAAGCAAAAACCAAAAAGGTTGGATACCCATAAAACACTGACTGAGGTTAAATACCATAAACTCATAAAGATATTTTAATCTTCTCATAACTCCTTACCTTTTACTGCTGGTGATATCATCCAGATTTTTTAGTTCCACATGGAAGTTCTCTACTAGTCAGTATATTCACATTTTAGGGAACTGGAGAAAAGCCACAATGCTTCGTTGAAAATGTGCTACCACTCATGGAACACACTGCAGACCAAAACCTCATGATGACTGAAGGTCTCTATCATGTGTGCGACTGTTCTGATTTTTGTCTGTACTTCATGATGTACTGGGTGGTTTGTTTTAAACCAAGCACTCATTCTAGATAGCTCTATGAAATCAAGTACATTTAGGAAGTATATTAAAACAAAGAACATGTCTTGAAGCACACTACATGATTGTTAGAATAGAGGAACTCAGTGAGAATCATTCATCACAAGAGTCATCAGGCCATCATTACAAACTGTGATTCAAAGGCTTTCGTGAGAGAGAGATTAAGACTACACGTTAATAAAAGTGATATCAAAATCACAGGAGACAATGATTTATTTTCCTCCTTCTAATATATATACATTCTATTCTCTGAGATCCTACAGACAGTAGGCAAGAGGACTAATTAAAAAATATTTTTAGAAAGTATAATGCTTTAAGATGTCAAAGAAACATTTAGCCCTCAGAAGAGAAACTGCTGTCACCTTAAAAAAATAAAAGATTACTCTTTCTAAGTGCATCTACAATACTTTACAATAAATACTTTACAGTATTTCATCCTGGTCTCGTCGTATTGTCTATTTAAGTTGCCCAAGAGTTTCTGCAATAAAATCCTATTTGTGACAGTTAGGAGCTTTTATCTTTTTTAGACTAAAGTTTTTCATGCTGTAGATCTGACTTGGAGATCTGAAGTATTGCAGCGAAAATAGTAAAGGATTTAAAAAAAGTTCTAAAGAAAAAAAAATGTACTCCTGCAATATAAACTTACAGTAAGACTAGGAGTCAGATACAAGGTCAGCAGGAAACCAAGTGCACCCATGACACTGGGATAATATTAAGAATTGAATTGAAATGTGATGACATTCAAAGAGGAGTTTCGGAAAAGGGGACTGGAACTTTTACTGGAAACCTGAATCAGAACTGTGAGGGGTTTTCTCATTTTTGTCTTACTCCATTGCCTAGAGACACTAAAGATTTTAAACTGTCCTATACAATATAGCACATGGTTAATTCAAATTCATCTGTATATCAGGTAACACAGTAATGTAGTCCAATAAAGAACCAGAAATCACTTCTTTAACTGATTACCCAACTGTGCTGGGTGTGAACTGGGGCTGTGGTCTGATAAAAAGGAGGCAAGAGCATCATACTGTTAGTTGTTGCATCTCAACTGTAAGAAAGTGTCTTACAACAGGAAAGCTTCAGATTCATAAATTTCTTCTTCTTAGGTTCTGAGCTAGTGTGAGTGATACAGAACAACTTAAGTCAAATCAGATGAGTTTTAAGCCACTAATTGTGACAAGTTCTTTGTCATGTGTGGCTCGTCTCAAGAAAGAGATTAATGTTGAAAAACAATATAGAATAATATTTTAAATTTCCATTTATTTCCATTTTATTTTTCTAATTAGATTCTTGTCTCTAATTAGATTCTAATTGTATTATTCCCAGAGCCTGGAACAGAACTTATATTTCTCTCAAAATTACATGTTTTCACCAATGAAGGCACAAAATCACTGGGCAAAGTGTCTCATTTTTATCTCACAAAATCACTGAATGGTTGAGGTTGGAAGGGACCTCTAGAGGTGATCTGGTCCAAACCCCTGCTCAAGATGGTTGCTTAGGACCACATCCAGAAGGCTTTTGAAGGTCTCGAAGGAAAGAGACCCCCCAACCTCTGTGGAGAACCTATGCCAGTGCTTTATCACCCTCACAGTAGAGAAGTGCTTCCTGATGCTCAGAGAGAAGCCCCTGTGTTCCTGTGTTCCCGTTTGTGCCCATTACCTCTTTTTCTGGTGATGTGCCCATCACCTCTTTTTGTTTTTCATCACTTCTTCTTTTTGATTTCTTAAATCTGTTCTCACAGAAATGCAAATGACATCGCTTATTGTCTTGGCTCTGGCCAGCGGTCGGCCCCTTATCTAACATGGGGCAGCTTCAGGATTCTTCTCACAGAAGCCACCCCTATGCCCCCCACTACAAAAGCCTTGCCACTACACATACCTGGGACAGTTGATTTAAACCTGTAGAGCGACAGTGACAGCAAAAGCCCAGTTAAGGAGCTGAAAATTGAAGCAGTAAATAAAAGGAACCAAGGTACACATAAATTTGTCTTTTTTTTTTTTCCATTTTTTTAACATATACAGAAAATATTAAAAATCTGGGTAGGCAAACATTCTGCCCTTGCATTAAGAAGCTTAAAAAAATATGAGTTGTTCTGCTAGCTATCATTCTGCAGCACCAATAGACTATAATTCAATTTATTGGACAAATGATGTATTTGAATTTGGAATTTCCACGTATTATAAATCCTGTTAGGATCTGCTATGTAACTATCAACGGATAGACTTGTGACACTATAAGAATGACTTGTAGAGTACCATGCTAAGACTTAATCCATCACTCTTTCTTCTGAATGTGTTCCACTGCAGCTTCCCCAGCCTGTTTACTATCTGCCTCTCATTTCCTCTTCTTTCTCACATAAGTGCTGAAGTCTTGGCTGAGCAAGAGAAAATTTCCAAATTCTCTGTCTATTCCTGTTGTCTTTATTCATTATAAGGAAAAACATGAGGAAAGACAGGATTTAGAGTGTAGGAAAAGACAAATAATGGAGAATTTGGTTCTGCATGAAGACCTCATGACTGCAGTCTAATGCTGCCACATAAAGGTGCTGGGAATCAGGTCCTACCTGACCTAGTGGTTGTATGTCTGACAGGGTCATTCCTGGAAGGTTAATGTTCTCTGCAGCTCTACAGTTCTGTCACTGAAATTTTGACTATATGAGGAAATGGAAAGGAATTTTTGTTCATTAGAGTATGGATCGTCTTTGCACCCTGATATTTGGTTTCTGTCTTACTGTACAGAAGAATAGACAATAAAGTAGTCAGAAAAGGTAGAAACTGTCCCACTAAATCAACTCTGCATAGAGGACAGTTTTTTTTCAGAGAATTTTACTCCTGTACTTCTGCAGAAACTAATCTAATTTCATTGCTGTGCAGGAGGGCATATGGTTTATCCTTAGACACAAAATCAATTAATTTTGACAGTTACTTTCACATTTATAAGCCATTTAACTAAGATTTTTTAGTGGTTTGTGTTTACAAAATCAGTAAATTTCCTAAATACAACAGAACATGTTTCTATAAAACTGTCATGACTCTTTCCTGTTTTCTGCAAACAAGTAGTATGGCCATAACCAGAATTACAGTATTCATAATTACAATTTGATGTGAATTCCCCCAATATTACTTGCTCCCCTCCGAATCTAGTTTAAAGCCCTGCTAGTGAATCCAGCCAGCATGCTACCCGAACTGCTCTTGCCTCATGTGGTCAGGTGTGCCCCTCCTGTGTCAGAATGCTCCGTCTCTCAAAAGCATGCCAAGATCATAGAACCTGAAACCTTGATTGTGGCATGAGCTATGCAGCCAATCATTCACCTGATCCGTACACTGCCTCCTCCTCTGATCCCAGTCTCCAGCTGGAAGGATTGATGAGAACACTGCTTGTGTTCCTGATCTCTTCAGCATCATTCCAAAGGACATAAAGTCCCTTTTGATGTTTCCGAGTCTCTTTGTCATGGCCTCAGCTGTAACCACCTGGCTTGACCAGTCTCAGTAGCCTCCTTGTGATGTCAAGAATACGGGCCACAGGCAGGCAGCAAACCTCTCTTGAGAGAGTCTGTGCTTAATGTGTATATGGCACAAATTACAATGAGCTTGTATGTGTTTTTAAAATTTTCTATTTATTCCATATATACATGTATATATATATATAAGATTTTCCTAAGTCTACTTTATTCTTTCTGCTTCATGAGATAAGTTATTTATTGAAACTGGGTGATAAATAAATTGGTGCACATGCTCTGGTAGAGCATTTGGAGAATCTCAGCAAACTTTCTAGAGCCAGTGCACTATTCATTGAGTAACCATTGGTAACCATAGAGCTCCTACTTACAGCTTGCTTGACTATCAAAAAGGATTGAAGGACAAAACAATCCTCTTTTAAAGCATCCACTTTTTTTACTGAGGGCCCTTTCACTATGTTGGAAACAATTTTGTATGTCTGCCACATTCAATACGCAGCAAGTACTGTGCCAGCTGGTCTGGAATCAACATGTTGAAAATATTCATAGGGAGCACACCACATGCTCAGGAAGATGGAAAACAGAATCTGACAAAGCAGCTGATGCCTGTTGGTGATGCTGAACTAACAGGCTACCATGCAGTGAGACATTTCAGATTCAAAAAACAGTACATTTCCTTCTTGCTTTTGACTGTGTTCCCTTACTGGCATGTGGCTTGTAATCCTTAAGAGGCATTCTCTACTTCACCTACTTCCCTGTTAACACGATACATTTCCATTTGTTTTATGTTCTGCATGGTCACCAGCAAATTCAGTCCTTCCCATCCCCTGCTGGCTTCTACAGCATTCTGTAGTTGTCTCTACATCTTAAATTATTGTCTTTACATCTTAAATTATTTAAAAAACAATTAAATATTATTGTAAAGTGCTCAAGTACTCTTTCCAGTAACATCTGATGATTTCTCTGTAGCATACATCAAGAGCTGTTAGCTGATCCACAGGTGACAATGTGAGCTCTTCATTGACTTGGTGAGTATTCACTAGCAGTCAGAGAGATTACAGTATTAGTTCACTGAGCCAAATGGACAGCTTTTAGACTCCAGATTTTATAGTTCACAAAGCCTATATTTCCCCTTGCTTTCCCTAATTTTACACCAGTGTGACTCTGTTGACTCAGTGAGACAGTTCTTTGTTTGCCATTAGGCACAGAAGGAGACAGGAAAGTTCTGCTCTTCCTTGCCCGGTACTGTCTATGCTGGCTTTTGTTTTGTGAAAACTTGTCAGCAATAAATGGTTATGCAGACAGTATGTATATGAGATAAAAACAAACTAAACAAACAAGCAACAACAACAACAAATATATGGACAAATCCTTAATATTTTAATCTGCCAAATAACAGATGTACTTTTGTTCAGAGGTTTTCATGTGTCACTGTCTTATCCTATCCTAAACCATCCCCTGTAGAAAAGATTTTGTTTGTTTGTTTTGATTTTTTTTCTGATGCTGTCACCATCTAATTAACATAATGTGTTGTGAGTGAGATAAACAATGTGTTGTGAGTTAAACTCTATGACATTCCAGCTGGATTTAAATCAGAACTGTTTGCTCTTTTCAGAAAGATCTCATCAGGCTGACAGTCTAGCAATTTCACTGCTGTCCTTTACATCATGAGACTCCTCTCACCATCTTAATGCCTCACAAGGACAGACACTGCTGCCAGCAAAAACTTTATTGGAAGAGGCTCTGCAGAGATGATGCATTAACTCTAAAGTGCCAAAAAATTAATTGTGGGGCCAAGCTGAATGTGTCACTGCCTTTAATGTCACTTTATCAGCAAATTGGAAAGGATTATTATTCAGATTAATGTGAAGACTATTCAATACAACAGATGCACAATTGCAGAGGAGTGCCAACTTCTTTCCTTGATTGTTCTTTGCTTTTGAAGTTTTGAAGTTTGAAAGAGTGAGACTTCAGCTCACTGAAGGCTCATTTAAATCAGCAAAGTTTTTCCACTGAAAAGTGTAAGGGAGTACAAAGCTTCATGAATCTGGGTTAAAGTTGTGATAATCATTCTAGTTGTGATAATCATTCTAATAGGTTCAAGTACTAGGAAAAATAGGGAGAGGTTAAAATTTTTCTCCTTTTGACAAGTGAGAAGTGTAACTAACACACTCTCACAGATCAAACATAGATCTGAAACTTGCAGCTTTTTGTGTTTTCAGAGACTGACTTCTTGAGATTATTCTCTTATAAAATGGATACTAATAGAGTATGGAAGAGGAAGAAGCAGAAAAAATGAAAAAATATTTATATTTTCATTTTTAAAGTCTTTAATATAAAAAGATTCCAAAAATACAGTTCAGAGAAAGATCAAGTTTCTTTTATGCAAGTTAGTGCATGTTGTAAGACAGATAAAAGATCCTGCAAGCCAAACCTGGGGAGTAAAAGCAGAAAGGGACTGACCTGAATTACTTGAACCTTGTTGATGCAGTGCACAGCTACACTAGCCATGTAGCTGTGCACTTTAATATCTTTAATTTTAATAATCTTTAATTTAATTTAATTTTAATTAATTTAATTTAATTTTAATAATCTTTTAATAATCTTTAATATCTTTAATATCTTTATTTTAATATCTTTAATAAAGATATTAAAGAAGATGGGCCCCAGCCCCCAGTGGAAAAACACCACTGGTGACCAGTAGTCAACTGGGTGTCACTCCATTCACCACCACTCACTGGGCTTGGCCATCCAGCCAGTGTTTAACCCAGCAAAGAGTGTATCTGTCCAACCGATGGGCTGCCAGCTTCTCCAGGAAAATACTATGGGAGACCATGTCAAAGGCCTTGCTGAAGTCTAGGCAAACTACATCAACACCTCATCCACCACATGGGTCACCTGGTCGTAGAAGAAGACAAGGTTGGTCAGGCAGGACTTACCTTTCATGAACCCACGTTGACTGGGCCTGATCCCCTGGTTGTCTAGCATATACTGTGTGATTACATTCAAGATCACTGGTTTCATCACCTTTCCTGGCACCAAGGTCCGACTGACAGGTCTGTGGTTCCCTGGGTGTTCCTTACGACCTTTCTTATGTATGGGCATCACATTAGCAAGTCTCCAGTCATCTCAGTCATCATGGTCCACCTCTCAGGTTGACCTTGACTGCTGATAGATGATGGAAAGTGGCCCAACAATCACACCCACTAAATCCCTCAGCAAGCTCGGGTGGATCCCTTCTGGTCCCATGGACTTGTGACGGTCCAGGTGGAGCAGCAGGTCTCTGTTCCCACCTGAACTGTGGGGGGTTTCTTCTATTCCTCATCCCAGACTTCCAGGTTGGGAGGCTGAGTATGCCAAGGATAAGTGGTCTGGCTAGTAAAGACATCTGTCTGTAAAGACAGATGCAAAGAAGGCATTAAGAACCTCAGCCTTTTCCTTATCTTCAGTTCCCCCCTGCATCCAGTAAATAATGAAGATTCTCCTTGTTCCTCCTCTTGCTGTAATTGTATTTGTAAAAACATTTTTTGTTATCCTTAACCATAGTGGCCAGGTTGAGCTCGTGCTGGGCTTTGACCTTCCTGTTTTTTTCTCTGTATATGTTGGCAACTTCCCTGTACTCTCCCCATGTTGCCTGCCCCTTCTTCCACTGGACATAAACTCTCTTTTTCTCACCGACACTCAGCAAAAGTTCCCTGTTCAGTCATGCTGTTCTTCTTCCCTGCCAGTCCACCTTATGAGTCCTTCTCTGTTTGTGAACAGCAGGTCTAGCAGGGCACCCCCTCTGGCCGGCTGACTAACCAGCTGAGTTGGGAAGCTGTCTTCATGCACTTTAGAAATCCCCTAGCCTGCTTCCTTTGAGCTGTATAGTATTGCTAGCATTTTTCCAGGAATTTAAAGTCCTCTATGAACAAGTGCTGTTGATTGAGTGACTTCTGCCAGCTGCTTATAGAAGACCACATCCACCTCTTCATCCTGGTTTGGCTGTCTACAACAGACGCCCACCAGGATGTCTGCCTTGTGGGCCAATTCCCTGATCCTCAGGTATCTGTTCAGGGTTTTGTTGTGAGTTTCTGTGAACAGAAAATAGGTAGTGTTTTATTGTTTCTCTTCAGTAATGTGAGAAGTTTAGAGAGATTTGTTTTAGACCATTTTAGTACTGCTTCGCTCTCTCCTCTCCCTACTTCTTTTTTTTTTTTTTTTTTTTTTTTTTTACAGTAAAGCTATCAATAAAACTGGGCTGGTAAATCTAGGCTTTGAGAGTGAATATGTACAGTTTTAAATTGGAAGATGTATTTTTAATTCTTTTGTTATTTGATTTATTGTCACAGTCAGTAATGTAGAGACAGACAGAGAGTGTCTTTTTAAATGTGATCTAGGATAATAAGGTAACTTCTCAAATTTAATAAATACAAATTCCTGTAAATAAATATGAACAAAAGGACCTACTTACTCAGGTAGAATTTAAAATGATCACACTGGGGGGCCTTTGTTTATTTATTTATTTATTTATTTATTTATTTATTTATTGTGCTGTGTGTAATTCCATAGTGTATGCAATTACTCAGGTGCTCCATCCATTTGTTTTGTAGAAGCACCTGTTATTTGTCTAGAAAGTAGCTGACATACAACATTTTAAATGAAAATGGCAAATGGAAAATGAACAGACAGCAAGCTGTTTGCAGCAGCTGCTTGTTTGTTGTCTATACAAATTGAATTTGGCAAGTTCTATTCATCTCTTTATAAAATTGTATTTGTAGTTGTCCTAAGAGATTACAAAGATTTTCATTTGCTGTTCATATAATTATAGTAATGCCTCAAGCTATCTTTATAATAGTAATAATAATAATAATAATAATAAATAACAGAAAAAACAAACAAACAAAAAAACATAAAAGCTGAGTTTAAGGATCCCAATAACTTTTATCTTTTCCGAGACAGTGTGACAGTTGCTCATTCTCTACTGTTCACATGCAGTTCTTTGACTTTGTGCTGTCTATGAATTTTTCTTGCCAATGATCATGATGCACGTATTTGAGTAGTGTAGACCATAAAATTAAAGAACTAATGACAAGTAGAGTAGCTTATGAAAGACTTCTCAGAAGCTGTTTTATACCTAATTGCCACAGAGGCATAATAAGTTTTAGATATTAGGAGCAAGTCCTGCTGTAATCAAGAAATATATCACATGCCATATGACTTGAATAACCATGAAGTTATTAATTCCTCCAGCTCAAGGTTTTCTTTAAATTACTAAACTAATTATGTTGAGGATGGTTATGAGTAAACAAAGAATATTATTTTTCTTTCCCCACCATTTCCGTGTGTGAGCTATTTACAGTTGGAGAATTTTTGTAATAGCCATTTGTATAAAACCTATTATAATGGACCCCTATTCTTTCCTGAAGCATTGGAAGTAGAGGAGATAATTAATAATGGTTATCTGAAACCAGATAAGATTGGCTTGGGGCCTGTTTCAGAAGTGCAAGGGTACTATGTTTTAAAAATATAAACTACTTATACATGACACAAACTGCTCTGTAATAACGCCACTCCTAAAAGGAACAGTTTTTGCCCTGTTTCAGTCATAAATTTCTTCTGTTTCATCTATTCCTTGCCCAGTCCAAAATCCCTGCTTGGAGTCTTCACTCCTCGTTACCTCTTCATACCTCTTTCTCGGGATAACTTTGTGTGCATTCAGTGTTTTGAAAACTAGCATTATTTAACCCAGGTTCTTAAACATACATGACAAATATTTGAGACAGATAGGTACATACTGTGAAACAGCCTATTGAAAGCAAGAAATGAATAACACACTTATAACTGCAGGCTTATAGTTGCAAAATTGTTTAGTGTATAGTCATCACTGACTATACTGCTTTGTGTTTGGTACATTCAAAAACACATCATTTTACTAAATTTTTGAAGGCCAACTGCAGCCAATCACCAAGTAGCATTCGTCTGAGTAGAGATATCAGCGAATGTGAATCTCTGGATTGTATTCAACCTTTGATTACATACGAAATATGCAAACAGTAACTGGTCTTGATTTTCCTTTTAAAGCCCAGTGACATCACAGAGTGTCTTTGAATTGAGCACCAAGTACACACAATACATCTGCTATTTGTATTAATGGCAGCTAATTGTTTTCCATAAAGGTATAGTAATTTTTCAAATTTTCCATCTTTGGTTGATTAGCTTTTTTTTTTTTTTTCCATAAAAAATGTAAAAAGTTGCCTGTCACATGTCACACACATGTCACATCAAGAGATCTTTATCCTTCTTGTCATCCAGGCACTGAGCCACTGAATCTTTAAATCTAAAAGAATTTATATTTGTTGTGCCTCTCTATTAGATAAGCTGATTCTGTTTGTGATCTGTCCTGCAATACAGTGATATAAGGTATTACTACTACATAAGTGTTGTTTTGTATACTGCTCAATGGCAAACATCAAAATGCACTTCCATGCTCTTGGTTAGTGTCACATAAGTGTTACTAGCAGTATGCAAAACTAAAATAGAGACTTTCTATAAGAGTGTCAAATAATAGGGGTCTGCAAAATTATGATGCCTGATACATCAATATTAAACAAGATATAAAGATATAAAACAAGATACTCATTATTGCCTAAGCACATCCACATTAGCAGTCTGGCTTGCTTGGTGGTCCTCTGAATTTGCCATATGAGTAAGAGCTGTTCCACTTCTGGGACTAGAACTTCATGCTACAGAAACTCGTAAGTGGCCTTATAAAATCTTAACTATCAAGCTTATATGATATTACTGGCCAATGTTGGCAGAGAAACACCTTGTAGCAATACAATACTAAAGCCATCAGTTTCAAAGGTGCAATGTCTTATAATAAACGAATATGCTACGAAGCATACACCAGTCCAAGCTATGAGCAGCCAGTTTCTTGAGGAGAATGCTGTGGGGAACTGTGTCAAAAGCCTTGCTGAAGTCAAGGTAGACCACATCCACAGCCTTTCCTTCATCCACCCAGCATGTCACTTGATCAGGTTCATCAAGCAGGACCTGCCTTCCATAAACCCATGATGACTGGGCCAGATCACCTGGTTGCCCTACAAGCGCTGCGTGATGACACTCTGATAATCTGCTCCATGAGCTTCCCTGGCACTGAGGTCAAACTGACAGGCCTATAGTTCCCCAGGTCTGCCCTCCTGCCTTTCTTGTAGATGGGCGTCATGTTTGCTAGCTGCCAGTCAACTGGGACCTCCCCTGATAGCCAGGACTGCCAATAAATGATGGAAGGTGGCTTGGCCAGCTCCTCTGCCACTTCTCTCAGTACCTTCGGATGGATCCCATCTGGCCCCATCAACTTGCGTACATCTAAGTGCTGTAGCAGGTCGCCAACCATTTCCTGCTGGATTATGAGGGCCACATTCTGTTCCCCATGCCTTTCCACCAGCTCAAGGTACCGGGTATCCAGAGAACAACTGTTCTTGCCGCTGAAGACTGAGGCGAAGAAGGCATTAAGCATCTTAGCCTTTTCCTCATCTCTCCTCACTAAGTTTCCCCCCGCATCCAGTAAAGGATGAAGATTCTCCTTAGTCCTCCTTACACATCCTTACACAGTCCCTACACATCCTTACAACATCCTTATAATACTTCTGAGTGGCCTGCCCTCTTTTCCAAAGCTCAAAAACTCTTTTTTTTTTCCTAAGCTCTAGCCACAACTCTGTTCAGCCAGGCCAGTCTTCTTCCACACTGGCTCATCTTTGGGCACATGGGGACAGACCGCTCCTGAGCCATTAAGATTTCCTTCTTGAGGAGTGCCCAGACTTCCTGGACTCCTCTGCCCCTCAGAACTGCCTTGCAAGGGACTCTACCAACCAGTGTCCCAAACAGCTCAAAGTCAGCCCTCTGGAAGTCCAAGACAGTGGTTTTACTGGTCCCCCACCTTACTTCGCCAAGAACAGAAAACTCCACCATTTCATGGTCACTCTGCCCAGGATAGCTCCTGACCACCACATCTCCCACCAGTCCTTCTCTGTTTGTGAACAGCATGTCCAGCGGGGCACCTCCCCTGGTAGATTCACTAACCATTAATGTGGCTCTGTGATCTCAAGTGCTAGCTTTTGCAGATATGACTTTGAACAGATTTTAAACACCAAATTGATCAAGAGGATTAACTGACTTACATTCTCAAGATTTTTCAAAGTGTGGAGCAAGTGAATATTTCTACATTAACAGCTAGTGTAGGCAAGTATGGAATGGAGACTGATGTTTGCTTCAACTCATCAGACATGGAACAAATAGAGTGAAAAAATACATGAATATAAATATCAATATGGTAATACTTATTATGGAAGGAAGTTAAAAATGCAAAACATCTCAGTTTTGAATATTTAACTCTTAGAAGAAGGTGTCACTTTATGCTAGAGAATCACTGATTCCATCTAAATGCAAAGGCATTTTGTAGGGAGTTCTTGGCTTTAGTATCACTTCAGGTTTTCCAGAAACTTCAGTTCAGTTTGAAGAAAGAATAAACTAATTTCACTGGAGAATTCACAGGACTTTTGTCAAGCAAGTGAAAGCCATTTTAAGTAGGGGCTAAAGTAGGAGTTTAAGAATAAAAGTGAAAGGAGGGATGTTAACACCAAATATTTATGCTCTGGAAACTGACCTGAACTTTCTTTTCTTCTTGTACTTTTATTATGGAATTACCATAGACAGCACACGAGCAGCATCACACCAGTTATTTTACCTGCCCTTTGTTTGGTCTTGTCCATTGAGAAACAATGGGTTAGAGGAAGTGAAAGAAATTAGCCCTTTGAAGACTTACTACAACTGTAGAGGAAAGCCCTGAAATTATGGAACAGAAATGGGTTCTTCCTAATGCTAGTAGGGAATGTGAATAATTTAAGGGCTTATAGAAAACTAAGGATGCAAAATGTTGTTCTGTTCTCTCTTCTAAGGGCCTCAGGATTCATCTTGGACAGAAGGCTGCAGATATCCAAAGGGATGGCACAAAACACACATATTTCTTACTTGCAGGCAAATAGGAAGGATTCTTCTTTGGAGAAGCAATCACTTCATCTCTTTTGGAGACACATTTGTGGCTGGATGACTTTATATCTATCCCAGTGGGAGCCATTGTGTCTACAACAAAGTCTGGCTTCCATTCTCCCATCCAGATGAGGAAATCACAGTGATATAATTTATTTATTTATTTATTTATTTATTTTTAAGCAGATTTTTTTTCTACAAGGCCAGCCTCTCCTTATGTACAAAGTTTTTTCAATTTCATGAGCCTCATTTAGCTCAATGTCTCACCCCAAACTGTTTATAGAGGATAACATCATAGTAAAACAAGAAAGGTCTCTTGAGGGAACAGATGCAGTCATGCTGGGCTGTGTAATTACTTTGGGAGTGTATATAACTGCATTGTAATCGTTCCATTGCACCGTCAGGAAAATATGTGCCTTAGTGCAATAAGATAGCCAAATACAAACATGGCACCACATTATTTCCTCCATTGTGAAATCCATGTGTTTCACGTTCTTCATTTTGGCTCCAGAGACTTCCTGTGTTAGTAGTGGAATCAGTAAAAAATATGTTTTGAGTAAAATTTAATCATTTATGATTTCAAACATAATTTTCTTGGTCATCCAATACCTTGCAGAGTTAAATCCTGTTTTGTTTTCTGTGGCAGGATTCTGTCTGATGGGCAATGGCAGCACAGTTTTGTGTGAAATCATGCAAAACATAGTCTGAAAAAGAAACATGAGCTTACTTATACTTACAAACCCCTTTTATACACATGCACTCAGACTATTGCAGTTGTTGATTCATTAAAATTACAAAGGCTGACCAAGACTGCTCTGTAATAATGTGAATGCTATGTTTGGTACTTAAAAAGGGAACATTAACATCATCTTCCAGAAATAGATTTAAATAACAATATATTTAATCTGTGTTTTTAATAAGTCTTTTATACTTTTGTAATCACTGCACTATGGAGTTTATTTAAGTCTGTTTATAAAATAGTCCATCCTGGCTGGTGTAACAGTAAGTTGAATATCAGCAGAAATTCAGCTGACTCATACAACTCTCAGACAGTTTAGGCAAATACTAATTTCCTACCTAGATGATGATGATGATGATTATTATTATTAATTACATTAATACTGTGGCCTTTTTCCCCAGTGTTGGTGCACATATTTCTGGTAATTTAAATTGCTGCTATGTTAATAGCATAATCATCTCCAGTAAGTAGACTCTATCTATAGCAGAATGAAGGAAGTTCTTATGAACTTGTGCCCTCTTTGGAGATGTCTCAGATGAAAAATGAAAATTATGGAGAAAATCAGATGTGGAAGAGTTGCATTGTCTGAAATCTCTCTTGCATCTTGATAAGGAGTGAAAGTAACAGATGTTTTAAACAGATAGTAGTAATGCATATACAACTACCTGAAAGGAATCTATGGGGATCTAGGGGGTCGGCCTTTTCTCACAGGTGATAGGACTAGAGAGAATGACCTCAAGTTTTGCCAGGGGAGGTTTAAATTGAAAATTAGGAGACATTTCTCCTCAGAAAGAGTAGTCAGGCTTTGGAACAGTTTGCCCAGGGAAGTGGTAGAGTCACCGTCCCTGGGGGTGTTTAAGGAAAGGTTGGATGTGTTGCTTATGGACATGGTTTAGTGGGTGACGTTGGTAGATGGTTGGACCAGATGATTCTGAAGGCCCAACCTTAATGATTCTATATTTGGAAGACATTTCCCTGGACTGCCTTTTAAATCTTCATGGCAACATTAAGATCACTGGCCCAAACTCAACCATAATACCTGTGCTAGTAAGTTCTGCAATATTAAATAATTAATTATTAATAAATACTTACTCAGTAAGATCTTACTCAGTTCAAATCAAACATAAATAACTTCAGATGACTCCTAAACTCTCCAGACAGCTCTGGTGTTGCTGTAGAATGGAATATGATTTTTCCTTACAACCCACCAGTTATTTCCATGTCTTTTCTGGACCTTGGGATCTCTTTTGGGAGCTACATTACGCAGGGAAATATAATAAGGCTGAGATCACCACTGCCTCAACGTAATGCAAAGTTTAAGGCCTTTATCACAGCCAGTTTGGAAATGAATGCAGCCCCATCTTCTCAGCATTTTAAGACAGATGACTACCCAACACTGAACTGTCTCACGTTTTCAAACTGAGACAGCTTTGTAGAAATAATAGAAAAATTTCATTACAATTGGCCTAGCATGGAATTTATCCTTCAAAAGTTTGGTGGAATATCCTCGTAGACTTCAAAACTAGTACATCATCATTTGAACACTCCTTCATTTCTCCACAAGGACCCAACTGTTAGTCCTGGTAGCTATAGATAATTAGTCATATTAGCTCATCAAATTAGCCGATCAGTCACTTGAAGTCTGTTGACGACACCTGTTCTGAGCTCTACTGTGTTGTTCAGCAAATGACTTGCGGAAATCAGACTCTGTCTACAACCTTGGGATGGTTATAAAGCAGGTAAATTTATTCTCCAAAACCCTATGAGGTGTCATCTTGAGCTACCTTATGTAGGATCTTGGTCTTTTCCAAATACATATATATAGAGAGAGATCAGTCTCAATTCGTCCTGTCTCATTTGCATACATACAGCAACTCAGCTTTATTAAAGTGCATACTTCCCCTTGGAAGGCAACTAAAAGGTCTAGTGCTTAAACATTCTTTTTGATTTGTTCTAGTTGCTTGCCCCAAACTATAAGATGTTGTTGCAAAGATTGGTTTCCTCCTTGCATTAGATCTTCTCCTTCGTATGGCATTTGGTAAGGCCTTCCATACAATATCTCAACAGAGACTTATCTTTACCAATACATATTGGTCTCTTGACAGATTTTACCAATCTGTTGTTTTATCAAAAGGTTCATGTTTTTTCCCGTGGCCACTTGCCTGCGGCCTATATGGAGTGTGTTGTTGCCAGTCAATCCCCAGCACTTTGCTGACTTGTTGGGTCAGTTCTGCAGTGAAATGTGGTCCCCTGTCAGTAGACCTTACTGAGGGTACACCAAATCTCAGTATAATTTCATTCAACAATACTTTGGACACTTCTCTGGCTTTGTTAGTTCTATGTGGGAATGCTCCTGGCCATCTGGAAAAGGTGTCTGTTAGCACCAATAGGCATCTAAAGCCTCCTTTTCTTGAGAGTTTGAAAAAATCAATTTGCCCCTGTTTCCCAGGAACATTTCCCTTCCCTATTGTTCCTGTTTGGGGTTTGATTCCTGTCTGAGGTTTACTTTTAGGCCTTTCTAACAATGGTATACAAATTAGGCCCTATCCATTTTCTACTTAAAACCTGTTATAATATTTCAGCTCCCCAGCATGCTTTCTTATATTCTCCAATTACTGTCCAATATCCTACAGTATCACAACTCTCCCATCAGTTCTTTGTGTTAAACCTGTAGCTAACACTTTCCGTTTACACCTTCAATTAATTGCTTATCGATCCCGGATCTTCTACTTCATTTTCAAAGACTTTTGTTAATGCCTGGCTTTCTGTTCCTGGTACTAGTGGAGGGGAGGCTGGGGGAAAGAGGGAGAGATGGAAAGGAGGGGTAAGGCATCACAACTTTACACGGCCCTTCAATGTTGAAACCCAGCATGAACAAATTACATATGAAAATCTCTATCAGACCAGAAGATTCTGTACCTCTGCGTGGCTGTCTGGCCATACTGCATCATCAGTATGTACTTAGTTTTGAATAAGAATATAAGCATCTGTGAATTCGCTTTCAAGTGAATTCAACTGCTCAGAAACCCTGGGATATTTGCAGTAGGCTGTTTTAAAACCCAAACAAAGCTCATTGAATGTGCATTCATAACACTGGAAAATATGGATATGAGAAATAATGTGATGTTTTGGGGATTCAGTGGCTGTTAGGCAAGTACATTTGTTTTTGTAGAAGGTTCCTGGTAAGTGTGGGAATTTCTAAGATGACCTTTTGCGAGAGCGTGACTCAGTTTACAGAATGCCTTTCTACTGCCTTTATTGCATAATCATTGTTTTTTGCAGGTACAAAAAAAAGGGGGGGGGGGGAGGAGGGGGTCAGATTCAATAGGAGCCTACAAATCCATTTACCTTTCCATGCACAAAAGCATAATACAAAAGCATGGATTGTTAAATCGCGTTCCCGTGTTTATGAACACTTGTCATTGTCTCTAGCTCTTAATACAGTTTGCAGAATGAACACACTACAACACTATTAGTAGGAATTCACCCATACGTAGACAAAAAGGAAGATGTTTCCTTTGGAAGTGTGTTTTTAATATATTGGAAAGAAAACTTGGCTTTGCTTTCATCCTGGAAGCATCATTCACTGCAGCAAGATTTCTTTACTGGACTGTGACCTTCTTCAGTCCTGTCTTTAGAGAAAATGCTTTGACCTTTTCTATGCATAAATTCCTTGAAAACCTTACATAGTAAAAAGCAATATGCTAAAAGCATAATTAGCTGTTGCTTCCTATCATTAAAGACAGAATCAGCAGAAGGGTAGTGTAGTCAATACCCTTTTGACATGTCATTATTTTGGTTCCCCTGAAACTTATTTAGTTTATAATAGTTTATTGTCTGTTCACCACTCTCACAGTGGTGACCTTTGATTAGGAATAAAGTTCTGTAGGAATGCAGATAGAATAATTTTATTGATTTTACATTTGGCAGAGTCTACGATTGGTAAAAGTTTTTTTCTATAACAGGGTTATAGAAAACAAGGATTTTTCTATAACCTTCTTCATTCTCTGGCTTTCTACCCTTTGTCTTAGTCAAATCCCAGCTTCTGGGTCACTGTTCCAATAAAAAGAAGTAAAGAAAACATTTGAATTGAAGCTGAGGGCATTTGGGCACCAGCTTTTTGGTGGTAATTAAACATGAGAGAACATGGCTCTTTCTGTCTCTTCCTCATCTGCCACCTACTTTGCAAGACCATATGGGAGAGCGGATTTTATTCTTAGTCCAGA
Organism: Anas platyrhynchos; assembly: GCF_047663525.1. Classification (NCBI taxonomy): domain Eukaryota; kingdom Metazoa; phylum Chordata; class Aves; order Anseriformes; family Anatidae; genus Anas; species Anas platyrhynchos. The sequence continues at coordinate 9,025,091 of NC_092610.1, forward strand.
AGTGCTCCTCTGGTGTTCATAGAAGATTGTGTAGGAACAGAAGCCAGTCTTTTCCCACACATGTGTTTTCAGAAGGGAAGCATGTTTTCTCATGTGATAGGTGATCTGATAGATATACATGTAACATGTGCGAGACCTTTTGTCTGCAAATAAAGAACATTGTACATTTATTCACTTTTTATTTATTCACTATTATATTTGGAGAGCTTGGGGTGACTCGGGGAAAAGGTGCCAATTTGTAACTGCCAAGGTAGAAGAACAGAATACCAGATGAGCAGTACCTCTGCATCAATACCATATATATATAAATGACTTCAGAAATTTCCCAGATAGAAAGTCATTCTAGTTCCACAAAAACTGAGCTTTTTAACATTTTTACTTGCTTTAGAAACACCCAACAAACTGTAGCTTTTGTGTGTATGTGTATTCAACTCATAGCTGACAACACAATAGTTTGTTTGTTTGTTTGTTTGTTTTTTAAAAAAAGGAAATTCCCTATGCTGTAAGTCTATCCTTGAACTAGGACTTTATCGTGTACTTGTTGAATATTAAAAGTATTTTCTTTAAAACCCAACATGATTTGGGGGGGAGGTGGGAAGTGTTAACTTAAACAGACTTAATTTTCATATGCTTATGTTGATAACAGATGCAACAGTGGTGGTTCAGTATCTCCATGGTTATTCAAGAGCACAGACAAGCATACTTAAAGAAGCATCTTATAACTACATGGGAGATATATAAAAGGAAAACCTTCAAATCATGTTTTGTTTGCTAAAGGTCCCTTACTTAAACTTTGAAAGTAGAACCGCCTCTCTGCAGCAAGTTTGTTTATCTTAAACTTTAGATTTTATTATACTTGGATATACCAAAACAGAAAGAATGTGTTTTGTTGTTGTTGTTATTGTTGTTTGCTGTTGTTGCTGTTTTACCTGCTACTTCTGTTGACTTTTTTTTTTCCTCACATGTCCTCTGATAGCTCCACCTTATTATTTCACCCTAATAATCCTGAAAATATGTTTTTGAGTGTTATCTTGAGTGGCAAGGGCTGCTTGATGCTTTCTTGTGAAATAAATGCTCATCAGCATCCAGATGCCTTAGCCATAGGCAATCGCCCCATAATAGAATTAAGCAGATGCCCATAAGTAGAGAAAAACTTAATGTGAATAAGAAGATTGAATATAATGCTAGTATGCAATAACAGCAAAAAATTAATCGATGCTGGTATTTCTAAGAAAATATATTGGGAGGTGGGGGTGGGAGAAAGAGAGAAAGTGCAAACAGTTTATATGTATATATAGAGAGATAGATTTAATAAGGTGTTTGTTCCTTGCTTTCCAAGATACTTTCTCTAGATTTTTCTTTTTTTCTTTTTTTTTTTTTTTTCTATTATTTTTTCCTAATGTCCACAACCATGTCCTATTTTAGCAGTAAAGCTTTAAACCAATTCCTAATTTCCTGTGCTTTGGAAAAAGATAAATAGAATTATTTTAGGCAAAAAATAAAATTCCAACTTGTGGTTCCAATTTTTAATCACCAGAAAGTCTAACCAATTTATCTATTTATTTATCTATTTGAATTATGGTGATTTAGTTTGAGCAGTTACTTTAATTAAATAGTGCTTTGAGCAATAGAAACTCTAATTTGCCATCACCGAGATTATTGTTAGTTTGGAACATGGGGTATCATTTAAAACCATTTAGTTGTTATAATTCAGTCTGAACTGTAACTATGGTTCTGCAAAACTTCTCTGGGGGTAAAGAGTTAGTTTTATTTGCATGTTCATGTTCAGAAGAAAAGAATGCAGTCATGTAAAAAATGTGTATAATGTTAAATGTTAAATATTTTTGAAATTATTCATTGACTCCTTTTTTTTTTTTTTTTTTTGGCATTTTTTGCATGTACATATTTTGAAATTTGAAATTTGCCAAGAAAATGATTTTTTATTCCCCTTTCTCTGAATTTATTGTATAATTTTGGCCTCAAAGTTAATTTATTTCATGACTACACTTATGAAGGTTATTTAGGTATAGGAAAATGTGATGCTTAGGAAGCTAATAATTTAGCAAATTAGTAATTTGATCAGATGAGATAGCCAGCATGTTTCTCACATATTGCAAAGAGCAGGTCATTATGTGGTATCATTGGGAAGATCATTAGCACTAAAACCATCTGGACAATGTTTAGCTGCATTAAAAATGGCAGACAAGGTCATGGGACATTCAAAGAGAGAGAAAAATCTTTGTAAGCCTCAGTTTTAAGATACAGAACTGATGCCATCTGAATTGATCCATATTGTACAATTTTGACTAAGTAGAGGATTCAGTGGAAGACAATAAATTGTGAAGAAAGATGCTCTAATGTGCAAGTCAGTATTCTTTTTAATCAAGAATGGAATAACTTATCTCCAACTTAGATACCATGAATAGTGATGGCGTTCAAAAAGAGCAGAAAGACCCCTAAACAAGTTCCATGCTAGAGGCCAGAGGCAGGTGCATCTGTGCCACATATCTCTCCTGTAAGATGAGAGCAGGGTGAACCATACTGTTAGCTGCAACTGCCTATGGGGGGTCTGAGCAAAGGCAGGGCAGGCAGTTTTACGGTATAGCTAAGGGGCTAAGTATTGGTTGCTTTCTAGTAGCCTTATTAAAATCTCTTTATGGAATTGATCTTATTCTGGATGTGTGCAGAAGGCACGGGACAGCTGTTAATGACATCTCAGAGAAAGGCCAGAAGCTTCATGGAGCTGCTAACAGAGAAGGTCTGAGGACTTTAATACAGGCAAACCTTCCTGAAATATTGATTTTCTGCAGTGCATAGACTGACTTCAGATGTGGGCTGAAGCACAGAACTGCAAATGGTCTGAACAATTGCTGCTTGAGCATTTGGCAGACGAGCAACATCTGGTATTAAGAAGGGTTGGGACTATGGTAACTCAAGATTATATTCCAGATGTACAGTTTAAAGCAACTGCAATCAAAGTGAACATTAGTGTTGTTCTCACGAGAATGGAAAGAGGGTGGGGAAGAAGGTCAAGATTACAGGGTCAACACAGAAACTGAAGAGATCAATATTCTTCCCTTACAGGAGGAGATCTAGACTCTTGGTGTAAGTTTGATTAAGAACAGCAAGAATCAATAATTTAAGGTAGATCTTAGCAAGAAGAAAGGGGCAATATAAATAAAAATTTATCAGACTTTTACTATCTTTTTCACACACAAAGGATTGCTTTGTGTCTGAAGAATTTCCAAATCAAAGAAGCTACAGTACACCTACTAGTCCACAAAGATGTTCATGCGAGAGAGGGGCCAGCTATGGCACCCTCACTAACATTAAAATCCTTAGTCTACAAAATGGAGGGCACAGTAGCTTACTATCACTGTTCCAGGTGACAATGGCCTGTTCCAAATTCAGGATGTCCAGGAAAGCTCTCTCTGATCTTACTTGACTAGTAGTTTCCTATCAAAGGAATCAACTATGGCAAATACCGCAAGTGGTGGTTATCTGTGCCATATTCTCTACCTTCAAACTCAACAGGTCAGGACCGATAGAACATTATAAGGCAATATTTAGCTCCGCAGGTCTTCTTAGTGATTCCGCCAATAAGACACATTTGTTTCATGATGGAATGAATCTGACTCATCTGCTTACAAGTCCTGGATTTCTTCAAATTCATTTTATTTTATACAGTGTTTACTCACCTGAAACATTCCATATCCTACCATATTAATTTATAATCATGAATAGTCAGTAAGTAGGTTATGCAAGAAAATTATTGACTGGGTTTTCTGGTCTGCGGAGTGGCCTTAAACTATCAGAAAACTGTTCAGAGGAAGTACCATCAACAAAGGGGAAATATTTAAAGGCAGAAGGCTCTTCCTTTGAAGACCACAGGGAATTTGTGCTCGACCAACCTCATTGCCTTCTATGATGGCATCACCAGCTGGGTAGATGGGGGGAGAGCAGTGGATGTCATCTACATTGACTTTAGCAAGGCTTTTGATACTGTCTCCCATGACATCCTGATAGCAAAGCTGAGAAAGTGTGGGATAGATGAGTGGACAGTAAGGTGGGCTGAGAACTGGCTGACTGGCCGAGCTCAGAGGGTGGTGATCAGTGGCACAGAGTCTGGCTGGAGACCTGTGACTAGCAGTGTTCCCCAGGGGTCAGTGCTGGGTCCGGTCTTGTTCAACATCTTTATCGATGACCTTGATGAGGGAATAGTGTCTGCCCTCAGAAAGTATGCTGCTGACACAAAGCTGGGAGGAATGGCTGACATGCCAGAAGGCTGTGCTGCCATTCAGTGAGACCTGGACCAGCTGGAGAGATGGGCAGAAAGAAACCAAATGAGGTTTAATAAGAACAAGTGTAGAGTCCTGCACCTGAGAAGGAACAACTGCATATATCGGTACAGGCTGGGGGATGACCTGCTGGAGAGGAGCTCTGAGGAGAAGGACCTGGGGGTCCTGGTGGATGACAGGTTGACCATGAGCCAGCAGTGTGCCCTTGTGGCCAAGAGGGCCAGTAGGATCCTGGCGTGCATTAAAAGGAGCGTGGCCAGCAGGTCAAGGGAGGTGATCCTCCCCCTCTTCTCTGCCCTGGTCAGACCTCACCTGGAGTACTGTGTCCAGTTCTGGGTTCCCCGGTACAAAAAAGACGGGGATCTCCTGGAAAGAGTCCAGTGGAGGGCCACAAAGATAGTACGGGGCCTGGAGCATCTTCCCTATGAAGAAAGGCTGACAGACCTGGGTTTGCTTGGCCTGGAGAAAAGATGGCTGAGAGGGGATCTCATCAACGTAAATAAATACCTGACGTGTGGGAGACAGAGGGATTTGGCCAACCTCTTTTCAGTGGTTTGTGGGGACGGGACAAGGGGTAATGGCCACAAGATGAAGCGCAGGAAGTTCTGCACCAACACGCAAAAGAACTTCTTCACGGTGAGGGTGACAGAGCACTGGAACAGGCTGCCCAGGGAGATTGTGGAGTCTCCTTCTCTGGAGATATTCAAGGCCCATCTGGACGCCTACCTGGGCAGCCTGCTCTGAGGAACCTGCTTTGGCAGGGGGGTTGGACTCAATGATCTTTAGAGGTCCCTTCCAACTCCTTCAATTCTGTGATTCTTTGATATCTAGAAATATGTATGTTGTAGTGCTCCATATTGCTTCTGCTGGAGGGCATCTAGATGGTGAACTTGTATCACAAGATGGTGCTTGTATCACAATGCAACTGCAATTTGTTTCTGTACAATCAATTTAATTTTCAGTCTTTGTTATTTTATGGCCTGCTAATAAGCTCAACAAAGACTGTTCAAACACCATGTGATCTAAAGTGTAAAGCAAAATGTTTTCTAATCTACACAGGTGGCTAGTTTTTCTACCCTCTCACATCTGTGCTGTGGTAGCCGTGTGACTTTGTTCTGAAGAAGAAGGTTGTCTGTATGGAAAAGCATAAAGACTGTATCATCTGAAAAGAGTTCTTGCATTAGTAGATACCAAATGGGATAATTATTTTTCAAAATTAGTATTTACTTTTAATATTGTCTACTGCTTCTATGAATAATGCCTGCTTCATAAAGTTTGCAAGTGTGAATCCAACAGTAAACTCTGGGAAATTTTGTATTGAGTAAGTTCACTTTTTTTTTTTTTTTTTTTTTTTTTTTTAAGAGCTCAGAATTAGAGGAGGTTATGTGATGTAATGAATTAGCACATTTTTTATTTTTCTTTCTTAGGAAATAAGCCTTAGGTTCATGGTTCACCCCCCACACATAAATACTCTTATTTAGGCTGAACTCATAAGCTGGTAAGTGTTTATGAGCTTGACACATTAACACAAATAACCCTTGTTTTGCAAAGCTTTCTCTTAAATATATGAGGGAGGTGAGGAGAGCAAATCAACACCAGTTTATAGTCACACACAAATAATAATAATAATAATAGACTATGAGATTAATACAAGCTGTCTTGCAGATATAAAATGTCTTGTCTCAGCAGATATAAAATGAAATAAATTTATGATCCCTATATGTAACATCTTTAGAGTTCACATAGAAAAAAAAAAGGAAGCTTGTTAGAATCTTCACACTTTCCAGAGTTTCTACCTTAGTTTCTACCTTAACATCCTATGAGTGCCAAATATTTGAAGCTCACCAGTGATCTCATGTTTCACCACTTTGGCAGCATGTATGTAAGGCACTGGACAGAATTGTGAGTAGATACCTGAGGTCTACTTGTTTAAGCCCCACAGGGTGTCTTGTTGTGGGGCTTCAACTCATGGTTTCAATTTTCATTTAAACTATAAACAGTTAACAATGAGTAAATTTAGGAAGCTGTTGGCTATTGACTAATACGGCTACTAGCTGAAAACTGTGTGTGGCCTCCATATACACCTGTGTGGCATCCACACACTGACATTGCTGAACTGTCTAGCTATCTGAACATATACCAACCCTACTTCAGTGGTACCTCAAGTAAGGAATTACCTGGCAAGGGAGGTGAAAGATAAAGTTCATCATTAAAAAAAAAAATAATAAAAAAAATTATAATGACTACCACAACAACAAAAATTCTGAAAGATATTGAAAACTTCTCCCCAAATCAACATTAAAAGACTAGGGCCAGGGAACAACAACAACAAATGTCCCTCTGAATGCCTTCATATATCAGTTATCTACATGTAGATGTATAACATCTGCATTCTTGTGTTGTTAAGTGTTGCAGCCAAGCAAGGACTCCTTCTTAGGCCTTATCTGTCTCTATTTTGAGTGAGCTCATCTCATAAAAGAAAGAATCCTGTCAGAAAGCAGTGAAAGCTAGCTGCTCCCTAAAGCCAGGTAAGTCAGGAGATAGGTGCTGGTAACTGCGTCAGTAACATCAATACCCTCAGACACAGCAAGCAATAAGCCAGATCCAGTGGTACACAAGGAATCCAGTCAAGAGTGAAAGGAGACAGAGCCAAAGGTGAGACTACAGGCAATCTATAGAATACATCAAAGTGTACCATCCAAGAAGAAAAGCTGCCTGAAGCATGGGTCCAAAGACTGTCCAGGTTGAGACAGAACTGTAGACAGGCACACCTACAATATAATTCAGACAAGGACAGAAAGCCCAGGCCTGAACTTAAGTCTATGGAAGTGTGGGTATGGTCCTGAGGAGAGGCTGGTCAGGGACATAAAAACCTTTCGGTGCCCTCAAAGCCCTGACAGATCCTTCCTGTTGTAAAAACAAATCCAACTAATAAATAACATAAGTGCTAATTAATCTGAACTTAAAGTCTTTATATTGTGTCTAAATATTTAATGATTTCATTTCATACCTTAGAGCATTTCTATTAGTCCTAGCTCCCGACGAAAAATCATGCCTCCCAGATAGCATAGATTTGCAATGTTAGTGCTGTTTTTCATCCCATTTTTCTCTGAGAGCTCTAAATGCTTAGATTTTTTTTTTTTTTTTTTTGGGGGGGGGGGGGGTTGGGGCTGTTTTATTTTTTTTTTGTCTCTCAGTATTCTCATTATTTTGTCTTTCAATATTCTCATTATTTTGCTTACTATCCAATTAATATCTTGTACTAAATCTTCTATCAGAGCTATGTGATGCCTTAAACTCTCTTCGCAACTTTTGCCATTTTCCTTAAAATAATTGCAAATGGACAATTGGTGAAAAAATATACCTTGTTATTCACAGAAATTGTAGAGTAGCATTTGGTGTCTTTTTTAATGGCAAAAGCTTTGAAATTTAACTGTTAAATTTAATACAGTTAACATTTTGACTTTTCTACCAGTGAAAAGCAATTCTTAATAAATTTCCAGGTTTAGCTTAGAGAAGTACCATGAATTTTTAGTGTTCACCTGATACTTTTGGTAGTTAAATACATTATAGATATCAGGACTGTGTAGTTGAATAGTACACAACAGGACATTCACATATCACTATGTCTTTCCCTCAAGTTAAATCTTGACAGCCAAACTTATCCATGTTAAAAGGGGTATGATTTTCAGAGTAGTTAGCACTATGAACTTCTTATTCATACATGTGAAATTCCCAGGTTCTGAATATGGTGTTAGGGACCTTGTGTTGAAAAAGTTAGTTTGCCCAAATGCCTGAAACTTCTTGTGACTTTGTATAGTTGCTTGTGTCCAATGTATAGCATAACTTCAAGGAATTTCCACTTGTTCTACCAGTATAACTTCATTGGTTGTCTTAACTTCACTTAACTGTATTTGAGATTGCTGCGGTTTAACCTGGCAAGCAGCTGAGTGCACCACACAGCTGCTTGTTCACTACCCCCTTGCCTCTGACCCCATTGGGATGGGAGAAGGAATAAATAAATGAAAAAAAAAAAAAAAAAAAAAAGTAAAAAAACTTGTGGGTTGAGATAAAGTCAGTTTAATAAGACAGAAAAGGAAGGGAAACAATAACAACAACAACAGAATATAAGAAAAGCAAGTGATGCACAATGCAAGTGCTCACTACTTGCTGGTCATGCTCAGCCAGACCCCAAACAACAGCCCTCCACTGCACTTGAGACAACTCCCCTATTTTTATTGTTCAACATGACACCACAGGGTATGGAACATCCCTTTCGCCAGTCTTGTCCGGCTGTCCTGGTTCTGTTCCCTCTCAGCTCCTGGTGCACTCCTCACTGGCAGGGCAGCACCAGAAGCTGAAAAGTCCTTGGCTCTGTGTAAGCACTGCTCTGCAGTAACTAAATCATTGGTATGTTATGACCAGTATTTTCAACCTAAATCCAAAGCACAGCTACCATATGAGCTACTAGAAAGAAAATTATCCCAAATGTAATCAGGACACAGACAAAATGATTGCTTACTCAATTAAAAAGAAGCAAATTGAGAAAGGAACTGGAAAATTTATTTGTCACATTAAATATATGCATTGCCATTGTAAAGGCTAGTACGTAAGCTATAAATACAGCCTGACACCTGTGAGTTTTCATATGCAAGACCATTTTTTACCCAAGATAACAAAAAAAAAATTACCTACAGGAGGGCTATAATCAAGAATAGAAGAGATGCAAACTCCAAGAGAACTTGCTGAGCTAGAAGATTGAATCTATTTGAAATCTAATACATTTGCTGAGACACATTAGGTACTTCTTTGCATTTTATAATGCTTGCAATAATTGCTTAATTAACAGGCTATCAGTCTGCTTATTCCTGATAGTTTGTATGTGTTTATATGCACATGGTGGAAGTTTTGCACAATTTAATTGTTGATTTTAAAGTATTTGAATTATTCTTGCTGTATTAGTACCTACACGTTATTTAATATTTTATTTTTAATGTGTTGTTTGTTTTTTTTTTAATGGTTTTTTGTTGATAATTTTTTATTTAATCTGATAATGTCTAGGCAATGAAACTTGTAGAGATCTGAGAAGAAATTTGTGTGACTGTATCTTATGTATTTTTTCTGTTGTGTTAGGAAGTCTTAGTTCATATACCTAATTCTAGTGACTCTGGATCATGAGGAATTTTTTCTTGGTATCCAACAGGGTTTAGGACATTTCTTTAAGAGATCCCCTATGTCTTACATGCTGTCTTGTATTTAGAATCATAGAATCATAGAATATCCTGAGTTGGAAGGGACCCTTAAGGATCATCAAGTCCAACTCTTGACACCGCATAGGTCTACCCAAAAGTTCAGACCATGTGACTAAGTGCACAGTCCAATCTCTTCTTAAATTCAGACAGGCTCGGTGCAGTGACCACTTCCCTGGGGAGCCTGTTCCAGTGTGCAACCACCCTCTCTGTGAAGAACCCCCTCCTGATGTCAAGCCTAAACTTCCCCTGCCTCAGCTTAACCCCGTTCCCGCGGGTCCTGTCACTGGTGTTAATGGAGAAAAGATCTCCTGCCTCTCGACACCCCCTTACGAGGAAGTTGTAGACTGTGATGAGGTCTCCCCTCAGCCTCCTCTTCTCCAGGCTGAACAGGCCCAGCACCCTCAGCTGTTCCTCGTACGTCTTCACAGTGTTTCAGTAATAAATCACCACACAGACCCACAAATTACTTTACAAAGATCAGCAGATGGGCTGAGCGTATCTCTATAAAACTGCCCAGCAGACCTTCGCAAAAATAACTAAATGATCTTGCAAGCTGTTTAATTCATAAAATCTGTACTATGATGTGTATGCACCAACAAGGTATGATTAGCTTCACTGAAACATATGTTTAACTATTCCTACTTTTTGTGCTTGGCATAGAAATCTAAGTAGCTTCTTCTTAACAGCTTTTAATTAAGTAAGTAATTAAGATTTTTTTCTCATGTCATCTGCAAAGACAGGACTCTGAATAACACAAACATTTCTGTGTAACTATCCCTTGATCTTTGTGAACATTTTTACAAACAAGAGGAGAATTGATACACAGAACTCATGTGACACAAAGTTCACTTTTTATCATGCTTTTCTGCATGCAGTTTTTTATATCTTTTCTCTTGCTTTCCTTCCATTCATACTCCCTTACCACTCTTCAAATTTTATAGCCAGCTTTGATTCCAATTAAATTTACAAATGTAGGGAATTATTTGGATCATGAAGGGAAGAGAGAGAGGGGTTGTTAGTGTTTACATTACTCTGTACCCTGGCTGAAAATTCTGAAATTCTCTATAACTTCTTCTGTAGTTTATTCTACATAAGGCATACAAAAGGTAAGAGGACCAATATGTGAAAAAGTCCAGAGAGGACCAATTGCACTCACTGCAGCTCTCAGTATAGCAAGCATAGCAAAAGGTACTTACACATCTGGTATCTCACTCTATTTCATGAAAGTAACATGGTGAAGGTTGTATTTAATTCTGTATTCTTGTTTCCTTTCCTTTCTCGTTAGATTTACATTATAGTTAGATTTGCAACTCTGTACGTCTACACTGTTAGATCAAGCTCATTTAGTGATAATAGAGCAGAATGGCAAATTAGATTTGCACAACATTCAGGAAGGAAAAAATGACCCAGAGAAAGCACAAAGCAATATACGCCATGGCAAAACAATCAGCCAAAAATTATTTTAGAGTTTAAACACCAAGCTTCTTTTAGATTGTCTACATGGGATATAAAGAAGAGAAAGAAAACAAGAAATCCCTGCATTTTTCTGTCCTGTGGATTGAAGGCCTATCATGTTCTTTTTCTCCCCATCTCTTGGAATTTAAAATGAGGGTGCAAAATTTATGGGTTGCTTATATAGAAATTCACTCCATGTCCCCTACTTAAAAAAAATCCTGTTTGAATCTTCATTTTGTCTGCATTCATTGTTGAGAGTAATTTGCTTTGGCCTTTTATTGTAAAGTGGTATTGACAGAGTGCTCCCTTTATCACATTCATTCCTGCTTTACTATGGAGGCTGTGTCTGGAAGCTGTTTTTCAGGCACCCTGTTATGAGATATTGCTAACAAAATCAAAGCCATTAGAGGTAAAATTATTTTCTTTCAGCCATTATCCACATTCAGGGAGGTGACATTCTTTGTCTTAGAAAGCTGCCAGGCTTTTATAGTATGAATACCTCATTTTTAAAACTCATTTTCTGATCTTTGTTTATGAATTTGAGTTATTTTAACCATATATTTAAAAGCTGCTTTAAGTACTTTTTGAGAAGGAAATACAACTTATGAATGGGTGTCCCATTTCATTATGAAAATTTACTACACCACAAAAACAAAAACAACAAAAAAAAACATATTAGAGTTTAATTTATGATGCTCTGTCAACTTCATTATTAGTGTCCCGTTTCTCTGATATTGCACTGAAAGGAGTAACAGAGGGAAATGTTTGTGAGATTTTGCAATATTTTTAACTATTATATGTAGGTGATTAGTATATAAAAAGCTGTTATTTTTTCCTCTTTCTACTTTTAATTTGAATTTGTCAGTGTTACCCAAAATTCCCTTTAGTTTTGTTATCGGTACACTGCATTTCTGATGTTAGTGATCCAGAAGAAAGTACAGTCAAAATGCAATGTGTACTTCATGAGAAAAATTAAAGGTATGAAGAATAAAAATATTAATGACTCAGCATGCAGAATCTCATTTTAAAGCATGGATCTGAGATGCTTCACTGATAACTAGGCCTGAGATGCTTCACTGATAACTAGGCCAGTGTGCCATTTACAAATAAACAATATTTCACTTTTTTATTAGAGCTTTCAAAACCATGTCTCATGTATTTCTCTCACTTTGGTAGCATTTTGCATAATATCAGTATCTTTCTAAGACTCTTCACCACTACAAAAATTGGATGATATTGATCTTTCCATGCGTCAATGTGATCTGTGTTTACTCTCTGAATATCTTTAACCTGCTGACTATAGGAAGTTTTTAATGTCTGCATTACAAGGACTGTGGCCATCAGGTCAAAGGAGGTGATCCTCCCCCTCTACTCTTCCCTGGTCAGGCCTCACCTGGAGTAGTCTCCAGGTCTGGGTTCCCCACTACAGAAAAGACAGGGATCTCCTGGAAAGAGTCCAGTGGAGGGCAACAAAAGTCTAGATATAAGGAAAACAAAATCAAAACATTCCTTCTCTGGTACCCATAAGAAAGTAACAGACCATGTAAGTAAGTAATGGACCATGCTGCTCAGACAAAATGTCCAGAAATCCCAGATCAAACTTGCTCCAACTGTAGCAAGAGCCCAAAGTCATCAATAAAAAGTCTTGTAGAAGATTTCCAGCAGAGGTAAATGACTATCTCTATAACTCTGCAGTACTGGCTGAAGTTGTCATTCTCTCAGCTCAGAGAAAAAGATTCAGAAAAAAATATGGCATGGAATATTCTGAATCTAGTAGGAGGGATAGTTTTTATGCACTTTAAAGAAAGAGAGTGAGATAATGCAATGCAATGCTTTGTGATGTGTCTTTAAAGGTGGAGAGAAACTGACTTAGCGTGAGTCTCATCATGGCAACCCTCATTTGTGTCCTGGCATTCATTTTCTACATCCATTTTGTATGCTAGGTAACGGAATAGAAAAGTGCACTGCTGCTTATAAAAAGGTACCAACATATATATATTTTTTCAGTGTTCAATAAAGACACATTACTTCTCTTTGCCCCTGTTATCCATAGCAAACTGATTTGTCAGTTTCTGAAACTCTTTTGAGACTTGGAAACTAACATGCAATGAAATATCCTTGAAAGATATTTGATCATGGTTGAACTGCTTGTGGTAAACGTTTGGCTGTAAAGGACTTTTTGATATTAAGCTCTTCTCAGTGTTCTGTGGAAAGTCGGTTAATTGGGTTCACATGAAAAAGATTTGATAATGGAGAGGCTGCAGGGGTGGTTTCTGTGACCAGAGGCCAGCAGCTGGCCCATGTCACAGCAGAGCCAGCTGAAGATGGCTCCAAAAAGGACCTGCTGCTGGCCAGAGCCAAGGTAGGGAGTGCTGCTGGGTGGGCTTCAGGGGAGCAGATTTAAGGAAGGGGGGAAAATACTGCTGTGCAACAGCAGCTGGGAGAGAGGATTGTGAAAGCGTGAGAGAAGCAGCCCTGCAGCCCCCCAGGTGAGCGCCGCAGGAGGGCAGGAGGTGCTGCAGGCAGGCAGCAGCAGTTCCCCTGCGGGCTGTGCAGGGAGAGGCCCCTGGTGGAGCAGGCTGTCCCCCTGCACCCATGGGTCCCACATGGAGCAGATCTCCACGCTGCAGCCCCCCCATGGGTGGAGGAGCCCCCGGTGGAGCAGGTGGCTGTGGCCTGGAGGAGGCTGCGGCCTGTGGAGAGCCCCCGCAGGAGCAGGCCCCGGGCCGGAGCTGCAGCCCGTGGAGAGGAGCCCACGTGGAGCAGGGGCAGAGAGGGACTGAGAAGGAGTGGTGGAGATGAAGTGCTACAGACTGAGCACAACCCCCAGTCCAGTCCCCCTGTTCCCCTGCGCTGCACGGGGGGAGGAGCTGGAAGAGCTCAGATGGGGGGAAGGAAGGTGTTTTTGGTTTCTTTCCTTTGGTTCTCACTTGTCTAGCCTGGTAGTAGTAGTAGTTAGGCAGGAAATCTTACTGTCTCCCTATGCTGCATCTGCTTTGCCCATCACGATCCTTGTTGAGCGATCTCCCTGTCCTTGTCTCAACCCTTGAGCCCTTTGCATCGTATTTTCTCTCCCTTTCTCTTTGAGGAGGGGGAGGGAGAGAGTGGCCGTGATGGAGCTCGGCTGCCCACCCACCGAAAAGCACTGCAGCTGCAAAGTACTGGAAAAGTTTTCAGAAGCAACAAGGTGTTTAACAAGGAAATGTATAGTTTCCTTTTTCACGCTTCCTAAATAATTGGGCTTATTTCATATTCCCAACTCGGAGGAGGAGAATTGTTGATTTCACCTTCTTTTTTCTTCCTTGGAAATCAAAGGTGAACAGCTCTAAAAGGAAGGGGAACGTATCAGAAGCAAGCTTTTTTTGGCTTGTAATCCTTTCTTAAGGAAAAGATTTCTCACACACCTTCCCCAGATGTAGGGGGGCAGAGAATAATTTTGGAACTACTCCAATTAAAGTCAGCTTGGGGAGAGTGGGACTTCTCTACTTGTTTCAGAGACATTCGCATTAGCAAGAGAGAGTGTTGTGTTGCCGCTGCCAGGGGCCTACGGTGATGACTTCAGAAACAGAATTGAATGATGTCACTGTGACACCTTGGTAACAGCTGCCTCTGAGCAAGTTTAGCGAGGAGGGACAGAGAAGTGTGCTGGATGAAACCACGTGAGGACTTGTGGATCCCACGTTGAGGTGCATCGAGAGGGCCCACCCTTCTGTAAGTGTTTGGATGCTTCATTTTAGATTTCTGTAGTTTGTGTAAAGTCCTTTCACAAGCATGAAGTTTGGTACTTTGGCTCAGGGATGTAGCTGCACAGAGTGACAGGTGCAACATGTGGCTGAGGGCCTCTGCACGTTCTCTCTTTCCCACACACGATCAAGAAAGAAGGGTAGACAAATAAGAGTGTGCTGTGGTCCTGCCATAGACCTCAAGTACTACAGCATAAACAAGAGACTTAAAAGTAGCCCATCACATGAAACTTCAGGACAGCAATGCACTTCATCAGCTGGTCTGGCCTGTTGAGTGGAGTGTCTCAGGATGGAGTGTATGAAGATGCACTCCATCTGCTTTCAGATTAGCACTTGCAGTGAGCAAGCTGCCTGGCCTTAACATTTTTCATTTCATTTTTCACCCGACTTTTGCTGGTTCTTCTTGGTCTATGTTTCACCCATCTCCCTGCCCCAGAGCGACACAAGTAAAGCTCTTAAGCAATTGCTAACCTGTTCTCAGTGCTCACGAGTCCCAAATCACTCATTTTACAATCTATAAACCATGGCAGCTGGCACCTAGTTGGTACACGGTGACACTGCACACGTTGGCAGTGTCGTCAGGAGCTGCAAAGTCAGGGCTGTGGGGGTTAAGGGAAAACCACACATCAGTTTAGCAACTTGGCTCCCGTAGGATACTTCCTACGGCAGGAGTTTCAGCAAAGCCACTCAGAGGGACCTGCTGGCTAATTCAAACGGGACTTCTGCTGGAGCAGGCAGAAGGCAGCAGGAGATATCCAGTGGGCATCGCTGTCAGTCTGTGGCAGTTTGGGGTCCAGGTATCAGTGGTTAGGTGGGGTTTTCTCTGCTTCACTTTCTCCAAAGCTGTGAAAAAATATTTCTTTTACAGCACTGTACAGTCCCACGTTAAGGATGGAACCAGCTGCATCAACTTCCAGTACGACGGTGTTGTAAAAAAGGTGCCTTTGGTGGTCAGGAGCACAACAGCTCTGCTGATGTGTTATTTAAGTGTGTTCTTACATCTGAGTTTCCTCATAGCAGTATGTAGCTGAGGGGGTCCAACTTTCCCAGGGAAGATTTATGGTTTTTCTCCTACCAAGCACCAGCTCAGTATACAAAGCTCTGTTAATAACACCCAAGCATGTAGATGTTAAACTGAAACTGCTTTTAAACCTAGTTGTTGTTACAAAAATAGCTTAATACACCATCTTCAGAGGGTAAAAATTCACATGGAAGTACAGAAAAACCCAGAAGCGCTTCCTGAGCTTCAGTTTACCAACAGCACCATCGGATTTAGATCGTGGCCTGGCAGCCAGGATGCAGGGTCTGTAAGCATTGCTGCGATGTGGAAGTGCCAAGGCAGGTTTCTGGCCTGCCCTGACTAAAAGACCTTTTTTTTTCATACAAACAGCGTGCCAGGTACGCTGTAATGCCAATGTGCCAGGTCAATAGAGGATGTCAAACAACAGAGGCGTTTATCCTAATTTCTGGCATGAAAACACTTTTAACAGCATTCTTTTCACCAAGAAACCCCTCTCTATCTTCTCCAATACTCCAGGATCTGCTGCAGCTGCAGCAGCCGCGCTGCTACAACCCACATCTTTGCCAAATCTTTTCAATAATTGTGCTTTACCTCAGCAATGTTGAGGTCACTCCTCTTCCTCCTCCAGCTGAGGAAGCAGCTCGCTGGCTCTGCCACACCGCAGGTGCGGAAGCGAGAGCTGGGAACACAGGAGTCAAACTCTCAGTGCTCACGAAGCCACCAGGGCAGAGGGCTGACACAGAGGCACCCCGGATCCGCTCTCCCTCCCCGCTGCGAGGCTCACAGCAGCCCCGACCCGAAGCGCACACAATGCTTCGCATGGTGATGTCACCGCTGATTCTGAGTCCCCAGGTGAGGATCTGCCTCACCACTCTCAACGCTGGGGTTGGGTTTTGGTTTTGTTTTTTTTTTTTTTTCTTTTAAACATTCACAGCTTATGGGAAACCATCAGGTAAACCACAGATCGCTAGGGAAGAAGTCCCACACGAGGGAAGAAGTCCGTGCTTTTCTTCCAGGCAGTGTCACGTGCTTTAACACGCCGCGTTCGACAAAGCAGCTCTCCCCGTTTTGCTCAGTGGCAACAGGCACGACTGCAACGCACACAGGTGTAGGCAGCACCTGCAGGTCCCAAACCCTTAACCGGTTTGTAGAGAGCACCAATTTTTGAAGTAGTGGTTCTCCCTTAATCCATGACCCCTTCTTTCCTTTATTTATAACGGGTGGCTCTCCTCCATTTTCCTCCTCAGTGTCTGAGCAGACACTGGGAATCGTTTCTGGAGGAAGGGCACTGCTGAAGCTCCTACATCTACTCTCCGAGAAAAGAGAGTATGTCAAAGAATACAGATATCCTTTCTTTTTCCCTTTTGAAATACAATTTCTGAAATCAACGCTGCCGCCTGGCAGCAAATACCTACGGGACTAAAGAGGATTCCTCATCCTCACTGTAACGTTGTAGTTAACCTCCCAACGAACCCATCTCCCCAGGAAGCGGCCATTTGAGATGGGAAGGGGTAGAGCAAGAGGAAGCTCTCCTTAGCCTAGCTCTTCTCCCAACACCACCTTGCCATCCAGCACCAAATTCAATTCACCTGCTCCGCCCGACCAGTCGAACGGGCGTCCGACGCTGGCACATGCCACAGCGGTGTTTCTGACGTGGCTTAAATCACCTATCCGCAGAATATCTTGGGTCTGTACGCTCCAATAATGCAGTAGTTGAGAAATAATGCCCAGAGCTCACACTCTGAGTGCAGCCCAACAGCACCGAAGCACCGGGAGGCTAAACATTCCCAACCTGGCAACAAGGCTGACCCAAGCAACAGCACGGAACCCTTCTGCACCTTCAGCGTGGAGATCAGCGGAAGGAAACACAGATTTTTCTTTTCTCCTGGGGCTGCACCGCTCAGGGCCAGCAGAGCAGTGCTTCCCCTTCCCTTCTCTGTCTGTGCCAAGATCGTGCCTCGTCTCTCGAGTCCTGCCCGTGATGGTGCCTGGCCTCAGCCCCTTGAGGCGGCCATTCCTCCACCACCGCAGCTCTCTTGGCAAGCTGCGAGTCATTTTATGTCTTGTCACAGCTTTCCAGAGCCAGGCACACAGGTTCTGGAGAAGGCTGGGGCAGGACAAGCCTGCTTTAAGCCCCAAACCTGCCTCCTTTACTGTCTCCTCTCAGGCCAGGCCTACCCTCCGGGCCCAGCAGCACTCATCCTGCCTGCCCCAGGACCCGCAGGTTGCGCCCTGTGGTAGCAGCAAAGAGCCCCCCAAATGTCTGTCCTGGGGTACACAGGGGTGAGGCAGCCCCGTCACTGCACAGACACCCATGGGACACGTCACCAGAGCCGCTATCGGCTTGGCAATTAAGGACGTGGGAGAGGAGCCCACGTCACGCAAGCATTCGTGGCTGCCCTGGACAAAGAAAGAAACAGTGGCTGTTTTTCTCCCCATTTAAATAGCTAAAAGCACCGCTAGCAGTTTCTTTCTTTGCGTCCAGCCTGTACTACGTTTAAAGAAAGAAGCAGCTTCTGCTGAGGAGGTGGAAGATGCTGTCAGCAGAAACACCGTGCCTAGAATGCGAGCAGGGAAGACAGCGATGCTGCGAAATAAAGCTTTTACAGCCGCTTCAGATCAGTTGGCCCGGGCTCCAAGGGTCAGACACCCAGCTGGGAAGATTGAATTTCCTCCTCGATAGCCTTGCCCAGCTCAATCTTGCCATCCTGACTTGGCTCCAGAGAAAGCCTCTTATTAAAGGCACAGAGAAACAATAGCTTCTCGGCCAAAAACTAGGAGTTCAAGCAATCCAGTGAAAAAGCTGTGCTTGGGAACAAGAACGTTTCAGAGGCTAGTTGATTTTAGTTCTCATCGTCACTCGTGTCATGGCAAAGGGCCTCTACAGAGGCAAAAGAGTCTCAGCACTGAGGTAGGACATAGCTCAAACACCAGCCCCAGAAGGTGGAGATCATAGCCTTGACTCACCCTAAAGGCATCGCAGAAAGGGCACCAGGTAAGAGGACAAGGAGGGTTTTTGCTCTAGGGTTAGTTTGTCACATAGCCCAGGAGCCACTGGCTTTGGCTAGCATTTGACAACTGATTCTGGACCTTGAATGGACGAAGCCATACTCTGCCTCTGAATAATGAGGCTTGCATAGAGAGAAAACCCACACTGCCTATAGGGACTCTGTCATAGCAGTGGGCTTGCTTCTTGATCCCCATCCCTCTTTCCACCCTGCAGGCCCTACTCGCACGCTCTGCCTTGCTCAGATGGGAAGCTCAGCCATTCATCCAGCACCACGAGAAGATGTGGGATTGATTTCACAAGCTGGTGGACACACTGAGGACGTCACAGTTACATGTGGGCACATTTTATTCTCTGGATGCACTCGCGCATTGTTTCTGCTCAACAGCCAAAGCTTTATTGATTCAAAACCATTTCCCTTCTCCCCCACCCCCAGCATGTTTTTATTTATTTATTTATTTATTTATTTATTTATTTATTTATTTAGTATATGTATCCCTTTTCCCACCCCTCAACTGCTCGTCCACTTCTGATTTGAGTAATATCTCTGCTTTCTCAGAAGAAGCTAACTGACAATTCATTCATTTTTTTTTTCTCCCAAGAACCATATAAATTACATGCAAAACATTGTACATAGAGATTAATATCAAAATGCAATACAGATCAGGTGCACTTTAAGCTGGACTCTAGGATATGGCAAACACACCAGGGTACATATTGCTTTGAAACCACCATTTTTTTTTAATGTCATGCATACCACATAATATTCAGTCTTTTGTTTTGTATTTTTCTGTTTTTATACAAAAATACCAGTGCTTATTATACTAGTTACTGGAAAAGAAAAAAAAATCAGATCTGTGTGTCCTCTTCAAATCAAAATTTTGTTGTGAGAGCACTGGATAAATATATATACACACACCAACAAGTGTCATAAGCTTTGCCTTTGCTGAAGGAAGATAAATAGTACCAAGAAATTCTGTCTAGTTTGTTTTACAGGCTTGTCTTTCTCAGTATGGAACAAACTGACCTCCCTGGTCTAACTTTGCAGTTGCCTATTCTGCCTTTGTCCTGGAGAGAAGAGCAAGAAAAGAACAGATCTATTTTTGCACTCCAAAAACGCATTAGAGGAGGATTATCACACCCACCTAAGGGTACTTCCTTGTTTGTTTATAAAGCACCAAGTATTTCTCTTGGACAGAGACTGTTGCTGGCTTGCTTTGTGCCTTCCATTTATAATAAAGATATTATAAAAAAGATATTATAAAAAAGATAATAAAGATATTAAGATGCTTACCCCTTGTTTTTTACCCTCCTCTTTGGGTCCAAACACCTAGATGGAGGGTGCAAAACAACACTTTTGAACCCAGACCCTGAGCTGCAGAGTCCAAAGGCCCAGCTTTCAGCTCCAAAGCCTGACTTGGAGATACAAGACACGCCGTCTCCTCCTCCTCACTGCCTCTTGCCTCCTCCCCTCCTGATATTTTAACCATCTCAAACCTCATTATTAGGGCCCCATGCTTCCTTATTTCACCCCAAATCCCTATGTTCAGGGTCCACAACCTCCACTTGGTATCTGAACTCTTCTTCTGATTGCCTTATCCAAGGCAATCAGAAGGGCACCCCTCCTTTTAAATTCGCAAATCCTCATGCTAGGAGCCGAGGCCTGAATTTTGGGGTCCAAACATCCATTTCGAGGAAGCAGAGAGTGGAGGGCGGGCCGCACTGTCCACCATTTTTAGGCCACAGCATCACATATTAGGGCAGAAAGCCTCTTCCTTGGGCTTGAAAGCCTTGTCTGAAAGGGTAACCCCTCCTTTTTAGTGGCTTTTTCTTGCTTACACATTAATCTTACAGACCAGGCTGCCACTTACAAGGAACAAACCCCTATTTTTAGGGTCACAATTTTATTATAACCTTATTATTGCCACATCAGGGCCCAGGGACCATCTCTGGAACCGGGAGCAGGGCCTCTGTGGCAGGTCCTGTCCCAACGGACACAACGGACCTGGTTCCCTGCAATGCGGACTTCTTAGATGGCGAGGCCTTATTGGAGAGGAACAGCCCTCCTTTCAAATTCCCAAATCCTCATGCTAGGAGATGAGGCCTGAATGTTAGAGTCCAAAGCCTCCTCTTTGGGTCCAAACACCCATCTGGAGGGATCAAAGCATCACTTCAGGATCCAGACAGAGGAAGCGGGCTGCGCTGTCCATGATTTTTAGGCCCCAGCATCACATATTAGGGCAAAAAGCATCCTCCTTGGGCTCAAAAGCCCTTTTTAGAGAACGAACCCTCCTTTTCCGTGCCAGGATCATCATTTGCTGAGTCAAGGCCTGACAGTCACATCCCAAAGGCTCAACCTGAGAGCCCAAAGCCTCTTTTTTAGCACCCGGAGCCTTCTCCTTGGGACTCAAAGCCTCAGGTTGGGGTACAAAGGCTCATTTTCTGGGTTCAAAGCCCCATTTTAGTGTCCAGAGACCCCCATGCTAGGCTCTAAAACTTCATTCTTCATGGCTGACGTCTCATGCTCAGGCTCCAAACCCTGATTTTCAGGGCCCAGACGCTGCTTTGGGATCCTAAGCCCCCTCCTGATTGCCTACCTACTCCTTTGTAGGGCCAAGAGTCTACTTTTTGGTGACCAAAGCCTTAATATTAGGGCCCAGAGACCCACCTCTTGAATTCAGAGCCGCCTTCTTGGGGCCTTCCTCATTAGGGCCAAATGCCTCATTTTCACCCTATAACCCCTTCTCTTCAGGGCTAAGAGCATCTTTTGCGGATCCAAACCCTTTTTCTCACCCTTCCTTTGCAGCTGAGAAGCATACAGGCATGGCACCAAGGCTCCTCTGTATAGACCACAGCCTTGTTCTTAAGCACCCAGCTTTCAGGACGTTTTCAGGACAAGAGAGCCTATAGTTGGGATCCAAAGCCGCCTTTGCTTACACGTCAATCCTACAGAGTAGGTTGCCATTTCCAAGGGGCAATTCCCTATTTTTAGGGTCCACAATTTTATTATAAGATGCAATGCGTCCTTCTTAGATGGCAAAGTCGTAAGTGAGAAAGCCCTGCTTTCAAATCCCCAAATCCTCATTCTAGGAGCCGAGGCCTGAATTTTAGGGTCCAAACATCCATTTTGAGGAAGCAGAGAGTGGAGTGTGTGTAATACACAATAAATGTTTGTTCATTGTCTTTTGTAAAAACAAGGAGTTCTGTTTGAGGAACGGGAGTTGTGAAAACTCCCTGCTGAAGTAAGGAGCTGTATAATGCTTGGCTAGACACTATGAAAATTCCATTGCTTAATGTAACAAAAAAGAGAATCCTCTCCCCTTCCCTCCTTCTGCATCTCAGTAGCCTCTTTTGTTCAGAAAACACAGCTGCAAAGTTCATGTAACCATCTCCTGATAAGTTGTTAAACTAGTGTATCAACATCTTGCCTTCCTGTCTCACGCTGGGCCAACATGACCAAATAAAGAAAGAAGTTGAACCACAACGCTGAGGAAGACTACGGCCTTCATCTTCATGACCACCAGAGGGACAGAGACGACCCCCTAGCAACAGTGCGCGCAGTCGCAGAATATACCAGGATGTGCTGCGTAATCCCGGAATTACCAAGATATAAAAAGGGACCCTGGCGGTGTAAAATTACGTAAAAGAAAGACAACTGTCATGTTGTGGTCTGATGGTTTCTGGGAGAAAGCAGAAACCCAGCAATTCTGTCTTTCCTACTCCTCCAAACCAATTCCGTTGACAACTCTGAATGCTTCCAGCTAGAAAAAAAAGGAAGAATGAAGTGGAGGGCTCCTTGCCATCACTGTATTTCTGGAGCAGATTTCTGGATAGTCCCCGCAGCCAGCTGTAGGGCCTGTGCCAGGCTTGGAGTGGCTGCAGGGAACATGCCAGGGGCTCGAGGTGCTGCAGGGAACATGCCAGGGGCTGGAGGGGCTGCAGGGCGAGTGACACGGGTTTGAGGGGCCTCAGGTCCCAGCGCAGTGGTTGAAGTCGATGCAGGGAACATCAGAGTTGTTGGAGGGGCTGCAGGTAAAATGCCAGGGGTTGCGGGGGCTGCAGGGTGCTGAGTCACAGCTTTGCATCAGGTCAAGACGCATTTTCCTAGAACCATCCATTTCCTCCTGAAGGGGCTGAATAGCATGGAACGGTCTTCAAAATGCACAGAGCAGACCCCAGCAAACGTAGGGATGCTGCTAGCAAGTAGGGAACTTTTTTGTTGATGTTGTTAACATTGTTTCACGACAATAGATGCAAACATGTATCTTGAGTTGAGGGCAAAGGTGACCTTGGATCTGAAGCACACAGGCGTTCACTAATGTCCCCCCATCCGGAGTGAATCCACAACGACTCGGAAGGAAAACTAAAGTCCAAAGCAGTGCACTGGGATAAAGAGAGTTTAATAGGGTAGAAAAGGAATAAAAACAATATAATAAATATTAATATTTATAATTTATAATATAATAACGTATAAAAATTGTTTAATTAATAAGATTAAATAATAATCATCATAATTTTATAGTAATAAAACAACGCCATACTGTACAACACAGTCAAGAAAGTGGATTGAATGCAATAAAAATAAAACCCATTTATCCCATCCCAATGAGTTCCTATCCCCATCATCACTTCCCATCCCACTGATCATTTCCTATCCCAACAACGTCCCAGTTCTGATCCCAAGGCTGAATTCCCAACTCCCACCCACCCATCCAGCCAGCCATGCACCCATTTTCTGCATTTTCAGGTCACAAGACTCTGATGAAGGCCACCTCAGCCTTTTCCCCGAAAAGAAAGCTGCTCTTTATTGTGAAAAACTTCACTTTTGCACAACACTGCAGACCCAGCCAAGATGGTCCTGCAAGACAAGGTGAAAGAAACATACAAAACCCATATGGAGGTAAATTGGTTCATCTAAACAAATTCCTACCACGAAATCCTGATCCTCAATCTCAGCACCGATGAAAAAAGAGGATACAGTTCCCTCCTCCAAGGTCCCTCTCTGCCCCTGCTCCCCGTGGGCTCCTCTCCATGGCTGCAGCTGCGGCCCGGGGCCTGCTCCTGCGGGGGCTCTTTTTTGCACCTAAGTGCTGTTAACCATCCCAGGCATTTGTTGTTCACATGGTGAATAAGTGCTGTTTTGGATTTACAGAGATAATCTGTAGATTTGGTTCCAAAGGGGTTCAAATTCAGGCAAGGCAGTGAGAGCTTTGTGGGCTGCAGGAGAACCAAAATGCAGGAACTGTCAGGGCTCATCCTCACCCGTGACCAACTCTCATTTGGTCTTCTTTGGAGAGAAAGCCAAGCCAGCCAGATGGCTTCCACTACTTCTATGGGAGTGACATTGGGATTGATCTTTAAAATGAAATGAAGCAGAAGGCTGTGGGTTCTCCAACCTTCAAGATATGCAGCACTTGGCTGGGAAGGTTTCTTCCGTTCCTATGGATTTGAAGAATTAGGGCTGAAAGAAGCAGCAGGACCCTAGGGCCATATTCTGTCATCTCTATGGAAACTCCTGACGGGAATTACCTCCCTACTGGTGTCAAACTGCAGGCAGGCAAACGGGTGTGGTCTCCTCTCTGTGCAACTCCCCAATCCATGGTGTCTCTTTGCATGTGTGAAATTGCATGTGTATAGGGGGTGTGGTGGCAGAAGAGTGAAAGCCTCTTCTGATGGCTCCTAAAGCTGTGAGTCTGACCCTTCTGTGACTGTGCTGAAAGCGATCCTGGGGATAGAAGGGAGAGTGATCCAGCTGCACATCATGAGACGGGGAAGAGACAGAGGCTCTGGCGTGCACTGCTGACTGGTTTGCCTCGGTGGGGTTGGAGTGAGGAAGCTGTACCCTCCTCTGTTAGCACAAAGGAGAGGAGTTATTCCACGCTATTTTTCCTCCTCTGTGTATGAATGGACAGACTGCACAGTTGGTTAAGGCCGTAGCTACTGAAGACAAGAACTCGATTGTCTGCTGCTCTTCAGGCAGAAGGCAGAAGGAATCAAGAGACAGGACTGGCTCTGTCTGCATACTGCAGTAGACGCACTTTTTTGCATCTTCTGTGCGTGAAAAAGTATGTTTTAATTGATAAGAATCCCAAGGGCCTAGAAATACTGCAGTTTTAGGATAAATCTGGTATAAACTGAGTGTCCTGAGGATTTTGAGTACTCCATTTCCGTGGCCAGACCAACAGAAACTCCAGGGCAATAGGAAACACAACTTTCTCTCTCTTATCCTAAATTTCTCCACTTGTTATCTCCTGACCAGCAATTTACAGGAAAGTTACAGGAAAGTGAGGGAAAATATTTGAACTATTTATACACCAGTGCAGGTGGTGCCATGTTAACTTCACTCTTTTGCAAGATCTTGTTTGCTAACAGCAAGTTATGGCCCCTAGGGATGTTTTACCTTGAGGGAGGGAATGGGGGCACACCAAAACAAGTAGAACAAGCAAAATACTGTGGGGTGGAGCTGACAAAACAACAAACAAACAACAAAAAAACAACTACCACCACAGACCACCCACTAGTGCCGTGCTTTTCATACTGAAGTGAGGAAAGAGCAGAGCATCCTTGCAGGAACTTCATGCCTCAAAACCCTCCTTTGTCACTCTTCCTGCACTTGTGTAACAGTTGCTTGCAGGTCTGTTTCCTTTCTTATTTCAGGACTGGAAGATGGCTTCATGGACAAAACAGACTTGGCTTGGGGAAGAGTAATTGAATTTATTGCCAACTGATCACAAAGTAGGACAGTGAGAATTTAAAAACTTTAAAACCAACCAACCAACCAAACAAACAAACAAACAGAAAACCACCTCGCCACACTACCTCCATCCCAGGCTAAACCTCAGTCTTGATTCTTCTATCTATTTCCCACGGAGCAGTGGGGGGTGGTTGGAGGATGCTGGGGACTGGAGGTTGCAGGCTCTGCTGCTCCTTCATCGTATTTGGCAATTTTATTGATGGTAGCGCTCCCACCCCTCCCAGCCCCTCTTTTCCCTTCCCTCCACTCCCCTGCCCTCCCCTATGCTCCCTGTTCTTTCTGACCAACAGTATGATAGATTCGGGTGGGTGGTCAGCACGTGGGGCTACGGAGAGGACATGTACACAAAGATTTGGCTCCAGATCCAAAATGACATGTATTTGGCAATTTTATTTATGGTAGCACTCCCCTCCCCTCCCCTCCCCTCCCCTCCCCTCCCCTCCCCTCCCCTCCCCTCCCCTCCCCTCCCCTCCCCTCCCCTCCCCTCCCCTCCCCTCCCCTCCCCTCTTTTGCCTCCTCTCCCCACTTTTGCCTCCCCTCCCCCCCATCCCCTCCCCTCCCCTCCCGTCTCCTCCCCTCCCCTACACCCCCTCCCCTATGCTCCCTGTCCCTATACTCTGCTACACTCCCCTCCCCTATACTACCCTACACACTCCTACACTCCCCTCCCCTATCCTACCCTAAACTCCCGTTCGCTACACTACCCTACATTACCCTATGCCCCCCTCCCCTACACTCTCCTACACTCCCCTCCCGTATCCTACCCTACACTCCCCTAAACTCCGATCCCCTACACTACCCTATACTCTCCTATGCTCCCCTCCCCTCTAACACGCTACACTACGCTATGCTACCCTACCCTACCCTTCCCTACCCTACCCTACCCTACCCTACCCTACCCTACCCTACCCTACCCTACCCTACCCTACCCTACCCTACCCTACCCCACCCTACCCTACCCTACCCTACCCTACCCTACCCTACCCTACCCTATCCTATCCTATCCTATCCTATCCTATCCTATCCTATCCTATCCTATCCTATCCTATCCTATCCTATCCTATCCTATCCTATCCTACCCTCCCCCTGCCCTCCCCTCCCCTCCCCTCCCTTCCTTTTATTCCCTCCCCTTCCCTCCCCTCTTGTCTTCTTCTCTCCTCTCTTCTTTCTTTCGGGTAACTTCAAATCGCTTCAGTCGTTCTCATAGCTCCTATCCCTGGCTGATTCACGGGAACCCATCAGCAGCAACCAGAAGCGCTCCAGCTGCTGTGTCACTGGTCGAGCAACAGTCTCCAACTGGGAATCGCTGACTTCGTTGTGTGGCTCAGACAGGTGCCTTGCAGTTCCACCGTGGCCTGGACGTTTCCTCTTGCTGTGTCCCCACCTACAGCGCACTTCTGCTTAGAAGCAGCAGCAGGCTTTGGAAGATGTCCCACTCCTTCCATTTTCAGTGGTTTAGCTTGGCTAGCCGGGTGGTGTCTGTCAATAGAAGACAACAACGAGATTTGGGTTAGAAACAGCTAACTGAGTAGTTCCTTTGCACAAGGGCAAGGAATATCTACCCCTTCCTACTGGAGGCTGCAGTGTCAGAGATAATGACGGGTCCTTCCGAGAGCTTTGAAATATCCCTTGGGGATGCTGAGTCCAGAGGACCAGAGCAAACCTGTCTAAAGTACACCGTGGAATCACTCGGAATGACTTCCTAGCAGAAGCATGTGTCTGATACGGCTTCAGCTGCTTGCAGTTTTCTTCTTCACCTCATACCTAAATTCAGATGAGAGATCTCAATGAAGATGGAAAGGTTGAGAAATAGAGAAATCACTGATGTGCTTTGAGAACTTCTAAGGACTGAGTACTGCATCAATCCCATGTTGTGACATTAAGGATTGGTTAGAAAAGCAAACGTTAAAAACAAGGAAAGGGGAAGAACAAGTAAGCTTTCTTAAAGTATCTATTCTATTTAAGGTATCTTTAAAGAAGTAAATAAGTACTGAAATATATATGCAGATAGAGAGAGAGAGAGAGAGAGAGAGAGAGAGAGATACAGAAACCTAAGAGTCTGCTGTGCAGGTTAGCTTCTTGCTCTCTTTTCTAAAAGTCACAGTGAATGCAGCATCTGTGTGCGTTACAAGCATTACCCTCAGTCCAGCACAGGTACACACGAGAGGTCAGCCTGCAGGTTGCGGAGGCAAAGCAACTGCTCTGGCTGGATGTGAAGAGCCAAGACAGAAGTTGCTGTCAGGGAAAAGATACACAGAGGGGATGAAAAAGACGGAGTGTGCTTCCGACCTTCACAACTTCTAAGCAAGCGGAGATGAGGTTGTGGAAGAAGCAAATAAGCTGTTGATCTAGAAGCAGCCTGAAGATTGTCCTTAAGCAAGGCCTTGCATTCTTCATTTTTACAGCATTGCTTGCCTTCAAGTGCACGACGATGATTTTATGAACTTTCTACCACTACAGAAATGCACCGGATTCTTTCACAAAACTTACGGGTGGTACTTGGCAATATTGGTCAGCATTCTCTATTTCCTTCTTCATCTCAATTCTCTTTTGGCCTGTGAAGCTTTCCAGATCAGAGGAGAAGATCCACGGTAATACGGAGCTTTGGATACTGCAAAGGAAACGAAGAATCCTACTGACAACTCTTTTCAACCTCGCCTGCAAGCATCACAGAAAAGAACACCGAAAGAACACCGCTTTATCATGGGAAGCATAAATTGGAGCATAGGTGTCCTATAGCTGAAGCGAGGTGAAGCAGGTTCCACACAAGGTGAAGGAGCACACCCATAAGCATTTCCATAAAGCCGTGTTTTCAAACAAAGGGTTAAGATTTAGATTTTCTTACAAGTGAAGAATGAAGAAATAAAAGAAAAAGAAAATTACCAGGACATCCAGTTTTCCTCTAGCTTGCTTTGCTTCTTTCCGAATCTGAGTCTGGAGTGACAGTCAGGGAGCAGCGTTGTGCAGAAATGCCAAAGCCTCCCCAGCTGGTTGTACCTTCATCAGCAAGGGCTTTGATACTGCTGCCTCCTCAGCAACATCAGCCATTTCCGAGGAAAGCTGGTGTCCATCAGGTCAAATAGGAATGGGAAATCCCTCTTGCCACAACTTCACACTCACACCAGAGTTGGCAGGACAGGCCGATGGACAGAGAAGCGTCTGCAAGAGTGTTAGAAAACAGACTTTAGATTTCCGTCAACCCAGGAAGAATTACTTGCTCATCCCTTCAAAGTGAACTCTGAGTAGAAGGAGGGGATCCCAAGCTGCATTCCTGACATCTATGCTGCAAAGTCATCCAATGGGACATGTTACTGGACCAGCCTGTTACGAACAGAAACAGGACTTTGAGGTTATGCTGTTGGATTAGAATTAAGCTCAAAGAGTTAGTCCTTTGACGTGTTTTTGTTTGCAAGTGTTTTCACTGCTTCCTAGACAATGTCTCCAGCAAGCTAGCTGCTTGCTTCATTTGTTCTGTTCTGTTCTGTTCTTTTTGATTCTGTTTTGTTTTGTTTTCTCAGCCAGGATTCTTAGAGAAATGAGATTAAAGTGATCATATTGTATGTCCACCCATCCCTCCCTCCCCTTCGCTTGTCCAGAGCTTTTACCTCGTCCAGCAGCTTGAATGAACTCGGTCCTAGGCGCAGTTGTGTCCAAGCCATTCTGTTCCTAGACGTGTTGTGAGAACAGACAGCTAAGTAGTGGGGAGAGGACGTGCTGCTGTCTGCAGTGTGACCTCAGCGCTTACCAAACAGTAGGGAATACACAGAGAAGGGCCTTAGGAGAACTTCAAGCCCCAGATACGTTTTATGTGGAAACCATATTTCCCAAGATAACACTGGACACAACTGCATAATCAAAAGGGATTCATTTCTTGGTTCATTCAACTCCTAGGTTTTAGTTTTAAAACATGTCTGTCTTGGCTTAAAGCACTCTTCCAATCTCTATTTCCAGTTCCTAGGATTTCCTGAAATAGGGAATCCCACTTTTTCCTTTTACAATCTCCCAGTCTCTTCTTTTTTACCTCTCCCCAAGAAACTTAGCACTGCTCTCTTCATACTTGACAACTAGATATGGAGCTGTATCAGCCAGAAGGAAGTTTCCTTCACACTTTCTGCTTCTTACGGTATCTGGGCTCTTACCTTTACACTTACTCACCCTTCCTACATTAGCACAAAGAAAGCTGTTTGGGAGATCTGATGTCTTGTTTTCCAGAAACTGCCCTGAATCACCTTTACGAGAGCTGTCCCACGCTGCGAGCACAAGTCTTGCAGTCTGGCCAGATATTTGCCTTCTAAGTCAATAACCAAATCTGTTACAAAGGTAAGAACATGTAATTAATGGAAAGGAAATCCTTTTATCCTTTTATTTTGATCCAAATTCACTTTTTTTTTTTTTTTTCTAGACCAAGAATGAATCGTGGAGAACCACCAAAACTCAGGTGAGAAATGAAATGACAAATGTTAAGGTCAGGAAGCTTGCCCACTGCCATTGCTACCCTGAAAGCAGATGGAGTGCATCTTCATACGCCACAGCCTGAGACACTAGTCGACAGGCCAGCCCGTGTGAGGAAGTCCATTGCTGCCTGAATTTTAACATGACAGGGGGACTCTTAAGCCTCTTGTTTATGCTTTAGTACTTGCGGTCTATGGGAGGACCACAGCACACTCTTCTCTGTCTCCCCTTATTTGTTGATCGTCTGTAGGAAGAAGAGAACGTGCAGAGGCCCTCACCCGTACATTGGGTCTGTTCTCACTCTGTGCAGCTCCATCATTGAGCAAAGTACCAACCTTGAGGCTTCTGTAAGGACTTGACACAAACTACAGAATACTACAATGAAGCATTCACAACAAAACCACATTTTTTTCCTCAGCCAAGCATCAAAACACTTACAGAAGGGCATGGTCCCTCTCTGTGCACCTCAAGGGGAGATCCACAAATCCTCACGTGGTTTCATCGCATCCAGCACCCTTCTCTGTGCCTCCCAGCTAAACGTGCACAGAGGCAGCTGTTGGCAAAGTGCTGTGGTGACACAATTCAGTTCTGTTTCTGAAGTCATCACCGCAGGCGCCTCCCAGTGACGGCACAACACTCTCTGTTGCTAATGCGTCTGTCTCAGAAACAGCTAGGGAAGTACCACTATGCCCAAACTGACTTGAATTAGAGTAGTTCCCAAATTATTCCCTGCTCCCCTACATCTGTGGAAGGTGTGTGATCAATCTTTTCCTTGAGAAAGGACTACAGAGCAAAAGAGCTTGATTCTGAGACGTTGCCCGTCCTTGTAGAGCAGTTCACCTTTGATTTCCATGTCAGAAAAAAGAAGGTGAAATCAACAATTCCCTTCCTCTGAGCTGGGAATAGGAAAGAAGCCCAATTCTCCAGGAAGCCTTCAAAAGGAAACTCTGCATTTCTTTGTTAAACACCTTGTTTAATTTCTTGAAAGAAATCTTTCCCAGGACTTTGCAACTGCGGTGGTTCAAAGCGGGTGGGCAGCCGAGTTCCACCACGGCCGCTCTCTCACTCCCCCTCCTCAAAGGGAAAGGGGGAGAAAATACGATGCAAAGGGCTCCAGGGCTGAGATAAGGACAGGGCGATGGCTCAACAAGTATCGTGACGGGCAAAGCAGACTCAGCAGAGTGACCCTCAGGGTCCCTCCCTGCCCCTGCTCCCCGTGGGGTCCCTCCCATGGGATGCCGTCCTTCCCCAGCTGATCCCACACGGGCTGCCCACAGGCAGCAGCTCCTCAAGCACTGCTCCCACATGGCTCCGTTCCACAGGCTCCATCCATCCATCCATCCATCCCCCAGGAGCAAACTGCTCCAGCACGGGTCCCCCACGGCTGGGCGGCAGCTCCCCCCAGCCCCCCTGCTCCTGTGGGGGCTCCTCTCCATGGCTGCAGCTGCGGCCCGGGGCCTGCTCCTGCGGGGGCTCTCCACAGGCCGCAGCCTCCTCCAGGCCACAGCCACCTGCTCCACCGGGGGCTCCTCCACCCACAGGGGGGCAGCAGCGTGGAGATCTGCTCCATGTGGGACCCATGGTTGCAGGGGGACAGCCTGCTCCACCAGGGGCCTCTCCCTGCACAGCCCGCAGGGGAACTGCTGCTGTGAGCCTGGAGCACCTCCTGCCTCCTGCTGCACTCACCTTGGGGGCTGCAGGGCTGCTTCTCACTCCTTGCTCTTCCAGCTTCTGTTGTGCAGCAGTATTTCCCCCTTCTTACATCTGCTCTCCCAGAGGTGCAAACAACATCGCTTATTGGCTCAGCTCTGGCAAGCGCCGGGGCCCTTTTGGAGCTATCTGGAGCTGGCTGTTGTCTGGATTGTTCTCACAGACGCCATCCCTGCAGGCCCCTGCTACCAAACCCTTGCCACGTAAATCCGATCGAAGTGTATGCAGCAATTACAAAGCCGCTGTGCTTTGGGCTGTCACGATCCTTCTGCAAGTGCAGGGGAGGTGCAGGGTTGCTTTGCATTTCCAAAAGGAGGAAGAAAGCCTCCAACCCCACTGGACCTCAGCCACTTGCAGGATCCAAGCAACGCTCCCCACTTTCAGTTACCTCCCTCCCATGCACACAGTGGGAGCAAGGTTGAACAAGCACATTTTTGAAAATGTTTATCTTAATGAAGAATAAAAGAAGTCTACAACACCCAATCCCTCTGTGCACCCAAGGCAAAAATCGTGGACTATTCTGCCTCAACACTATTTTCAGACCCAATTTGTCAAGTCATCTAGCAGAGGATTTCTCTCTTGTTCACTCACTAGCTTAGTAGAGCACCAGTTTTTTCAACTGAGCCACTGTTTTTTCAAACAAAAGAGTTAACGAGATCCTATTGCATCTTGTTTAATGTTTATTAACTACAGTTTGGAAACCACAAACGTAGAAAAAAAATATCATTTCCTTATTTTATTAAAACATATATAAAACATATATAAAACATATATAATATATATATATATAACACATATTGTGTTGTAAAGCACACAATTCCCTACCAATGACAACAAAAAAATCATCTAATTGAGCATGCAGTTTTCATTAACCTGTTTTTTTTTCTTTTTTTTTTTTTTACAAATACCCAGCAACACATACACATGTGTTGTGTTGTGTTTTTTTCCATCATTTCTCACTGAAGCAATACCCATCCCATATCAGATCAGTGTCATTAGTCTAAATTTTGTTCCTAATGTACTTGAAAAACTTCTTAACTCTATTGATTGCAACAGTGGATTTTTTTCCCTCCGATCTTAACTCCATTTATCAATTACTTATTCTCTTCAATTCCTGCTTTTAAGAGATGGTTAGGTATTCACCATCTCTCACTATTATTTATAGCTTTTCTTTTCTTTTTCAGTAGTTTAGCCCTAGTCAACTCGGAGGCGGGCAGCAGCAGCTTCTATGGAGCTCCTATGCTGAAAAAAAAAAAAAAAAAGTTGAGCCTTGAGGGAAAAGGAAGGTGGGAGAGCCAGATGGGGCAAGAGGAAGGGAGGTGGTTTGACCAGGACACCTTGAGGGTCTGGGAAGAGAAGAAATGGATGGGTGCTTAAGAAATGAGCAGCATCACAGCCTACATACGGAAGAATTGTGACGAGCAGTTTAGAAATGTGAGCGATTGGTGGTCTTGTGTTGATCGGCAGCTGTGCTCCATGGTTATAGCTGTAATTTCAGCAGGTTACTGTGTAAGCCGCATGTTGCTCTGGGGCGCTGGGCTCGCCAGCAGGGCCGCAGCCCCAGGAGGAGCGGGAGCCGGCTGCTGGACCTGCCGTGGTGGCTGGAGAGTGGGGCGGTTGCTTGGGGAACGCGGGCAACGGGGGTTCCGTCCCAACGGCTGACCAGCCCCTCGCCGACATCTTGGGGAGGACTGCAGGCTTTGGAGCCAAGCAGGCTGCCCAGCGCAAGACTTGGCCATCCCCAGCAGGCTTTCCCTCCCACGCAGCACTTGCCATGCCCAGGACGCTTCCACACCACCACTTGCCCGGCCCAAGGCTTGCCCAGCCCAGGACCAGCTTCTCGGCCTCAGCGGCAGTGCCCATCCTTGCCATTTCACCGCATGGCACATTCCCAGCAACCCAGACGAAATCTGCCCCATCAACACGAAGCGTTTCTTCAGCCAAAGAGACCTCGTCCCAAAGAATTCCCCTCTCTTGGAGGACTTCTCCAAGCACTTCCTTCCCCAGGGAATGGTACCCACCCCATTCAAGACTTCCCATCCCAAGGCTTTTGCTTCCCAGGGATTTCCTTCCTAGGGAACATTGCCCATTTCCTAGCCCAATGGCTTCCCACCCCAAGGAAGTCTTCCCATGCTGTAGCCCCAAAATGCCCCCAGAGGGCACCTGGCAGCTACTGGGAAGGAAATGAGCTCTGTCATGGTGAGCTAGCCGCTCAAGGCCCTGCTCTTTGGCCCAGGTGTCTGTGAGGCGGTGTTGGCAAGGACTCCTGTTGTGAACATAAGAACATAACATAACAGAAGAACATAAAATCACATCAGAGAGAAAAAAATATAGAATAACAGAACGCGACATAGGAACATCAAACAAAGACAACTCTCATGATGTGGTCTGATAGGATGGAGGAGAAAGCAGAAATCCAGCAATGCTGTCTTTCCTACTCCTCAAAACCAATTCCGTTGACAACTGGGAATGCTTCCAGCTGGAAAAAAATGCCAGAATGAAGTGGAGGACTCCTTGCCATCACTGTGTTTCTGGAGCACACCTCTACCTTTCTGTCCAACAGGGGGTTCTTCTTGGGAGATAATTGCCCAACATGAAAAAACACAACCAAAGCCAGAGGACCCATCTCCGCAACAAGACGATAAATAGAAAAGACATCTCTAGATGCAGACCCCAGAGCTCCAATTCACTATGTCCCACTAGTGGAAGTTAT
This sequence comes from Anas platyrhynchos, assembly GCF_047663525.1. Classification (NCBI taxonomy): domain Eukaryota; kingdom Metazoa; phylum Chordata; class Aves; order Anseriformes; family Anatidae; genus Anas; species Anas platyrhynchos. The sequence goes on from NC_092610.1 coordinate 9,059,496, forward strand.
TTTTTAGGCTTTGTTTTTAAGGCCACTGGCTGCCTCCTCCCTTATGCTGCCCATTCTCCCTCTTGTCCTGTCTTCTTTCTCCTGCATTGCTTCCTTTCCTTGGTGGACCTTGCTGAGCTCTTTGATGTTTTGTTGTATATATATGTATGAAGACATAAAACTGTTAGAGAGTGTCGAAAGAAGGGCAACAAACAAGAGGGTCTCTTTTAAGAGGGGGATTGAGGTTTGTGGCAAGGTTTTGGTAGCAATTTAGGGGCTGCACTGTGCTGGACACAGCAACAGACGCACCATAAGCCAAAGTCAGACAATAAGCCAAGGTGTGTTCACGTGTGGTTTACTGTGGTTTACGTGTGGTTTACGTATAGAAGAAAGTTTTCGCCTATTGGTGAGTATACTGCAGATTTGCTGCATTGTTCTAAATTAAATAGCAAGATAAGTGATGGCATCGTAGGCTGGGAAAATATTTCTAGAGTATTAGCGCATTTTGAGCATCATTTTAACTGTTTATGCAAACATGAAGATTATTAAAATCAGTGTTTATTTAGGTCTGTATGTAAACAGGTGATCATGTTGTATAGCATGCAGTAAATGGTTTGTGAATGCTGCTTGAAGAATGAAAAGAGTAAGTCAGCTCCACAAGGAATAAATGAATTTTGTTTATTTGTGCAATGCAGAGATTAGAATTAGACCAACAGCATGGAACCAAAGTCTTGCTGTGTGCCTTTTATCTGTAGGACAGTTCATGGAGGCTTCAGCAGCCCTATCTGTTTTCTAGCAGTCTGAAATGTCCTCTGTGGTGCTGCACCCAGTTGAAAGCCTGCACTGATTGTGATGAACTTTCCTAACAGGAGGCACGAGTCCTTCGTCGGACGCTGGCTGGGGATGTATGCTGCGATGCGGGCAGATGATGCTGGCCCAAGCACTGATCTGCAGACACTTAGGGAGAGGTGAGTGCTGGTCCTGAGGGAACTTCGGTATTGTCTGCAGACGCTTCTTCGTAAGTACTCCATTAAAAGCACAAACCCTGAATTTATTAGTGAGACTTTCTTTGATGCCCTGGTAACAGTTCCTAATGAATCAATTCATATTCAGCTGGGTGAAATCATCCCAGCCTGAAGCAGAGAAATAGGCATAGAAGGAGAACAAATGGGGAATCCTGTCGCCATTATTTTATAAAGCTTTTAGTGTAACACCCAAGTTGAGGCCAAGGGAAAACCTGCCACCGTGGGACAGTGCTCTTACCCTTCTCTTCACTACTCACTTGTCAGCAGCACGAGGTCCAAACGCCCCTGGTGCAAGCTCTTAAGCATGCATGTCACATCCCAGGATGCTGCCAGTGGAGTGTTTGGACTTTCTGTATGGATCTTATGTTGTTATTTAATGGGTGCTTAGAAATCCAACAAGGTCTAAACACAGCCTGTACTTTTAAATAATCTTGGAAGCTCAGAGATACTGGAATGGCTATCAACACGCAGCATGATCCGTCAGAATATGTTTGCAGTTGATGTTTTTGTTTTGTTTTATTTTCCCTGTTTTTACAATCTAGCCTATGATGATAAAGGGCAGCTTGATGATAAATAACAAGCCTGGAATTCTAGGAGCTCTACACAAAATGTAAATATTCGAGATGAATTGAAATGTCTTTTAACATCTCATTATAAAGCTTTCTGCTGTCTAGACATTTGATCAGTGTAATGAAAACGTCACCATTTTTTATTCTATATCAATTTTTCCTTTCAGATTGGCAATGGGAAAAACACAAAAAACAACCAGAAGAATATCACAGAATCCTACGATGCTTTCTCGACAGGAAGGCTTGCTGTTATTCAATCCACCAGATGGGTAAGAACAAACATAAACTTTCAGGTTTTTTCCACTGAAATTTCTACTGTGTTGAATCACTAATTTGCAGTATGTTAATTCATAATTTTAAAAAGTGGATGTGAAGACAAGGTGTATGCTTATACAAAAATAAAAAGGTATGCAGATGGGCGCAAAGACTAGTAGTACAGAAACATTCCCTGAGACCTAAATAAAGCCATGTACTAGAATGTAGCTCTTGATAAACTCTGTAAGCCTTGGGTACCAGAGTCAGTAATGTTAGAATAGACAGTCTTGTAGCTTATTGCTGTAATTTGTAATAAAGGGCACTAACATTTGTTAACTTGTAATTCTCATTGTAGTTTAGAAGCCTTTTGTTTATTAAAGAAACTGGCACTCCCTAAGTTTTGAAAAGAGCATAGATTGAGAAAATAATTGTTATTGCTAAATACAGATTGCAGTTACTCTAGAATGTTTGACAGTCACGGTATTTACTGTATATTGTTCCCACATTCTTTATGGTCTCATTTTTCTTTGATTTTGTGTACGTGTGTCTTTTTTTCACTATGAAAACAGCACAGGTGGGTGTTGGAGAGGGGAAGTCAATTGGAGAATGGTTTGGACCAAATACAGTTGCTCAAGTACTAAAGTAAGTGAGATCATACCAGTCTCATTCAGAACGTACTCCCCTGGGGCAGCCAAGAGAAGGCCCAGGCAGAGTTTTGAAGGCTGCATCTCCCCCTGTCCCACAGTCAGGAATGTACTTGCCATCTATTTACAAGTGCAGCATGGAATGTCATGCCACAGCTCGGTGTGCAGGTACTGAGTTGGGAATGGGTGACCTCTAAATTTTAATAAAGGAAGAGCCTGAGGAGAAGAAACTGCAGGAAAGTCTCCTGCTACGCCGTCTGCATGCCCTCACCAGTCACACCACAGATGTATATTCCTTTCTGCACAGTGGCACAGCTCTGGCAGGTCGAGAGTGCCACCGTGTAGGTCGGAGTGGTGGTGTGAAACATCAGAGAGAAGCCATCTCGGCTGAGGAGGGAACTGAGCTGCAATTCCTCCCTTTCTGAGCAGCAGTTCTGCCAGCAAGGCTACTGGATAAAGATGGGCAGCTCCTCATAGTCTGGGAGCCACACTGAAAGGAACTGAGGCTGCTCAGTTCTCCAGGGGTACGTGGAGGTGTCTTACCTCAGGCAGGGGCTAGGCTACAGGTCCTGCGAGCTCAGCAGCAAGTCTTTGACACCCTGGAACAGGCACATGATCTGAAGAGGGAGGGGAGCTGAAGCATGCCCTGGACTCCAGATCTTTCATGGCCAAGTTTTTCATGGTGAAACGCTCACCCCCATTTCTTTCTGGCTTATTTGAAACAGCTAATTCTGCCAGTGCAGCTTAAGAGTGTAGCTCCCTTCCCCAAAGGTTTGGATTTTGCAGAAGTGGACATAAAACTGTGTGCTGCTGTCTCCCACTGAAGTTTTGGTGCCCCAAACCCTTAGCTGATTTAGCTTTTAACGCCCCATTTCTGCTGTGCACGCAGGCTCAGGCAGAAGTAATTCCACTGAATTCAGTGGAATTTCTTAAGCAAAAAGTAATCTGCAAAACTGGCATAGGAATTTTTTTCTTTTCCAGATGAGAAAAGACACAATTGGGCAAGAACCCAGTGCAGAGACTGTCGAGTGCAATAAAAAGTAATAAACTTGATGTAGTTGAACTGTTACTGTCACTGCACTTAGCAGTAAGACAAAACAGTTTGCACATGGTGCAGCGCATATGTTTTTCCTGGTACCACTCAGTACCTATTTTTCTAAAGATATTAAACATTTAATGTTTAAAGTTTTCTTTTTCTTACATGGAGACTTTAAAAAATGCAGAAAGGATGTTTTTTCTTAAGAAAAAAAGAATAAATAAATGGTTTTGAGTGTAAAGCTACCCTTTTGATCCAACTAGTTTATATTAATTAGTACCTTAATGTTTTCTAGGAAGCTTGCTTTATTTGATGAATGGAATTCATTAGCAGTTTATGTATCTATGGGCAATACGGTGGTCATTGAAGACATCAGGAAGTGACACCTCATCAGTTTTCTGGTAACAGTTTCTGATTTGACTCCATTTGCCAGCATGTATCTAAACATGAACAAATACTTGGGGGGGCATGGGTTTGTCTTGCAAGGGTAAGAAGAGGGAAGAAGGACATACAAACTCAGTTGTGTTTTTTTGATCCCTGATGCCAACTTCGTGCTCACATCACTGGATGTGAAGAGCTCCTTGAAGAATTTCTACTGTCATCATTGCTGCCATTTCATTTCTCTGGCGTTTTATAGGCAAAGCTTGACACTATTAATAACATTAATAGGACATGTCACTGCAGTCTTAAATTGTCATCCCCCAATCATTGATCTAACGTCTCACTTGGACGTGCCAGCACATACTGTCTGCTAGAATTACTTCTACTAAATAGCTGTAATTGCCATGCCCGGCTCGTTTTGTCTTGGGTGCCCTATAAAGATCCCTGGCAAACTAGCTTAATTCACTACTGAGAGGAAGATCTGCTTTGTGTTCCTCTGTGCGTTGACTGATTTCTAGTTTTATTCCCGCAGAAAAAATGTGCTGGTGCCCTCCTCAGAGCAGCAGCGCGTCCCACAGCAGTGCACATTTGCACAGAAGTGCTCTTGGCCGAAGCAAGAAGGCAGGAGGACTCTGCACAGGCTGGAAAGCCCTCTTGCTTATTATACCTCTACGACTAGGGATAAATCACATAAATCCCGTATATATTGATGCATTTAAAGTAAGGTTTTCTTTCAATTCATTGCTCGTTACTGTCAAATAAGTTTGGGTATCTGTGATGTCAGTAAAGAAATGAATGACAATTTCCTTTATTCCTTTTGAACTCCTAGGAATGCTTTAAGATGCCACAGTCTTTGGGAGCATTAGGAGGGAAACCAAATAATGCCTATTATTTCATAGGATTTTTAGGTAAGGAAAAAAGAAACTTATTCCAAATGTGCAGATGATCAAAAGAGAACATTTTTTGAAGGGGAAATAGTAAGGGGTCTAAGCGTGAACCTCTAGAAGTAAAGAAAGATGAGAATAGAATAAAATAAATGAAGAAGCATATCTAAAAGAGTTTAGAAACAGTATGAGATGATCCTTAACAGGAGCAGAAAGTTAACAGCAAAGCTAGGTGTAAAAATAAGTGATGACATCAACAAGAGCAACATACTGAGAATAGCTGATAGCATTTGACAAGTGTATTGGTCAAATGTCACTTTTATTTTCTTGTATTTCAAAACTGTTTCTGATAGCAGTATCTTTTTCACCTTTTGCATACCTTCTGTTATTAAGTATTGCTCTAATTAATTTAAAATGCATTCCTTCAGATTTCACCCCACTTTGGGCCAAAATTTTGCAACCCTATTTTGTCCTTTTGTAAAACCTAACCTGTTTTAGTTAGGCTTTTTTGTTCCAATTTCTGAATGAATGCCTAATGGGATTACAGATTGCATCTGTGAACATCCTGTACCTTTTAATCTGTCAAATGTTAGTGTTTACAACACTTGAGATTTAAAAAAAAAAAAAAAAAAAAGTACTGGATCTCACATGGAAAAATAAAAGTATGTGACAAAGATAGAACATAACCAACCAAAAAATTACAGTAATAGGTGACAATAGGAAGTTATACTAAATACCCTGTGGGAAACGCTGTGTCTAAACCTTCCGATTCTCTTAAAGAATCCCTAGCTGGAAAGTCTAGATTATACTGACTGCGATGGCAATCTAATTTCTATTTTACAGTTCTGGACCAAGTGCTTATTAATGTCACTTGCTTATTTTTAACATACGGCTTTTACCCATCCAGGCAATGAGCTGATCTATCTGGACCCTCACACCACTCAAAGCTTTGTAGATTCAGAAGAAAATGGCACGGTTGACGATGAGAGTTTCCACTGCCAGGAAGCCCCACATAGAATGAAGATCATGAATTTGGACCCTTCAGTAGCTTTAGTAAGTGTCAGGAAATCTTGAATGCATGTACTTTATCTCAAAGTAATGTCTCTCTACATTGGTAAGGGCAGCAATGCATCTCCTTGAACAGAACCAAGATCACAAAGCTGTCTTCTGTGATCAACACATAGTAGTTTGTACATAACTACATGGAGAATCTTAGGGCAAGTGGGGAGCTGTCTGTACTGTAGGGAGCTCGCTTTGTTTTCTTTACTGAGCAGCTTTTACTTCTTTCAAGAGGCATTATAATGGTCAGAGCAAGGAACTGAAACAGGTTTACGTGTTTTATTCTATCACTACTTTATGTTTGGTCACCTCTAGACAAGTTACTTAAACTTACTTTCTATCATAAGTTGAAAATGTTTAAGTGGAATTATTGTATTTCACCCCAAATTACAAATACAAATGTATTATTTGTAATTCACCCAAAATGTCATGGGGGTACTGTGGTATTTGAAAAAATTGGATCTGATCCCATGCCAGTATCCTGTGATTGGGTGATTGGCAGTTGTCACCAGTGGGATGTGTTTCTAAAGCTTTAAACAATCTGTAAAGATACCGGTATCTGTCATTCATTCACATACCTGTTTTTTAATACTGCTGCTTTTTAGAAAGTTTTTTTGTTTTGTTTTGTTTTAATACTTAACTACGTAACTGTGCAAAATGTGGCATGATGCAACGAGACAGACAAAATCATAATGAAGAGCAAATATTTTCAGTATAGATACCAGAATGGAAATGTTCCTTAGGTGGTCCATCATCTACAAGTTTTCAGCTTCTGCTGATACCTGGACTGTAGGAACTGGGTGGCGCTCCATGGAGGAGCACACAGGAGCTGCTGCTATTTTTTGCTTGACTATTTCGTTAGGGGTTTGCAGGGCCTTGTTCTCCCCGTGGGTTCTCTCCCTAGAGCTGCCACATATTTGGAGTCTTATATCTACTGATCGTACAGGGCATTACTGTATCAGAGGTCAAACCGCCTTACCTGCTGGTACCACATACCTACCATCTGCAAAGGTAAAACTCTGTGTGTTTGTTTTTTCCCCTAAGGGCTTCTTTTGCAAAGAAGAATGTGATTTTGATAACCGGTGTAGTCTTGTACAAAAGGTAAGAGTGGGAACTTAGCATCTCGATTTGTTCTTTATAAAGTCTGGTTTTTATTGTCTGTTTTTTGTAAAATTTTCCTTTGCATTTTCCTTTGTATACAAATTGTATGAGCCATGGAGAAGAATGCATTAAAGCATCAGGGTAAGGCAATACTACTGAATTGCTAATTGGAAATTGTTCAGCACTTTACCAGCCACAAACCCTGCCAGTTGGAAAATGGGTGTAAACATCCACACTTGAAGGTGTTACTGGGTGACACTTGCTTTTAACTTCTAATTCTCACTAAATGACTAAGGTTTAACTGCCATATTGTAGTGATGTATCAATGATTTGCTTCCTGATCCTTTTTTATTGTTTGACATAGTAGATTGCGTGTTCTAATTATGACTGTTAGTCCCTGCTATCTTAAAGATCTGATTCTGTAAGTGCTGCAGGCCTCTAGCTCCTGCTGATCTAGGGAGAACAGAAGGTGCTGGCTGCCACAGGAAACAGACTTGAGGATGTTTCTGCATGCAGCTGTTAAGCTAAGCACCAGACGTCTGAATGTAAAGTACCATCAACCTCTAAGGGCATTTATTTAAAAAAAAAAAAATCATCTAAGGAAAACAATTTGTAAATAACTGAAATACAGGACAGAAGGTAACTTCTCTTTGAAGAGGAATAGCGTTTGGCTTCAGGAACACCTTTTTTCCTGACCAAAACCTGTCCTTCAAAATCTGATGCGTTTTTTTTTTTTTTTTCCCCTTTGGAGGAGCTGATAGATCTGTCTTTTGTGCTATTGATCAACAGAAAACTTGAGGAGAGTTCTATGCAAGCAACTTTCTTTTAAAAAGCAGAAAATATTGTACATTCCTAGTGTGCTTGCTACCTGTAAACAAAATTACAGGTTTGCAGATATCAAAGCTGATATCAAAAGATGATAAGACTGATAATTTGTAGTACAGTTCAAGAGATCTGTCTTCCAGATGTGTTTTAACTAGGGATGTATTACAGAGACCATGGTGCTTGGATTTCACAGTATGTCTGTATAAAGACTTTTTTTTCCTGATGGACATGCGTAATTAAAAAACACTTTCAATTAAGCAGACACGTTTTGTGTTTGAAGCGTCCCCCGAGCCAGCTTTTAAAATGAAAGCATTCTGTCCTCAGGAGATTCTAAAGCAGCAGAGTCTACGGATGTTTGAGCTGGTCCAGAAGCACCCGCCACACTGGCCTCCTTTCATACCTCCAACAAAACCAGAAGTGACAACCACAGGAGCAGGTAAGGCACTGATTAAAAGCCTAATTGTGCAATGTTATGTTCCTCGTTAGCAAATAAAAGAATAATCACAGGTAGAATAACTATCCTTTGTGAGTGTCAAGCAATATATAGCAGGCATGTATCCAAACAAGCCATACAATTGCTAGCACAGATTTTTTTTTTTCACTCTTACAAAGTACTTTTCTGGAATGCGTCTTTCAAAGTTTTTTTTTTTTTTTAAGTGAACAAAATCAGGCATGTCTTTAGAAGCATTTTTTTCTTTATCTTTTTTTACAGAACTCATTGAATCTACTGACAAGCTATTTGAATTGGAAGAAGAATTTGAAATCCTGAGTGTGTGAAGGAAACTGTGGTGACTCTTCTGAGTGTTGAATATATTGGTAATATTATTGCATTGACTTAAACAGCCATGTTAGCCCCGAAGTGCCTGAAATTATGGATAACAGAGCACAGAAATCTAGTAGCATCCAAAACTCCAAGGGCAGTTTAACACACAAGCTTCCCCGGGTGGAAAGGCAGTAAGAGATCTTGTGATAAGATGCTTAAAGGGAATCTCTTTTTAACGTACCTTACCTGGAGACAAACGGGCCTTTGAGATTAAGGCAAAAATACATGTATCACTGGGCACCATGTTTGGAGAAAGGGATAACCCAAATGGATATTTCTTGCTCTCATATAATAATGCAATAGTTTAGTTCTTCAAGCAAAACAGTCTTCAGTTCAGGAGGATGTTTACTTCTGTTCCCTCCTGTGGGCTGCGTCATAGGAAAAATACATTGTCTTGTTTAAAAGATTGACTGGATCAGGAGAAAATTGTTTCCTTGTTAAATTTTTTAACATGTATTTGAGCAACCAGACTTTATTACAAAAATGTTTCTGTAAAAGGAACTATGTCTAATGGACACATTTTGCAATAGCCTTCCTGTTTCTGGGAGACCTCAAGAGGAACAGGAGCCTCAAATAGTTGATACAGATCACAACCACTGTTATAGTTATGGTATATTTCACCTTGACCTTAAAATTCAAATGATTAAAACTTAGGTTATTTCTTTCCGAGTTAAAACGAGTCAAAGGTGGTTTAACTGTACCTTATTTATTTTAGAATAGATTTACACAAGTTTCTCTGTTACAGCACTTTATCTGTGCATCTAATAAATTTCTTAAGCTTTTCTTAGGTTGTATGCTGCTATGTTTGGTTAATTTGTGTGAACTAAATATAAACCAGGTGATCTTAAAACTTAATATAGAAGCGTACACAGATTACTGAATTGTTGCTTTTTGACTTCTTGCCTTTTGAAATCTGTTTTGGTAGAAGTGCCTTAACCCTGCAGGTTTATCAGAACAGCCTGGGCAGTTTTATTTCTAAGGCAGAGAATCTCTCTCTAGCAGCCATAAGAAAAACAGTTCAGAATAAAGAAAGGCAAAGATTTTTAATCCATGCTGAAGTTCCTTTTCACTATCAGACAGTCCCCCTTGTGGTCATGTTGTCATGCTAGTGTAATGAACATGAACTGCAGACTTTCATCTTCACCAATAAATGACAACATAGAGAAATACTGAATATTGTCTCCTCTCACTTGCACCTCTCGATCAGGGCCACTGTTTTTTCAAACAAAAGAGTTAACGAGATCCTATTGCATCTTGTTTAATGTTTATTAACTACAGTTTGGAAACCACAAACGTAGAAAAAAAATATCATTTCCTTATTTTATTAAAACATATATAAAACATATATAATATATATATATAACACATATTGTGTTGTAAAGCACACAATTCCCTACCAATGACAACAAAAACATCATCTAATTGAGCATGCAGTTTTCATTAACCTGTTTTTTTTTCTTTTTTTTTTTTTACAAATACCCAACAACACATACACGTGTTGTGTTGTGTTTTTTTCCATCATTTCTCACTGAAGCAATATCCATCCCGTATCAGATCTGTGTCATTACTCTAATTTTTGTTCCTAATGTACTTGAAAAACTTCTTAACTCTATTGATTGCAACAGTGGACTTTTTTCCCTCCGATCTTAACTCCATTTATCAATTACTTATTCTCTTAAAATTCTGCTTTTAAGAGATGGTTAGGTATTCACCATCTCTCACTTTTATTTATAGATTTTCTTTTCTTTTTCAGTAGTTCAGCCCTAGTCAACACGGAGGTGTCATGTATTTGGCAATTTTATTTATGGTAGCACTCCCCTCCCCTCCCCTCCCCTCCCCTCCCCTCCCCTCCCCTCCCCTCCCCTCCCCTCCCCTCCCCTCCCCTCCCCTCCCCTCCCCTCCCCTCCCCTCCCCTCCCCTACCCTCCCCTCCCCTCCCCTACCCTCCCCTCCCCTACCCTCTTTTGATCCTCTCCCCAATTTTGCCTCCCCTCCACTCCCCCCCATCCCCTCCCCTCCCCTCCCGTTTCCTCCCCTCCCCTACACCCCCTCCCCTATTCTCCCTGTCCCTATACTCTGCTACACTCCCCTCCCCTATACTACCCTACACACTCCTACACTCCCCTCCCCTATCCTACCCTAAACTCCCGTTCGCTACACTACCCTACATTACCCTATGCCCCCCTCCCCTACACTCTCCTACACTCCCCTCCCGTATCCTACTCTACAGTCCCCTAAACTCCGATCCCCTACACTACCCTATACTCTCCTATGCTCCCCTCCCCTCTAAAACGCTACCCTACCCTACCCTACCCTACCCTACCCTTCCCTACCCTACCCTACCCTACCCTACCCTACCCTACCCTACCCTACCCTACCCTACCCTACCCTACCCCACCCTATCCTATCCTATCCTATCCTACCCTATCCTATCCTATCCTATCCTATCCTATCCTATCCTATCCTATCCTATCCTATCCTATCCTATCCTATCCTACCCTCCCCCTGCCCTCCCCTCCCCTGCCCTCCCTTCCTTTTATTCCCTCCCCTTCCCTCCCCTCTTGTCTTCTTCTCTCCTCTCTTCTTTCTTTCGGGTAACTTCAAATCGCTTCAGTCGTTCTCATAGCTCCTGTCCCTGGCTGATTCACGGGAACCCATCAGCAGCAACCAGAAGCGCTCCAGCTGCTGTGTCACTGGTCGAGCAACAGTCTCCAACTGGGAATCGCTGACTTCGTTGTGTGGCTCAGACAGGTGCCTTGCAGTTCCACCGTGGCCTGGACGTTTCCTCTTGCTGTGTCCCCACCTACAGCGCACTTCTGCTTAGAAGCAGCAGCAGGCTTTGCAAGATGTCCCACTCCTTCCATTTTCAGTGGTTTAGCTTGGCTAGCCGGGTGGTGTCTGTCAATAGAAGACAACAACGAGATTTGGGTTAGAAACAGCTAACTGAGTAGTTCCTTTGCACAAGGTCAAGGAATAACTACCCCTTCCTACTGGAGGCTGCAGTGTCAGAGATAATGACGGGTCCTTCCGAGAGCTTTGAAATATCCCTTGGGGATGCTGAGTCCAGAGGACCAGAGCAAACCTGTCTAAAGTACACCGTGGAATCACTCGGAATGACTTCCTAGCAGAAGCATGTGTCTGATACGGCTTCAGCTGCTTGCAGTGTTCTTCTTCACCTCCTACCTAAATTCAGATGAGAGATCTCAATGAAGATGGAAAGGTTGAGAAATAGAGAAATCACTGATGTGCTTTGAGAACTTCTAAGGACTGAGTACTGCATCAATCCCATGTTGTAACATTAAGGATTGGTTAGAAAAGCAAACGTTAAAAACAAGGAAAGGGGAAGAACAAGTAAGCTTTCTTAAAGTATCTATTCTATTTAAGGTATCTTTAAAGAAGTAAATAAGTACTGAAATATATATGCAGATAGAGAGAGAGAGAGAGAGAGAGATACAGAAACCTAAGAGTCTGCTGTGCAGGTTAGCTTCTTGCTCTCTTTTCTAAAAGTCACAGTGAATGCAGCATCTGTGTGCGTTACAAGCATTACCCTCAGTCCAGCACAGGTACACACGAGAGGTCAGCCTGCAGGTTGCGGAGGCAAAGCAACTGCTCTGGCTGGATGTGAAGAGCCAAGACAGAAGTTGCTGTCAGGGAAAAGATACACAGAGGGGATGAAAAAGACGGAGTGTGCTTCCGACCTTCACAACTTCTAAGCAAGCGGAGATGAGGTTGTGGAAGAAGCAAATAAGCTGTTGATCTAGAAGCAGCCTGAAGATTGTCCTTAAGCAGGGCCTTGCATTCTTCATTTTTACAGCATTGCTTGCCTTCAAGTGCACGACGATGATTTTATGAACTTTCTACCACTACAGAAATGCACCGGATTCTTTCACAAAACTTACGGGTGGTACTTGGCAATATTGGTCAGCATTCTCTATTTCCTTCTTCATCTCAATTCTCTTTTGGCCTGTGAAGCTTTCCAGATCAGAGGAGAAGATCCACGGTAATACGGAGCTTTGGATACTGCAAAGGAAACGAAGAATCCTACTGACAACTCTTTTCAACCTCGCCTGCAAGCATCACAGAAAAGAACACCGAAAGAACACCGCTTTATCATGGGAAGCATAAATTGGAGCATAGGTGTCCTATAGCTGAAGCGAGGTGAAGCAGGTTCCACACAAGGTGAAGGAGCACACCCATAAGCATTTCCATAAAGCCGTGTTTTCAAACAAAGGGTTAAGATTTAGATTTTCTTACAAGTGAAGAATGAAGAAATAAAAGAAAAAGAAAATTACCAGGACATCCAGTTTTCCTCTAGCTTGCTTTGCTTCTTTCCGAATCTGAGTCTGGAGTGACAGTCAGGGAGCAGCGTTGTGCAGAAATGCCAAAGCCTCCCTAGCTGGTTGTACCTTCATCAGCAAGGGCTTTGATACTGCTGCCTCCTCAGCAACATCAGCCATTTCCGAGGAAAGCTGGTGTCCATCAGGTCAAATAGGAATGGGAAATCCCTCTTGCCACAACTTCACACTCACACCAGAGTTGGCAGGACAGGCCGATGGACAGAGAAGCGTCTGCAAGAGTGTTAGAAAACAGACTTTAGATTTCCGTCAACCCAGGAAGAATTACTTGCTCATCCCTTCAAAGTGAACTCTGAGTAGAAGGAGGGGATCCCAAGCTGCATTCCTGACATCTATGCTGCAAAGTCATCCAATGGGACATGTTACTGGACCAGCCTGTTACGAACAGAAACAGGACTTTGAGGTTATGCTGTTGGATTAGAATTAAGCTCAAAGAGTTAGTCCTTTGACGTGTTTTTGTTTGCAAGTGTTTTCACTGCTTCCCAGACAATGTCTCCAGCAAGCTAGCTGCTTGCTTCATTTGTTCTGTTCTGTTCTCTTCTGTTCTTTTTGATTCTGTTTTGTTTTGTTTTCTCAGCCAGGATTCTTAGAGAAATGAGATTAAAGTGATCATATTGTATGTCCACCCATCCCTCCCTCCCCTTCGCTTGTCCAGAGCTTTTACCTCGTCCAGCAGCTTGAATGAACTCGGTCCTAGGCGCAGTTGTGTCCAAGCCATTCTGTTCCTAGACGTGTTGTGAGAACAGACAGCTAAGTAGTGGGGAGGGGACGTGCTGCTGTCTGCAGTGTGACCTCAGCGCTTACCAAACAGTAGGGAATACACAGAGAAGGGCCTTAGGAGAACTTCAAGCCCCAGATACGTTTTATGTGGAAACCATATTTCCCAAGATAACACTGGACACAACTGCATAATCAAAAGGGATTCATTTCTTGGTTCATTCAACTCCTAGGTTTTAGTTTTAAAACATGTCTGTCTTGGCTTAAAGCACTCTTCCAATCTCTATTTCCAGTTCCTAGGATTTCCTGAAATAGGGAATCCCATTTTTTTCTTTGTACACTCTCCCAGCCTCTTTGTTTTCCTCTCCCCAAGAAACTTAGCACTGCTCTCTTCATACTTGACAACTAGATATGGAGCTGTATCAGCCAGAAGGAAGTTTCCTTCACACTTTCTGCTTCTTACGGTATCTGGGCTCTTACCTTTACACTTACTCACCCTTCCTACATTAGCACAAAGAAAGCTGTTTGGGAGATCTGATGTCTTGTTTTCCAGAAACTGCCCTGAATCACCTTTACGAGAGCTGTCCCACGCTGCGAGCACAAGTCTTGCAGTCTGGCCAGATATTTGCCTTCTAAGTCAATAACCAAATCTGTTACAAAGGTAAGAACATGTAATTAATGGAAAGGAAATCCTTTTATCCTTTTATTTTGATCCAAATTCACTTTTTTTTTTTTTTTTCTAGACCAAGAATGAATCGTGGAGAACCACCAAAACTCAGGTGAGAAATGAAATGACAAATGTTAAGGTCAGGCAGCTTGCCCACTGCCATTGCTACCCTGAAAGCAGATGGAGTGCATCTTCATACGCCACAGCCTGAGACACTAGTCGACAGGCCAGCCCGTGTGAGGAAGTCCATTGCTGCCTGAATTTTAACATGACAGGGGGACTCTTAAGCCTCTTGTTTATGCTTTAGTACTTGCGGTCTATGGGAGGACCACAGCACACTCTTCTCTGTCTCCCCTTATTTGTTGATCGTCTGTAGGAAGAAGAGAACGTGCAGAGGCCCTCACCCGTACATTGGGTCTGTTCTCACTCTGTGCAGCTCCATCATTGAGCAAAGTACCAACCTTGAGGCTTCTGTAAGGACTTGACACAAACTACAGAATACTACAATGAAGCATTCACAACAAAACCACATTTTTTTCCTCAGCCAAGCATCAAAACACTTACAGAAGGGCATGGTCCCTCTCTGTGCACCTCAAGGGGAGATCCACAAATCCTCACGTGGTTTCATCGCATCCAGCACCCTTCTCTGTGCCTCCCAGCTAAACGTGCACAGAGGCAGCTGTTGGCAAAGTGCTGTGGTGTCACAATTCAGTTCTGTTTCTGAAGTCATCACCGCAGGCGCCTCCCAGTGACGGCACAACACTCTCTGTTGCTAATGCGTCTGTCTCAGAAACAGCTAGGGAAGTACCACTATGCCCAAACTGACTTGAATTAGAGTAGTTCCCAAATTATTCCCTGCTCCCCTACATCTGTGGAAGGTGTGTGATCAATCGTTTCCTTGAGAAAGGACTACAGAGCAAAAGAGCTTGATTCTGAGACGTTGCCCGTCCTTGTAGAGCAGTTCACCTTTGATTTCCATGTCAGAAAAAAGAAGGTGAAATCAACAATTCCCTTCCTCTGAGCTGGGAATAGGAAAGAAGCCCAATTCTCCAGGAAGCCTTCAAAAGGAAACTCTGCATTTCTTTGTTAAACACCTTGTTTAATTTCTTGAAAGAAATCTTTCCCAGGACTTTGCAACTGCGGTGGTTCAAAGCGGGTGGGCAGCCGAGTTCCACCACGGCCGCTCTCTCACTCCCCCTCCTCAAAGGGAAAGGGGGAGAAAATACGATGCAAAGGGCTCCAGGGCTGAGATAAGGACAGGGCGATGGCTCAACAAGTATCGTGACGGGCAAAGCAGACTCAGCAGAGTGACCCTCAGGGTCCCTCCCTGCCCCTGCTCCCCGTGGGGTCCCTCCCATGGGATGCCGTCCTTCCCCAGCTGATCCCACACGGGCTGCCCACAGGCAGCAGCTCCTCAAGCACTGCTCCCACATGGCTCCGTTCCACAGGCTCCATCCATCCATCCATCCATCCCCCAGGAGCAAACTGCTCCAGCACGGGTCCCCCACGGCTGGGCGGCAGCTCCCCCCAGCCCCCCTGCTCCTGTGGGGGCTCCTCTCCATGGCTGCAGCTGCGGCCCGGGGCCTGCTCCTGCGGGGGCTCTCCACAGGCCGCAGCCTCCTCCAGGCCACAGCCACCTGCTCCACCGGGGGCTCCTCCACCCACAGGGGGGCAGCAGCGTGGAGATCTGCTCCATGGGGGACCCATGGGTGCAGGGGGACAGCCTGCTCCACCAGGGGCCTCTCCCTGCACAGCCCGCAGGGGAACTGCTGCTGTGAGCCTGGAGCACCTCCTGCCTCCTGCTGCACTCACCTTGGGGGCTGCAGGGCTGCTTCTCACTCCTTGCTCTTCCAGCTTCTGTTGTGCAGCAGTATTTCCCCCTTCTTACATCTGCTCTCCCAGAGGTGCAAACAACATCGCTTATTGGCTCAGCTCTGGCAAGCGCCGGGGCCCTTTTGGAGCTATCTGGAGCTGGCTGTTGTCTGGATTGTTCTCACAGACGCCATCCCTGCAGGCCCCTGCTACCAAACCCTTGCCACGTAAATCCGATCGAAGTGTATGCAGCAATTACAAAGCCGCTGTGCTTTGGGCTGTCACGATCCTTCTGCAAGTGCAGGGGAGGTGCAGGGTTGCTTTGCATTTCCAAAAGGAGGAAGAAAGCCTCCAACCCCACTGGACCTCAGCCACTTGCAGGATCCAAGCAACGCTCCCCACTTTCAGTTACCTCCCTCCCATGCACACAGTGGGAGCAAGGTTGAACAAGCACATTTTTGAAAATGTTTATCTTAATGAAGAATAAAAGAAGTCTACAACACCCAATCCCTCTGTGCACCCAAGGCAAAAATCGTGGACTATTCTGCCTCAACACTATTTTCAGACCCAATTTGTCAAGTCATCTAGCAGAGGATTTCTCTCTTGTTCACTCACTAGCTTAGTAGAGCACCAGTTTTTTCAACTGAGCCACTGTTTTTTCAAACAAAAGAGTTAACGAGATCCTATTGCATCTTGTTTAATGTTTATTAACTACAGTTTGGAAACCACAAACGTAGAAAAAAAATATCATTTCCTTATTTTATTAAAACATATATAAAACATATATAATATATATATATATAACACATATTGTGTTGTAAAGCACACAATTCCCTACCAATGACAACAAAAAAATCATCTAATTGAGCATGCAGTTTTCATTAACCTGTTTTTTTTTCTTTTTTTTTTTTTTACAAATACCCAGCAACACATACACATGTGTTGTGTTGTGTTTTTTTCCATCATTTCTCACTGAAGCAATACCCATCCCATATCAGATCAGTGTCATTAGTCTAAATTTTGTTCCTAATGTACTTGAAAAACTTCTTAACTCTATTGATTGCAACAGTGGATTTTTTTCCCTCCGATCTTAACTCCATTTATCAATTACTTATTCTCTTCAATTCCTGCTTTTAAGAGATGGTTAGGTATTCACCATCTCTCACTATTATTTATAGCTTTTCTTTTCTTTTTCAGTAGTTTAGCCCTAGTCAACTCGGAGGCGGGCAGCAGCAGCTTCTATGGAGCTCCTATGCTGAAAAAAAAAAAAAAAAAGTTGAGCCTTGAGGGAAAAGGAAGGTGGGAGAGCCAGATGGGGCAAGAGGAAGGGAGGTGGTTTGACCAGGACACCTTGAGGGTCTGGGAAGAGAAGAAATGGATGGGTGCTTAAGAAATGAGCAGCATCACAGCCTACATACGGAAGAATTGTGACGAGCAGTTTAGAAATGTGAGCGATTGGTGGTCTTGTGTTGATCGGCAGCTGTGCTCCATGGTTATAGCTGTAATTTCAGCAGGTTACTGTGTAAGCCGCATGTTGCTCTGGGGCGCTGGGCTCGCCAGCAGGGCCGCAGCCCCAGGAGGAGCGGGAGCCGGCTGCTGGACCTGCCGTGGTGGCTGGAGAGTGGGGCGGTTGCTTGGGGAACGCGGGCAACGGGGGTTCCGTCCCAACGGCTGACCAGCCCCTCGCCGACATCTTGGGGAGGACTGCAGGCTTTGGAGCCAAGCAGGCTGCCCAGCGCAAGACTTGGCCATCCCCAGCAGGCTTTCCCTCCCACGCAGCACTTGCCATGCCCAGGACGCTTCCACACCACCACTTGCCCGGCCCAAGGCTTGCCCAGCCCAGGACCAGCTTCTCGGCCTCAGCGGCAGTGCCCATCCTTGCCATTTCACCGCATGGCACATTCCCAGCAACCCAGACGAAATCTGCCCCATCAACACGAAGCGTTTCTTCAGCCAAAGAGACCTCGTCCCAAAGAATTCCCCTCTCTTGGAGGACTTCTCCAAGCACTTCCTTCCCCAGGGAATGGTACCCACCCCATTCAAGACTTCCCATCCCAAGGCTTTTGCTTCCCAGGGATTTCCTTCCTAGGGAACATTGCCCATTTCCTAGCCCAATGGCTTCCCACCCCAAGGAAGTCTTCCCATGCTGTAGCCCCAAAATGCCCCCAGAGGGCACCTGGCAGCTACTGGGAAGGAAATGAGCTCTGTCATGGTGAGCTAGCCGCTCAAGGCCCTGCTCTTTGGCCCAGGTGTCTGTGAGGCGGTGTTGGCAAGGACTCCTGTTGTGAACATAAGAACATAACATAACAGAAGAACATAAAATCACATCAGAGAGAAAAAAATATAGAATAACAGAACGCGACATAGGAACATCAAACAAAGACAACTCTCATGATGTGGTCTGATAGGATGGAGGAGAAAGCAGAAATCCAGCAATGCTGTCTTTCCTACTCCTCAAAACCAATTCCGTTGACAACTGGGAATGCTTCCAGCTGGAAAAAAATGCCAGAATGAAGTGGAGGACTCCTTGCCATCACTGTGTTTCTGGAGCACACCTCTACCTTTCTGTCCAACAGGGGGTTCTTCTTGGGAGATAATTGCCCAACATGAAAAAACACAACCAAAGCCAGAGGACCCATCTCCGCAACAAGACGATAAATAGAAAAGACATCTCTAGATGCAGACCCCAGAGCTCCAATTCACTATGTCCCACTAGTGGAAGTTATTTTTTAGGCTTTGTTTTTAAGGCCACTGGCTGCCTCCTCCCTTATGCTGCCCATTCTCCCTCTTGTCCTGTCTTCTTTCTCCTGCATTGCTTCCTTTCCTTGGTGGACCTTGCTGAGCTCTTTGATGTTTTGTTGTATATATATGTATGAAGACATAAAACTGTTAGAGAGTGTCGAAAGAAGGGCAACAAACAAGAGGGTCTCTTTTAAGAGGGGGATTGAGGTTTGTGGCAAGGTTTTGGTAGCAATTTAGGGGCTGCACTGTGCTGGACACAGCAACAGACGCACCATAAGCCAAAGTCAGACAATAAGCCAAGGTGTGTTCACGTGTGGTTTACTGTGGTTTACGTGTGGTTTACGTATAGAAGAAAGTTTTCGCCTATTGGTGAGTATACTGCAGATTTGCTGCATTGTTCTAAATTAAATAGCAAGATAAGTGATGGCATCGTAGGCTGGGAAAATATTTCTAGAGTATTAGCGCATTTTGAGCATCATTTTAACTGTTTATGCAAACATGAAGATTATTAAAATCAGTGTTTATTTAGGTCTGTATGTAAACAGGTGATCATGTTGTATAGCATGCAGTAAATGGTTTGTGAATGCTGCTTGAAGAATGAAAAGAGTAAGTCAGCTCCACAAGGAATAAATGAATTTTGTTTATTTGTGCAATGCAGAGATTAGAATTAGACCAACAGCATGGAACCAAAGTCTTGCTGTGTGCCTTTTATCTGTAGGACAGTTCATGGAGGCTTCAGCAGCCCTATCTGTTTTCTAGCAGTCTGAAATGTCCTCTGTGGTGCTGCACCCAGTTGAAAGCCTGCACTGATTGTGATGAACTTTCCTAACAGGAGGCACGAGTCCTTCGTCGGACGCTGGCTGGGGATGTATGCTGCGATGCGGGCAGATGATGCTGGCCCAAGCACTGATCTGCAGACACTTAGGGAGAGGTGAGTGCTGGTCCTGAGGGAACTTCGGTATTGTCTGCAGACGCTTCTTCGTAAGTACTCCATTAAAAGCACAAACCCTGAATTTATTAGTGAGACTTTCTTTGATGCCCTGGTAACAGTTCCTAATGAATCAATTCATATTCAGCTGGGTGAAATCATCCCAGCCTGAAGCAGAGAAATAGGCATAGAAGGAGAACAAATGGGGAATCCTGTCGCCATTATTTTATAAAGCTTTTAGTGTAACACCCAAGTTGAGGCCAAGGGAAAACCTGCCACCGTGGGACAGTGCTCTTACCCTTCTCTTCACTACTCACTTGTCAGCAGCACGAGGTCCAAACGCCCCTGGTGCAAGCTCTTAAGCATGCATGTCACATCCCAGGATGCTGCCAGTGGAGTGTTTGGACTTTCTGGATGGATCTTATGTTGTTATTTAATGGGTGCTTAGAAATCCAACAAGGTCTAAACACAGCCTGTACTTTTAAATAATCTTGGAAGCTCAGAGATACTGGAATGGCTATCAACACGCAGCATGATCCGTCAGAATATGTTTGCAGTTGATGTTTTTGTTTTGTTTTATTTTCCCTGTTTTTACAATCTAGCCTATGATGATAAAGGGCAGCTTGATGATAAATAACAAGCTTGGAATTCTAGGA
Source organism: Anas platyrhynchos (assembly GCF_047663525.1). Lineage (NCBI taxonomy): Eukaryota > Metazoa > Chordata > Aves > Anseriformes > Anatidae > Anas > Anas platyrhynchos. The sequence continues at coordinate 9,079,953 of NC_092610.1, forward strand.
GCTCTACACAAAATGTAAATATTCGAGATGAATTGAAATGTCTTTTAACATCTCATTATAAAGCTTTCTGCTGTCTAGACATTTGATCAGTGTAATGAAAACGTCACCATTTTTTATTCTATATCAATTTTTCCTTTCAGATTGGCAATGGGAAAAACACAAAAAACAACCAGAAGAATATCACAGAATCCTACGATGCTTTCTCGACAGGAAGGCTTGCTGTTATTCAATCCACCAGATGGGTAAGAACAAACATAAACTTTCAGGTTTTTTCCACTGAAATTTCTACTGTGTTGAATCACTAATTTGCAGTATGTTAATTCATAATTTTAAAAAGTGGATGTGAAGACAAGGTGTATGCTTATACAAAAATAAAAAGGTATGCAGATGGGCGCAAAGACTAGTAGTACAGAAACATTCCCTGAGACCTAAATAAAGCCATGTACTAGAATGTAGCTCTTGATAAACTCTGTAAGCCTTGGGTACCAGAGTCAGTAATGTTAGAATAGACAGTCTTGTAGCTTATTGCTGTAATTTGTAATAAAGGGCACTAACATTTGTTAACTTGTAATTCTCATTGTAGTTTAGAAGCCTTTTGTTTATTAAAGAAACTGGCACTCCCTAAGTTTTGAAAAGAGCATAGATTGAGAAAATAATTGTTATTGCTAAATACAGATTGCAGTTACTCTAGAATGTTTGACAGTCACGGTATTTACTGTATATTGTTCCCACATTCTTTATGGTCTCATTTTTCTTTGATTTTGTGTACGTGTGTCTTTTTTTCACTATGAAAACAGCACAGGTGGGTGTTGGAGAGGGGAAGTCAATTGGAGAATGGTTTGGACCAAATACAGTTGCTCAAGTACTAAAGTAAGTGAGATCATACCAGTCTCATTCAGAACGTACTCCCCTGGGGCAGCCAAGAGAAGGCCCAGGCAGAGTTTTGAAGGCTGCATCTCCCCCTGTCCCACAGTCAGGAATGTACTTGCCATCTATTTACAAGTGCAGCATGGAATGTCATGCCACAGCTCGGTGTGCAGGTACTGAGTTGGGAATGGGTGACCTCTAAATTTTAATAAAGGAAGAGCCTGAGGAGAAGAAACTGCAGGAAAGTCTCCTGCTACGCCGTCTGCATGCCCTCACCAGTCACACCACAGATGTATATTCCTTTCTGCACAGTGGCACAGCTCTGGCAGGTCGAGAGTGCCACCGTGTAGGTCGGAGTGGTGGTGTGAAACATCAGAGAGAAGCCATCTCGGCTGAGGAGGGAACTGAGCTGCAATTCCTCCCTTTCTGAGCAGCAGTTCTGCCAGCAAGGCTACTGGATAAAGATGGGCAGCTCCTCATAGTCTGGGAGCCACACTGAAAGGAACTGAGGCTGCTCAGTTCTCCAGGGGTACGTGGAGGTGTCTTACCTCAGGCAGGGGCTAGGCTACAGGTCCTGCGAGCTCAGCAGCAAGTCTTTGACACCCTGGAACAGGCACATGATCTGAAGAGGGAGGGGAGCTGAAGCATGCCCTGGACTCCAGATCTTTCATGGCCAAGTTTTTCATGGTGAAACGCTCACCCCCATTTCTTTCTGGCTTATTTGAAACAGCTAATTCTGCCAGTGCAGCTTAAGAGTGTAGCTCCCTTCCCCAAAGGTTTGGATTTTGCAGAAGTGGACATAAAACTGTGTGCTGCTGTCTCCCACTGAAGTTTTGGTGCCCCAAACCCTTAGCTGATTTAGCTTTTAACGCCCCATTTCTGCTGTGCACGCAGGCTCAGGCAGAAGTAATTCCACTGAATTCAGTGGAATTTCTTAAGCAAAAAGTAATCTGCAAAACTGGCATAGGAATTTTTTTCTTTTCCAGATGAGAAAAGACACAATTGGGCAAGAACCCAGTGCAGAGACTGTCGAGTGCAATAAAAAGTAATAAACTTGATGTAGTTGAACTGTTACTGTCACTGCACTTAGCAGTAAGACAAAACAGTTTGCACATGGTGCAGCGCATATGTTTTTCCTGGTACCACTCAGTACCTATTTTTCTAAAGATATTAAACATTTAATGTTTAAAGTTTTCTTTTTCTTACATGGAGACTTTAAAAAATGCAGAAAGGATGTTTTTTCTTAAGAAAAAAAGAATAAATAAATGGTTTTGAGTGTAAAGCTACCCTTTTGATCCAACTAGTTTATATTAATTAGTACCTTAATGTTTTCTAGGAAGCTTGCTTTATTTGATGAATGGAATTCATTAGCAGTTTATGTATCTATGGGCAATACGGTGGTCATTGAAGACATCAGGAAGTGACACCTCATCAGTTTTCTGGTAACAGTTTCTGATTTGACTCCATTTGCCAGCATGTATCTAAACATGAACAAATACTTGGGGGGGCATGGGTTTGTCTTGCAAGGGTAAGAAGAGGGAAGAAGGACATACAAACTCAGTTGTGTTTTTTTGATCCCTGATGCCAACTTCGTGCTCACATCACTGGATGTGAAGAGCTCCTTGAAGAATTTCTACTGTCATCATTGCTGCCATTTCATTTCTCTGGCGTTTTATAGGCAAAGCTTGACACTATTAATAACATTAATAGGACATGTCACTGCAGTCTTAAATTGTCATCCCCCAATCATTGATCTAACGTCTCACTTGGACGTGCCAGCACATACTGTCTGCTAGAATTACTTCTACTAAATAGCTGTAATTGCCATGCCCGGCTCGTTTTGTCTTGGGTGCCCTATAAAGATCCCTGGCAAACTAGCTTAATTCACTACTGAGAGGAAGATCTGCTTTGTGTTCCTCTGTGCGTTGACTGATTTCTAGTTTTATTCCCGCAGAAAAAATGTGCTGGTGCCCTCCTCAGAGCAGCAGCGCGTCCCACAGCAGTGCACATTTGCACAGAAGTGCTCTTGGCCGAAGCAAGAAGGCAGGAGGACTCTGCACAGGCTGGAAAGCCCTCTTGCTTATTATACCTCTACGACTAGGGATAAATCACATAAATCCCGTATATATTGATGCATTTAAAGTAAGGTTTTCTTTCAATTCATTGCTCGTTACTGTCAAATAAGTTTGGGTATCTGTGATGTCAGTAAAGAAATGAATGACAATTTCCTTTATTCCTTTTGAACTCCTAGGAATGCTTTAAGATGCCACAGTCTTTGGGAGCATTAGGAGGGAAACCAAATAATGCCTATTATTTCATAGGATTTTTAGGTAAGGAAAAAAGAAACTTATTCCAAATGTGCAGATGATCAAAAGAGAACATTTTTTGAAGGGGAAATAGTAAGGGGTCTAAGCGTGAACCTCTAGAAGTAAAGAAAGATGAGAATAGAATAAAATAAATGAAGAAGCATATCTAAAAGAGTTTAGAAACAGTATGAGATGATCCTTAACAGGAGCAGAAAGTTAACAGCAAAGCTAGGTGTAAAAATAAGTGATGACATCAACAAGAGCAACATACTGAGAATAGCTGATAGCATTTGACAAGTGTATTGGTCAAATGTCACTTTTATTTTCTTGTATTTCAAAACTGTTTCTGATAGCAGTATCTTTTTCACCTTTTGCATACCTTCTGTTATTAAGTATTGCTCTAATTAATTTAAAATGCATTCCTTCAGATTTCACCCCACTTTGGGCCAAAATTTTGCAACCCTATTTTGTCCTTTTGTAAAACCTAACCTGTTTTAGTTAGGCTTTTTTGTTCCAATTTCTGAATGAATGCCTAATGGGATTACAGATTGCATCTGTGAACATCCTGTACCTTTTAATCTGTCAAATGTTAGTGTTTACAACACTTGAGATTTAAAAAAAAAAAAAAAAAAAAGTACTGGATCTCACATGGAAAAATAAAAGTATGTGACAAAGATAGAACATAACCAACCAAAAAATTACAGTAATAGGTGACAATAGGAAGTTATACTAAATACCCTGTGGGAAACGCTGTGTCTAAACCTTCCGATTCTCTTAAAGAATCCCTAGCTGGAAAGTCTAGATTATACTGACTGCGATGGCAATCTAATTTCTATTTTACAGTTCTGGACCAAGTGCTTATTAATGTCACTTGCTTATTTTTAACATACGGCTTTTACCCATCCAGGCAATGAGCTGATCTATCTGGACCCTCACACCACTCAAAGCTTTGTAGATTCAGAAGAAAATGGCACGGTTGACGATGAGAGTTTCCACTGCCAGGAAGCCCCACATAGAATGAAGATCATGAATTTGGACCCTTCAGTAGCTTTAGTAAGTGTCAGGAAATCTTGAATGCATGTACTTTATCTCAAAGTAATGTCTCTCTACATTGGTAAGGGCAGCAATGCATCTCCTTGAACAGAACCAAGATCACAAAGCTGTCTTCTGTGATCAACACATAGTAGTTTGTACATAACTACATGGAGAATCTTAGGGCAAGTGGGGAGCTGTCTGTACTGTAGGGAGCTCGCTTTGTTTTCTTTACTGAGCAGCTTTTACTTCTTTCAAGAGGCATTATAATGGTCAGAGCAAGGAACTGAAACAGGTTTACGTGTTTTATTCTATCACTACTTTATGTTTGGTCACCTCTAGACAAGTTACTTAAACTTACTTTATATCATAAGTTGAAAATGTTTAAGTGGAATTATTGTATTTCACCCCAAATTACAAATACAAATGTATTATTTGTAATTCACCCAAAATGTCATGGGGGTACTGTGGTATTTGAAAAAATTGGATCTGATCCCATGCCAGTATCCTGTGATTGGGTGATTGGCAGTTGTCACCAGTGGGATGTGTTTCTAAAGCTTTAAACAATCTGTAAAGATACCGGTATCTGTCATTCATTCACATACCTGTTTTTTAATACTGCTGCTTTTTAGAAAGTTTTTTTGTTTTGTTTTGTTTTAATACTTAACTACGTAACTGTGCAAAATGTGGCATGATGCAACGAGACAGACAAAATCATAATGAAGAGCAAATATTTTCAGTATAGATACCAGAATGGAAATGTTCCTTAGGTGGTCCATCATCTACAAGTTTTCAGCTTCTGCTGATACCTGGACTGTAGGAACTGGGTGGCGCTCCATGGAGGAGCACACAGGAGCTGCTGCTATTTTTTGCTTGACTATTTCGTTAGGGGTTTGCAGGGCCTTGTTCTCCCCGTGGGTTCTCTCCCTAGAGCTGCCACATATTTGGAGTCTTATATCTACTGATCGTACAGGGCATTACTGTATCAGAGGTCAAACCGCCTTACCTGCTGGTACCACATACCTACCATCTGCAAAGGTAAAACTCTGTGTGTTTGTTTTTTCCCCTAAGGGCTTCTTTTGCAAAGAAGAATGTGATTTTGATAACCGGTGTAGTCTTGTACAAAAGGTAAGAGTGGGAACTTAGCATCTCGATTTGTTCTTTATAAAGTCTGGTTTTTATTGTCTGTTTTTTGTAAAATTTTCCTTTGCATTTTCCTTTGTATACAAATTGTATGAGCCATGGAGAAGAATGCATTAAAGCATCAGGGTAAGGCAATACTACTGAATTGCTAATTGGAAATTGTTCAGCACTTTACCAGCCACAAACCCTGCCAGTTGGAAAATGGGTGTAAACATCCACACTTGAAGGTGTTACTGGGTGACACTTGCTTTTAACTTCTAATTCTCACTAAATGACTAAGGTTTAACTGCCATATTGTAGTGATGTATCAATGATTTGCTTCCTGATCCTTTTTTATTGTTTGACATAGTAGATTGCGTGTTCTAATTATGACTGTTAGTCCCTGCTATCTTAAAGATCTGATTCTGTAAGTGCTGCAGGCCTCTAGCTCCTGCTGATCTAGGGAGAACAGAAGGTGCTGGCTGCCACAGGAAACAGACTTGAGGATGTTTCTGCATGCAGCTGTTAAGCTAAGCACCAGACGTCTGAATGTAAAGTACCATCAACCTCTAAGGGCATTTATTTAAAAAAAAAAAAATCATCTAAGGAAAACAGTTTGTAAATAACTGAAATACAGGACAGAAGGTAACTTCTCTTTGAAGAGGAATAGCGTTTGGCTTCAGGAACACCTTTTTTCCTGACCAAAACCTGTCCTTCAAAATCTGATGCGTTTTTTTTTTTTTTTTCCCCTTTGGAGGAGCTGATAGATCTGTCTTTTGTGCTATTGATCAACAGAAAACTTGAGGAGAGTTCTATGCAAGCAACTTTCTTTTAAAAAGCAGAAAATATTGTACATTCCTAGTGTGCTTGCTACCTGTAAACAAAATTACAGGTTTGCAGATATCAAAGCTGATATCAAAAGATGATAAGACTGATAATTTGTAGTACAGTTCAAGAGATCTGTCTTCCAGATGTGTTTTAACTAGGGATGTATTACAGAGACCATGGTGCTTGGATTTCACAGTATGTCTGTATAAAGACTTTTTTTTCCTGATGGACATGCGTAATTAAAAAACACTTTCAATTAAGCAGACACGTTTTGTGTTTGAAGCGTCCCCCGAGCCAGCTTTTAAAATGAAAGCATTCTGTCCTCAGGAGATTCTAAAGCAGCAGAGTCTACGGATGTTTGAGCTGGTCCAGAAGCACCCGCCACACTGGCCTCCTTTCATACCTCCAACAAAACCAGAAGTGACAACCACAGGAGCAGGTAAGGCACTGATTAAAAGCCTAATTGTGCAATGTTATGTTCCTCGTTAGCAAATAAAAGAATAATCACAGGTAGAATAACTATCCTTTGTGAGTGTCAAGCAATATATAGCAGGCATGTATCCAAACAAGCCATACAATTGCTAGCACAGATTTTTTTTTTTCACTCTTACAAAGTACTTTTCTGGAATGCGTCTTTCAAAGTTTTTTTTTTTTTTTAAGTGAACAAAATCAGGCATGTCTTTAGAAGCATTTTTTTCTTTATCTTTTTTTACAGAACTCATTGAATCTACTGACAAGCTATTTGAATTGGAAGAAGAATTTGAAATCCTGAGTGTGTGAAGGAAACTGTGGTGACTCTTCTGAGTGTTGAATATATTGGTAATATTATTGCATTGACTTAAACAGCCATGTTAGCCCCGAAGTGCCTGAAATTATGGATAACAGAGCACAGAAATCTAGTAGCATCCAAAACTCCAAGGGCAGTTTAACACACAAGCTTCCCCGGGTGGAAAGGCAGTAAGAGATCTTGTGATAAGATGCTTAAAGGGAATCTCTTTTTAACGTACCTTACCTGGAGACAAACGGGCCTTTGAGATTAAGGCAAAAATACATGTATCACTGGGCACCATGTTTGGAAAAAGGGATAACCCAAATGGATATTTCTTGCTCTCATATAATAATGCAATAGTTTAGTTCTTCAAGCAAAACAGTCTTCAGTTCAGGAGGATGTTTACTTCTGTTCCCTCCTGTGGGCTGCGTCATAGGAAAAATACATTGTCTTGTTTAAAAGATTGACTGGATCAGGAGAAAATTGTTTCCTTGTTAAATTTTTTAACATGTATTTGAGCAACCAGACTTTATTACAAAAATGTTTCTGTAAAAGGAACTATGTCTAATGGACACATTTTGCAATAGCCTTCCTGTTTCTGGGAGACCTCAAGAGGAACAGGAGCCTCAAATAGTTGATACAGATCACAACCACTGTTATAGTTATGGTATATTTCACCTTGACCTTAAAATTCAAATGATTAAAACTTAGGTTATTTCTTTCCGAGTTAAAACGAGTCAAAGGTGGTTTAACTGTACCTTATTTATTTTAGAATAGATTTACACAAGTTTCTCTGTTACAGCACTTTATCTGTGCATCTAATAAATTTCTTAAGCTTTTCTTAGGTTGTATGCTGCTATGTTTGGTTAATTTGTGTGAACTAAATATAAACCAGGTGATCTTAAAACTTAATATAGAAGCGTACACAGATTACTGAATTGTTGCTTTTTGACTTCTTGCCTTTTGAAATCTGTTTTGGTAGAAGTGCCTTAACCCTGCAGGTTTATCAGAACAGCCTGGGCAGTTTTATTTCTAAGGCAGAGAATCTCTCTCTAGCAGCCATAAGAAAAACAGTTCAGAATAAAGAAAGGCAAAGATTTTTAATCCATGCTGAAGTTCCTTTTCACTATCAGACAGTCCCCCTTGTGGTCATGTTGTCATGCTAGTGTCATGAACATGAACTGCAGACTTTCATCTTCACCAATAAATGACAACATAGAGAAATACTGAATATTGTCTCCTCTCACTTGCACCTCTCGATCAGGGCCACTGTTTTTTCAAACAAAAGAGTTAACGAGATCCTATTGCATCTTGTTTAATGTTTATTAACTACAGTTTGGAAACCACAAACGTAGAAAAAAAATATCATTTCCTTATTTTATTAAAACATATATAAAACATATATAATATATATATATAACACATATTGTGTTGTAAAGCACACAATTCCCTACCAATGACAACAAAAACATCATCTAATTGAGCATGCAGTTTTCATTAACCTGTTTTTTTTTCTTTTTTTTTTTTTACAAATACCCAACAACACATACACGTGTTGTGTTGTGTTTTTTTCCATCATTTCTCACTGAAGCAATATCCATCCCGTATCAGATCTGTGTCATTACTCTAATTTTTGTTCCTAATGTACTTGAAAAACTTCTTAACTCTATTGATTGCAACAGTGGACTTTTTTCCCTCCGATCTTAACTCCATTTATCAATTACTTATTCTCTTAAAATTCTGCTTTTAAGAGATGGTTAGGTATTCACCATCTCTCACTCTTATTTATAGATTTTCTTTTCTTTTTCAGTAGTTCAGCCCTAGTCAACACGGAGGTGTCATGTATTTGGCAATTTTATTTATGGTAGCACTCCCCTCCCCTCCCCTCCCCTCCCCTCCCCTCCCCTCCCCTCCCCTCCCCTCCCCTCCCCTCCCCTCCCCTCCCCTCCCCTCCCCTCCCCTCCCCTCCCCTACCCTCCCCTCCCCTCCCCTACCCTCTTTTGATCCTCTCCCCAATTTTGCCTCCCCTCCACTCCCCCCCATCCCCTCCCCTCCCCTCCCGTTTCCTCCCCTCCCCTACACCCCCTCCCCTATTCTCCCTGTCCCTATACTCTGCTACACTCCCCTCCCCTATACTACCCTACACACTCCTACACTCCCCTCCCCTATCCTACCCTAAACTCCCGTTCGCTACACTACCCTACAATACCCTATGCCCCCCTCCCCTACACTCTCCTACACTCCCCTCCCGTATCCTACTCTACACTCCCCTAAACTCCGATCCCCTACACTACCCTATACTCTCCTATGCTCCCCTCCCCTCTAAAACGCTACCCTACCCTACCCTACCCTACCCTACCCTACCCTACCCTACCCTACCCTACCCTACCCTACCCTACCCTACCCTACCCTACCCTACCCCACCCTATCCTATCCTATCCTACCCTATCCTATCCTATCCTATCCTATCCTATCCTATCCTATCCTATCCTATCCTATCCTATCCTATCCTATCCTATCCTATCCTACCCTCCCCCTGCCCTCCCCTCCCCTGCTCTCCCTTCCTTTTATTCCCTCCCCTTCCCTCCCCTCTTGTCTTCTTCTCTCCTCTCTTCTTTCTTTCGGGTAACTTCAAATCGCTTCAGTCGTTCTCATAGCTCCTGTCCCTGGCTGATTCACGGGAACCCATCAGCAGCAACCAGAAGCGCTCCAGCTGCTGTGTCACTGGTCGAGCAACAGTCTCCAACTGGGAATCGCTGACTTCGTTGTGTGGCTCAGACAGGTGCCTTGCAGTTCCACCGTGGCCTGGACGTTTCCTCTTGCTGTGTCCCCACCTACAGCGCACTTCTGCTTAGAAGCAGCAGCAGGCTTTGCAAGATGTCCCACTCCTTCCATTTTCAGTGGTTTAGCTTGGCTAGCCGGGTGGTGTCTGTCAATAGAAGACAACAACGAGATTTGGGTTAGAAACAGCTAACTGAGTAGTTCCTTCGCACAAGGGCAAGGAATAACTACCCCTTCCTACTGGAGGCTGCAGTGTCAGAGATAATGACGGGTCCTTCCGAGAGCTTTGAAATATCCCTTGGGGATGCTGAGTCCAGAGGACCAGAGCAAACCTGTCTAAAGTACACCGTGGAATCACTCGGAATGACTTCCTAGCAGAAGCATGTGTCTGATACGGCTTCAGCTGCTTGCAGTGTTCTTCTTCACCTCCTACCTAAATTCAGATGAGAGATCTCAATGAAGATGGAAAGGTTGAGAAATAGAGAAATCACTGATGTGCTTTGAGAACTTCTAAGGACTGAGTACTGCATCAATCCCATGTTGTAACATTAAGGATTGGTTAGAAAAGCAAACGTTAAAAACAAGGAAAGGGGAAGAACAAGTAAGCTTTCTTAAAGTATCTATTCTATTTAAGGTATCTTTAAAGAAGTAAATAAGTACTGAAATATATATGCAGATAGAGAGAGAGAGAGAGAGAGAGATACAGAAACCTAAGAGTCTGCTGTGCAGGTTAGCTTCTTGCTCTCTTTTCTAAAAGTCACAGTGAATGCAGCATCTGTGTGCGTTACAAGCATTACCCTCAGTCCAGCACAGGTACACACGAGAGGTCAGCCTGCAGGTTGCGGAGGCAAAGCAACTGCTCTGGCTGGATGTGAAGAGCCAAGACAGAAGTTGCTGTCAGGGAAAAGATACACAGAGGGGATGAAAAAGACGGAGTGTGCTTCCGACCTTCACAACTTCTAAGCAAGCGGAGATGAGGTTGTGGAAGAAGCAAATAAGCTGTTGATCTAGAAGCAGCCTGAAGATTGTCCTTAAGCAGGGCCTTGCATTCTTCATTTTTACAGCATTGCTTGCCTTCAAGTGCACGACGATGATTTTATGAACTTTCTACCACTACAGAAATGCACCGGATTCTTTCACAAAACTTACGGGTGGTACTTGGCAATATTGGTCAGCATTCTCTATTTCCTTCTTCATCTCAATTCTCTTTTGGCCTGTGAAGCTTTCCAGATCAGAGGAGAAGATCCACGGTAATACGGAGCTTTGGATACTGCAAAGGAAACGAAGAATCCTACTGACAACTCTTTTCAACCTCGCCTGCAAGCATCACAGAAAAGAACACCGAAAGAACACCGCTTTATCATGGGAAGCATAAATTGGAGCATAGGTGTCCTATAGCTGAAGCGAGGTGAAGCAGGTTCCACACAAGGTGAAGGAGCACACCCATAAGCATTTCCATAAAGCCGTGTTTTCAAACAAAGGGTTAAGATTTAGATTTTCTTACAAGTGAAGAATGAAGAAATAAAAGAAAAAGAAAATTACCAGGACATCCAGTTTTCCTCTAGCTTGCTTTGCTTCTTTCCGAATCTGAGTCTGGAGTGACAGTCAGGGAGCAGCGTTGTGCAGAAATGCCAAAGCCTCCCTAGCTGGTTGTACCTTCATCAGCAAGGGCTTTGATACTGCTGCCTCCTCAGCAACATCAGCCATTTCCGAGGAAAGCTGGTGTCCATCAGGTCAAATAGGAATGGGAAATCCCTCTTGCCACAACTTCACACTCACACCAGAGTTGGCAGGACAGGCCGATGGACAGAGAAGCGTCTGCAAGAGTGTTAGAAAACAGACTTTAGATTTCCGTCAACCCAGGAAGAATTACTTGCTCATCCCTTCAAAGTGAACTCTGAGTAGAAGGAGGGGATCCCAAGCTGCATTCCTGACATCTATGCTGCAAAGTCATCCAATGGGACATGTTACTGGACCAGCCTGTTACGAACAGAAACAGGACTTTGAGGTTATGCTGTTGGATTAGAATTAAGCTCAAAGAGTTAGTCCTTTGACGTGTTTTTGTTTGCAAGTGTTTTCACTGCTTCCCAGACAATGTCTCCAGCAAGCTAGCTGCTTGCTTCATTTGTTCTGTTCTGTTCTCTTCTGTTCTTTTTGATTCTGTTTTGTTTTGTTTTCTCAGCCAGGATTCTTAGAGAAATGAGATTAAAGTGATCATATTGTATGTCCACCCATCCCTCCCTCCCCTTCGCTTGTCCAGAGCTTTTACCTCGTCCAGCAGCTTGAATGAACTCGGTCCTAGGCGCAGTTGTGTCCAAGCCATTCTGTTCCTAGACGTGTTGTGAGAACAGACAGCTAAGTAGTGGGGAGGGGACGTGCTGCTGTCTGCAGTGTGACCTCAGCGCTTACCAAACAGTAGGGAATACACAGAGAAGGGCCTTAGGAGAACTTCAAGCCCCAGATACGTTTTATGTGGAAACCATATTTCCCAAGATAACACTGGACACAACTGCATAATCAAAAGGGATTCATTTCTTGGTTCATTCAACTCCTAGGTTTTAGTTTTAAAACATGTCTGTCTTGGCTTAAAGCACTCTTCCAATCTCTATTTCCAGTTCCTAGGATTTCCTGAAATAGGGAATCCCATTTTTTTCTTTGTACACTCTCCCAGCCTCTTTGTTTTCCTCTCCCCAAGAAACTTAGCACTGCTCTCTTCATACTTGACAACTAGATATGGAGCTGTATCAGCCAGAAGGAAGTTTCCTTCACACTTTCTGCTTCTTACGGTATCTGGGCTCTTACCTTTACACTTACTCACCCTTCCTACATTAGCACAAAGAAAGCTGTTTGGGAGATCTGATGTCTTGTTTTCCAGAAACTGCCCTGAATCACCTTTACGAGAGCTGTCCCACGCTGCGAGCACAAGTCTTGCAGTCTGGCCAGATATTTGCCTTCTAAGTCAATAACCAAATCTGTTACAAAGGTAAGAACATGTAATTAATGGAAAGGAAATCCTTTTATCCTTTTATTTTGATCCAAAACTCAGGTGAGAAATGAAATGACAAATGTTAAGGTCAGGCAGCTTGCCCACTGCCATTGCTACCCTGAAAGCAGATGGAGTGCATCTTCATACGCCACAGCCTGAGACACTAGTCGACAGGCCAGCCCGTGTGAGGAAGTCCATTGCTGCCTGAATTTTAACATGACAGGGGGACTCTTAAGCCTCTTGTTTATGCTTTAGTACTTGCGGTCTATGGGAGGACCACAGCACACTCTTCTCTGTCTCCCCTTATTTGTTGATCGTCTGTAGGAAGAAGAGAACGTGCAGAGGCCCTCACCCGTACATTGGGTCTGTTCTCACTCTGTGCAGCTCCATCATTGAGCAAAGTACCAACCTTGAGGCTTCTGTAAGGACTTGACACAAACTACAGAATACTACAATGAAGCATTCACAACAAAACCACATTTTTTTCCGCAGCCAAGCATCAAAACACTTACAGAAGGGCATGGTCCCTCTCTGTGCACCTCAAGGGGAGATCCACAAATCCTCACGTGGTTTCATCGCATCCAGCACCCTTCTCTGTGCCTCCCAGCTAAACGTGCACAGAGGCAGCTGTTGGCAAAGTGCTGTGGTGTCACAATTCAGTTCTGTTTCTGAAGTCATCACCGCAGGCGCCTCCCAGTGACGGCACAACACTCTCTGTTGCTAATGCGTCTGTCTCAGAAACAGCTAGGGAAGTACCACTATGCCCAAACTGACTTGAATTAGAGTAGTTCCCAAATTATTCTCTGCTCCCCTACATCTGTGGAAGGTGGGTGATCAATCTTTTCCTTGAGAAAGGACTACAGAGCAAAAGAGCTTGATTCTGAGACGTTGCCCGTCCTTGTAGAGCAGTTCACCTTTGATTTCCATGTCAGAAAAAAGAAGGTGAAATCAACAATTCCCTTCCTCTGAGCTGGGAATAGGAAAGAAGCCCAATTCTCCAGGAAGCCTTCAAAAGGAAACTCTGCATTTCTTTGTTAAACACCTTGTTTAATTTCTTGAAAGAAATCTTTCCCAGGACTTTGCAACTGCGGTGGTTCAAAGCGGGTGGGCAGCCGAATTCCACCACGGCCGCTCTCTCACTCCCCCTCCTCAAAGGGAAAGGGGGAGAAAATACGATGCAAAGGGCTCCAGGGCTGAGATAAGGACAGGGCGATGGCTCAACAAGTATCGTGACGGGCAAAGCAGACTCAGCAGAGTGACCCTCAGGGTCCCTCCCTGCCCCTGCTCCCCGTGGGGTCCCTCCCATGGGATGCCGTCCTTCCCCAGCTGATCCCACACGGGCTGCCCACAGGCAGCAGCTCCTCAAGCACTGCTCCCACACGGCTCCGTCCCACGGGCTCCATCCATCCATCCATCCCCCAGGAGCAAACTGCTCCAGCACGGGTCCCCCACGGCTGGGCGGCAGCTCCCCCCAGCCCCCCTGCTCCTGCGGGGGCTCCTCTCCATGGCTGCAGCTGCGGCCCGGGGCCTGCTCCTGCGGGGGCTCTCCACAGGCCGCAGCCTCCTCCAGGCCACAGCCACCTGCTCCACCGGGGGCTCCTCCACCCACAGGGGGGCAGCAGCGTGGAGATCTGCTCCATGGGGGACCCATGGGTGCAGGGGGACAGCCTGCTCCACCAGGGGCCTCTCCCTGCACAGCCCGCAGGGGAACTGCTGCTGTGAGCCTGGAGCACCTCCTGCCTCCTGCTGCACTCACCTTGGGGGCTGCAGGGCTGCTTCTCACTCCTTGCTCTTCCAGCTTCTGTTGTGCAGCAGTATTTCCCCCTGCTTACATCTGCTCTCCCAGAGGTGCAAACAACATCGCTTATTGGCTCAGCTCTGGCAAGCGCCGGGGCCCTTTTGGAGCTATCTGGAGCTGGCTGTTGTCTGGATTGTTCTCACAGACGCCATCCCTGCAGGCCCCTGCTACCAAACCCTTGCCACGTAAATCCGATCGAAGTGTATGCAGCAATTACAAAGCCGCTGTGCTTTGGGCTGTCACGATCCTTCTGCAAGTGCAGGGGAGGTGCAGGGTTGCTTTGCATTTCCAAAAGGAGGAAGAAAGCCTCCAACCCCACTGGACCTCAGCCACTTGCAGGATCCAAGCAACGCTCCCCACTTTCAGTTATCTCCCTCCCATGCACACAGTGGGAGCAAGGTTGAACAAGCACATTTTTGAAAATGTTTATCTTAATGAAGAATAAAAGAAGTCTACAACACCCAATCCCTCTGTGCACCCAAGGCAAAAATCGTGGACTATTCTGCCTCAACACTATTTTCAGACCCAATTTGTCAAGTCATCTAGCAGAGGATTTCTCTCTTGTTCACTCACTAGCTTAGTAGAGCACCAGTTTACATAGGTGCTGGAGCAGATTCCTCAACCATCTGAAGGGACTTGATCCCAGAAAAGTTCAAAACTGCAGATGACTCATGATTTTGTGGTGAAGCATCTATTAAATGAGAGCTGTTCCGCTTAGGGCACAGTGAGACAGTGTGAGAAGAACCCTGTATCTCACTGATTGAGGCTTTATAACTCTACAGAATTGTCAGTCAACAATAAATGGAAAGTGCAGGAGATATGTTCTTTCTTCCTCCTTTCCCTGCCATACATTAGCAGAGAGATTGTGGTGGGATATAGGTTCAGAGCCTCACAGAAGAAGGATTTGAACCCAGGCTCTCCACAGTCTGCACCACTGCCTTCCTGATGGCTTTTGACTATTTTATTTTATTTTATTTTATTTTATTTTATTTTATTTTATTTTATTTTATTTGTATTATTATTCTTCTTTTTCTGGGTGGTGTCTAAGTCTTGGGGGGAAGAACAAACTGTGGGAGGAGGGAATGCTACTACTGTCTGTGACAGTGGTGATTTCTGGACAGTGTTAGCAACAGAGCTTCTGCAGAGAAGAGAAAATGCCAGGCAGTCTCTGTTGGTATTCCATGTACTGAGTACTGAGTGCAGTTTTGGGCTCCACAGTATAAGAAAAAGACATAAACCTGTTAGAGAGTGTCGAAAGAAGGGCAACAAACAAGAGGGTCTCTTTTAACAGGGGGATTGAGGTTTGTGGCAAAGTTTTGGTAGCAATTTAGGGGCTGCACTGTGCTGGACACAGCAACAGACGCACCATAAGCCAAAGTCAGACAATAAGCCAAGGTGTGTTCACGTGTGGTTTACTGTGGTTTACGTGTGGTTTACGTATAGAAGAAAGTTTTTGCCTAGTGGTGAGTATACTGCAGATTTGCTGCATTGTTCTAAATTAAATAGCAAGATAAGTGATGGCATCGTAGGCTGGGAAAATATTTCTAGAGTATCAGCGCATTTTGAGCATCATTTTAACTGTTTATGCAAACATGAAGATTATTAAAATCAGTGTTTATTTATGTCTGTATGTAAACAGGTGATCATGTTGTATAGCATGCAGTAAATGGTTTGTGAATGCTGCTTGAAGAATGAAAAGAGTAAGTCAGCTCCACAAGGAATAAATGAATTTTGTTTATTTGTGCAATGCGGAGATTAGAATTAGACCAACAGCATGGAACCAAAGTCTTGCTGTGTGCCTTTTATCTGTAGGACAGTTCATGGAGGCTTCAGCAGCCCTATCTGTTTTCTAGCAGTCTGAAATGTCCTCTGTGGTGCTGCACCCAGTTGAAAGCCTGCACTGATTGTGATGAACTTTCCTAACAGGAGGCACGGGTCCTTCGTCGGACGCTGGCTGGGGATGTATGCTGCGATGCGGGCAGATGATGCTGGCCCAAGCACTGATCTGCAGACACTTAGGGAGAGGTGAGTGCTGGTCCTGAGGGAACTTCGGTATTGTCTGCAGACGCTTCTTCGTAAGTACTCCATTAAAAGCACAAACCCTGAATTTATTAGTGAGACTTTCTTTGATGCCCTGGTAACAGTTCCTAATGAATCAATTCATATTCAGCTGGGTGAAATCATCCCAGCCTGAAGCAGAGAAATAGGCATAGAAGGAGAAGAAATGGGGAATCCTGTCGCCATTATTTTATAAAGCTTTTAGTGTAACACCCAAGTTGAGGCCAAGGGAAAACCTGCCACCGTGGGACAGTGCTCTTACCCTTCTCTTCACTACTCACTTGTCAGCAGCACGAGGTCCAAACCCCCCTGGTGCAAGCTCTTAAGCATGCATGTCACATCCCAGGATGCTGCCAGTGGAGTGTTTGGACTTTCTGGATGGATCTTATGTTGTTATTTAATGGGTGCTTAGAAATCCAACAAGGTCTAAACACAGCCTGTACTTTTAAATAATCTTGGAAGCTCAGAGATACTGGAATGGCTATCAACACGCAGCATGATCCGTCAGAATATGTTTGCAGTTGATGTTTTTGTTTTGTTTTATTTTCCCTGTTTTTACAATCTAGCCTATGATGATAAAGGGCAGCTTGATGATAAATAACAAGCTTGGAATTCTAGGAGCTCTACACAAAATGTAAATATTCGAGATGAATTGAAATGTTTTTAACATCTCATTATAAAGCTTTCTGCTGTCTAGACATTTGATCAGTGTAATGAAAACGTCACCATTTTTTATTCTATATCAATTTTTCCTTTCAGATTGGCAATGGGAAAAACACAAAAAACAACCAGAAGAATATCACAGAATCCTACGATGCTTTCTCGACAGGAAGGCTTGCTGTTATTCAATCCACCAGATGGGTAAGAACAAACATAAACTTTCAGGTCTTTTCCACTGAAATTTCTACTGTGTTGAATCACTAATTTGCAGTATGTTAATTCATAATTTTAAAAAGTGGATGTGAAGACAAGGTGTATGCTTATACAAAAATAAAAAGGTATGCAGATGGGCGCAAAGACTAGTAGTACAGAAACATTCCCTGAGACCTAAATAAAGCCATGTACTAGAATGTAGCTCTTGATAAACTCTGTAAGCCTTGGGTACCAGAGTCAGTAATGTTAGAATAGACAGTCTTGTAGCTTATTGCTGTAATTTGTAATAAAGGGCACTAACATTTGTTAACTTGTAATTCTCATTGTAGTTTAGAAGCCTTTTGTTTATTAAAGAAACTGGCACTCCCTAAGTTTTGAAAAGAGCATAGATTGAGAAAATAATTGTTATTGCTAAATACAGATTGCAGTTACTCTAGAATGTTTGACAGTCACAGTATTTACTGTATATTGTTCCCACATTCTTTATGGTCTCATTTTTCTTTGATTTTGTGTACGTGTGTCTTTTTTTCACTGTGAAAACAGCACAGGTGGGTGTTGGAGAGGGGAAGTCAATTGGAGAATGGTTTGGACCAAATACAGTTGCTCAAGTACTAAAGTAAGTGAGATCATACCAGTCTCATTCAGAACGTACTCCCCTGGGGCAGCCAAGAGAAGGCCCAGGCAGAGTTTTGAAGGCTGCATCTCCCCCTGTCCCACAGTCAGGAATGTACTTGCCATCTATTTACAAGTGCAGCATGGAATGTCATGCCACAGCTCGGTGTGCAGGTACTGAGTTGGGAATGGGTGACCTCTAAATTTTAATAAAGGAAGAGCCTGAGGAGAAGAAACTGCAGGAAAGTCTCCTGCTATGCCGTCTGCATGCCCTCACCAGTCACACCACAGATGTATATTCCTTTCTGCACAGTGGCACAGCTCTGGCAGGTCGAGAGTGCCACCGTGTAGGTCGGAGTGGTGGTGTGAAACATCAGAGAGAAGCCATCTCGGCTGAGGAGGGAACTGAGCTGCAATTCCTCCCTTTCTGAGCAGCAGTTCTGCCAGCAAGGCTACTGGATAAAGATGGGCAGCTCCTCATAGTCTGGGAGCCACACTGAAAGGAACTGAGGCTGCTCAGTTCTCCAGGGGTACGTGGAGGTGTCTTACCTCAGGCAGGGGCTAGGCTACAGGTCCTGCGAGCTCAGCAGCAAGTCTTTGACACCCTGGAACAGGCACATGATCTGAAGAGGGAGGGGAGCTGAAGCATGCCCTGGACTCCAGATCTTTCATGGCCAAGTTTTTCATGGTGAAACGCTCACCCCCATTTCTTTCTGGCTTATTTGAAACAGCTAATTCTGCCAGTGCAGCTTAAGAGTGTAGCTCCCTTCCCCAAAGGTTTGGATTTTGCAGAAGTGGACATAAAACTGTGTGCTGCTGTCTCCCACTGAAGTTTTGGTGCCCCAAACCCTTAGCTGATTTAGCTTTTAACGCCCCATTTCTGCTGTGCACGCAGGCTCAGGCAGAAGTAATTCCACTGAATTCAGTGGAATTTCTTAAGCAAAAAGTAATCTGCAAAACTGGCATAGGAATTTTTTTCTTTTCCAGATGAGAAAAGACACAATTGGGCAAGAACCCAGTGCAGAGACTGTCGAGTGCAATAAAAAGTAATAAACTTGATGTAGTTGAACTGTTACTGTCACTGCACTTAGCAGTAAGACAAAACAGTTTGCACATGGTGCAGCGCATATGTTTTTCCTGGTACCACTCAGTACCTATTTTTCTAAAGATATTAAACATTTAATGTTTAAAGTTTTCTTTTTCTTACATGGAGACTTTAAAAAATGCAGAAAGGATGTTTTTTCTTAAGAAAAAAAAAATAAATAAATGGTTCTGAGTGTAAAGCTACCCTTTTGATCCAACTAGTTTATATTAATTAGTACCTTAATGTTTTCTAGGAAGCTTGCTTTATTTGGTGAATGGAATTCATTAGCAGTTTATGTATCTATGGGCAATACGGTGGTCATTGAAGACATCAGGAAGTGACACCTCATCAGTTTTCTGGTAACAGTTTCTGATTTGACTCCATTTGCCAGCATGTATCTAAACATGAACAAATACTTGGGGGGGCATGGGTTTGTCTTGCAAGGGTAAGAAGAGGGAAGAAGGACATACAAACTCAGTTGTGTTTTTTTGATCCCTGATGCCAACTTCGTGCTCACATCACTGGATGTGAAGAGCTCCTTGAAGAATTTCTACTGTCATCATTGCTGCCATTTCATTTCTCTGGCGTTTTATAGGCAAAGCTTGACACTATTAATAACATTAATAGGACATGTCACTGCAGTCTTAAATTGTCATCCCCCAATCATTGATCTAACGTCTCACTTGGACGTGCCAGCACATACTGTCTGCTAGAATTACTTCTACTAAATAGCTGTAATTGCCATGCCCGGCTCGTTTTGTCTTGGGTGCCCTATAAAGATCCCTGGCAAACTAGCTTAATTCACTACTGAGAGGAAGATCTGCTTTGTGTTCCTCTGTGCGTTGACTGATTTCTAGTTTTATTCCCGCAGAAAAAATGTGCTGGTCCCCTCCTCAGAGCAGCAGCGCGTCCCACAGCAGTGCACATTTGCACAGAAGTGCTCTTGGCCGAAGCAAGAAGGCAGGAGGACTCTGCACAGGCTGGAAAGCCCTCTTGCTTATTATACCTCTACGACTAGGGATAAATCACATAAATCCCGTATATATTGATGCATTTAAAGTAAGGTTTTCTTTCAATTCATTGCTCGTTACTGTCAAATAAGTTTGGGTATCTGTGATGTCAGTAAAGAAATGAATGACAATTTCCTTTATTCCTTTTGAACTCCTAGGAATGCTTTAAGATGCCACAGTCTTTGGGAGCATTAGGAGGGAAACCAAATAATGCCTATTATTTCATAGGATTTTTAGGTAAGGAAAAAAGAAACTTATTCCAAATGTGCAGATGATCAAAAGAGAACATTTTTTGAAGGGGAAATAGTAAGGGGTCTAAGCGTGAACCTCTAGAAGTAAAGAAAGATGAGAATAGAATAAAATAAATGAAGAAGCATATCTAAAAGAGTTTAGAAACAGTATGAGATGATCCTTAACAGGAGCAGAAAGTTAACAGCAAAGCTAGGTGTAAAAATAAGTGATGACATCAACAAGAGCAACATACTGAGAATAGCTGATAGCATTTGACAAGTGTATTGGTCAAATGTCACTTTTATTTTCTTGTATTTCAAAACTGTTTCTGATAGCAGTATCTTTTTCACCTTTTGCATACCTTCTGTTATTAAGTATTGCTCTAATTAATTTAAAATGCATTCCTTCAGATTTCACCCCACTTTGGGCCAAAATTTTGCAACCCTATTTTGTCCTTTTGTAAAACCTAACCTGTTTTAGTTAGGCTTTTTTGTTCCAATTTCTGAATGAATGCCTAATGGGATTACAGATTGCATCTGTGAACATCCTGTACCTTTTAATCTGTCAAATGTTAGTGTTTACAACACTTGAGATTTAAAAAAAAAAAAAGTACTGGATCTCACATGGAAAAATAAAAGTATGTGACAAAGATAGAACATAACCAACCAAAAAATTACAGTAATAGGTGACAATAGGAAGTTATACTAAATACCCTGTGGGAAACGCTGTGTCTAAACCTTCCGATTCTCTTAAAGAATCCCTAGCTGGAAAGTCTAGATTATACTGACTGCGATGGCAATCTAATTTCTATTTTACAGTTCTGGACCAAGTGCTTATTAATGTCACTTGCTTATTTTTAACATACGGCTTTTACCCATCCAGGCAATGAGCTGATCTATCTGGACCCTCACACCACTCAAAGCTTTGTAGATTCAGAAGAAAATGGCACGGTTGACGATGAGAGTTTCCACTGCCAGGAAGCCCCACATAGAATGAAGATCATGAATTTGGACCCTTCAGTAGCTTTAGTAAGTGTCAGGAAATCTTGAATGCATGTACTTTATCTCAAAGTAATGTCTCTCTACATTGGTAAGGGCAGCAATGCATCTCCTTGAACAGAACCAAGATCACAAAGCTGTCTTCTGTGATCAACACATAGTAGTTTGTACATAACTACATGGAGAATCTTAGGGCAAGTGGGGAGCTGTCTGTACTGTAGGGAGCTCGCTTTGTTTTCTTTACTGAGCAGCTTTTACTTCTTTCAAGAGGCATTATAATGGTCAGAGCAAGGAACTGAAACAGGTTTACGTGTTTTATTCTATCACTACTTTATGTTTGGTCACCTCTAGACAAGTTACTTAAACTTACTTTCTATCATAAGTTGAAAATGTTTAAGTGGAATTATTGTATTTCACCCCAAATTACAAATACAAATGTATTATTTGTAATTCACCCAAAATGTCATGGGGGTACTGTGGTATTTGAAAAAATTGGATCTGATCCCATGCCAGTATCCTGTGATTGGGTGATTGGCAGTTGTCACCAGTGGGATGTGTTTCTAAAGCTTTAAACAATCTGTAAAGATACCGGTATCTGTCATTCATTCACATACCTGTTTTTTAATACTGCTGCTTTTTAGAAAGTTTTTTTGTTTTGTTTTGTTTTAATACTTAACTACGTAACTGTGCAAAATGTGGCATGATGCAACGAGACAGACAAAATCATAATGAAGAGCAAATATTTTCAGTATAGATACCAGAATGGAAATGTTCCTTAGGTGGTCCATCATCTACAAGTTTTCAGCTTCTGCTGATACCTGGACTGTAGGAACTGGGTGGCGCTCCATGGAGGAGCACACAGGAGCTGCTGCTATTTTTTGCTTGACTATTTCGTTAGGGGTTTGCAGGGCCTTGTTCTCCCCGTGGGTTCTCTCCCTAGAGCTGCCACATATTTGGAGTCTTATATCTACTGATCGTACAGGGCATTACTGTATCAGAGGTCAAACCGCCTTACCTGCTGGTACCACATACCTACCATCTGCAAAGGTAAAACTCTGTGTGTTTGTTTTTTCCCCTAAGGGCTTCTTTTGCAAAGAAGAATGTGATTTTGATAACCGGTGTAGTCTTGTACAAAAGGTAAGAGTGGGAACTTAGCATCTCGATTTGTTCTTTATAAAGTCTGGTTTTTATTGTCTGTTTTTTGTAAAATTTTCCTTTGCATTTTCCTTTGTATACAAATTGTATGAGCCATGGAGAAGAATGCATTAAAGCATCAGGGTAAGGCAATACTACTGAATTGCTAATTGGAAATTGTTCAGCACTTTACCAGCCACAAACCCTGCCAGTTGGAAAATGGGTGTAAACATCCACACTTGAAGGTGTTACTGGGTGACACTTGCTTTTAACTTCTAATTCTCACTAAATGACTAAGGTTTAACTGCCATATTGTAGTGATGTATCAATGATTTGCTTCCTGATCCTTTTTTATTGTTTGACATAGTAGATTGCGTGTTCTAATTATGACTGTTAGTCCCTGCTATCTTAAAGATCTGATTCTGTAAGTGCTGCAGGCCTCTAGCTCCTGCTGATCTAGGGAGAACAGAAGGTGCTGGCTGCCACAGGAAACAGACTTGAGGATGTTTCTGCATGCAGCTGTTAAGCTAAGCACCAGACGTCTGAATGTAAAGTACCATCAACCTCTAAGGGCATTTATTTAAAAAAAAAAAAATCATCTAAGGAAAACAGTTTGTAAATAACTGAAATACAGGACAGAAGGTAACTTCTCTTTGAAGAGGAATAGCGTTTGGCTTCAGGAACACCTTTTTTCCTGACCAAAACCTGTCCTTCAAAATCTGATGCGTTTTTTTTTTTTTTTTCCCCTTTGGAGGAGCTGATAGATCTGTCTTTTGTGCTATTGATCAACAGAAAACTTGAGGAGAGTTCTATGCAAGCAACTTTCTTTTAAAAAGCAGAAAATATTGTACATTCCTAGTGTGCTTGCTACCTGTAAACAAAATTACAGGTTTGCAGATATCAAAGCTGATATCAAAAGATGATAAGACTGATAATTTGTAGTACAGTTCAAGAGATCTGTCTTCCAGATGTGTTTTAACTAGGGATGTATTACAGAGACCATGGTGCTTGGATTTCACAGTATGTCTGTATAAAGACTTTTTTTTCCTGATGGACATGCGTAATTAAAAAACACTTTCAATTAAGCAGACACGTTTTGTGTTTGAAGCGTCTCCCGAGCCAGCTTTTAAAATGAAAGCATTCTGTCCTCAGGAGATTCTAAAGCAGCAGAGTCTACGGATGTTTGAGCTGGTCCAGAAGCACCCGCCACACTGGCCTCCTTTCATACCTCCAACAAAACCAGAAGTGACAACCACAGGAGCAGGTAAGGCACCGATTAAAAGCCTAATTGTGCAATGTTATGTTCCTCGTTAGCAAATAAAAGAATAATCACAGGTAGAATAACTATCCTTTGTGAGTGTCAAGCAATATATGGCAGGCATGTATCCAAACAAGCCATACAATTGCTAGCACAGATTTTTTTTTTTCACTCTTACAAAGTACTTTTCTGGAATGCGTCTTTCAAAGTTTTTTTTTTTTTTTAAGTGAACAAAATCAGGCATGTCTTTAGAAGCATTTTTTTCTTTATCTTTTTTTACAGAACTCATTGAATCTACTGACAAGCTATTTGAATTGGAAGAAGAATTTGAAATCCTGAGTGTGTGAAGGAAACTGTGGTGACTCTTCTGAGTGTTGAATATATTGGTAATATTATTGCATTGACTTAAACAGCCATGTTAGCCCCGAAGTGCCTGAAATTATGGATAACAGAGCACAGAAATCTAGTAGCATCCAAAACTCCAAGGGCAGTTTAACACACAAGCTTCCCCGGATGGAAAGGCAGTAAGAGATCTTGTGATAAGATGCTTAAAGGGAATCTCTTTTTAACGTACCTTACCTGGAGACAAACGGGCCTTTGAGATTAAGGCAAAAATACATGTATCACTGGGCACCATGTTTGGAGAAAGGGATAACCCAAATGGATATTTCTTGCTCTCATAATAATGCAATAGTTTAGTTCTTCAAGCAAAACAGTCTTCAGTTCAGGAGGATGTTTACTTCTGTTCCCTCCTGTGGGCTGCGTCATAGGAAAAATACATTGTCTTGTTTAAAAGATTGACTGGATCAGGAGAAAATTGTTTCCTTGTTAAATTTTTTAACATGTATTTGAGCAACCAGACTTTATTACAAAAATGTTTCTGTAAAAGGAACTATGTCTAATGGACACATTTTGCAATAGCCTTCCTGTTTCTGGGAGACCTCAAGAGGAACAGGAGCCTCAAATAGTTGATACAGATCACAACCACTGTTATAGTTATGGTATATTTCACCTTGACCTTAAAATTCAAATGATTAAAACTTAGGTTATTTCTTTCCGAGTTAAAACGAGTCAAAGGTGGTTTAACTGTACCTTATTTATTTTAGAATAGATTTACACAAGTTTCTCTGTTACAGCACTTTATCTGTGCATCTAATAAATTTCTTAAGCTTTTCTTAGGTTGTATGCTGCTATGTTTGGTTAATTTGTGTGAACTAAATATAAACCAGGTGATCTTAAAACTTAATATAGAAGCGTACACAGATTACTGAATTGTTGCTTTTTGACTTCTTGCCTTTTGAAATCTGTTTTGGTAGAAGTGCCTTAACCCTGCAGGTTTATCAGAACAGCCTGGGCAGTTTTATTTCTAAGGCAGAGAATCTCTCTCTAGCAGCCATAAGAAAAACAGTTCAGAATAAAGAAAGGCAAAGATTTTTAATCCATGCTGAAGTTCCTTTTCACTATCAGACAGTCCCCCTTGTGGTCATGTTGTCATGCTAGTGTAATGAACATGAATTGCAGACTTTCATCTTCACCAATAAATGACAACATAGAGAAATACTGAATATTGTCTCCTCTCACTTGCACCTCTCGATCAGGGCCCCTGTTTTTTCAAACAAAAGAGTTAACGAGATCCTATTGCATCTTGTTTAATGTTTATTAACTACAGTTTGGAAACCACAAATGTAGAAAAAAAATATCATTTCCTTATTTTATTAAAACATATATAAAACATATAAAAAACATATATAATATATATATATAACACATATTGTGTTGTAAAGCACACAATTCCCTACCAATGACAACAAAAACATCATCTAATTGAGCATGCAGTTTTCATTAACCTGTTTGTTTTTTTTTTGTTTGTTTGTTTTTTTACAAATACCCAACAACACATACACATGTGTTGTGTTGTGTTTTTTTCCATCATTTCTCACTGAAGCAATACCCATCCCGTATCAGATCTGTGTCATTACTCTAATTTTTGTTCCTAATGTACTTGAAAAACTTCTTAACTCTATTGATTGCAACAGTGGACTTTTTTCCCTCCGATCTTAACTCCATTTATCAATTACTTATTCTCTTAAAATCCTGCTTTTAAGAGATGGTTGGGTATTCACCATCTCTCACTTTTATTTATAGATTTTCTTTTCTTTTTCAGTAGTTCAGCCCTAGTCAACTCGGAGGTGGGCAGCAGCAGCTTCTATGGAGCAGCTATGCTGGAAAAAAAAAAAAAAAAAAAGTTGAGCCTTGAGGGAAAAGGAAGGTGGGAGAGCCAGATGGGGCAAGAGGAAGGGAGGTGGTTTGACCAGGACACCTTGAGGGTCTGGGAAGAGAAGAAATGGATGGGTGCTTAAGAAATGAGCAGCATCACAGCCTACATACGGAAGAATTGTGACGAGCAGTTTAGAAATGTGAGCGATTGGTGGTCTTGTGTTGATCGGCAGCTGTGCTCCATGGTTATAGCTGTAATTTCAGCAGTTTACTGTGTAAGCCGCATGTTGCCACTTCCTTGATCAAGGCAAATGCTGTTCAGTTGCAGGGAAGAGGGGCAAGACTCAGGGAAGAAACGGAACGGAGAAAAACTGTACACTGTGGATATGCACACGTAGCCATAAAATCAGTGCTGGACAGAAAGAGAGAAAGAGAGACAGAGAGACAGACAGACAGAACGAAAGGAGGGAAGGAAGGAAGGAAGGAAGGAAGGAAGGAAGGAAGGAAGGAAGGAAGGAAGGAAGGAAGGAAGGAAGGAAGGAAGGAAGGAATGGAGGGAGGGAGGAAGGTAAAGGGAGAAAGAAGGAATACCCCACACTCATAAAAGTGAGAAAGATCCAGGTGTAAAAGAACGTAAAAGAAAGACAACTGTCATGTTGTGGTCTGATAGTTTCTGGGAGAAAGCAGAAACCCAGCAATTCTGTCTTTCCTACTCCTCCAAACCAATTCCGTTGACAACTCTGAATGCTTCCAGCTAGAAAAAAAAGGAAGAATGAAGTGGAGGGCTCCTTGCCATCACTGTATTTCTGGAGCAGATTTCTGGATAGTCCCCGCAGCCAGCTGTAGGGCCTGTGCCAGGCTTGGAGTGGCTGCAGGGAACATGCCAGGGGCTCGAGGTGCTGCAGGGAACATGCCAGGGGCTGGAGGGGCTGCAGGGCGAGTGACACGGGTTTGAGGGGCCTCAGGTCCCAGCGCAGTGGTTGAAGTCGATGCAGGGAACATCAGAGTTGTTGGAGGGGCTGCAGGTAAAATGCCAGGGGTTGCGGGGGCTGCAGGGTGCTGAGTCACAGCTTTGCATCAGGTCAAGACGCATTTTCCTAGAACCATCCATTTCCTCCTGAAGGGGCTGAATAGCATGGAACGGTCTTCAAAATGCACAGAGCAGACCCCAGCAAACGTAGGGATGCTGCTAGCAAGTAGGGAACTTTTTTGTTGATGTTGTTAACATTGTTTCACGACAATAGATGCAAACATGTATCTTGAGTTGAGGGCAAAGGTTACCTTGGATCTGAAGCACACAGGCATTCACTAATGTCCCCCCATCCGGAGTGAATCCACAACGACTCGGAAGGAAAACTAAAGTCCAAAGCAGTGCACTGGGATAAAGAGAGTTTAATAGGGTAGAAAAGGAATAAAAACAATATAATAAATATTAATATTTATAATTTACAATATAATAACGTATAAAAATTGTTTAATTAATAAGATTAAATAATATTCATCATAATTTTATAGTAATAAAACAACGCCATACTGTACAACACAGTCAATAAAGTGGATTTAATGCAATAAAAATAAAACCCATTTATCCCATCCCAATGAGTTCCTATCCCCATCATCACTTCCCATCCCACTGATCATTTCCTATCCCAACAACGTCCCAGTTCTGATCCCAAGGCTGAATTCCCAACTCCCACCCACCCATCCAGCCAGCCATGCACCCATTTTCTGCATTTTCAGGTCACAAGACTCTGATGAAGGCCACCTCAGCCTTTTCCCCGAAAAGAAAGCTGCTCTTTATTGTGAAAAACTTCACTTTTGCACAACACTGCAGACCCAGCCAAGATGGTCCTGCAAGACAAGGTGAAAGAAACATACAAAACCCATATGGAGGTAAATTGGTTCATCTAAACAAATTCCTACCACGAAATCCTGATCCTCAATCTCAGCACCGATGAAAAAAGAGGATACAGTTCCCTCCTCCAAGGTCCCTCTCTGCCCCTGCTCCCCGTGGGCTCCTCTCCATGGCTGCAGCTGCGGCCCGGGGCCTGCTCCTGCGGGGGCTCTTTTTTGCACCTAAGTGCTGTTAACCATCCCAGGCATTTGTTGTTCACATGGTGAATAAGTGCTGTTTTGGATTTACAGAGATAATCTGTAGATTTGGTTCCAAAGGGGTTCAAATTCAGGCAAGGCAGTGAGAGCTTTGTGGGCTGCAGGAGAACCAAAATGCAGGAACTGTCAGGGCTCATCCTCACCCGGGACCAACTCTCATTTGGTCTTCTTTGGAGAGAAAGCCAAGCCAGCCAGATGGCTTCCACTACTTCTATGGGAGTGACATTGGGATTGATCTTTAAAATGAAATGAAGCAGAAGGCTGTGGGTTCTCCAACCTTCAAGATATGCAGCACTTGGCTGGGAAGGTTTCTTCCGTTCCTATGGATTTGAAGAATTAGGGCTGAAAGAAGCAGCAGGACCCTAGGGCCATATTCTGTCATCTCTATGGAAACTCCTGACGGGAATTACCTCCCTACTGGTGTCAAACTGCAGGCAGGCAAACGGGTGTGGTCTCCTCTCTGTGCAACTCCCCAATCCATGGTGTCTCTTTGCATGTGTGAAATTGCATGTGTATAGGGGGTGTGGTGGCAGAAGAGTGAAAGCCTCTTCTGATGGCTCCTAAAGCTGTGAGTCTGACCCTTCTGTGACTGTGCTGAAAGCGATCCTGGGGATAGAAGGGAGAGTGATCCAGCTGCACATCATGAGACGGGGAAGAGACAGAGGCTCTGGCGTGCACTGCTGACTGGTTTGCCTCGGTGGGGTTGGAGTGAGGAAGCTGTACCCTCCTCTGTTAGCACAAAGGAGAGGAGTTATTCCACGCTATTTTTCCTCCTCTGTGTATGAATGGACAGACTGCACAGTTGGTTAAGGCCGTAGCTACTGAAGACAAGAACTCGATTGTCTGCTGCTCTTCAGGCAGAAGGCAGAAGGAATCAAGAGACAGGACTGGCTCTGTCTGCATACTGCAGTAGACGCACTTTTTTGCATCTTCTGTGCGTGAAAAAGTATGTTTTAATTGATAAGAATCCCAAGGGCCTAGAAATACTGCAGTTTTAGGATAAATCTGGTATAAACTGAGTGTCCTGAGGATTTTGAGTACTCCATTTCCGTGGCCAGACCAACAGAAACTCCAGGGCAATAGGAAACACAACTTTCTCTCTCTTATCCTAAATTTCTCCACTTGTTATCTCCTGACCAGCAATTTACAGGAAAGTTACAGGAAAGTGAGGGAAAATATTTGAACTATTTATACACCAGTGCAGGTGGTGCCATGTTAACTTCACTCTTTTGCAAGATCTTGTTTGCTAACAGCAAGTTATGGCCCCTAGGGATGTTTTACCTTGAGGGAGGGAATGGGGGCACACCAAAACAAGTAGAACAAGCAAAATACTGTGGGGTGGAGCTGACAAAACAACAAACAAACAACAAAAAAACAACTACCACCACAGACCACCCACTAGTGCCGTGCTTTTCATACTGAAGTGAGGAAAGAGCAGAGCATCCTTGCAGGAACTTCATGCCTCAAAACCCTCCTTTGTCACTCTTCCTGCACTTGTGTAACAGTTGCTTGCAGGTCTGTTTCCTTTCTTATTTCAGGACTGGAAGATGGCTTCATGGACAAAACAGACTTGGCTTGGGGAAGAGTAATTGAATTTATTGCCAACTGATCACAAAGTAGGACAGTGAGAATTTAAAAACTTTAAAACCAACCAACCAACCAACCAACCAACCAAACAGAAAACCACCTCACCACACTACCTCCATCCCAGGCTAAACCTCAGTCTTGATTCTTCTATCTATTTCCCACGGAGCAGTGGGGGGTGGTTGGAGGATGTTGGGGACTGGAGGTTGCAGGCTCTGCTGCTCCTTCATCGTATTTGGCAATTTTATTGATGGTAGCGCTCCCCACCCCTCCCATCCCCTCTTTTCCCTTCCCTCCACTCCCCTGCCCTCCCCTATGCTCCCTGTTCTTTCTGACCAACAGTATGATAGATTCGGGTGGGTGGTCAGCACGTGGGGCTACGGAGAGGACATGTACACAAAGATTTGGCTCCAGATCCAAAATGTCATGTATTTGGCAATTTTATTTATGGTAGCACTCCCCTCCCCTCCCCTCCCCTCCCCTCCCCTCCCCTCCCCTCCCCTCCCCTCCCCTCCCCTCCCCTCCCCTCCCCTCCCCTCCCCTCCCCTCCCCTCCCCTCTTTTGCCTCCTCTCCCCAATTTTGCCTCCCCTCCCCCCCATCCCCTCCCCTCCCCTCCCGTCTCCTCCCCTCCCCTACACCCCCTCCCCTATGCTCCCTGTCCCTACACTCTGTACACTCCCCTCCCCTATACTACCCTACACACTCCTACACTCCCCTCCCCTATCCTACCCTAAACTCCCGTTCGCTACACTACCCTACAATACCCTATGCCCCCCTCCCCTACACTCTCCTACACTCCCCTCCCGTATCCTACCCTACACTCCCCTAAACTCCGATCCCCTACACTACCCTATACTCTCCTATGCTCCCCTCCCCTCTAACACGCTACACTACGCTATGCTACCCTACCCTACCCTACCCTACCCTACCCTACCCTACCCTACCCTACCCTACCCTACCCTACCCTACCCTACCCTACCCTACCCTACCCCACTCTATCCTATCCTATCCTATCCTACCCTACCCTATCCTATCCTATCCTATCCTATCCTATCCTATCCTATCCTATCCTATCCTATCCTATCCTATCCTACCCTCCCCCTGCCCTCCCCTCCCCTGCCCTCCCTTCCTTTTATTCCCTCCCCTTCCCTCCCCTCTTGTCTTCTTCTCTCCTCTCTTCTTTCTTTCGGGTAACTTCAAATCGCTTCAGTCGTTCTCATAGCTCCTGTCCCTGGCTGATTCACGGGAACCCATCAGCAGCAACCAGAAGCGCTCCAGCTGCTGTGTCACTGGTCGAGCAACAGTCTCCAACTGGGAATCGCTGACTTCGTTGTGTGGCTCAGACAGGTGCCTTGCAGTTCCACCGTGGCCTGGACGTTTCCTCTTGCTGTGTCCCCACCTACAGCGCACTTCTGCTTAGAAGCAGCAGCAGGCTTTGCAAGATGTCCCACTCCTTCCATTTTCAGCGGTTTAGCTTGGCTAGCCGGGTGGTGTCTGTCAATAGAAGACAACAACGAGATTTGGGTTAGAAACAGCTAACTGAGTAGTTCCTTCGCACAAGGGCAAGGAATATCTACCCCTTCCTACTGGAGGCTGCAGTGTCAGAGATAATGACGGGTCCTTCCGAGAGCTTTGAAATATCCCTTGGGGATGCTGAGTCCAGAGGACCAGAGCAAACCTGTCTAAAGTACACCGTGGAATCACTCGGAATGACTTCCTAGCAGAAGCATGTGTCTGATACGGCTTCAGCTGCTTGCAGTGTTCTTCTTCACCTCCTACCTAAATTCAGATGAGAGATCTCAATGAAGATGGAAAGGTTGAGAAATAGAGAAATCACTGATGTGCTTTGAGAACTTCTAAGGACTGAGTACTGCATCAATCCCATGTTGTAACATTAAGGATTGGTTAGAAAAGCAAACGTTAAAAACAAGGAAAGGGGAAGAACAAGTAAGCTTTCTTAAAGTATCTATTCTATTTAAGGTATCTTTAAAGAAGTAAATAAGTACTGAAATATATATGCAGATAGAGAGAGAGAGAGAGAGAGAGATACAGAAACCTAAGAGTCTGCTGTGCAGGTTAGCTTCTTGCTCTCTTTTCTAAAAGTCACAGTGAATGCAGCATCTGTGTGCGTTACAAGCATTACCCTCAGTCCAGCACAGGTACACACGAGAGGTCAGCCTGCAGGTTGCGGAGGCAAAGCAACTGCTCTGGCTGGATGTGAAGAGCCAAGACAGAAGTTGCTGTCAGGGAAAAGATACACAGAGGGGATGAAAAAGACGGAGTGTGCTTCCGACCTTCACAACTTCTAAGCAAGCGGAGATGAGGTTGTGGAAGAAGCAAATAAGCTGTTGATCTAGAAGCAGCCTGAAGATTGTCCTTAAGCAGGGCCTTGCATTCTTCATTTTTACAGCATTGCTTGCCTTCAAGTGCACGACGATGATTTTATGAACTTTCTACCACTACAGAAATGCACCGGATTCTTTCACAAAACTTACGGGTGGTACTTGGCAATATTGGTCAGCATTCTCTATTTCCTTCTTCATCTCAATTCTCTTTTGGCCTGTGAAGCTTTCCAGATCAGAGGAGAAGATCCACGGTAATACGGAGCTTTGGATACTGCAAAGGAAACGAAGAATCCTACTGACAACTCTTTTCAACCTCGCCTGCAAGCATCACAGAAAAGAACACCGAAAGAACACCGCTTTATCATGGGAAGCATAAATTGGAGCATAGGTGTCCTATAGCTGAAGCGAGGTGAAGCAGGTTCCACACAAGGTGAAGGAGCACACCCATAAGCATTTCCATAAAGCCGTGTTTTCAAACAAAGGGTTAAGATTTAGATTTTCTTACAAGTGAAGAATGAAGAAATAAAAGAAAAAGAAAATTACCAGGACATCCAGTTTTCCTCTAGCTTGCTTTGCTTCTTTCCGAATCTGAGTCTGGAGTGACAGTCAGGGAGCAGCGTTGTGCAGAAATGCCAAAGCCTCCCCAGCTGGTTGTACCTTCATCAGCAAGGGCTTTGATACTGCTGCCTCCTCAGCAACATCAGCCATTTCCGAGGAAAGCTGGTGTCCATCAGGTCAAATAGGAATGGGAAATCCCTCTTGCCACAACTTCACACTCACACCAGAGTTGGCAGGACAGGCCGATGGACAGAGAAGCGTCTGCAAGAGTGTTAGAAAACAGACTTTAGATTTCCGTCAACCCAGGAAGAATTACTTGCTCATCCCTTCAAAGTGAACTCTGAGTAGAAGGAGGGGATCCCAAGCTGCATTCCTGACATCTATGCTGCAAAGTCATCCAATGGGACATGTTACTGGACCAGCCTGTTACGAACAGAAACAGGACTTTGAGGTTATGCTGTTGGATTAGAATTAAGCTCAAAGAGTTAGTCCTTTGACGTGTTTTTGTTTGCAAGTGTTTTCACTGCTTCCCAGACAATGTCTCCAGCAAGCTAGCTGCTTGCTTCATTTGTTCTGTTCTGTTCTCTTCTGTTCTTTTTGATTCTGTTTTGTTTTGTTTTCTTAGCCAGGATTCTTAGAGAAATGAGATTAAAGTGATCATATTGTATGTCCACCCATCCCTCCCTCCCCTTCGCTTGTCCAGAGCTTTTACCTCGTCCAGCAGCTTGAATGAACTCGGTCCTAGGCGCAGTTGTGTCTAAGCCATTCTGTTCCTAGACGTGTTGTGAGAACAGACAGCTAAGTAGTGGGGAGAGGACGTGCTGCTGTCTGCAGTGTGACCTCAGCGCTTACCAAACAGTAGGGAATACACAGAGAAGGGCCTTAGGAGAACTTCAAGCCCCAGATACGTTTTATGTGGAAACCATATTTCCCAAGATAACACTGGACACAACTGCATAATCAAAAGGGATTCATTTCTTGGTTCATTCAACTCCTAGGTTTTAGTTTTAAAACATGTCTGTCTTGGCTTAAAGCACTCTTCCAATCTCTATTTCCAGTTCCTAGGATTTCCTGAAATAGGGAATCCCATTTTTTTCTTTGTACACTCTCCCAGCCTCTTTGTTTTCCTCTCCCCAAGAAACTTAGCACTGCTCTCTTCATACTTGACAACTAGATATGGAGCTGTATCAGCCAGAAGGAAGTTTCCTTCACACTTTCTGCTTCACACTTTCTGCTTCTTACGGTATCTGGGCTCTTACCTTTACACTTACTCACCCTTCCTACATTAGCACAAAGAAAGCTGTTTGGGAGATCTGATGTCTTGTTTTCCAGAAACTGCCCTGAATCACCTTTACGAGAGCTGTCCCACGCTGCGAGCACAAGTCTTGCAGTCTGGCCAGATATTTGCCTTCTAAGTCAATAACCAAATCTGTTACAAAGGTAAGAACATGTAATTAATGGAAAGGAAATCCTTTTATCCTTTTATTTTGATCCAAATTCACTTTTTTTTTTTTTTTTTTTTTTTTTTCTAGACCAAGAATGAATCGTGGAGAACCACCAAAACTCAGGTGAGAAATGAAATGACAAATGTTAAGGTCAGGCAGCTTGCCCACTGCCATTGCTACCCTGAAAGCAGATGGAGTGCATCTTCATACGCCACAGCCTGAGACACTAGTCGACAGGCCAGCCCGTGTGAGGAAGTCCATTGCTGCCTGAATTTTAACATGACAGGGGGACTCTTAAGCCTCTTGTTTATGCTTTAGTACTTGCGGTCTATGGGAGGACCACAGCACACTCTTCTCTGTCTCCCCTTATTTGTTGATCGTCTGTAGGAAGAAGAGAACGTGCAGAGGCCCTCACCCGTACATTGGGTCTGTTCTCACTCTGTGCAGCTCCATCATTGAGCAAAGTACCAACCTTGAGGCTTCTGTAAGGACTTGACACAAACTACAGAATACTACAATGAAGCATTCACAACAAAACCACATTTTTTTCCGCAGCCAAGCATCAAAACACTTACAGAAGGGCATGGTCCCTCTCTGTGCACTTCAAGGGGAGATCCACAAATCCTCACGTGGTTTCATCGCATCCAGCACCCTTCTCTGTGCCTCCCAGCTAAACGTGCACAGAGGCAGCTGTTGCCAAAGTGCTGTGGTGACACAATTCAGTTCTGTTTCTGAAGTCATCACCGCAGGCGCCTCCCAGTGACGGCACAACACTCTCTGTTGCTAATGCGTCTGTCTCAGAAACAGCTAGGGAGGTACCACTATGCCCAAACTGACTTGAATTAGAGTAGTTCCCAAATTGTTCTCTGCTCCCCTACATCTGTGGAAGGTGTGTGATCAATCTTTTCCTTGAGAAAGGACTACAGAGCAAAAGAGCTTGATTCTGAGACGTTGCCCGTCCTTGTAGAGCAGTTCACCTTTGATTTCCATGTCAGAAAAAAGAAGGTGAAATCAACAATTCCCTTCCTCTGAGCTGGGAATAGGAAAGAAGCCCAATTCTCCAGGAAGCCTTCAAAAGGAAACTCTGCATTTCTTTGTTAAACACCTTGTTTAATTTCTTGAAAGAAATCTTTCCCAGGACTTTGCAACTGCGGTGGTTCAAAGCGGGTGGGCAGCCGAGTTCCACCACGGCCGCTCTCTCACTCCCCCTCCTCAAAGGGAAAGGGGGAGAAAATACGATGCAAAGGGCTCCAGGGCTGAGATAAGGACAGGGCGATGGCTCAACAAGTATCGTGACGGGCAAAGCAGACTCAGCAGAGTGACCCTCAGGGTCCCTCCCTGCCCCTGCTCCCCGTGGGGTCCCTCCCATGGGATGCCGCCCTTCCCCAGCTGATCCCACACGGGCTGCCCACAGGCAGCAGCTCCTCAAGCACTGCTCCCACACGGCTCCGTCCCACGGGCTCCATCCATCCATCCATCCATCCCCCAGGAGCAAACTGCTCCAGCACGGGTCCCCCACGGCTGGGCGGCAGCTCCCCCCAGCCCCCCTGCTCCTGCGGGGGCTCCTCTCCATGGCTGCAGCTGCGGCCCGGGGCCTGCTCCTGCGGGGGCTCTCCACAGGCCGCAGCCTCCTCCAGGCCACAGCCACCTGCTCCACCGGGGGCTCCTCCACCCACAGGGGGGCAGCAGCGTGGAGATCTGCTCCATGGGGGACCCATGGGTGCAGGGGGACAGCCTGCTCCACCAGGGGCCTCTCCCTGCACAGCCCGCAGGGGAACTGCTGCTGTGAGCCTGGAGCACCTCCTGCCTCCTGCTGCACTCACCTTGGGGGCTGCAGGGCTGCTTCTCACTCCTTGCTCTTCCAGCTTCTGTTGTGCAGCAGTATTTCCCCCTGCTTACATCTGCTCTCCCAGAGGTGCAAACAACATCGCTTATTGGCTCAGCTCTGGCAAGCGCCGGGGCCCTTTTGGAGCTATCTGGAGCTGGCTGTTGTCTGGATTGTTCTCACAGACGCCATCCCTGCAGGCCCCTGCTACCAAACCCTTGCCACGTAAATCCGATCGAAGTGTATGCAGCAATTACAAAGCCGCTGTGCTTTGGGCTGTCACGATCCTTCTGCAAGTGCAGGGGAGGTGCAGGGTTGCTTTGCATTTCCAAAAGGAGGAAGAAAGCCTCCAACCCCACTGGACCTCAGCCACTTGCAGGATCCAAGCAACGCTCCCCACCTTCAGTTATCTCCCTCCCATGCACACAGTGGGAGCAAGGTTGAACAAGCACATTTTTGAAAATGTTTATCTTAATGAAGAATAAAAGAAGTCTACAACACCCAATCCCTCTGTGCACCCAAGGCAAAAATCGTGGACTATTCTGCCTCAACACTATTTTCAGACCCAATTTGTCAAGTCATCTAGCAGAGGATTTCTCTCTTGTTCACTCACTAGCTTAGTAGAGCACCAGTTTACATAGGTGCTGGAGCAGATTCCTCAGCCATCTGAAGGGACTTGATCCCAGAAAAGTTCAAAACTGCAGATGACTCATGATTTTGTGGTGAAGCATCTATTAAATGAGAGCTGTTCCGCTTAGGGCACAGTGAGACAGTGTGAGAAGAACCCTGTATCTCACTGATTGAGGCTTTATAACTCTACAGAATTGTCAGTCAACAATAAATGGAAAGTGCAGGAGATATGTTCTTTCTTCCTCCTTTCCCTGCCATACATTAGCAGAGAGATTGTGGTGGGATATAGGTTCAGAGCCTCACAGAAGAAGGATTTGAACCCAGGCTCTCCACAGTCTGCACCACTGCCTTCCTGATGGCTTTTGACTATTTTATTTTATTTTATTTTATTTTATTTTATTTTATTTTATTTTATTTTATTTTATTTTATTTTATTTTATTAGTATTATTATTCTTCTTTTTCTGGGTGGTGTCTAAGTCTTGGGGGGAAGAACAAACTGTGGGAGGAGGGAATGCTACTACTGTCTGTGACAGTGGTGATTTCTGGACAGTGTTAGCAACAGAGCTTCTGCAGAGAAGAGAAAATGCCAGGCAGTCTCTGTTGGTATTCCATGTACTGAGTACTGAGTGCAGTTTTGGGCTCCACAGTATAAGAAAAAGACATAAACCTGTTAGAGAGTGTCGAAAGAAGGGCAACAAACAAGAGGGTCTCTTTTAACAGGGGGATTGAGGTTTGTGGCAAGGTTTTGGTAGCAATTTAGGGGCTGCACTGTGCTGGACACAGCAACAGACGCACCATAAGCCAAAGTCAGACAATAAGCCAAGGTGTGTTTACGTGTGGTTTACTGTGGTTTAACGTGGTTTACGTATAGAAGAAAGTTTTTGCCTGGTGGTGAGTATACTGCAGATTTGCTGCATTGTTCTAAATTAAATAGCAAGATAAGTGATGGCATCGTAGGCTGGGAAAATATTTCTAGAGTATCAGCGCATTTTGAGCATCATTTTAACTGTTTATGCAAACATGAAGATTATTAAAATCAGTGTTTATTTATGTCTGTATGTAAACAGGTGATCATGTTGTATAGCATGCAGTAAATGGTTTGTGAATGCTGCTTGAAGAATGAAAAGAGTAAGTCAGCTCCACAAGGAATAAATGAATTTTGTTTATTTGTGCAATGCAGAGATTAGAATTAGACCAACAGCATGGAACCAAAGTCTTGCTGTGTGCCTTTTATCTGTAGGACAGTTCATGGAGGCTTCAGCAGCCCTATCTGTTTTCTAGCAGTCTGAAATGTCCTCTGTGGTGCTGCACCCAGTTGAAAGCCTGCACTGATTGTGATGAACTTTCCTAACAGGAGGCACGGGTCCTTCGTCGGACGCTGGCTGGGGATGTATGCTGCGATGCGGGCAGATGATGCTGGCCCAAGCACTGATCTGCAGACACTTAGGGAGAGGTGAGTGCTGGTCCTGAGGGAACTTCGGTATTGTCTGCAGACGCTTCTTCGTAAGTACTCCATTAAAAGCACAAACCCTGAATTTATTAGTGAGACTTTCTTTGATGCCCTGGTAACAGTTCCTAATGAATCAATTCATATTCAGCTGGGTGAAATCATCCCAGCCTGAAGCAGAGAAATAGGCATAGAAGGAGAACAAATGGGGAATCCTGTCGCCATTATTTTATAAAGCTTTTAGTGTAACACCCAAGTTGAGGCCAAGGGAAAACCTGCCACCGTGGGACAGTGCTCTTACCCTTCTCTTCACTACTCACTTGTCAGCAGCACGAGGTCCAAACCCCCCTGGTGCAAGCTCTTAAGCATGCATGTCACATCCCAGGATGCTGCCAGTGGAGTGTTTGGACTTTCTGGATGGATCTTATGTTGTTATTTAATGGGTGCTTAGAAATCCAACAAGGTCTAAACACAGCCTGTACTTTTAAATAATCTTGGAAGCTCAGAGATACTGGAATGGCTATCAACACGCAGCATGATCCGTCAGAATATGTTTGCAGTTGATGTTTTTGTTTTGTTTTATTTTCCCTGTTTTTACAATCTAGCCTATGATGATAAAGGGCAGCTTGATGATAAATAACAAGCTTGGAATTCTAGGAGCTCTACACAAAATGTAAATATTCGAGATGAATTGAAATGTCTTTTAACATCTCATTATAAAGCTTTCTGCTGTCTAGACATTTGATCAGTGTAATGAAAACGTCACCATTTTTTATTCTATATCAATTTTTCCTTTCAGATTGGCAATGGGAAAAACACAAAAAACAACCAGAAGAATATCACGGAATCCTACGATGCTTTCTCGACAGGAAGGCTTGCTGTTATTCAATCCACCAGATGGGTAAGAACAAACATAAACTTTCAGGTTTTTTCCACTGAAATTTCTACTGTGTTGAATCACTAATTTGCAGTATGTTAATTCATAATTTTAAAAAGTGGATGTGAAGACAAGGTGTATGCTTATACAAAAATAAAAAGGTATGCAGATGGGCGCAAAGACTAGTAGTACAGAAACATTCCCTGAGACCTAAATAAAGCCATGTACTAGAATGTAGCTCTTGATAAACTCTGTAAGCCTTGGGTACCAGAGTCAGTAATGTTAGAATAGACAGTCTTGTAGCTTATTGCTGTAATTTGTAATAAAGGGCACTAACATTTGTTAACTTGTAATTCTCATTGTAGTTTAGAAGCCTTTTGTTTATTAAAGAAACTGGCACTCCCTAAGTTTTGAAAAGAGCATAGATTGAGAAAATAATTGTTATTGCTAAATACAGATTGCAGTTACTCTAGAATGTTTGACAGTCACAGTATTTACTGTATATTGTTCCCACATTCTTTATGGTCTCATTTTTCTTTGATTTTGTGTACGTGTGTCTTTTTTTCACTATGAAAACAGCACAGGTGGGTGTTGGAGAGGGGAAGTCAATTGGAGAATGGTTTGGACCAAATACAGTTGCTCAAGTACTAAAGTAAGTGAGATCATACCAGTCTCATTCAGAACGTACTCCCCTGGGGCAGCCAAGAGAAGGCCCAGGCAGAGTTTTGAAGGCTGCATCTCCCCCTGTCCCACAGTCAGGAATGTACTTGCCATCTATTTACAAGTGCAGCATGGAATGTCATGCCACAGCTCGGTGTGCAGGTACTGAGTTGGGAATGGGTGACCTCTAAATTTTAATAAAGGAAGAGCCTGAGGAGAAGAAACTGCAGGAAAGTCTCCTGCTACGCCGTCTGCATGCCCTCACCAGTCACACCACAGATGTATATTCCTTTCTGCACAGTGGCACAGCTCTGGCAGGTCGAGAGTGCCACCGTGTAGGTCGGAGTGGTGGTGTGAAACATCAGAGAGAAGCCATCTCGGCTGAGGAGGGAACTGAGCTGCAATTCCTCCCTTTCTGAGCAGCAGTTCTGCCAGCAAGGCTACTGGATAAAGATGGGCAGCTCCTCATAGTCTGGGAGCCACACTGAAAGGAACTGAGGCTGCTCAGTTCTCCAGGGGTACGTGGAGGTGTCTTACCTCAGGCAGGGGCTAGGCTACAGGTCCTGCGAGCTCAGCAGCAAGTCTTTGACACCCTGGAACAGGCACATGATCTGAAGAGGGAGGGGAGCTGAAGCATGCCCTGGACTCCAGATCTTTCATGGCCAAGTTTTTCATGGTGAAACGCTCACCCCCATTTCTTTCTGGCTTATTTGAAACAGCTAATTCTGCCAGTGCAGCTTAAGAGTGTAGCTCCCTTCCGCAAAGGTTTGGATTTTGCAGAAGTGGACATAAAACTGTGTGCTGCTGTCTCCCACTGAAGTTTTGGTGCCCCAAACCCTTAGCTGATTTAGCTTTTAACGCCCCATTTCTGCTGTGCACGCAGGCTCAGGCAGAAGTAATTCCACTGAATTCAGTGGAATTTCTTAAGCAAAAAGTAATCTGCAAAACCGGCATAGGAATTTTTTTCTTTTCCAGATGAGAAAAGACACAATTGGGCAAGAACCCAGTGCAGAGACTGTCGAGTGCAATAAAAAGTAATAAACTTGATGTAGTTGAACTGTTACTGTCACTGCACTTAGCAGTAAGACAAAACAGTTTGCACATGGTGCAGCGCATGTTTTTCCTGGTACCACTCAGTACCTATTTTTCTAAAGATATTAAACATTTAATGTTTAAAGTTTTCTTTTTCTTACATGGAGACTTTAAAAAATGCAGAAAGGATGTTTTTTCTTAAGAAAAAAAAAAATAAATAAATGGTTCTGAGTGTAAAGCTACCCTTTTGATCCAACTAGTTTATATTAATTAGTACCTTAATGTTTTCTAGGAAGCTTGCTTTATTTGGTGAATGGAATTCATTAGCAGTTTATGTATCTATGGGCAATGCGGTGGTCATTGAAGACATCAGGAAGTGACACCTCATCAGTTTTCTGGTAACAGTTTCTGATTTGACTCCATTTGCCAGCATGTATCTAAACATGAACAAATACTTGGGGGGGCATGGGTTTGTCTTGCAAGGGTAAGAAGAGGGAAGAAGGACATACAAACTCAGTTGTGTTTTTTTGATCCCTGATGCCAACTTCGTGCTCACATCACTGGATGTGAAGAGCTCCTTGAAGAATTTCTACTGTCATCATTGCTGCCATTTCATTTCTCTGGCGTTTTATAGGCAAAGCTTGACACTATTAATAACATTAATAGGACATGTCACTGCAGTCTTAAATTGTCATCCCCCAATCATTGATCTAACGTCTCACTTGGACGTGCCAGCACATACTGTCTGCTAGAATTACTTCTACTAAATAGCTGTAATTGCCATGCCCGGCTCGTTTTGTCTTGGGTGCCCTATAAAGATCCCTGGCAAACTAGCTTAATTCACTACTGAGAGGAAGATCTGCTTTGTGTTCCTCTGTGCGTTGACTGATTTCTAGTTTTATTCCCGCAGAAAAAATGTGCTGGTCCCCTCCTCAGAGCAGCAGCGCGTCCCACAGCAGTGCACATTTGCACAGAAGTGCTCTTGGCCGAAGCAAGAAGGCAGGAGGACTCTGCACAGGCTGGAAAGCCCTCTTGCTTATTATACCTCTACGACTAGGGATAAATCACATAAATCCCGTATATATTGATGCATTTAAAGTAAGGTTTTCTTTCAATTCATTGCTCGTTACTGTCAAATAAGTTTGGGTATCTGTGATGTCAGTAAAGAAATGAATGACAATTTCCTTTATTCCTTTTGAACTCCTAGGAATGCTTTAAGATGCCACAGTCTTTGGGAGCATTAGGAGGGAAACCAAATAATGCCTATTATTTCATAGGATTTTTAGGTAAGGAAAAAAGAAACTTATTCCAAATGTGCAGATGATCAAAAGAGAACATTTTTTGAAGGGGAAATAGTAAGGGGTCTAAGCGTGAACCTCTAGAAGTAAAGAAAGATGAGAATAGAATAAAATAAATGAAGAAGCATATCTAAAAGAGTTTAGAAACAGTATGAGATGATCCTTAACAGGAGCAGAAAGTTAACAGCAAAGCTAGGTGTAAAAATAAGTGATGACATCAACAAGAGCAACATACTGAGAATAGCTGATAGCATTTGACAAGTGTATTGGTCAAATGTCACTTTTATTTTCTTGTATTTCAAAACTGTTTCTGATAGCAGTATCTTTTTCACCTTTTGCATACCTTCTGTTATTAAGTATTGCTCTAATTAATTTAAAATGCATTCCTTCAGATTTCACCCCACTTTGGGCCAAAATTTTGCAACCCTATTTTGTCCTTTTGTAAAACCTAACCTGTTTTAGTTAGGCTTTTTTGTTCCAATTTCTGAATGAATGCCTAATGGGATTACAGATTGCATCTGTGAACATCCTGTACCTTTTAATCTGTCAAATGTTAGTGTTTACAACACTTGAGATTTAAAAAAAAAAAAAGTACTGGATCTCACATGGAAAAATAAAAGTATGTGACAAAGATAGAACATAACCAACCAAAAAATTACAGTAATAGGTGACAATAGGAAGTTATACTAAATACCCTGTGGGAAACGCTGTGTCTAAACCTTCCGATTCTCTTAAAGAATCCCTAGCTGGAAAGTCTAGATTATACTGACTGCGATGGCAATCTAATTTCTATTTTACAGTTCTGGACCAAGTGCTTATTAATGTCACTTGCTTATTTTTAACATACGGCTTTTACCCATCCAGGCAATGAGCTGATCTATCTGGACCCTCACACCACTCAAAGCTTTGTAGATTCAGAAGAAAATGGCACGGTTGACGATGAGAGTTTCCACTGCCAGGAAGCCCCACATAGAATGAAGATCATGAATTTGGACCCTTCAGTAGCTTTAGTAAGTGTCAGGAAATCTTGAATGCATGTACTTTATCTCAAAGTAATGTCTCTCTACATTGGTAAGGGCAGCAATGCATCTCCTTGAACAGAACCAAGATCACAAAGCTGTCTTCTGTGATCAACACATAGTAGTTTGTACATAACTACATGGAGAATCTTAGGGCAAGTGGGGAGCTGTCTGTACTGTAGGGAGCTCGCTTTGTTTTCTTTACTGAGCAGCTTTTACTTCTTTCAAGAGGCATTATAATGGTCAGAGCAAGGAACTGAAACAGGTTTACGTGTTTTATTCTATCACTACTTTATGTTTGGTCACCTCTAGACAAGTTACTTAAACTTACTTTCTATCATAAGTTGAAAATGTTTAAGTGGAATTATTGTATTTCACCCCAAATTACAAATACAAATGTATTATTTGTAATTCACCCAAAATGTCATGGGGGTACTGTGGTATTTGAAAAAATTGGATCTGATCCCATGCCAGTATCCTGTGATTGGGTGATTGGCAGTTGTCACCAGTGGGATGTGTTTCTAAAGCTTTAAACAATCTGTAAAGATACCGGTATCTGTCATTCATTCACATACCTGTTTTTTAATACTGCTGCTTTTTAGAAAGTTTTTTTGTTTTGTTTTGTTTTAATACTTAACTACGTAACTGTGCAAAATGTGGCATGATGCAACGAGACAGACAAAATCATAATGAAGAGCAAATATTTT
Source organism: Anas platyrhynchos (assembly GCF_047663525.1). Taxonomy (NCBI): domain Eukaryota; kingdom Metazoa; phylum Chordata; class Aves; order Anseriformes; family Anatidae; genus Anas; species Anas platyrhynchos. The sequence goes on from NC_092610.1 coordinate 9,123,458, forward strand.
CAGTATAGATACCAGAATGGAAATGTTCCTTAGGTGGTCCATCATCTACAAGTTTTCAGCTTCTGCTGATACCTGGACTGTAGGAACTGGGTGGCGCTCCATGGAGGAGCACACAGGAGCTGCTGCTATTTTTTGCTTGACTATTTCGTTAGGGGTTTGCAGGGCCTTGTTCTCCCCGTGGGTTCTCTCCCTAGAGCTGCCACATATTTGGAGTCTTATATCTACTGATCGTACAGGGCATTACTGTATCAGAGGTCAAACCGCCTTACCTGCTGGTACCACATACCTACCATCTGCAAAGGTAAAACTCTGTGTGTTTGTTTTTTCCCCTAAGGGCTTCTTTTGCAAAGAAGAATGTGATTTTGATAACCGGTGTAGTCTTGTACAAAAGGTAAGAGTGGGAACTTAGCATCTCGATTTGTTCTTTATAAAGTCTGGTTTTTATTGTCTGTTTTTTGTAAAATTTTCCTTTGCATTTTCCTTTGTATACAAATTGTATGAGCCATGGAGAAGAATGCATTAAAGCATCAGGGTAAGGCAATACTACTGAATTGCTAATTGGAAATTGTTCAGCACTTTACCAGCCACAAACCCTGCCAGTTGGAAAATGGGTGTAAACATCCACACTTGAAGGTGTTACTGGGTGACACTTGCTTTTAACTTCTAATTCTCACTAAATGACTAAGGTTTAACTGCCATATTGTAGTGATGTATCAATGATTTGCTTCCTGATCCTTTTTTATTGTTTGACATAGTAGATTGCGTGTTCTAATTATGACTGTTAGTCCCTGCTATCTTAAAGATCTGATTCTGTAAGTGCTGCAGGCCTCTAGCTCCTGCTGATCTAGGGAGAACAGAAGGTGCTGGCTGCCACAGGAAACAGACTTGAGGATGTTTCTGCATGCAGCTGTTAAGCTAAGCACCAGACGTCTGAATGTAAAGTACCATCAACCTCTAAGGGCATTTATTTAAAAAAAAAAAAATCATCTAAGGAAAACAGTTTGTAAATAACTGAAATACAGGACAGAAGGTAACTTCTCTTTGAAGAGGAATAGCGTTTGGCTTCAGGAACACCTTTTTTCCTGACCAAAACCTGTCCTTCAAAATCTGATGCGTTTTTTTTTTTTTTTTCCCCTTTGGAGGAGCTGATAGATCTGTCTTTTGTGCTATTGATCAACAGAAAACTTGAGGAGAGTTCTATGCAAGCAACTTTCTTTTAAAAAGCAGAAAATATTGTACATTCCTAGTGTGCTTGCTACCTGTAAACAAAATTACAGGTTTGCAGATATCAAAGCTGATATCAAAAGATGATAAGACTGATAATTTGTAGTACAGTTCAAGAGATCTGTCTTCCAGATGTGTTTTAACTAGGGATGTATTACAGAGACCATGGTGCTTGGATTTCACAGTATGTCTGTATAAAGACTTTTTTTTCCTGATGGACATGCGTAATTAAAAAACACTTTCAATTAAGCAGACACGTTTTGTGTTTGAAGCGTCTCCCGAGCCAGCTTTTAAAATGAAAGCATTCTGTCCTCAGGAGATTCTAAAGCAGCAGAGTCTACGGATGTTTGAGCTGGTCCAGAAGCACCCGCCACACTGGCCTCCTTTCATACCTCCAACAAAACCAGAAGAGACAACCACAGGAGCAGGTAAGGCACCGATTAAAAGCCTAATTGTGCAATGTTATGTTCCTCGTTAGCAAATAAAAGAATAATCACAGGTAGAATAACTATCCTTTGTGAGTGTCAAGCAATATATGGCAGGCATGTATCCAAACAAGCCATACAATTGCTAGCACAGATTTTTTTTTTTCACTCTTACAAAGTACTTTTCTGGAATGCGTCTTTCAAAGTTTTTTTTTTTTTTTAAGTGAACAAAATCAGGCATGTCTTTAGAAGCATTTTTTTCTTTATCTTTTTTTACAGAACTCATTGAATCTACTGACAAGCTATTTGAATTGGAAGAAGAATTTGAAATCCTGAGTGTGTGAAGGAAACTGTGGTGACTCTTCTGAGTGTTGAATATATTGGTAATATTATTGCATTGACTTAAACAGCCATGTTAGCCCCGAAGTGCCTGAAATTATGGATAACAGAGCACAGAAATCTAGTAGCATCCAAAACTCCAAGGGCAGTTTAACACACAAGCTTCCCCGGATGGAAAGGCAGTAAGAGATCTTGTGATAAGATGCTTAAAGGGAATCTCTTTTTAACGTACCTTACCTGGAGACAAACGGGCCTTTGAGATTAAGGCAAAAATACATGTATCACTGGGCACCATGTTTGGAGAAAGGGATAACCCAAATGGATATTTCTTGCTCTCATATAATAATGCAATAGTTTAGTTCTTCAAGCAAAACAGTCTTCAGTTCAGGAGGATGTTTACTTCTGTTCCCTCCTGTGGGCTGCGTCATAGGAAAAATACATTGTCTTGTTTAAAAGATTGACTGGATCAGGAGAAAATTGTTTCCTTGTTAAATTTTTTAACATGTATTTGAGCAACCAGACTTTATTACAAAAATGTTTCTGTAAAAGGAACTATGTCTAATGGACACATTTTGCAATAGCCTTCCTGTTTCTGGGAGACCTCAAGAGGAACAGGAGCCTCAAATAGTTGATACAGATCACAACCACTGTTATAGTTATGGTATATTTCACCTTGACCTTAAAATTCAAATGATTAAAACTTAGGTTATTTCTTTCCGAGTTAAAACGAGTCAAAGGTGGTTTAACTGTACCTTATTTATTTTAGAATAGATTTACACAAGTTTCTCTGTTACAGCACTTTATCTGTGCATCTAATAAATTTCTTAAGCTTTTCTTAGGTTGTATGCTGCTATGTTTGGTTAATTTGTGTGAACTAAATATAAACCAGGTGATCTTAAAACTTAATATAGAAGCGTACACAGATTACTGAATTGTTGCTTTTTGACTTCTTGCCTTTTGAAATCTGTTTTGGTAGAAGTGCCTTAACCCTGCAGGTTTATCAGAACAGCCTGGGCAGTTTTATTTCTAAGGCAGAGAATCTCTCTCTAGCAGCCATAAGAAAAACAGTTCAGAATAAAGAAAGGCAAAGATTTTTAATCCATGCTGAAGTTCCTTTTCACTATCAGACAGTCCCCCTTGTGGTCATGTTGTCATGCTAGTGTAATGAACATGAATTGCAGACTTTCATCTTCACCAATAAATGACAACATAGAGAAATACTGAATATTGTCTCCTCTCACTTGCACCTCTCGATCAGGGCCCCTGTTTTTTCAAACAAAAGAGTTAACGAGATCCTATTGCATCTTGTTTAATGTTTATTAACTACAGTTTGGAAACCACAAATGTAGAAAAAAAATATCATTTCCTTATTTTATTAAAACATATATAAAACATATAAAAAACATATATAATATATATATATAACACATATTGTGTTGTAAAGCACACAATTCCCTACCAATGACAACAAAAACATCATCTAATTGAGCATGCAGTTTTCATTAACCTGTTTGTTTTTTTTTTGTTTGTTTGTTTTTTTACACATACCCAACAACACATACACATGTGTTGTGTTGTGTTTTTTTCCATCATTTCTCACTGAAGCAATACCCATCCCGTATCAGATCTGTGTCATTACTCTAATTTTTGTTCCTAATGTACTTGAAAAACTTCTTAACTCTATTGATTGCAACAGTGGACTTTTTTCCCTCCGATCTTAACTCCATTTATCAATTACTTATTCTCTTAAAATCCTGCTTTTAAGAGATGGTTGGGTATTCACCATCTCTCACTTTTATTTATAGATTTTCTTTTCTTTTTCAGTAGTTCAGCCCTAGTCAACTCGGAGGTGGGCAGCAGCAGCTTCTATGGAGCAGCTATGCTGGAAAAAAAAAAAAAAAAAAAGTTGAGCCTTGAGGGAAAAGGAAGGTGGGAGAGCCAGATGGGGCAAGAGGAAGGGAGGTGGTTTGACCAGGACACCTTGAGGGTCTGGGAAGAGAAGAAATGGATGGGTGCTTAAGAAATGAGCAGCATCACAGCCTACATACGGAAGAATTGTGACGAGCAGTTTAGAAATGTGAGCGATTGGTGGTCTTGTGTTGATCGGCAGCTGTGCTCCATGGTTATAGCTGTAATTTCAGCAGTTTACTGTGTAAGCCGCATGTTGCCACTTCCTTGATCAAGGCAAATGCTGTTCAGTTGCAGGGAAGAGGGGCAAGACTCAGGGAAGAAACGGAACGGAGAAAAACTGTACACTGTGGATATGCACACGTAGCCATAAAATCAGTGCTGGACAGAAAGAGAGAAAGAGAGACAGAGAGACAGACAGACAGAACGAAAGGAGGGAAGGAAGGAAGGAAGGAAGGAAGGAAGGAAGGAAGGAAGGAAGGAAGGAAGGAAGGAAGGAAGGAAGGAATGGAGGGAGGGAGGAAGGTAAAGGGAGAAAGAAGGAATACCCCACACTCATAAAAGTGAGAAAGATCCAGGTGTAAAAGAACGTAAAAGAAAGACAACTGTCATGTTGTGGTCTGATAGTTTCTGGGAGAAAGCAGAAACCCAGCAATTCTGTCTTTCCTACTCCTCCAAACCAATTCCGTTGACAACTCTGAATGCTTCCAGCTAGAAAAAAAAGGAAGAATGAAGTGGAGGGCTCCTTGCCATCACTGTATTTCTGGAGCAGATTTCTGGATAGTCCCCGCAGCCAGCTGTAGGGCCTGTGCCAGGCTTGGAGTGGCTGCAGGGAACATGCCAGGGGCTCGAGGTGCTGCAGGGAACATGCCAGGGGCTGGAGGGGCTGCAGGGCGAGTGACACGGGTTTGAGGGGCCTCAGGTCCCAGCGCAGTGGTTGAAGTCGATGCAGGGAACATCAGAGTTGTTGGAGGGGCTGCAGGTAAAATGCCAGGGGTTGCGGGGGCTGCAGGGTGCTGAGTCACAGCTTTGCATCAGGTCAAGACGCATTTTCCTAGAACCATCCATTTCCTCCTGAAGGGGCTGAATAGCATGGAACGGTCTTCAAAATGCACAGAGCAGACCCCAGCAAACGTAGGGATGCTGCTAGCAAGTAGGGAACTTTTTTGTTGATGTTGTTAACATTGTTTCACGACAATAGATGCAAACATGTATCTTGAGTTGAGGGCAAAGGTGACCTTGGATCTGAAGCACACAGGCATTCACTAATGTCCCCCCATCCGGAGTGAATCCACAACGACTCGGAAGGAAAACTAAAGTCCAAAGCAGTGCACTGGGATAAAGAGAGTTTAATAGGGTAGAAAAGGAATAAAAACAATATAATAAATATTAATATTTATAATTTACAATATAATAACGTATAAAAATTGTTTAATTAATAAGATTAAATAATATTCATCATAATTTTATAGTAATAAAACAACGCCATACTGTACAACACAGTCAATAAAGTGGATTTAATGCAATAAAAATAAAACCCATTTATCCCATCCCAATGAGTTCCTATCCCCATCATCACTTCCCATCCCACTGATCATTTCCTATCCCAACAACGTCCCAGTTCTGATCCCAAGGCTGAATTCCCAACTCCCACCCACCCATCCAGCCAGCCATGCACCCATTTTCTGCATTTTCAGGTCACAAGACTCTGATGAAGGCCACCTCAGCCTTTTCCCCGAAAAAAAAGCTGCTCTTTATTGTGAAAAACTTCACTTTTGCACAACACTGCAGACCCAGCCAAGATGGTCCTGCAAGACAAGGTGAAAGAAACATACAAAACCCATATGGAGGTAAATTGGTTCATCTAAACAAATTCCTACCACGAAATCCTGATCCTCAATCTCAGCACCGATGAAAAAAGAGGATACAGTTCCCTCCTCCAAGGTCCCTCTCTGCCCCTGCTCCCCGTGGGCTCCTCTCCATGGCTGCAGCTGCGGCCCGGGGCCTGCTCCTGCGGGGGCTCTTTTTTGCACCTAAGTGCTGTTAACCATCCCAGGCATTTGTTGTTCACATGGTGAATAAGTGCTGTTTTGGATTTACAGAGATAATCTGTAGATTTGGTTCCAAAGGGGTTCAAATTCAGGCAAGGCAGTGAGAGCTTTGTGGGCTGCAGGAGAACCAAAATGCAGGAACTGTCAGGGCTCATCCTCACCCGGGACCAACTCTCATTTGGTCTTCTTTGGAGAGAAAGCCAAGCCAGCCAGATGGCTTCCACTACTTCTATGGGAGTGACATTGGGATTGATCTTTAAAATGAAATGAAGCAGAAGGCTGTGGGTTCTCCAACCTTCAAGATATGCAGCACTTGGCTGGGAAGGTTTCTTCCGTTCCTATGGATTTGAAGAATTAGGGCTGAAAGAAGCAGCAGGACCCTAGGGCCATATTCTGTCATCTCTATGGAAACTCCTGACGGGAATTACCTCCCTACTGGTGTCAAACTGCAGGCAGGCAAACGGGTGTGGTCTCCTCTCTGTGCAACTCCCCAATCCATGGTGTCTCTTTGCATGTGTGAAATTGCATGTGTATAGGGGGTGTGGTGGCAGAAGAGTGAAAGCCTCTTCTGATGGCTCCTAAAGCTGTGAGTCTGACCCTTCTGTGACTGTGCTGAAAGCGATCCTGGGGATAGAAGGGAGAGTGATCCAGCTGCACATCATGAGACGGGGAAGAGACAAAGGCTCTGGCGTGCACTGCTGACTGGTTTGCCTCGGTGGGGTTGGAGTGAGGAAGCTGTACCCTCCTCTGTTAGCACAAAGGAGAGGAGTTATTCCACGCTATTTTTCCTCCTCTGTGTATGAATGGACAGACTGCACAGTTGGTTAAGGCCGTAGCTACTGAAGACAAGAACTCGATTGTCTGCTGCTCTTCAGGCAGAAGGCAGAAGGAATCAAGAGACAGGACTGGCTCTGTCTGCATACTGCAGTAGACGCACTTTTTTGCATCTTCTGTGCGTGAAAAAGTATGTTTTAATTGATAAGAATCCCAAGGGCCTAGAAATACTGCAGTTTTAGGATAAATCTGGTATAAACTGAGTGTCCTGAGGATTTTGAGTACTCCATTTCCGTGGCCAGACCAACAGAAACTCCAGGGCAATAGGAAACACAACTTTCTCTCTCTTATCCTAAATTTCTCCACTTGTTATCTCCTGACCAGCAATTTACAGGAAAGTTACAGGAAAGTGAGGGAAAATATTTGAACTATTTATACACCAGTGCAGGTGGTGCCATGTTAACTTCACTCTTTTGCAAGATCTTGTTTGCTAACAGCAAGTTATGGCCCCTAGGGATGTTTTACCTTGAGGGAGGGAATGGGGGCACACCAAAACAAGTAGAACAAGCAAAATACTGTGGGGTGGAGCTGACAAAACAACAAACAAACAACAAAAAAACAACTACCACCACAGACCACCCACTAGTGCCGTGCTTTTCATACTGAAGTGAGGAAAGAGCAGAGCATCCTTGCAGGAACTTCATGCCTCAAAACCCTCCTTTGTCACTCTTCCTGCACTTGTGTAACAGTTGCTTGCAGGTCTGTTTCCTTTCTTATTTCAGGACTGGAAGATGGCTTCATGGACAAAACAGACTTGGCTTGGGGAAGAGTAATTGAATTTATTGCCAACTGATCACAAAGTAGGACAGTGAGAATTTAAAAACTTTAAAACCAACCAACCAACCAACCAACCAACCAAACAGAAAACCACCTCACCACACTACCTCCATCCCAGGCTAAACCTCAGTCTTGATTCTTCTATCTATTTCCCACGGAGCAGTGGGGGGTGGTTGGAGGATGTTGGGGACTGGAGGTTGCAGGCTCTGCTGCTCCTTCATCGTATTTGGCAATTTTATTGATGGTAGCGCTCCCCACCCCTCCCATCCCCTCTTTTCCCTTCCCTCCACTCCCCTGCCCTCCCCTATGCTCCCTGTTCTTTCTGACCAACAGTATGATAGATTCGGGTGGGTGGTCAGCACGTGGGGCTACGGAGAGGACATGTACACAAAGATTTGGCTCCAGATCCAAAATGTCATGTATTTGGCAATTTTATTTATGGTAGCACTCCCCTCCCCTCCCCTCCCCTCCCCTCCCCTCCCCTCCCCTCCCCTCCCCTCCCCTCCCCTCCCCTCCCCTCCCCTCCCCTCCCCTCCCCTCCCCTCCCCTCCCCTCCCCTCCCCTCCCCTCCCCTCCCCTCTTTTGCCTCCTCTCCCCAATTTTGCCTCCCCTCCCCCCCATCCCCTCCCCTCCCCTCCCGTCTCCTCCCCTCCCCTACACCCCCTCCCCTATGCTCCCTGTCCCTACACTCTGTACACTCCCCTCCCCTATACTACCCTACACACTCCTACACTCCCCTCCCCTATCCTACCCTAAACTCCCGTTCGCTACACTACCCTACAATACCCTATGCCCCCCTCCCCTACACTCTCCTACACTCCCCTCCCGTATCCTACCCTACACTCCCCTAAACTCCGATCCCCTACACTACCCTATACTCTCCTATGCTCCCCTCCCCTCTAACACGCTACACTACGCTATGCTACCCTACCCTACCCTACCCTACCCTACCCTACCCTACCCTACCCTACCCTACCCTACCCTACCCTACCCTACCCTACCCTACCCTACCCCACTCTATCCTATCCTATCCTATCCTACCCTACCCTATCCTATCCTATCCTATCCTATCCTATCCTATCCTATCCTATCCTATCCTATCCTATCCTATCCTATCCTACCCTCCCCCTGCCCTCCCCTCCCCTGCCCTCCCTTCCTTTTATTCCCTCCCCTTCCCTCCCCTCTTGTCTTCTTCTCTCCTCTCTTCTTTCTTTCGGGTAACTTCAAATCGCTTCAGTCGTTCTCATAGCTCCTGTCCCTGGCTGATTCACGGGAACCCATCAGCAGCAACCAGAAGCGCTCCAGCTGCTGTGTCACTGGTCGAGCAACAGTCTCCAACTGGGAATCGCTGACTTCGTTGTGTGGCTCAGACAGGTGCCTTGCAGTTCCACCGTGGCCTGGACGTTTCCTCTTGCTGTGTCCCCACCTACAGCGCACTTCTGCTTAGAAGCAGCAGCAGGCTTTGCAAGATGTCCCACTCCTTCCATTTTCAGCGGTTTAGCTTGGCTAGCCGGGTGGTGTCTGTCAATAGAAGACAACAACGAGATTTGGGTTAGAAACAGCTAACTGAGTAGTTCCTTCGCACAAGGGCAAGGAATATCTACCCCTTCCTACTGGAGGCTGCAGTGTCAGAGATAATGACGGGTCCTTCCGAGAGCTTTGAAATATCCCTTGGGGATGCTGAGTCCAGAGGACCAGAGCAAACCTGTCTAAAGTACACCGTGGAATCACTCGGAATGACTTCCTAGCAGAAGCATGTGTCTGATACGGCTTCAGCTGCTTGCAGTGTTCTTCTTCACCTCCTACCTAAATTCAGATGAGAGATCTCAATGAAGATGGAAAGGTTGAGAAATAGAGAAATCACTGATGTGCTTTGAGAACTTCTAAGGACTGAGTACTGCATCAATCCAATGTTGTAACATTAAGGATTGGTTAGAAAAGCAAACGTTAAAAACAAGGAAAGGGGAAGAACAAGTAAGCTTTCTTAAAGTATCTATTCTATTTAAGGTATCTTTAAAGAAGTAAATAAGTACTGAAATATATATGCAGATAGAGAGAGAGAGAGAGAGAGAGATACAGAAACCTAAGAGTCTGCTGTGCAGGTTAGCTTCTTGCTCTCTTTTCTAAAAGTCACAGTGAATGCAGCATCTGTGTGCGTTACAAGCATTACCCTCAGTCCAGCACAGGTACACACGAGAGGTCAGCCTGCAGGTTGCGGAGGCAAAGCAACTGCTCTGGCTGGATGTGAAGAGCCAAGACAGAAGTTGCTGTCAGGGAAAAGATACACAGAGGGGATGAAAAAGACGGAGTGTGCTTCCGACCTTCACAACTTCTAAGCAAGCGGAGATGAGGTTGTGGAAGAAGCAAATAAGCTGTTGATCTAGAAGCAGCCTGAAGATTGTCCTTAAGCAGGGCCTTGCATTCTTCATTTTTACAGCATTGCTTGCCTTCAAGTGCACGACGATGATTTTATGAACTTTCTACCACTACAGAAATGCACCGGATTCTTTCACAAAACTTACGGGTGGTACTTGGCAATATTGGTCAGCATTCTCTATTTCCTTCTTCATCTCAATTCTCTTTTGGCCTGTGAAGCTTTCCAGATCAGAGGAGAAGATCCACGGTAATACGGAGCTTTGGATACTGCAAAGGAAACGAAGAATCCTACTGACAACTCTTTTCAACCTCGCCTGCAAGCATCACAGAAAAGAACACCGAAAGAACACCGCTTTATCATGGGAAGCATAAATTGGAGCATAGGTGTCCTATAGCTGAAGCGAGGTGAAGCAGGTTCCACACAAGGTGAAGGAGCACACCCATAAGCATTTCCATAAAGCCGTGTTTTCAAACAAAGGGTTAAGATTTAGATTTTCTTACAAGTGAAGAATGAAGAAATAAAAGAAAAAGAAAATTACCAGGACATCCAGTTTTCCTCTAGCTTGCTTTGCTTCTTTCCGAATCTGAGTCTGGAGTGACAGTCAGGGAGCAGCGTTGTGCAGAAATGCCAAAGCCTCCCCAGCTGGTTGTACCTTCATCAGCAAGGGCTTTGATACTGCTGCCTCCTCAGCAACATCAGCCATTTCCGAGGAAAGCTGGTGTCCATCAGGTCAAATAGGAATGGGAAATCCCTCTTGCCACAACTTCACACTCACACCAGAGTTGGCAGGACAGGCCGATGGACAGAGAAGCGTCTGCAAGAGTGTTAGAAAACAGACTTTAGATTTCCGTCAACCCAGGAAGAATTACTTGCTCATCCCTTCAAAGTGAACTCTGAGTAGAAGGAGGGGATCCCAAGCTGCATTCCTGACATCTATGCTGCAAAGTCATCCAATGGGACATGTTACTGGACCAGCCTGTTACGAACAGAAACAGGACTTTGAGGTTATGCTGTTGGATTAGAATTAAGCTCAAAGAGTTAGTCCTTTGACGTGTTTTTGTTTGCAAGTGTTTTCACTGCTTCCCAGACAATGTCTCCAGCAAGCTAGCTGCTTGCTTCATTTGTTCTGTTCTGTTCTCTTCTGTTCTTTTTGATTCTGTTTTGTTTTGTTTTCTTAGCCAGGATTCTTAGAGAAATGAGATTAAAGTGATCATATTGTATGTCCACCCATCCCTCCCTCCCCTTCGCTTGTCCAGAGCTTTTACCTCGTCCAGCAGCTTGAATGAACTCGGTCCTAGGCGCAGTTGTGTCTAAGCCATTCTGTTCCTAGACGTGTTGTGAGAACAGACAGCTAAGTAGTGGGGAGAGGACGTGCTGCTGTCTGCAGTGTGACCTCAGCGCTTACCAAACAGTAGGGAATACACAGAGAAGGGCCTTAGGAGAACTTCAAGCCCCAGATACGTTTTATGTGGAAACCATATTTCCCAAGATAACACTGGACACAACTGCATAATCAAAAGGGATTCATTTCTTGGTTCATTCAACTCCTAGGTTTTAGTTTTAAAACATGTCTGTCTTGGCTTAAAGCACTCTTCCAATCTCTATTTCCAGTTCCTAGGATTTCCTGAAATAGGGAATCCCATTTTTTTCTTTGTACACTCTCCCAGCCTCTTTGTTTTCCTCTCCCCAAGAAACTTAGCACTGCTCTCTTCATACTTGACAACTAGATATGGAGCTGTATCAGCCAGAAGGAAGTTTCCTTCACACTTTCTGCTTCACACTTTCTGCTTCTTACGGTATCTGGGCTCTTACCTTTACACTTACTCACCCTTCCTACATTAGCACAAAGAAAGCTGTTTGGGAGATCTGATGTCTTGTTTTCCAGAAACTGCCCTGAATCACCTTTACGAGAGCTGTCCCACGCTGCGAGCACAAGTCTTGCAGTCTGGCCAGATATTTGCCTTCTAAGTCAATAACCAAATCTGTTACAAAGGTAAGAACATGTAATTAATGGAAAGGAAATCCTTTTATCCTTTTATTTTGATCCAAATTCACTTTTTTTTTTTTTTTTTTTTTTTTTTCTAGACCAAGAATGAATCGTGGAGAACCACCAAAACTCAGGTGAGAAATGAAATGACAAATGTTAAGGTCAGGCAGCTTGCCCACTGCCATTGCTACCCTGAAAGCAGATGGAGTGCATCTTCATACGCCACAGCCTGAGACACTAGTCGACAGGCCAGCCCGTGTGAGGAAGTCCATTGCTGCCTGAATTTTAACATGACAGGGGGACTCTTAAGCCTCTTGTTTATGCTTTAGTACTTGCGGTCTATGGGAGGACCACAGCACACTCTTCTCTGTCTCCCCTTATTTGTTGATCGTCTGTAGGAAGAAGAGAACGTGCAGAGGCCCTCACCCGTACATTGGGTCTGTTCTCACTCTGTGCAGCTCCATCATTGAGCAAAGTACCAACCTTGAGGCTTCTGTAAGGACTTGACACAAACTACAGAATACTACAATGAAGCATTCACAACAAAACCACATTTTTTTCCGCAGCCAAGCATCAAAACACTTACAGAAGGGCATGGTCCCTCTCTGTGCACTTCAAGGGGAGATCCACAAATCCTCACGTGGTTTCATCGCATCCAGCACCCTTCTCTGTGCCTCCCAGCTAAACGTGCACAGAGGCAGCTGTTGCCAAAGTGCTGTGGTGACACAATTCAGTTCTGTTTCTGAAGTCATCACCGCAGGCGCCTCCCAGTGACGGCACAACACTCTCTGTTGCTAATGCGTCTGTCTCAGAAACAGCTAGGGAGGTACCACTATGCCCAAACTGACTTGAATTAGAGTAGTTCCCAAATTGTTCTCTGCTCCCCTACATCTGTGGAAGGTGTGTGATCAATCTTTTCCTTGAGAAAGGACTACAGAGCAAAAGAGCTTGATTCTGAGACGTTGCCCGTCCTTGTAGAGCAGTTCACCTTTGATTTCCATGTCAGAAAAAAGAAGGTGAAATCAACAATTCCCTTCCTCTGAGCTGGGAATAGGAAAGAAGCCCAATTCTCCAGGAAGCCTTCAAAAGGAAACTCTGCATTTCTTTGTTAAACACCTTGTTTAATTTCTTGAAAGAAATCTTTCCCAGGACTTTGCAACTGCGGTGGTTCAAAGCGGGTGGGCAGCCGAGTTCCACCACGGCCGCTCTCTCACTCCCCCTCCTCAAAGGGAAAGGGGGAGAAAATACGATGCAAAGGGCTCCAGGGCTGAGATAAGGACAGGGCGATGGCTCAACAAGTATCGTGACGGGCAAAGCAGACTCAGCACAGTGACCCTCAGGGTCCCTCCCTGCCCCTGCTCCCCGTGGGGTCCCTCCCATGGGATGCCGCCCTTCCCCAGCTGATGCCACACGGGCTGCCCACAGGCAGCAGCTCCTCAAGCACTGCTCCCACACGGCTCCGTCCCACGGGCTCCATCCATCCATCCATCCCCCAGGAGCAAACTGCTCCAGCACGGGTCCCCCACGGCTGGGCGGCAGCTCCCCCCAGCCCCCCTGCTCCTGCGGGGGCTCCTCTCCATGGCTGCAGCTGCGGCCCGGGGCCTGCTCCTGCGGGGGCTCTCCACAGGCCGCAGCCTCCTCCAGGCCACAGCCACCTGCTCCACCGGGGGCTCCTCCACCCACAGGGGGGCAGCAGCGTGGAGATCTGCTCCATGGGGGACCCATGGGTGCAGGGGGACAGCCTGCTCCACCAGGGGCCTCTCCCTGCACAGCCCGCAGGGGAACTGCTGCTGTGAGCCTGGAGCACCTCCTGCCTCCTGCTGCACTCACCTTGGGGGCTGCAGGGCTGCTTCTCACTCCTTGCTCTTCCAGCTTCTGTTGTGCAGCAGTATTTCCCCCTGCTTACATCTGCTCTCCCAGAGGTGCAAACAACATCGCTTATTGGCTCAGCTCTGGCAAGCGCCGGGGCCCTTTTGGAGCTATCTGGAGCTGGCTGTTGTCTGGATTGTTCTCACAGACGCCATCCCTGCAGGCCCCTGCTACCAAACCCTTGCCACGTAAATCCGATCGAAGTGTATGCAGCAATTACAAAGCCGCTGTGCTTTGGGCTGTCACGATCCTTCTGCAAGTGCAGGGGAGGTGCAGGGTTGCTTTGCATTTCCAAAAGGAGGAAGAAAGCCTCCAACCCCACTGGACCTCAGCCACTTGCAGGATCCAAGCAACGCTCCCCACCTTCAGTTATCTCCCTCCCATGCACACAGTGGGAGCAAGGTTGAACAAGCACATTTTTGAAAATGTTTATCTTAATGAAGAATAAAAGAAGTCTACAACACCCAATCCCTCTGTGCACCCAAGGCAAAAATCGTGGACTATTCTGCCTCAACACTATTTTCAGACCCAATTTGTCAAGTCATCTAGCAGAGGATTTCTCTCTTGTTCACTCACTAGCTTAGTAGAGCACCAGTTTACATAGGTGCTGGAGCAGATTCCTCAGCCATCTGAAGGGACTTGATCCCAGAAAAGTTCAAAACTGCAGATGACTCATGATTTTGTGGTGAAGCATCTATTAAATGAGAGCTGTTCCGCTTAGGGCACAGTGAGACAGTGTGAGAAGAACCCTGTATCTCACTGATTGAGGCTTTATAACTCTACAGAATTGTCAGTCAACAATAAATGGAAAGTGCAGGAGATATGTTCTTTCTTCCTCCTTTCCCTGCCATACATTAGCAGAGAGATTGTGGTGGGATATAGGTTCAGAGCCTCACAGAAGAAGGATTTGAACCCAGGCTCTCCACAGTCTGCACCACTGCCTTCCTGATGGCTTTTGACTATTTTATTTTATTTTATTTTATTTTATTTTATTTTATTTTATTTTATTTTATTTTATTTTATTTTATTTTATTTTATTTTATTTTATTTTATTAGTATTATTATTCTTCTTTTTCTGGGTGGTGTCTAAGTCTTGGGGGGAAGAACAAACTGTGGGAGGAGGGAATGCTACTACTGTCTGTGACAGTGGTGATTTCTGGACAGTGTTAGCAACAGAGCTTCTGCAGAGAAGAGAAAATGCCAGGCAGTCTCTGTTGGTATTCCATGTACTGAGTACTGAGTGCAGTTTTGGGCTCCACAGTATAAGAAAAAGACATAAACCTGTTAGAGAGTGTCGAAAGAAGGGCAACAAACAAGAGGGTCTCTTTTAACAGGGGGATTGAGGTTTGTGGCAAGGTTTTGGTAGCAATTTAGGGGCTGCACTGTGCTGGACACAGCAACAGACGCACCATAAGCCAAAGTCAGACAATAAGCCAAGGTGTGTTTACGTGTGGTTTACTGTGGTTTAACGTGGTTTACGTATAGAAGAAAGTTTTTGCCTGGTGGTGAGTATACTGCAGATTTGCTGCATTGTTCTAAATTAAATAGCAAGATAAGTGATGGCATCGTAGGCTGGGAAAATATTTCTAGAGTATCAGCGCATTTTGAGCATCATTTTAACTGTTTATGCAAACATGAAGATTATTAAAATCAGTGTTTATTTATGTCTGTATGTAAACAGGTGATCATGTTGTATAGCATGCAGTAAATGGTTTGTGAATGCTGCTTGAAGAATGAAAAGAGTAAGTCAGCTCCACAAGGAATAAATGAATTTTGTTTATTTGTGCAATGCAGAGATTAGAATTAGACCAACAGCATGGAACCAAAGTCTTGCTGTGTGCCTTTTATCTGTAGGACAGTTCATGGAGGCTTCAGCAGCCCTATCTGTTTTCTAGCAGTCTGAAATGTCCTCTGTGGTGCTGCACCCAGTTGAAAGCCTGCACTGATTGTGATGAACTTTCCTAACAGGAGGCACGGGTCCTTCGTCGGACGCTGGCTGGGGATGTATGCTGCGATGCGGGCAGATGATGCTGGCCCAAGCACTGATCTGCAGACACTTAGGGAGAGGTGAGTGCTGGTCCTGAGGGAACTTCGGTATTGTCTGCAGACGCTTCTTCGTAAGTACTCCATTAAAAGCACAAACCCTGAATTTATTAGTGAGACTTTCTTTGATGCCCTGGTAACAGTTCCTAATGAATCAATTCATATTCAGCTGGGTGAAATCATCCCAGCCTGAAGCAGAGAAATAGGCATAGAAGGAGAACAAATGGGGAATCCTGTCGCCATTATTTTATAAAGCTTTTAGTGTAACACCCAAGTTGAGGCCAAGGGAAAACCTGCCACCGTGGGACAGTGCTCTTACCCTTCTCTTCACTACTCACTTGTCAGCAGCACGAGGTCCAAACCCCCCTGGTGCAAGCTCTTAAGCATGCATGTCACATCCCAGGATGCTGCCAGTGGAGTGTTTGGACTTTCTGGATGGATCTTATGTTGTTATTTAATGGGTGCTTAGAAATCCAACAAGGTCTAAACACAGCCTGTACTTTTAAATAATCTTGGAAGCTCAGAGATACTGGAATGGCTATCAACACGCAGCATGATCCGTCAGAATATGTTTGCAGTTGATGTTTTTGTTTTGTTTTATTTTCCCTGTTTTTACAATCTAGCCTATGATGATAAAGGGCAGCTTGATGATAAATAACAAGCTTGGAATTCTAGGAGCTCTACACAAAATGTAAATATTCGAGATGAATTGAAATGTCTTTTAACATCTCATTATAAAGCTTTCTGCTGTCTAGACATTTGATCAGTGTAATGAAAACGTCACCATTTTTTATTCTATATCAATTTTTCCTTTCAGATTGGCAATGGGAAAAACACAAAAAACAACCAGAAGAATATCACAGAATCCTACGATGCTTTCTCGACAGGAAGGCTTGCTGTTATTCAATCCACCAGATGGGTAAGAACAAACATAAACTTTCAGGTTTTTTCCACTGAAATTTCTACTGTGTTGAATCACTAATTTGCAGTATGTTAATTCATAATTTTAAAAAGTGGATGTGAAGACAAGGTGTATGCTTATACAAAAATAAAAAGGTATGCAGATGGGCGCAAAGACTAGTAGTACAGAAACATTCCCTGAGACCTAAATAAAGCCATGTACTAGAATGTAGCTCTTGATAAACTCTGTAAGCCTTGGGTACCAGAGTCAGTAATGTTAGAATAGACAGTCTTGTAGCTTATTGCTGTAATTTGTAATAAAGGGCACTAACATTTGTTAACTTGTAATTCTCATTGTAGTTTAGAAGCCTTTTGTTTATTAAAGAAACTGGCACTCCCTAAGTTTTGAAAAGAGCATAGATTGAGAAAATAATTGTTATTGCTAAATACAGATTGCAGTTACTCTAGAATGTTTGACAGTCACAGTATTTACTGTATATTGTTCCCACATTCTTTATGGTCTCATTTTTCTTTGATTTTGTGTACGTGTGTCTTTTTTTCACTATGAAAACAGCACAGGTGGGTGTTGGAGAGGGGAAGTCAATTGGAGAATGGTTTGGACCAAATACAGTTGCTCAAGTACTAAAGTAAGTGAGATCATACCAGTCTCATTCAGAACGTACTCCCCTGGGGCAGCCAAGAGAAGGCCCAGGCAGAGTTTTGAAGGCTGCATCTCCCCCTGTCCCACAGTCAGGAATGTACTTGCCATCTATTTACAAGTGCAGCATGGAATGTCATGCCACAGCTCGGTGTGCAGGTACTGAGTTGGGAATGGGTGACCTCTAAATTTTAATAAAGGAAGAGCCTGAGGAGAAGAAACTGCAGGAAAGTCTCCTGCTACGCCGTCTGCATGCCCTCACCAGTCACACCACAGATGTATATTCCTTTCTGCACAGTGGCACAGCTCTGGCAGGTCGAGAGTGCCACCGTGTAGGTCGGAGTGGTGGTGTGAAACATCAGAGAGAAGCCATCTCGGCTGAGGAGGGAACTGAGCTGCAATTCCTCCCTTTCTGAGCAGCAGTTCTGCCAGCAAGGCTACTGGATAAAGATGGGCAGCTCCTCATAGTCTGGGAGCCACACTGAAAGGAACTGAGGCTGCTCAGTTCTCCAGGGGTACGTGGAGGTGTCTTACCTCAGGCAGGGGCTAGGCTACAGGTCCTGCGAGCTCAGCAGCAAGTCTTTGACACCCTGGAACAGGCACATGATCTGAAGAGGGAGGGGAGCTGAAGCATGCCCTGGACTCCAGATCTTTCATGGCCAAGTTTTTCATGGTGAAACGCTCACCCCCATTTCTTTCTGGCTTATTTGAAACAGCTAATTCTGCCAGTGCAGCTTAAGAGTGTAGCTCCCTTCCGCAAAGGTTTGGATTTTGCAGAAGTGGACATAAAACTGTGTGCTGCTGTCTCCCACTGAAGTTTTGGTGCCCCAAACCCTTAGCTGATTTAGCTTTTAACGCCCCATTTCTGCTGTGCACGCAGGCTCAGGCAGAAGTAATTCCACTGAATTCAGTGGAATTTCTTAAGCAAAAAGTAATCTGCAAAACCGGCATAGGAATTTTTTTCTTTTCCAGATGAGAAAAGACACAATTGGGCAAGAACCCAGTGCAGAGACTGTCGAGTGCAATAAAAAGTAATAAACTTGATGTAGTTGAACTGTTACTGTCACTGCACTTAGCAGTAAGACAAAACAGTTTGCACATGGTGCAGCGCATATGTTTTTCCTGGTACCACTCAGTACCTATTTTTCTAAAGATATTAAACATTTAATGTTTAAAGTTTTCTTTTTCTTACATGGAGACTTTAAAAAATGCAGAAAGGATGTTTTTTCTTAAGAAAAAAAAAATAAATAAATGGTTCTGAGTGTAAAGCTACCCTTTTGATCCAACTAGTTTATATTAATTAGTACCTTAATGTTTTCTAGGAAGCTTGCTTTATTTGATGAATGGAATTCATTAGCAGTTTATGTATCTATGGGCAATACGGTGGTCATTGAAGACATCAGGAAGTGACACCTCATCAGTTTTCTGGTAACAGTTTCTGATTTGACTCCATTTGCCAGCATGTATCTAAACATGAACAAATACTTGGGGGGCCATGGGTTTGTCTTGCAAGGGTAAGAAGAGGGAAGAAGGACATACAAACTCAGTTGTGTTTTTTTGATCCCTGATGCCAACTTCGTGCTCACATCACTGGATGTGAAGAGCTCCTTGAAGAATTTCTACTGTCATCATTGCTGCCATTTCATTTCTCTGGCATTTTATAGGCAAAGCTTGACACTATTAATAACATTAATAGGACATGTCACTGCAGTCTTAAATTGTCATCCCCCAATCATTGATCTAACGTCTCACTTGGACGTGCCAGCACATACTGTCTGCTAGAATTACTTCTACTAAATAGCTGTAATTGCCATGCCCGGCTCGTTTTGTCTTGGGTGCCCTATAAAGATCCCTGGCAAACTAGCTTAATTCACTACTGAGAGGAAGATCTGCTTTGTGTTCCTCTGTGCGTTGACTGATTTCTAGTTTTATTCCCGCAGAAAAAATGTGCTGGTGCCCTCCTCAGAGCAGTAGCGCGTCCCACAGCAGTGCACATTTGCACAGAAGTGCTCTTGGCCGAAGCAAGAAGGCAGGAGGACTCTGCACAGGCTGGAAAGCCCTCTTGCTTATTATACCTCTACGACTAGGGATAAATCACATAAATCCCGTATATATTGATGCATTTAAAGTAAGGTTTTCTTTCAATTCATTGCTCGTTACTGTCAAATAAGTTTGGGTATCTGTGATGTCAGTAAAGAAATGAATGACAATTTCCTTTATTCCTTTTGAACTCCTAGGAATGCTTTAAGATGCCACAGTCTTTGGGAGCATTAGGAGGGAAACCAAATAATGCCTATTATTTCATAGGATTTTTAGGTAAGGAAAAAAGAAACTTATTCCAAATGTGCAGATGATCAAAAGAGAACATTTTTTGAAGGGGAAATAGTAAGGGGTCTAAGCGTGAACCTCTAGAAGTAAAGAAAGATGAGAATAGAATAAAATAAATGAAGAAGCATATCTAAAAGTGTTTAGAAACAGTATGAGATGATCCTTAACAGGAGCAGAAAGTTAACAGCAAAGCTAGGTGTAAAAATAAGTGATGACATCAACAAGAGCAACATACTGAGAATAGCTGATAGCATTTGACAAGTGTATTGGTCAAATGTCACTTTTATTTTCTTGTATTTCAAAACTGTTTCTGATAGCAGTATCTTTTTCACCTTTTGCATACCTTCTGTTATTAAGTATTGCTCTAATTAATTTAAAATGCATTCCTTCAGATTTCACCCCACTTTGGGCCAAAATTTTGCAACCCTATTTTGTCCTTTTGTAAAACCTAACCTGTTTTAGTTAGGCTTTTTTGTTCCAATTTCTGAATGAATGCCTAATGGGATTACAGATTGCATCTGTGAACATCCTGTACCTTTTAATCTGTCAAATGTTAGTGTTTACAACACTTGAGATTTAAAAAAAAAAAAAGCACTGGATCTCACATGGAAAAATAAAAGTATGTGACAAAGATAGAACATAACCAACCAAAAAATTACAGTAATAGGTGACAATAGGAAGTTATACTAAATACCCTGTGGGAAACGCTGTGTCTAAACCTTCCGATTCTCTTAAAGAATCCCTAGCTGGAAAGTCTAGATTATACTGACTGTGATGGCAATCTAATTTCTATTTTACAGTTCTGGACCAAGTGCTTATTAATGTCACTTGCTTATTTTTAACATACGGCTTTTACCCATCCAGGCAATGAGCTGATCTATCTGGACCCTCACACCACTCAAAGCTTTGTAGATTCAGAAGAAAATGGCACGGTTGACGATGAGAGTTTCCACTGCCAGGAAGCCCCACATAGAATGAAGATCATGAATTTGGACCCTTCAGTAGCTTTAGTAAGTGTCAGGAAATCTTGAATGCATGTACTTTATCTCAAAGTAATGTCTCTCTACATTGGTAAGGGCAGCAATGCATCTCCTTGAACAGAACCAAGATCACAAAGCTGTCTTCTGTGATCAACACATAGTAGTTTGTACATAACTACATGGAGAATCTTAGGGCAAGTGGGGAGCTGTCTGTACTGTAGGAGCTCGCTTTGTTTTCTTTACTGAGCAGCTTTTACTTCTTTCAAGAGGCATTATAATGGTCAGAGCAAGGAACTGAAACAGGTTTACGTGTTTTATTCTATCACTACTTTATGTTTGGTCACCTCTAGACAAGTTACTTAAACTTACTTTATATCATAAGTTGAAAATGTTTAAGTGGAATTATTGTATTTCACCCCAAATTACAAATACAAATGTATTATTTGTAATTCACCCAAAATGTCATGGGGGTACTGTGGTATTTGAAAAAATTGGATCTGATCCCATGCCAGTATCCTGTGATTGGGTGATTGGCAGTTGTCACCAGTGGGATGTGTTTCTAAAGCTTTAAACAATCTGTAAAGATACCGGTATCTGTCATTCATTCACATACCTGTTTTTTAATACTGCTGCTTTTTAGAAAGTTTTTTTGTTTTGTTTTGTTTTAATACTTAACTACGTAACTGTGCAAAATGTGACATGATGCAACGAGACAGACAAAATCATAATGAAGAGCAAATATTTTCAGTATAGATACCAGAATGGAAATGTTCCTTAGGTGGTCCATCATCTACAAGTTTTCAGCTTCTGCTGATACCTGGACTGTAGGAACTGGGTGGCGCTCCATGGAGGAGCACACAGGAGCTGCTGCTATTTTTTGCTTGACTATTTCGTTAGGGGTTTGCAGGGCCTTGTTCTCCCCGTGGGTTCTCTCCCTAGAGCTGCCACATATTTGGAGTCTTATATCTACTGATCGTACAGGGCATTACTGTATCAGAGGTCAAACCGCCTTACCTGCTGGTACCACATACCTACCATCTGCAAAGGTAAAACTCTGTGTGTTTGTTTTTTCCCCTAAGGGCTTCTTTTGCAAAGAAGAATGTGATTTTGATAACCGGTGTAGTCTTGTACAAAAGGTAAGAGTGGGAACTTAGCATCTCGATTTGTTCTTTATAAAGTCTGGTTTTTATTGTCTGTTTTTTGTAAAATTTTCCTTTGCATTTTCCTTTGTATACAAATTGTATGAGCCATGGAGAAGAATGCATTAAAGCATCAGGGTAAGGCAATACTACTGAATTGCTAATTGGAAATTGTTCAGCACTTTACCAGCCACAAACCCTGCCAGTTGGAAAATGGGTGTAAACATCCACACTTGAAGGTGTTACTGGGTGACACTTGCTTTTAACTTCTAATTCTCACTAAATGACTAAGGTTTAACTGCCATATTGTAGTGATGTATCAATGATTTGCTTCCTGATCCTTTTTTATTGTTTGACATAATAGATTGCGTGTTCTAATTATGACTGTTAGTCCCTGCTATCTTAAAGATCTGATTCTGTAAGTGCTGCAGGCCTCTAGCTCCTGCTGATCTAGGGAGAACAGAAGGTGCTGGCTGCCACAGGAAACAGACTTGAGGATGTTTCTGCATGCAGCTGTTAAGCTAAGCACCAGACGTCTGAATGTAAAGTACCATCAACCTCTAAAGGCATTTATTTAAAAAAAAAAAAAAAATCATCTAAGGAAAACAGTTTGTAAATAACTGAAATACAGGACAGAAGGTAACTTCTCTTTGAAGAGGAATAGCGTTTGGCTTCAGGAACACCTTTTTTCCTGACCAAAACCTGTCCTTCAAAATCTGATGCGTTTTTTTTTTTTTTTTCCCCTTTGGAGGAGCTGATAGATCTGTCTTTTGTGCTATTGATCAACAGAAAACTTGAGGAGAGTTCTATGCAAGCAACTTCCTTTTAAAAAGCAGAAAATATTGTACATTCCTAGTGTGCTTGCTACATGTAAACAAAATTACAGGTTTGCAGATATCAAAGCTGATATCAAAAGATGATAAGACTGATAATTTGTAGTACAGTTCAAGAGATCTGTCTTCCAGATGTGTTTTAACTAGGGATGTATTACAGAGACCATGGTGCTTGGATTTCACAGTATGTCTGTATAAAGACTTTTTTTTCCTGATGGACATGCGTAATTAAAAAACACTTTCAATTAAGCAGACACGTTTTGTGTTTGAAGCGTCTCCCGAGCCAGCTTTTAAAATGAAAGCATTCTGTCCTCAGGAGATTCTAAAGCAGCAGAGTCTACGGATGTTTGAGCTGGTCCAGAAGCACCCGCCACACTGGCCTCCTTTCATACCTCCAACAAAACCAGAAGAGACAACCACAGGAGCAGGTAAGGCACCGATTAAAAGCCTAATTGTGCAATGTTATGTTCCTCGTTAGCAAATAAAAGAATAATCACAGGTAGAATAACTATCCTTTGTGAGTGTCAAGCAATATATAGCAGGCATGTATCCAAACAAGCCATACAATTGCTAGCACAGATTTTTTTTTTCACTCTTACAAAGTACTTTTCTGGAATGCGTCTTTCAAAGTTTTTTTTTTTAAGTGAACAAAATCAGGCATGTCTTTAGAAGCATTTTTTTCTTTATCTTTTTTTACAGAACTCATTGAATCTACTGACAAGCTATTTGAATTGGAAGAAGAATTTGAAATCCTGAGTGTGTGAAGGAAACTGTGGTGACTCTTCTGAGTGTTGAATATATTGGTAATATTATTGCATTGACTTAAACAGCCATGTTAGCCCCGAAGTGCCTGAAATTATGGATAACAGAGCACAGAAATCTAGTAGCATCCAAAACTCCAAGGGCAGTTTAACACACAAGCTTCCCCGGATGGAAAGGCAGTAAGAGATCTTGTGATAAGATGCTTAAAGGGAATCTCTTTTTAACGTACCTTACCTGGAGACAAACGGGCCTTTGAGATTAAGGCAAAAATACATGTATCACTGGGCACCATGTTTGGAGAAAGGGATAACCCAAATGGATATTTCTTGCTCTCATATAATAATGCAATAGTTTAGTTCTTCAAGCAAAACAGTCTTCAGTTCAGGAGGATGTTTACTTCTGTTCCCTCCTGTGGGCTGCGTCATAGGAAAAATACATTGTCTTGTTTAAAAGATTGACTGGATCAGGAGAAAATTGTTTCCTTGTTAAATATTTTAACATGTATTTGAGCAACCAGACTTTATTACAAAAATGTTTCTGTAAAAGGAACTATGTCTAATGGACACATTTTGCAATAGCCTTCCTGTTTCTGGGAGACCTCAAGAGGAACAGGAGCCTCAAATAGTTGATACAGATCACAATCACTGTTATAGTTATGGTATATTTCACCTTGACCTTAAAATTCAAATGATTAAAACTTAGGTTATTTCTTTCCGAGTTAAAACGAGTCAAAGGTGGTTTAACTGTACCTTATTTATTTTAGAATAGATTTACACAAGTTTCTCTGTTACAGCACTTTATCTGTGCATCTAATAAATTTCTTAAGCTTTTCTTAGGTTGTATGCTGCTATGTTTGGTTAATTTGTGTGAACTAAATATAAACCAGGTGATCTTAAAACTTAATATAGAAGCGTACACAGATTACTGAATTGTTGCTTTTTGACTTCTTGCCTTTTGAAATCTGTTTTGGTAGAAGTGCCTTAACCCTACAGGTTTATCAGAACAGCCTGGGCAGTTTTATTTCTAAGGCAGAGAATCTCTCTCTAGCAGCCATAAGAAAAACAGTTCAGAATAAAGAAAGGCAAAGATTTTTAATCCATGCTGAAGTTCCTTTTCACTACCAGACAGTCCCCCTTGTGGTCATGTTGTCATGCTAGTGTAATGAACATGAACTGCAGACTTTCATCTTCACCAATAAATGACAACATAGAGAAATACTGAATATTGTCTCCTCTCACTTGCACCTCTCGATCAGGGCCCCTGTTTTTTCAAACAAAAGAGTTAACGAGATCCTATTGCATCTTGTTTAATGTTTATTAACTACAGTTTGGAAACCACAAACGTAGAAAAAAAATATCATTTCCTTATTTTATTAAAACATATATAAAACATATAAAAAACATATATAATATATATATATAACACATATTGTGTTGTAAAGCACACAATTCCCTACCAATGACAACAAAAACATCATCTAATTGAGCATGCAGTTTTCATTAACCTGTTTGTTTTTTTTTTGTTTGTTTGTTTTTTTACAAATACCCAACAACACATACACATGTGTTGTGTTGTGTTTTTTTCCATCATTTCTCACTGAAGCAATACCCATCCCGTATCAGATCTGTGTCATTACTCTAATTTTTGTTCCTAATGTACTTGAAAAACTTCTTAACTCTATTGATTGCAACAGTGGACTTTTTTCCCTCCGATCTTAACTCCATTTATCAATTACTTATTCTCTTAAAATCCTGCTTTTAAGAGATGGTTAGGTATTCACCATCTCTCACTCTTATTTATAGATTTTCTTTTCTTTTTCAGTAGTTCAGCCCTAGTCAACACGGAGGTGTCATGTATTTGGCAATTTTATTTATGGTAGCACTCCCCTCCCCTCCCCTCCCTTCCCCTCCCCTCCCCTCCCCTCCCCTCCCCTCCCCTCCCCTCCCCTCCCCTCCCCTCCCCTCCCCTATCCTACCCTCTTTTGCCTCCTCTCCCCACTTTTGCCTCCCCTCCACTCCCCCCCATCCCCTCCCCTCCCCTCCCCTCCCGTCTCCTCCCCTCCCCTACACCCCCTCCCCTATTCTCCCTGTCCCTATACTCTGCTACACTCCCCTCCCCTATACTACCCTACACACTCCTACACTCCCCTCCCCTATCCTACCCTAAACTCCCGTTCGCTACACTACCCTACATTACCCTATGCCCCCCTCCCCTACACTCTCCTACACTCCCCTCCCGTATCCTACCCTACACTCCCCTAAACTCCGATCCCCTACACTACCCTATACTCTCCTATGCTCCCCTCCCCTCTAACACGCTACACTACGCTATGCTACACTACGCTATGCTACCCTACCCTACCCTACCCTTCCCTACCCTACCCTACCCTACCCTACCCTACCCTACCCTACCCTACCCTACCCTACCCTACCCTACCCTACCCTACCCTACCCCACCCTATCCTATCCTATCCTATCCTATCCTATCCTATCCTATCCTATCCTATCCTATCCTATCCTATCCTATCCTATCCTATCCTACCCTCCCCATGCCCTCCCCTCTCCTCCCCTCCCTTCCTTTTATTCCCTCCCCTTCCCTCCCCTCTTGTCTTCTTCTCTCCTCTCTTCTTTCTTTCGGGTAACTTCAAATCGCTTCAGTCGTTCTCATAGCTCCTGTCCCTGGCTGATTCACGGGAACCCATCAGCAGCAACCAGAAGCGCTCCAGCTGCTGTGTCACTGGTCGAGCAACAGTCTCCAACTGGGAATCGCTGACTTCCTTGTGTGGCTCAGACAGGTGCCTTGCAGTTCCACCATGGCCTGGACGTTTCCTCTTGCTGTGTCCCCACCTACAGCGCACTTCTGCTTAGAAGCAGCAGCAGGCTTTGCAAGATGTCCCACTCCTTCCATTTTCAGTGGTTTAGCTTGGCTAGCCGGGTGGTGTCTGTCAATAGAAGACAACAACGAGATTTGGGTTAGAAACAGCTAACTGAGTAGTTCCTTCGCACAAGGGCAAGGAATATCTACCCCTTCCTACTGGAGGCTGCAGTGTCAGAGATAATGACGGGTCCTTCCGAGAGCTTTGAAATATCCCTTGGGGATGCTGAGTCCAGAGGACCAGAGCAAACCTGTCTAAAGTACACCGTGGAATCACTCGGAATGACTTCCTAGCAGAAGCATGTGTCTGATACGGCTTCAGCTGCTTGCAGTGTTCTTCTTCACCTCCTACCTAAATTCAGATGAGAGATCTCAATGAAGATGGAAAGGTTGAGAAATAGAGAAATCACTGATGTGCTTTGAGAACTTCTAAGGACTGAGTACTGCATCAATCCAATGTTGTAACATTAAGGATTGGTTAGAAAAGCAAACGTTAAAAACAAGGAAAGGGGAAGAACAAGTAAGCTTTCTTAAAGTATCTATTCTATTTAAGGTATCTTTAAAGAAGTAAATAAGTACTGAAATATATATGCAGATAGAGAGAGAGAGAGAGAGAGAGAGAAAGAGAGAGATACAGAAACCTAAGAGTCTGCTGTGCAGGTTAGCTTCTTGCTCTCTTTTCTAAAAGTCACAGTGAATGCAGCATCTGTGTGCGTTACAAGCATTACCCTCAGTCCAGCACAGGTACACACGAGAGGTCAGCCTGCAGGTTGCGGAGGCAAAGCAACTGCTCTGGCTGGATGTGAAGAGCCAAGACAGAAGTTGCTGTCAGGGAAAAGATACACAGAGGGGATGAAAAAGACGGAGTGTGCTTCCGACCTTCACAACTTCTAAGCAAGCGGAGATGAGGTTGTGGAAGAAGCAAATAAGCTGTTGATCTAGAAGCAGCCTGAAGATTGTCCTTAAGCAGGGCCTTGCATTCTTCATTTTTACAGCATTGCTTGCCTTCAAGTGCACGACGATGATTTTATGAACTTTCTACCACTACAGAAATGCACCGGATTCTTTCACAAAACTTACGGGTGGTACTTGGCAATATTGGTCAGCATTCTCTATTTCCTTCTTCATCTCAATTCTCTTTTGGCCTGTGAAGCTTTCCAGATCAGAGGAGAAGATCCACGGTAATACGGAGCTTTGGATACTGCAAAGGAAACGAAGAATCCTACTGACAACTCTTTTCAACCTCGCCTGCAAGCATCACAGAAAAGAACACCGAAAGAACACCGCTTTATCATGGGAAGCATAAATTGGAGCATAGGTGTCCTATAGCTGAAGCGAGGTGAAGCAGGTTCCACACAAGGTGAAGGAGCACACCCATAAGCATTTCCATAAAGCCGTGTTTTCAAACAAAGGGTTAAGATTTAGATTTTCTTACAAGTGAAGAATGAAGAAATAAAAGAAAAAGAAAATTACCAGGACATCCAGTTTTCCTCTAGCTTGCTTTGCTTCTTTCCGAATCTGAGTCTGGAGTGACAGTCAGGGAGCAGCGTTGTGCAGAAATGCCAAAGCCTCCCCAGCTGGTTGTACCTTCATCAGCAAGGGCTTTGATACTGCTGCCTCCTCAGCAACATCAGCCATTTCCGAGGAAAGCTGGTGTCCATCAGGTCAAATAGGAATGGGAAATCCCTCTTGCCACAACTTCACACTCACACCAGAGTTGGCAGGACAGGCCGATGGACAGAGAAGCGTCTGCAAGAGTGTTAGAAAACAGACTTTAGATTTCCGTCAACCCAGGAAGAATTACTTGCTCATCCCTTCAAAGTGAACTCTGAGTAGAAGGAGGGGATCCCAAGCTGCATTCCTGACATCTATGCTGCAAAGTCATCCAATGGGACATGTTACTGGACCAGCCTGTTACGAACAGAAACAGGACTTTGAGGTTATGCTGTTGGATTAGAATTAAGCTCAAAGAGTTAGTCCTTTGACGTGTTTTTGTTTGCAAGTGTTTTCACTGCTTCCCAGACAATGTCTCCAGCAAGCTAGCTGCTTGCTTCATTTGTTCTGTTCTGTTCTCTTCTGTTCTTTTTGATTCTGTTTTGTTTTGTTTTCTTAGCCAGGATTCTTAGAGAAATGAGATTAAAGTGATCATATTGTATGTCCACCCATCCCTCCCTCCCCTTCGCTTGTCCAGAGCTTTTACCTCGTCCAGCAGCTTGAATGAACTCGGTCCTAGGCGCAGTTGTGTCCAAGCCATTCTGTTCCTAGACGTGTTGTGAGAACAGACAGCTAAGTAGTGGGGAGGGGATGTGCTGCTGTCTGCAGTGTGACCTCAGCGCTTACCAAACAGTAGGGAATACACAGAGAAGGGCCTTAGGAGAACTTCAAGCCCCAGATACGTTTTATGTGGAAACCATATTTCCCAAGATAACACTGGACACAACTGCATAATCAAAAGGGATTCATTTCTTGGTTCATTCAACTCCTAGGTTTTAGTTTTAAAACATGTCTGTCTTGGCTTAAAGCACTCTTCCAATCTCTATTTCCAGTTCCTAGGATTTCCTGAAATAGGGAATCCCATTTTTTTCTTTGTACACTCTCCCAGCCTCTTTGTTTTCCTCTCCCCAAGAAACTTAGCACTGCTCTCTTCATACTTGACAACTAGATATGGAGCTGTATCAGCCAGAAGGAAGTTTCCTTCACACTTTCTGCTTCTTACGGTATCTGGGCTCTTACCTTTACACTTACTCACCCTTCCTACATTAGCACAAAGAAAGCTGTTTGGGAGATCTGATGTCTTGTTTTCCAGAAACTGCCCTGAATCACCTTTACGAGAGCTGTCCCACGCTGCGAGCACAAGTCTTGCAGTCTGGCCAGATATTTGCCTTCTAAGTCAATAACCAAATCTGTTACAAAGGTAAGAACATGTAATTAATGGAAAGGAAATCCTTTTATCCTTTTATTTTGATCCAAAACTCAGGTGAGAAATGAAATGACAAATGTTAAGGTCAGGCAGCTTGCCCACTGCCATTGCTACCCTGAAAGCAGATGGAGTGCATCTTCATACGCCACAGCCTGAGACACTAGTCGACAGGCCAGCCCGTGTGAGGAAGTCCATTGCTGCCTGAATTTTAACATGACAGGGGGACTCTTAAGCCTCTTGTTTATGCTTTAGTACTTGCGGTCTATGGGAGGACCACAGCACACTCTTCTCTGTCTCCCCTTATTTGTTGATCGTCTGTAGGAAGAAGAGAACGTGCAGAGGCCCTCACCCGTACATTGGGTCTGTTCTCACTCTGTGCAGCTCCATCATTGAGCAAAGTACCAACCTTGAGGCTTCTGTAAGGACTTGACACAAACTACAGAATACTACAATGAAGCATTCACAACAAAACCACATTTTTTTCCGCAGCCAAGCATCAAAACACTTACAGAAGGGCATGGTCCCTCTCTGTGCACCTCAAGGGGAGATCCACAAATCCTCACGTGGTTTCATCGCATCCAGCACCCTTCTCTGTGCCTCCCAGCTAAACGTGCACAGAGGCAGCTGTTGGCAAAGTGCTGTGGTGACACAATTCAGTTCTGTTTCTGAAGTCATCACCGCAGGCGCCTCCCAGTGACGGCACAACACTCTCTGTTGCTAATGCGTCTGTCTCAGAAACAGCTAGGGAAGTACCACTATGCCCAAACTGACTTGAATTAGAGTAGTTCCCAAATTATTCTCTGCTCCCCTACATCTGTGGAAGGTGGGTGATCAATCTTTTCCTTGAGAAAGGACTACAGAGCAAAAGAGCTTGATTCTGAGACGTTGCCCGTCCTTGTAGAGCAGTTCACCTTTGATTTCCATGTCAGAAAAAAGAAGGTGAAATCAACAATTCCCTTCCTCTGAGCTGGGAATAGGAAAGAAGCCCAATTCTCCAGGAAGCCTTCAAAAGGAAACTCTGCATTTCTTTGTTAAACACCTTGTTTAATTTCTTGAAAGAAATCTTTCCCAGGACTTTGCAACTGCGGTGGTTCAAAGCGGGTGGGCAGCCGAGTTCCACCACGGCCGCTCTCTCACTCCCCCTCCTCAAAGGGAAAGGGGGAGAAAATACGATGCAAAGGGCTCCAGGGCTGAGATAAGGACAGGGCGATGGCTCAACAAGTATCGTGACGGGCAAAGCAGACTCAGCAGAGTGACCCTCAGGGTCCCTCCCTGCCCCTGCTCCCCGTGGGGTCCCTCCCATGGGATGCCGCCCTTCCCCAGCTGATCCCACACGGGCTGCCCACAGGCAGCAGCTCCTCAAGCACTGCTCCCACACGGCTCTGTCCCACGGGCTCCATCCATCCATCCATCCCCCAGGAGCAAACTGCTCCAGCACGGGTCCCCCACGGCTGGGCGGCAGCTCCCCCCAGCCCCCCTGCTCCTGCGGGGGCTCCTCTCCATGGCTGCAGCTGCGGCCCGGGGCCTGCTCCTGCTGCGGGGGCTCTCCACAGGCCGCAGCCTCCTCCAGGCCACAGCCACCTGCTCCACCGGGGGCTCCTCCACCCACAGGGGGGCAGCAGCGTGGAGATCTGCTCCATGGGGGACCCATGGGTGCAGGGGGACAGCCTGCTCCACCAGGGGCCTCTCCCTGCACAGCCCGCAGGGGAACTGCTGCTGTGAGCCTGGAGCACCTCCTGCCTCCTGCTGCACTCACCTTGGGGGCTGCAGGGCTGCTTCTCACTCCTTGCTCTTCCAGCTTCTGTTGTGCAGCAGTATTTCCCCCTGCTTACATCTGCTCTCCCAGAGGTGCAAACAACATCGCTTATTGGCTCAGCTCTGGCAAGCGCCGGGGCCCTTTTGGAGCTATCTGGAGCTGGCTGTTGTCTGGATTGTTCTCACAGACGCCATCCCTGCAGGCCCCTGCTACCAAACCCTTGCCACGTAAATCCGATCGAAGTGTATGCAGCAATTACAAAGCCGCTGTGCTTTGGGCTGTCACGATCCTTCTGCAAGTGCAGGGGAGGTGCAGGGTTGCTTTGCATTTCCAAAAGGAGGAAGAAAGCCTCCAACCCCACTGGACCTCAGCCACTTGCAGGATCCAAGCAACGCTCCCCACCTTCAGTTATCTCCCTCCCATGCACACAGTGGGAGCAAGGTTGAACAAGCACATTTTTGAAAATGTTTATCTTAATGAAGAATAAAAGAAGTCTACAACACCCAATCCCTCTGTGCACCCAAGGCAAAAATCGTGGACTATTCTGCCTCAACACTATTTTCAGACCCAATTTGTCAAGTCATCTAGCAGAGGATTTCTCTCTTGTTCACTCACTAGCTTAGTAGAGCACCAGTTTACATAGGTGCTGGAGCAGATTCCTCAACCATCTGAAGGGACTTGATCCCAGAAAAGTTCAAAACTGCAGATGACTCATGATTTTGTGGTGAAGCATCTATTAAATGAGAGCTGTTCCGCTTAGGGCACAGTGAGACAGTGTGAGAAGAACCCTGTATCTCACTGATTGAGGCTTTATAACTCTACAGAATTGTCAGTCAACAATAAATGGAAAGTGCAGGAGATATGTTCTTTCTTCCTCCTTTCCCTGCCATACATTAGCAGAGAGATTGTGGTGGGATATAGGTTCAGAGCCTCACAGAAGAAGGATTTGAACCCAGGCTCTCCACAGTCTGCACCACTGCCTTCCTGATGGCTTTTGACTATTTTATTTTATTTTATTTTATTTTATTTTATTTTATTTTATTTTATTTTATTAGTATTATTATTCTTCTTTTTCTGGGTGGTGTCTAAGTCTTGGGGGGAAGAACAAACTGTGGGAGGAGGGAATGCTACTACTGTCTGTGACAGTGGTGATTTCTGGACAGTGTTAGCAACAGAGCTTCTGCAGAGAAGAGAAAATGCCAGGCAGTCTCTGTTGGTATTCCATGTACTGAGTACTGAGTGCAGTTTTGGGCTCCACAGTATAAGAAAAAGACATAAACCTGTTAGAGAGTGTCGAAAGAAGGGCAACAAACAAGAGGGTCTCTTTTAACAGGGGGATTGAGGTTTGTGGCAAAGTTTTGGTAGCAATTTAGGGGCTGCACTGTGCTGGACACAGCAACAGACGCACCATAAGCCAAAGTCAGACAATAAGCCAAGGTGTGTTCACGTGTGGTTTACTGTGGTTTACGTGTGGTTTACGTATAGAAGAAAGTTTTCGCCTAGTGGTGAGTATACTGCAGATTTGCTGCATTGTTCTAAATTAAATAGCAAGATAAGTGATGGCATCGTAGGCTGGGAAAATATTTCTAGAGTATCAGCGCATTTTGAGCATCATTTTAACTGTTTATGCAAACATGAAGATTATTAAAATCAGTGTTTATTTATGTCTGTATGTAAACAGGTGATCATGTTGTATAGCATGCAGTAAATGGTTTGTGAATGCTGCTTGAAGAATGAAAAGAGTAAGTCAGCTCCACAAGGAATAAATGAATTTTGTTTATTTGTGCAATGCAGAGATTAGAATTAGACCAACAGCATGGAACCAAAGTCTTGCTGTGTGCCTTTTATCTGTAGGACAGTTCATGGAGGCTTCAGCAGCCCTATCTGTTTTCTAGCAGTCTGAAATGTCCTCTGTGGTGCTGCACCCAGTTGAAAGCCTGCACTGATTGTGATGAACTTTCCTAACAGGAGGCACGGGTCCTTCGTCGGACGCTGGCTGGGGATGTATGCTGCGATGCGGGCAGATGATGCTGGCCCAAGCACTGATCTGCAGACACTTAGGGAGAGGTGAGTGCTGGTCCTGAGGGAACTTCGGTATTGTCTGCAGACGCTTCTTCGTAAGTACTCCATTAAAAGCACAAACCCTGAATTTATTAGTGAGACTTTCTTTGATGCCCTGGTAACAGTTCCTAATGAATCAATTCATATTCAGCTGGGTGAAATCATCCCAGCCTGAAGCAGAGAAATAGGCATAGAAGGAGAACAAATGGGGAATCCTGTCGCCATTATTTTATAAAGCTTTTAGTGTAACACCCAAGTTGAGGCCAAGGGAAAACCTGCCACCGTGGGACAGTGCTCTTACCCTTCTCTTCACTACTCACTTGTCAGCAGCACGAGGTCCAAACCCCCCTGGTGCAAGCTCTTAAGCATGCATGTCACATCCCAGGATGCTGCCAGTGGAGTGTTTGGACTTTCTGGATGGATCTTATGTTGTTATTTAATGGGTGCTTAGAAATCCAACAAGGTCTAAACACAGCCTGTACTTTTAAATAATCTTGGAAGCTCAGAGATACTGGAATGGCTATCAACACGCAGCATGATCCGTCAGAATATGTTTGCAGTTGATGTTTTTGTTTTGTTTTATTTTCCCTGTTTTTACAATCTAGCCTATGATGATAAAGGGCAGCTTGATGATAAATAACAAGCTTGGAATTCTAGGAGCTCTACACAAAATGTAAATATTCGAGATGAATTGAAATGTCTTTTAACATCTCATTATAAAGCTTTCTGCTGTCTAGACATTTGATCAGTGTAATGAAAACGTCACCATTTTTTATTCTATATCAATTTTTCCTTTCAGATTGGCAATGGGAAAAACACAAAAAACAACCAGAAGAATATCACAGAATCCTACGATGCTTTCTCGACAGGAAGGCTTGCTGTTATTCAATCCACCAGATGGGTAAGAACAAACATAAACTTTCAGGTTTTTTCCACTGAAATTTCTACTGTGTTGAATCACTAATTTGCAGTATGTTAATTCATAATTTTAAAAAGTGGATGTGAAGACAAGGTGTATGCTTATACAAAAATAAAAAGGTATGCAGATGGGCGCAAAGACTAGTAGTACAGAAACATTCCCTGAGACCTAAATAAAGCCATGTACTAGAATGTAGCTCTTGATAAACTCTGTAAGCCTTGGGTACCAGAGTCAGTAATGTTAGAATAGACAGTCTTGTAGCTTATTGCTGTAATTTGTAATAAAGGGCACTAACATTTGTTAACTTGTAATTCTCATTGTAGTTTAGAAGCCTTTTGTTTATTAAAGAAACTGGCACTCCCTAAGTTTTGAAAAGAGCATAGATTGAGAAAATAATTGTTATTGCTAAATACAGATTGCAGTTACTCTAGAATGTTTGACAGTCACAGTATTTACTGTATATTGTTCCCACATTCTTTATGGTCTCATTTTTCTTTGATTTTGTGTACGTGTGTCTTTTTTTCACTATGAAAACAGCACAGGTGGGTGTTGGAGAGGGGAAGTCAATTGGAGAATGGTTTGGACCAAATACAGTTGCTCAAGTACTAAAGTAAGTGAGATCATACCAGTCTCATTCAGAACGTACTCCCCTGGGGCAGCCAAGAGAAGGCCCAGGCAGAGTTTTGAAGGCTGCATCTCCCCCTGTCCCACAGTCAGGAATGTACTTGCCATCTATTTACAAGTGCAGCATGGAATGTCATGCCACAGCTCGGTGTGCAGGTACTGAGTTGGGAATGGGTGACCTCTAAATTTTAATAAAGGAAGAGCCTGAGGAGAAGAAACTGCAGGAAAGTCTCCTGCTATGCCGTCTGCATGCCCTCACCAGTCACACCACAGATGTATATTCCTTTCTGCACAGTGGCACAGCTCTGGCAGGTCGAGAGTGCCACCGTGTAGGTCGGAGTGGTGGTGTGAAACATCAGAGAGAAGCCATCTCGGCTGAGGAGGGAACTGAGCTGCAATTCCTCCCTTTCTGAGCAGCAGTTCTGCCAGCAAGGCTACTGGATAAAGATGGGCAGCTCCTCATAGTCTGGGAGCCACACTGAAAGGAACTGAGGCTGCTCAGTTCTCCAGGGGTACGTGGAGGTGTCTTACCTCAGGCAGGGGCTAGGCTACAGGTCCTGCGAGCTCAGCAGCAAGTCTTTGACACCCTGGAACAGGCACATGATCTGAAGAGGGAGGGGAGCTGAAGCATGCCCTGGACTCCAGATCTTTCATGGCCAAGTTTTTCATGGTGAAACGCTCACCCCCATTTCTTTCTGGCTTATTTGAAACAGCTAATTCTGCCAGTGCAGCTTAAGAGTGTAGCTCCCTTCCGCAAAGGTTTGGATTTTGCAGAAGTGGACATAAAACTGTGTGCTGCTGTCTCCCACTGAAGTTTTGGTGCCCCAAACCCTTAGCTGATTTAGCTTTTAACGCCCCATTTCTGCTGTGCACGCAGGCTCAGGCAGAAGTAATTCCACTGAATTCAGTGGAATTTCTTAAGCAAAAAGTAATCTGCAAAACTGGCATAGGAATTTTTTCTTTTCCAGATGAGAAAAGACACAATTGGGCAAGAACCCAGTGCAGAGACTGTCGAGTGCAATAAAAAGTAATAAACTTGATGTAGTTGAACTGTTACTGTCACTGCACTTAGCAGTAAGACAAAACAGTTTGCACATGGTGCAGCGCATATGTTTTTCCTGGTACCACTCAGTACCTATTTTTCTAAAGATATTAAACATTTAATGTTTAAAGTTTTCTTTTTCTTACATGGAGACTTTAAAAAATGCAGAAAGGATGTTTTTTCTTAAGAAAAAAAAAATAAATAAATGGTTCTGAGTGTAAAGCTACCCTTTTGATCCAACTAGTTTATATTAATTAGTACCTTAATGTTTTCTAGGAAGCTTGCTTTATTTGGTGAATGGAATTCATTAGCAGTTTATGTATCTATGGGCAATACGGTGGTCATTGAAGACATCAGGAAGTGACACCTCATCAGTTTTCTGGTAACAGTTTCTGATTTGACTCCATTTGCCAGCATGTATCTAAACATGAACAAATACTTGGGGGGCCATGGGTTTGTCTTGCAAGGGTAAGAAGAGGGAAGAAGGACATACAAACTCAGTTGTGTTTTTTTGATCCCTGATGCCAACTTCGTGCTCACATCACTGGATGTGAAGAGCTCCTTGAAGAATTTCTACTGTCATCATTGCTGCCATTTCATTTCTCTGGCGTTTTATAGGCAAAGCTTGACACTATTAATAACATTAATAGGACATGTCACTGCAGTCTTAAATTGTCATCCCCCAATCATTGATCTAACGTCTCACTTGGACGTGCCAGCACATACTGTCTGCTAGAATTACTTCTACTAAATAGCTGTAATTGCCATGCCCGGCTCGTTTTGTCTTGGGTGCCCTATAAAGATCCCTGGCAAACTAGCTTAATTCACTACTGAGAGGAAGATCTGCTTTGTGTTCCTCTGTGCGTTGACTGATTTCTAGTTTTATTCCCGCAGAAAAAATGTGCTGGTGCCCTCCTCAGAGCAGTAGCGCGTCCCACAGCAGTGCACATTTGCACAGAAGTGCTCTTGGCCGAAGCAAGAAGGCAGGAGGACTCTGCACAGGCTGGAAAGCCCTCTTGCTTATTATACCTCTACGACTAGGGATAAATCACATAAATCCCGTATATATTGATGTATTTAAAGTAAGGTTTTCTTTCAATTCATTGCTTGTTACTGTCAAATAAGTTTGGGTATCTGTGATGTCAGTAAAGAAATGAATGACAATTTCCTTTATTCCTTTTGAACTCCTAGGAATGCTTTAAGATGCCACAGTCTTTGGGAGCATTAGGAGGGAAACCAAATAATGCCTATTATTTCATAGGATTTTTAGGTAAGGAAAAAAGAAACTTATTCCAAATTGTGTGATTCTGTGAAATGTGCAGATGATCAAAAGAGAACATTTTTTGAAGGGGAAATAGTAAGGGGTCTAAGCGTGAACCTCTAGAAGTAAAGAAAGATGAGAATAGAATAAAATAAATGAAGAAGCATATCTAAAAGAGTTTAGAAACAGTATGAGATGATCCTTAACAGGAGCAGAAAGTTAACAGCAAAGCTAGGTGTAAAAATAAGTGATGACATCAACAAGAGCAACATACTGAGAATAGCTGATAGCATTTGACAAGTGTATTGGTCAAATGTCACTTTTATTTTCTTGTATTTCAAAACTGTTTCTGATAGCAGTATCTTTTTCACCTTTTGCATACCTTCTGTTATTAAGTATTGCTCTAATTAATTTAAAATGCATTCCTTCAGATTTCACCCCACTTTGGGCCAAAATTTTGCAACCCTATTTTGTCCTTTTGTAAAACCTAACCTGTTTTAGTTAGGCTTTTTTGTTCCAATTTCTGAATGAATGCCTAATGGGATTACAGATTGCATCTGTGAACATCCTGTACCTTTTAATCTGTCAAATGTTAGTGTTTACAACACTTGAGATTTAAAAAAAAAAAAAGTACTGGATCTCACATGGAAAAATAAAAGTATGTGACAAAGATAGAACATAACCAACCAAAAAATTACAGTAATAGGTGACAATAGGAAGTTATACTAAATACCCTGTGGGAAACGCTGTGTCTAAACCTTCCGATTCTCTTAAAGAATCCCTAGCTGGAAAGTATAGATTATACTGACTGTGATGGCAATCTAATTTCTATTTTACAGTTCTGGACCAAGTGCTTATTAATGTCACTTGCTTATTTTTAACATACGGCTTTTACCCATCCAGGCAATGAGCTGATCTATCTGGACCCTCACACCACTCAAAGCTTTGTAGATTCAGAAGAAAATGGCACGGTTGACGATGAGAGTTTCCACTGCCAGGAAGCCCCACATAGAATGAAGATCATGAATTTGGACCCTTCAGTAGCTTTAGTAAGTGTCAGGAAATCTTGAATGCATGTACTTTATCTCAAAGTAATGTCTCTCTACATTGGTAAGGGCAGCAATGCATCTCCTTGAACAGAACCAAGATCACAAAGCTGTCTTCTGTGATCAACACATAGTAGTTTGTACATAACTACATGGAGAATCTTAGGGCAAGTGGGGAGCTGTCTGTACTGTAGGAGCTCGCTTTGTTTTCTTTACTGAGCAGCTTTTACTTCTTTCAAGAGGCATTATAATGGTCAGAGCAAGGAACTGAAACAGGTTTACGTGTTTTATTCTATCACTACTTTATGTTTGGTCACCTCTAGACAAGTTACTTAAACTTACTTTATATCATAAGTTGAAAATGTTTAAGTGGAATTATTGTATTTCACCCCAAATTACAAATACAAATGTATTATTTGTAATTCACCCAAAATGTCATGGGGGTACTGTGGTATTTGAAAAAATTGGATCTGATCCCATGCCAGTATCCTGTGATTGGGTGATTGGCAGTTGTCACCAGTGGGATGTGTTTCTAAAGCTTTAAACAATCTGTAAAGATACCGGTATCTGTCATTCATTCACATACCTGTTTTTTAATACTGCTGCTTTTTAGAAAGTTTTTTTGTTTTGTTTTGTTTTAATACTTAACTACGTAACTGTGCAAAATGTGGCATGATGCAACGAGACAGACAAAATCATAATGAAGAGCAAATATTTTCAGTATAGATACCAGAATGGAAATGTTCCTTAGGTGGTCCATCATCTACAAGTTTTCAGCTTCTGCTGATACCTGGACTGTAGGAACTGGGTGGCGCTCCATGGAGGAGCACACAGGAGCTGCTGCTATTTTTTGCTTGACTATTTCGTTAGGGGTTTGCAGGGCCTTGTTCTCCCCGTGGGTTCTCTCCCTAGAGCTGCCACATATTTGGAGTCTTATATCTACTGATCGTACAGGGCATTACTGTATCAGAGGTCAAACCGCCTTACCTGCTGGTACCACATACCTACCATCTGCAAAGGTAAAACTCTGTGTGTTTGTTTTTTCCCCTAAGGGCTTCTTTTGCAAAGAAGAATGTGATTTTGATAACCGGTGTAGTCTTGTACAAAAGGTAAGAGTGGGAACTTAGCATCTCGATTTGTTCTTTATAAAGTCTGGTTTTTATTGTCTGTTTTTTGTAAAATTTTCCTTTGCATTTTCCTTTGTATACAAATTGTATGAGCCATGGAGAAGAATGCATTAAAGCATCAGGGTAAGGCAATACTACTGAATTGCTAATTGGAAATTGTTCAGCACTTTACCAGCCACAAACCCTGCCAGTTGGAAAATGGGTGTAAACATCCACACTTGAAGGTGTTACTGGGTGACACTTGCTTTTAACTTCTAATTCTCACTAAATGACTAAGGTTTAACTGCCATATTGTAGTGATGTATCAATGATTTGCTTCCTGATCCTTTTTTATTGTTTGACATAATAGATTGCGTGTTCTAATTATGACTGTTAGTCCCTGCTATCTTAAAGATCTGATTCTGTAAGTGCTGCAGGCCTCTAGCTCCTGCTGATCTAGGGAGAACAGAAGGTGCTGGCTGCCACAGGAAACAGACTTGAGGATGTTTCTGCATGCAGCTGTTAAGCTAAGCACCAGACGTCTGAATGTAAAGTACCATCAACCTCTAAAGGCATTTATTTAAAAAAAAAAAAAAAATCATCTAAGGAAAACAGTTTGTAAATAACTGAAATACAGGACAGAAGGTAACTTCTCTTTGAAGAGGAATAGCGTTTGGCTTCAGGAACACCTTTTTTCCTGACCAAAACCTGTCCTTCAAAATCTGATGCGTTTTTTTTTTTTTTTCCCCTTTGGAGGAGCTGATAGATCTGTCTTTTGTGCTATTGATCAACAGAAAACTTGAGGAGAGTTCTATGCAAGCAACTTCCTTTTAAAAAGCAGAAAATATTGTACATTCCTAGTGTGCTTGCTACCTGTAAACAAAATTACAGGTTTGCAGATATCAAAGCTGATATCAAAAGATGATAAGACTGATAATTTGTAGTACAGTTCAAGAGATCTGTCTTCCAGATGTGTTTTAACTAGGGATGTATTACAGAGACCATGGTGCTTGGATTTCACAGTATGTCTGTATAAAGACTTTTTTTTCCTGATGGACATGCGTAATTAAAAAACACTTTCAATTAAGCAGACACGTTTTGTGTTTGAAGCGTCTCCCGAGCCAGCTTTTAAAATGAAAGCATTCTGTCCTCAGGAGATTCTAAAGCAGCAGAGTCTACGGATGTTTGAGCTGGTCCAGAAGCACCCGCCACACTGGCCTCCTTTCATACCTCCAACAAAACCAGAAGTGACAACCACAGGAGCAGGTAAGGCACCGATTAAAAGCCTAATTGTGCAATGTTATGTTCCTCGTTAGCAAATAAAAGAATAATCACAGGTAGAATAACTATCCTTTGTGAGTGTCAAGCAATATATAGTTTTATTTTTCCTTATAGGAAATGCTCTTTTATCACAGATTAGTTTGGAGAATCTGTTCACCGTTAAGGAACCGTAAATGCACCTCGCTCATTTTCATGGCATGATGCGGTAATACCACTTGACAACTCCAGAAGACTGGAAAGGGGCTTTTGAGTCGGTTTACACACCGACCGTGTAAGTTTTTACACACAGGTGCATTACCAAGGCGTTTACCTCCACCGTACCTGCGTGTAGCAAGCTCCTGCCTCCAGTGCTGCGGAGACGTGCTCCTCGGGGGGGGGGGGAAGGCAGAAAGGGAGGAGAGAGCACCCTGCGACAGAGAAACAAAACACACGTGTTAATTTCAAAACATCGTGGCTTTTTTTCCTCCCACGATTTCCCCTCCTGATGGCTGGTGCGCGGGTGGGCAGCTGAGGCAGCCCCGGGACCGTGTGCGTAGCCCCGGCCGGGGCCGCTGAGCTCCCATACGGCTTTTTTTTTTTTACTTTTATTTTTATTTTGGCTTTATTTTTAGGCACCGGGAGCGGCTGAGGCCACACAGCCGCCGAGATGAGCGAGCCTCGTTGTGCTCAGCAGCTGAGCTCTGCTGCCTGCTCTGCGGCTGCAGTTCCCTCAGCGAAGGCTTTGAGGTTCTCCGACTCGTGTTAGGCGATGCATTCCTGCACCATTCGCATCGAATGGGGACGCTTGACGCGGAAAAAAAGCAAAAAAAACAACAAAAAAACACCAAACAATAAACTTAAAACCTCTGCAGCCCTTCCTCCCCTCAGCGCCCCCCTTCCTTCCCCTCGCCGTTCCTTCACGGACCGCGCTCTCCGCGCCCACCCCGCCGCGTTCTCCACAGCCTAAACT
The DNA here is from genome assembly GCF_047663525.1 of Anas platyrhynchos. NCBI lineage: Eukaryota > Metazoa > Chordata > Aves > Anseriformes > Anatidae > Anas > Anas platyrhynchos. The sequence goes on from NC_092610.1 coordinate 9,164,731, forward strand.
GAAACAAAACGCAAAGCCCTCGAAGCCGGGACCAGCAAGGAGGGCTCAGCACCCGTCCCTGCGGGGCTCGGAGCCCGATGGTGCCCGGCAGGACGGCGAGGGGCCGAGCCGCCCCCTCATGGCGGTTGGCGAAGCCGCCCTCAGGGCGCAGGGAGGGGGGCGGTGGAGCGGCTGTTGGAGGCGGCTCCTCGGTAGGCCTTGCGGGGTTGGAGCTGCCCGGGGGGAGCCTTCGGTCCCCTCAGCGCTAGGGTGGGCTGAAGGGGCGGCGGGGACCCTCCTGTGTTGGCATACTGCTCTCTGAAAAGAGTACTCACTTCTGGTAACTTTTCCAAACGCGCACCAGAAACAGCGCCCATCAGAAGATGGTGCTGGCTGGGGGGCATGCTCGCCTTGCAGCTGAGGCAATGGACTGGTGAGCTGCTGCCAGAATCACAGAATCACAGAATATCTAGGTTGGAAGAGACCTCAAGATCATCGAGTCCAACCTCTGACCTAACGCCAACAGTCCTGCTCCTTCCCCGCGCTCAGCTGTGTGCTCCTGCCCTCCTGTGCATTGGATACGAGAGCTGTGCAAGGACAGCGTGAGTTGGTGCAGCTGGATTGTCTGGCAGAACACTAATCCTGTCAGTAAACCAAAAAAATCTGTCAGGGCCTATCCATTTTGTCATAGTCAAAATGGGATATGAGGGTGTTTTCTTTTTTTTTTTTTAAGATGAGGTTGTTAACATATGTAGGATGTAAGTACCTTCAATACTTTGTCAAAACACACACACCACTTCACTATCCTTCAAATGTAGTGAGGTGTCCTGCAGATTTGAGAAAGTACTTCACAGGTGTTCTGAAACACCGAATAGCCTATGTAGTGTAGGTATCTTTTACTACATGCAGAATCCCTGCCAGCAAGTAGTTAGGTAGACAGTTGTAATTATAAAGTAGTATTTTAGTTTGTGAGACTGTTAGACTTCCATGAGGCTGAAATATCTGCTCATTTTCTGTTGGCTAAAGAAGCATTGAGTTCTGTGCTCTACTGTAGAAACATTTCAAAATAGCCATGACGTGAACTGGCAGAATAAAGGATGCTTGTGCATCTTTCTTCTTGAACCCATACTGATGCTGCTGCCTATCAACCCTGGGAACTTCAATCTACCTTTGTGCTAGTGCCATTTATTTATTTATTTTACATGTATATAGTTTTACCATGATATAGCCGTTGGAACACAGGAAGGTTTGGGGCACGGATATATTTTTTATATACACAATATCTTAACTGCTGTTCATAGTTCTATCAGCGTGCTTGTTAACTAATTTGAACAGATGATAAAACTGTAAGTATGGAATGTAAGCTTAGTATTTCATGTTTTGTACTTCTGCTGCAACCCAAAAGAACTAAAATCATAGCACCGAGGACCGAATTGTACTGTGGTCATTTTGAACCCTGAGCTGTGCTGTCCTGCCGCTCCGTAGTGAGACAGAGGTGCGCTGTCCCACCGGCCTGAAGAGACAAGTCTGGGCAGAAGATAAACCAGGAACCAGAAGTAGAGAAATTCTCACAACCTTATTGTACACATATTTTGGATATTCATCTTCTAGCTTTTCAAGACTGTTCATTCAAAGTAGTTCAGCTTTTTACCTCAGTGTATTAAGTTCCAGGTGCCTCATTAGACCAAACTGAAAATGTCACTGATAGTTTCTGATCCCTGTTCTCCTTCCTGGGATAGCTCAATGCCTCCTGACGGATAGTGTAAGGTTAGTGGGGTAGGCTTTGGGAGATAATAGAAACAGAAGAGAAGTCCGTGTGAGTCCAGCTCAACATCCCCCTGGGTTTGTGTTCAGTTTGTCAGTACTTGAGACCAGTCCCTAGGGAAAAGTACGGGAACAGTGGGTGAACAAGAAGTTTAATCTCTAGTAAGATCTTCACGCTCTTTGGAATGATTTAATGTAGTGTGTTTCATCTTACACTTCAGATAACTTTCACTCAGAAACCTTTAGCAAGGCATCCACTCACAGTGGATCCACATAGCTAGTGCTTCTGCATCCTCCTCTTCACTTTGTATTCCAGGCAACGTTTAGCACCTGCTTCTCTGCCTAGCCTTATGAAAATTCAGGTACAGCATCGGTTTTATGGTTCATCTTAACCACCAGCTTGTGTATTGGTGGTGAAACATGCTGGCAGTAAGAGGCAGTGTAGTGCAGCTCGTTACAAGCTTGCGTTCTGCTGGAGGTGCCTACTACAAACGCTCAGCGTCTAACAGAATTTAACGACCGGCAAAGGTGGGAAGGCTGTTTCACTCAGAAATGAGTAGTGACATTGTTTCTCAGGTAATCCAAATCTTCCCCTTTCTGAGGTGTATTTCTATTCAAACAGTATGCTGTTATAGGATTTCTTGAACTGGGCGAACTGGGCTTCAGAAGGGTGCTCCCTACCTTTGTCCCCCTCAAGTCTGAGAAAAATCGGTTGTTAGACCCTTCCTGATAATGTCTGCTCTCACTGTAGCAGGTATGGAAGACCAAAAGGGTCCATTTGGTTTGTGGTGAAATTAACCAAAGTTAAATTTCTGCATCCTTCCCGGGAAGCACATAGCTCTCTGCAGATGGGGCTGTGGGACTAATTCTGATTACAAAACCTTGCTAGCTAAAAACATCAGATAATAATGAAAAAATTAAGAAATCACAAACTGGTCAGTAGTCAAATGCAGATTTATGAGGAGAAAAAAGACTTTTGGGGAAGTAACTTTAGCTTTTCTAATCAGAACAACTTCATCTCAGGAGTTGTTTCTTGGTTTCCCTCGGAACCTTTGTGCTGTCACAACGAATGTGTCACGGTAACTCTGCCCACGGTAACTCTGATGTCCTGTAAACGAGACTTCTGGCAAACTGAAGTGGAGCACATCACGTTTGCTGGATGGAGAGTGTGTTTTGGCTTATTACGTTTTGCTGAATTGTTCCCGTCAGTGCCAAAATGTGGACAGGTGAAATGCAACCTACAGAAATGCTTGTTTTTAAAGTCCTGTGCAATTATAACTTCAGGATATGGAGTCTTCGCTTGTAATTTGTAAATTTTCTTGTGCATTATGTGTATTGTCAATATATTGATGTTAGAAAAAACATTAAATGGCAGTTTTGGATATTGTGAATGGAATAGTTGGTGGGAATTAAATAGCCGCAGTTGGAGCAATGGTTTTAATATTTAATTATTAAATATTATAGTATTAAATCTAGAGTTTAACTGGAAAGTAAATGAGAAGATCTGATAGTTTATAGCGACAGTGTGATACTCATACTAGCAACCAAATGGCTTGAACGTATATTTAAAATTTTAAGCAATTGATTTGTTGTTTAACTTGACTCTCTTTGCTTGCTCCTTAAAGTAGAAAGTTTGGAGCGAGGATTTCTGCTTAAATGTGAGATATGGGTTGTGTTGCTTTTTTTTTTTTTTTTAAAGACTTTGTGAAAATGTTTGTTTGTTTGTTTGTTTGTTTGTTTGTTTGTTTTGAAGCTTAATCATGAAGTCCAACTCAGGAATCTTTGAAGGTGGTGTCTTTTTTTTTTTTTTTTAATTTTCTTGCATAGCTTGTGACTGAGATTTTCAACCTTTACAACCAAAATGCAACTCTTTTAAACTCTTCGGACAGTCTCTGAGAAGTGCTCTCTGCAGGATCAAAGGCAAACTTCTTCTTAAAAAAGTCAACTTTTACACATTTTTTAAAAAGGCTTTAAAAAGGCTTTAAAAATGAATGGCTTAAATTATATACTTGGTAGTTCTCCAGAGGTATTTCACAGACTTCCTTATAGGTTGGCAGCTGGTCTTCATAAACAGGAAGTTATAATGTTAAGCATTTAATACTGCATTTTCTTCTTTGTTTTAACAGCTCAAAAGGAAGAGAAGAGAAAAAAAGATAAAGCGACAGAGTTTATAGGGGCATCAAAGAAAGCTATTGCTTCAGCATCTATGGTGGAGAAACATGCATCTTCCCTCACTAAAAATTTTTCTCCAAAGAAGTCCCCTTCCATGTCTAGCACATCGCTAATGAAGCAGACGCTTAAACCTGCTGGGAGTTTCAAAGGTGAAATTCCCAAGAAACCATGGCCTTCAACAGGTGGCGTTCCTTCAAAACAAGCAGCTTCTTCTCATGACTCGCCAGTTTCCAAAAAACTAGCTGCATCCAGTTTGGCTGGAGGACTCAAAAGGCCTTTGCTGTCTTCCGTTTCTACTGCATCTGGAAGTAGACAAGCAAAAACACAAGCTAGCCCTATCCAGTCGCAGCCCAACTCACAGATTCGACAACATATTCGTCAGTCCCTAAAAGAAATGTTATGGAAGAGGTGGGTGAGAATTCAAAGCACTTATTTTATATAGGAAACTACAACTAGAAGTAAAGGGTTAGCCTGCAGAGTTTTGTTTCTTTCTTGCTAAGTGATACTAAGGGATTTAATTTGTGCTAGAAATTACTACAAGTATTTTTAGCATTAGAGCTTTATTAAAAATAAAAAATCTGATGCCAAATAATTGGGCATGTGAAAAAGCCTTTAAAAAAAAGTCACTATCCCATTTGTAGTGAGAGACAATTACAGTTGAAGAATTAAATCACAGCATAGAGATGTTTATAATGCAGGTGACCTGAAGCTGATATCTGGCAATGGTGGTGTTTGGAGATGTAGGGGTTGTACGAAGCATAGTGTAGGGAATATCACAGTGAAAGGTTGGAAGGGCTTGCTGAGGCAGAGGTTCCTTCTTCTCCCAAAGTTAGCAACTGTATTACTATTTTTAAAAAAAAAAAAAAAAAAAAAAAAAAAAAGCTGAAACATTGTCCCACAAATATTAAAGCTCTTGTCAGCTGTCAAGACTTAGGCCACTGTGCTCTGGTAGTGTCTCTGAAATAGAAATGCTGTTCACAGTGGAGGGTCTAAGATTAAAACTGAAGTGTTTTAGCTCCCTCAGTAGCTCATGACAAAAAACAACAACAAAAAACTAATTGCAGTGTCATGAGTAGGAGTATTTGTAAGGACTGACCTGGCTTCAGTTCGTTAAGGCTGTCTTCCGTGCTCTTCTGTAGACAGTAGCAAAAGGTTGCCATTGTTGACATTTTGAGGTCCTGAGATAGACTTTGGCTTTGAAATGTGTTTTAAGGAAGTCCTCACTGAGTGAATAAAAGCGTGGTTAACTCCTTCCTCTGAAAATTTAGTTTTTATGAATGCTGCCTGAAGAATTTGTGCCTAACGTAAATGCGCATACCCTTTCTTGTTTTTGACAGAGTCAATGATAGTGATGATCTGGTCATGACAGAGAGTGAAGTAGGGAAAGTAGCACTCAATATTGAAAAGGAGATGTTTAATTTGTTTCAAGTTACGGACAACCGATACAAGAGTAAATACCGCAGCATCATGTTCAATCTCAAGGACCCAAAAAACCAGGTTTGGAATTTACTTAAACAGTAAACGTACTGAAATATATTCTGTTTTTTAAATAATACATCAATATGTAGTTTCAAGAGAGAGACTTATGAATTATGCTCTAAAAATTGTTTTAAAGCCATTCAAATATTAAATAATCCAGTTGGAATGGAAGTCCAGTTGGATCGCGTGTATTTATTAAGATTGGCCTTTGTAGTGAAATATTTGTTTATTGAATGGCATTCTTAGAAAAAAAATAAATGTTTTTCTTCTGTGACGTTCTGTGGTTTGTATGGGAGACCACTTGTGTACATGATAATTTATCTTTTAAAGGAAAAAGAAGCTGGTGCAGATGGGAATAGTGACTAGACAACGTAATTTTTAAAAAAAAAATTCTACTATAGATATGAAACAGGAGTGGCAGTTCATCTCTCAAAATTCCTGTTCAGTAGAATTGATAGTCTATTTTATGGTAATGTGGAAAATTCATACTTCATGATGATTTCATCATTAGTTTCTGGTTGCTGCACCGTGCTAAGTTTTCTTAAGATTAACTGGCATTTTTAATAGGGAATTAAGAAACCTGAAAGGGTTTTGACAGTCCAGCACTGCAAATCATGTTAGTTGCTTAAGTTATTCAGCATGGCAACAAAGTGTGTTTTTTTTTTTTTTTTTTTTAGGGACTTTTTCATCGTGTTCTTCGTGGAGAAATCTCAGTGTCAAAACTAGTGAGAATGAAACCCGAAGAACTTTTATCTAAAGAACTGTCTGTATGGAAGGAGAAACCAGCCAAAGCGGTAAGCAATACGATTCTCCAGTGTGTCCTTAGATATGAACTACCAGTAACTTCACCAGCCCTTACCACCCATAATTAATATATTGTTTTCTTCCTAATGAAATATGAATAACGTAAGCTTTTTCTCTTCCACTAGCCAACTGATAAGAAAATACAAAATAAAATTATAAAATCAGTATGCAGACTTGTTACTAAAGTGTTTTTGTTTCTCTCAGATGTTAGAGTCAAGAAACAAATCACACGAGATCAAGAAAGCAGCTGTAAAACGGGAACAAGTGCCAGATGTAAATATGGAAGATTCTCCCCCGGTGTCTGATTCTGATATAAGTATTAGCTATTGCTTTAGCATGGAGGTGCCAAGGGAGATAAATGCTAACTAGGGCCTCAAATTTTGTATCAGAAATGCAGGTTGTTTCAATGAACTGTAAGAATATCACCTAGTAGGTGTGCTATGAGCATTTTCCTTTTGGTTTGAAGGAATGCAACAACCTAATATCGGGCATATATCACATGTGCTTCTAAAATATCAGATGATGCGTGTTTTTCAGACCTTTGCCTCAGTTTACAGCAAAATCTTAGCCAATTGTTTTCCCCCCCAAAAATGTGATCAGTATTACAATTCTGTATTCTCAGGAAGCAGTTAATGTGATAGTATCTACTTCGGAATTACATGAAATGAAATGAGGACAAATACTATTTGAGAACTCTGTTTGACATGATATTCTTAAACAAATGATAAAAGGGGAAGAATATTTCAAAATTCCATCTTTTTGTAAGTGCTGCTCAGAGCAGTAGTTCTGCACAGCCCTTAATATCTTTTTAAAGAACTGGAATTAACGGTTTCAAAAGTATTTTTTTATGATTGAATTTAGCAATCAACCAGAATGTTTTCTGTGTTTGTTCATTTCCAGGAGCAGCAGAAGTCAACCCAAACTGTACAAAATGTAAATAGTGCTCCTTCTCTAGACGTTTTTAGCAGTATGTTGTAGGATACAACAAATGAACATCGAGCCCATCTTTTTGACCTGAACTGCAAAATCTGTACAGGTATCTACAGTGTTGACTTTGTCTGAAGTAAAAGAATTATTAAGAGCATTGCTTGCTTACTTGTTTTTCTCTTCAGACCTTTTCATTGTTAAACAGTAATCAAAAACACTTTAAAATTAATTTTGTAGGTCAGATTTCAGCATCTGAAGATGAATTACCACCGAAGAAGATAAAATTAATGGCTTCTGCTAAAAAAGCAGTGTCAAAATCTAAACCAGAAGTTCAGAGAAAATATGAAAGTTCTGCACCATCAGCAGCAGCGGAGCCTGCTAAAGAGGCAGCCTCTGAAAACACAGAGGAAACCGAAGTTGCACCTGCAGCAGAAGCAGTTTCCCAGTCAAGCTTAGAAAGAACTTACATTCCTACAACCCAAGGCCATAACAACACAGATTCTTCATCTGAAGAACCTTCGACTTTTCCTGCCTCTTGCACTGGTGCAGTTGTCACAACTGTAACAGTTTCTGGCCGAGAGCCTAGAACACCAATGAGCGGCTCCTCTGGTACTACGACGACAGCCCTGCGTTCTGGTACTGCATCTGGTGAAGTTTTAACAGGGGAGACAAAGCAGGAAATGTCAAAACCAGTTATGACTGTTCCCAAATCAATATTAACAAAGCCATCGTCCTCACCAGATCCAAGATACTTAGCTGTTCATCAGTCACCCAATATCAGGTGTGTATATTTAATAGTAAGCTAAGCCACTGAATCTCTGGTCTCGCTATGGTCAGTTTGTTTGTCCCCCTTTGCTTCTTACCCTCCCCTGCCAATAATCAAAAGGCATGTTCAACTTTAAATGCGATCACCTGAACTTTAAATTTTTAATTCGTCATCTCCTTGTTTAACTTCTCTAGTTGGTAAAATTTTCTGAGCATCGTTATATATTGACAGTAAAAATTCTTCAATGTGTTTTAACAGATAAATAAAACTTATAAGATATTTGACTTTAAATCTGCATGTGCATTCAAATATATTAAGTGTTTGTGAGGGTTGGTTTAAAGCTGCTCCAGACTTTCATCCTATATTGGATGAAAGTGGAAAACATTAACAAAGCATTTACTAAGGCTTCTGTTACTTGCTTTTTTAAAATAAAGTAATTGATCAATAAGAGGAGGGAAGAAAAGAAGAAGAAGGAAGCATTCTTACTGTGCTCTATAACGTTTCTCTTTTGGATTTGTTTTGCAGTGTTGCTGAGCCACGCTCACCTCAAGGCAGCGATACTTCTCTCTTCCTCTCTCGCCTCAACACCATTTGGAAAGGATTTATTAATCTGCAGAGTGTGGCCAAATTTATCACTAAAGCATATCCTGTCTCCGGGTGCTTTGATTATCTTAGTGAGGTTAGCACTGACATGTTTATGCGTTTAGAATGTATTGCAGTTCCTGTTGTTAGAAAGGCTGGGGTCACTGTGTATGTTGTTATATTGGACGTGTAACAAAAAAAAAAAAAATTGCATCCCTTTAGTAATCTCCTTTAGTAATAGGAACAGTAGCCTGAGGCAGGGGGGAGGAGAGAAAGCCTTTTAAAAAAAATTCCTCACGTATTTGTGAAGAATTCTCATGTCTGTTAATATGTTTATATATATGTTAGTATCTAACATAGAATAATAGCTTGATAATAGCAAGATCAGTTTTTGACGAGAAGCATCATCAGCATGTGTTTTGAAAGAGATGCCTTGTTCTGCTCACAAACAGATGGATGGATCACTGATGTGATCTATTAGAAAAGTTTGGCCATTTATTAAAAATATCATCCTTTGATTAACTTTGATGCAACTGCTTTTATATTTTGGGAGGGTGTACATTCAACTAATTAGGTAGTATGACAGCTTGTGATGAAACAACTGAGCAGTTATTTAACTTCTCTGAAGAAGTGTATTTGTTGTGATTGAGGGTTTCAGGCATGTAGTTTAGGTCTTTTCTTAGGAGGGTTGGTGGCTCTCTTGTTGTTTTTGCTAAAACAGGTTTCACTGTCATCATGACAGGAAGCTAACTAGAATTCATATGGGTGCAAAAATTTCAGATAAATTGAAAGCGTAGATAAAAGCTATACTACATATAACAGGTTCCCTGTAAAAGCAAAGCTAACAAATAGAATCGGCTGATAGGCATACAAAAGTATTTGACCTTCCACTGCTATCTTCGTCAGGCAGTGCTTTTTCTGTTTTGTGTGTACTGCCAGCCTTCCAGTAATATGCCATAATGAACTCCTTGCATTTTGGAAACAGCCTGTCTGAAATTAGGAATGTATATGTGCAAGTTTAGTAAAACATAGTACTGTATTATCGCCTAAGCTACTGGGATGGGGCAATCTGTGCTGGTTCAAAACTGTAGCCTCTCTTTCCTTTTCTTATACGACCATGTAATGCTTCTTGTTTAGGATTTACCAGACACGATTCATATTGGTGGGAAGATCTCACCGAAGGCAGTCTGGGATTATGTTGGCAAACTCAGATCTTCACTTTGTAAGGTATTTACTTAAAATCCTTTGGAAAACCAGGAAGAAATATACAGCAGCTTTTGATAGAATTTCCTTGTTACTAATTTATATTGATGTCGATCATACCTAGAAAACTACTGCTACCACTTATTCCATTGAAATTTTTGATTTATTGAAGAAACAGGTTTGCCTGTTGAGCTGCCAATCGTCTTTCCCCTGTGTAGTAGTTAAACATTCATACAACCTATTGTTTTTTAATGATTGAATATAAACAATCTATTTATTCAGTTACTGAAGATAGAAATTCAATTTTAAAAGACTAGGAAATTATTAGTAAGTGTATGTAATAAATTTTACTACTAAAACCCTTATGGATTTAGTAAAAATGAAGCACAGTATGCAAATATAATCTAAGAATTTTCCATTTCTTTCATAATTATTTGAATATTCTGAACCTAAAGAGGTGTAGCTTGATGTGAGATACGTAAATAGTTGGTATTTCTGAAAATGACAAAATTGATTCTGGTTTAATATTACCAATTGAATGACAGTATTTTCTTAAATCTTGGTTTAAAGCTGCTCCAGACTTTCATCCTATATTGGATGAAAGTGGAAAACAATTTTACTTGCTGATGTGTTACAGGTTGAATTTTTCCACTTTGATTTTGTATTTCAGGAATTGTTTTTGATTCGTTTGATTCGTTTCCATCCTGCCACAGAAGAAGAAGAAGTTGCCTATATCTCTCTCTACTCCTATTTTATCAGACGTGGTTGTTTTGGTGTTGTAACTAATAACAACAGACATGTCAAGAATCTCTACCTGATCCCACTGAGTTCTAAGGACCCAATTCCTTCCAACCTCTTGCCCTTTGAGGGACCAGGTAAGCACAAAATTTAGGGGAGGTTAACTGCTAGGTCAAATTACAAAACGAGTAAATCAGAGACTGTTGTGGTTTAACCCGGCCGGCAGCTAAACACCACGCAGCCGTTCGCTCACCCTCCCCCCTCCCTCTCCGGGACGGGGGAGAGAAATGGAAAGTGAAGCCCGTGAGTTGAGATAAAGACAGTTTAATAAGACAGGAAAATAATAATAACAAAATAATAATAAAAATAATAACAATAATAATACAATGATGATAATAGGAAAGTAATAATAGTATGTACAAACAAGTGATGCACAATGCAATTGCTCACCACTCGCTGACCGATGCCCAGCCTAACCCCGAGCAGTCCGGCCCCTTCCCCCCCAGCTAGCCACCCCTATATATTGTTTAGCATGACGTCAGATGGTATGGAATACCCCTTTGGCTAGTTTGGGTCACCTGTCCTGGGTCTGTCCCCTCCCAGCTCTTACTGCACCCCCAGCCTGCCCGTTGGCAGGACAGAGCAAAAGGCTGAGATGTCCTTGGCTTAGTATAAGCACTGCTCTGCAACAATTAAAGCATCGGGGTGTTATCAGCACTCTTCTCATCCTAAGCCAAAACACAGCATTCCACCAGCTACTAGGAAGAAAATTAATTCTGTGCTAACTGAAACCAGGACAGAGACCAATTGGTTTTGAATGTTTAATGTAAGCATAATTAAAAAATATATAATTTTATAAAAACATTTTAAAAGTGTGCATATAGGAAAAAATTGCAAAGTCAATCATCTCAAGGTGACATGGTCTGAAACTCACATAGCCTTTCCAACAAGATAAATCTCTGCTGTTAGGAGGATTTGTTTACCCATAAAATGGAGTACATAGAACAGCCACTATATTGAGACAAACAAGCAAACATTATCAGAACATTCAACCGACCCTACTTTCAACAACCCATAAATCCACCAAGTTTTAGGGCCCTACAAGCCATGTGCTGTCCCCTAAATCACATAGGAGACTCTTATCCCACGGAGCAGTCAAGAAATCTCTGAAGACAAAGGTAACGTTTATGGTTTCACTACATTGTTGTTATCTCATGGTATGTATTACGCTGTGCATGCAATATGCATGTACACGGGGTCTGAAATATTCTGTGCTACCTGGATCAAGTTCCAGACAAATCACTGACTTCAGAACATTGGTTTGCCTGGGAGCAGGCAAATTCCTTTTGCGTAGGTGGCAGACAGTAGGTGGTATAGGTTGGTATATATTACGCTCTTCTATTTTTAGTTAGAGTTATCAGCAGTAATGTATGGCTTGAATTTGCTCCATCTTTGTGCATTGAACATGGAAACAGAATGAAATGAGAATGAGTTCAGATGTGAAACACCTTTATATTACAAAATTTGAAGTCATCTTCATCTGAGGATGGAGGCGGTGCATATGCTTAGTTTCCAAATAAGTACCTTTTTTCATATAGAGTAACAGGTTGAGGAGCTTAAGAGCTACAGGTTACAATGAAGGCAATACTTCATTGTTGTAAGGATGGTTTGCAAAATACTAAACAGCGCAAAATAATTACACATTAAAACATGTAAGGAGCTGACCTTTCTGACAAGCTGACTGTCCTCTGCTACCCAAATACAAGTTTAGGACTAAACTCAATAAAGCATTCTCAGGGCTTATATTCATAAACAGAGGTGTCTTCTGCCTGGCCAGGTTTTCACATGTTAATGGCATACAACTTAAAAAACAATAACAGAAAAACACCACCAACAAGTAATGTAATGCTAGGAAAATACTCTTCTTTCCTGCATGAAATTGCAAAGGGCGCTTGCTTTGTGTTCTTGGACAAGATTTTTCTCATACACTCTGAGCCTGTCTTATCCATCCCTGAACAGTGCACAGTCTACGTCATTGTTTTCAGGCTACAGCTAAAAAGGCAGGCTTGTTGCTACCTTAAGTCATCATGTAGTCTCTATAAGCTGAATGTAAGCACCTGGTAGTCTTTAATTTACCCAGTTCTTGAAAAGTAGGCAAAAACTATTATTCCTGTTTCATAACCAAAAAACAAGAACATGTAAGTGTTAACACTTGGCACAGGGAGGCAGACAGAGTCCTAAACTGTGGGCTAGATTTTCCAGCCCGAATAACTGAAATACATTCCTTTCTGGACAGTAACATATAAGAATGAGTTTGCCATTGAATTGGCTACATCTGCAGTCTTCCGCTGTGCTTTTAACCTGCTCTAGGGAAGCATTTAAATGATCTTCCCCTCCTTGCATTCTTGAGCAAACATAGGCTGTCCTTGTACACTATCTTTTATATTTCTGTTGTAGATTTCATTTCAAATGAAGCTTTTAAAGTGGAGGCCTGGCAAAAGTAGACAGACTTGTTAGCATAGAAATGAGGCACGTCAGGCTGGTTTTTACAAAATGTAAATAGGAAAAGTTCTTTCAAAACTGGAGGTAATTGCCCAGAAGAAACATAGGTATAAACACTTGCAGGCATGTATTAATACCGCAGCGTAAAAGACTTGTAATACATACTTGTTACTGACATCTGATGGAATTTACTGTTTTTTATACCCAATAAAGATATTTTTTGGTAAGTGGTCATTATCTCCTTAAATTTGTGTACCTTCAAATAGTGTTTAGCAAGTACTCAAAAAACATGACAGTGTAAGATACTTTGATAAATATGACTGGGGGCGGGAGGAGGGAGAGGACAATAATCCCATCACTCCAGAAGTCCTAGTTGGAAGATATTCCAGCTGTCTCAACCAACTCCATCAGGTGTATACGGATTATGAATCTCTCCTGTTTTCTGATGGACTGGATTTGGAACACAACTGGGGACCTCTGACCTGCTGTAGTGCCTAGAAGATCTACAAAACTTTGTCATGGGTGATATAAATATAGAGGAACATGGAAGGATATTCACATCTATTCACTTCAACCACCTCAGATATTTATTACCAGATATTATGTGTTGGTGGGATGTTCAGCATTGTTTTTTTTTTTTTTTTTTTTTTTTTTTTTTTTTTTTTTTTCTGGTAGTTTACTGTATGTGAATTTGTTTGTCTCGTTTCACATACACACAACACTATTTAGCACTTTCATCTCTACACTTTCATCTGGAATTTATCTTGAACGTGTGTTTAAGTTTTACTCTGTTTTTATTAGCGATGATCTCTGTCTCTTACAGGGATTCAGAACTGTTTTTTTTAACTTTTTGCTGTTAATTTTAGATACACAGTCCAATAGATTTTTGAAACCTGTTCGTTTCAATTAGTCAATGTTTGAGATGCATGTTGTGACTAGTTGGACAAATCACAGGTCTCTGCAGAAGAGCAGATAACCAATACGTTAATGACAGAAGAACAGTGAATGCTTACGAGGAGTTTTAGGGTGAACACAGATTTGAGAGATACTCTGCACGGGTCGATGCTGACCAAATGTGGAGTCATTACTCACATGCTGATAAAGAAAAAATGTAAAGCAGTCACTCAGAGTGAATCATACCTAACTATTGAGTCTCTTCAGAGTGTACACAGTCTTCCCAAGTAAGCTGTCTTTTGAGCTATGCCCTGATGTTATGCATTAATGTAACTTCATCTGGGGTAGTAAACTATAGTGATCAGAATTTCTAGGATTGCTTTTAGGCAGTGGGTTGAAAGGAGTTTTTAACTGGGTGAATCAAGGATTTGTGATCCTTTCCAAATAATCTTAGATTCACCAAAGATAATTACTTGTTTAGTTCCTGTCCTGCCTCCTTTCGTTGTACATCTTGCCGTCCCTGCCCTCTCACAAGGGCAATCTGTATAGAATTATAAGCAAACTAAATTATAAGCAAGTCTTAGTTTTGGTTAGTATAGCTAGGTCATTTTCTTGATGCATTTATGATTCGTGTGTATATATATATATATATATATATTTCTAACCATGGAAGAAAGTGAAAATTGGCAACACAAAATACTGAAATACTATATCTGGAGGAAAAAACTTGGCACTGAGTTTTAAATGTACAAGTAGGAAATAGTATAGAAGTTTATTTAAACCAACATGGCCAACATCCTCTCAACCACAGAACTATGTAAAACTCAAACACTGAACTTTGAAGTAATCTGAAATCAGCTGTGGAACTAGAATGCATTCAATCAAATTTCAGTGTTATTTTTTTTCAAAATACTTAAGATGAGAGCTGCTTCTGATAGGAAACTTCAAGTAGATTTTGCATTGGCCTCAATTTTTTCTGTCTTTTTGCAAAGACCTTCTAGTGAGTAACCAGATTTTGCTGGTCTCTCCATTATGTGGCTAAAACAGGCGTGCTGTACTATTACCAGTCACAGTCAGAAGAACACAGAATTTCAGAATTTAGGCAGGTTACTGCTTAATGAAATATTTATGCTTAATGAAGCTGTGTTGAAGAAGTCATCGTCTTGACTTACCTGGTTATAATCCTCTTGCTGAGGAAACCTCACATTGAACTTAAGAAATAGGCTTGCCTCATTTAATTCTTTCTTAGCGTACGTGAATATAATTTCAGCTATACAAATAAAAACAGCTGATGTAATTTTCTCATAAGATAGTAAATTTAGGAGCCCCCTTAAAACTTTGAATTCAGTTGTTTCAGCAAAGGTTCATACTTATGACTGGTAATGGCAAATAGAATTTATCTGCAACTATGGGAAGTTTGGGGTTTTGCTGGTATCAAGAAGTTTTCAGTGGCAATAATTAGTTATTTATAAGTTGTTCCTTAGTGAGCAGTTGGTTTTGTTTAGTAAGAGACTAAAGATATACATAAATTCATATATTACACCTCTTTTAAACTCTTACTTAAGGGTCATGAATATAAGGGACAGTGTAGGTTTTAGAGTCCTCATCGTATAACCACAGTAAATCTCTTTGCTGTTAGTTTCGTTTCTATATTCCTGATTCCTAGCTGGATGCAAATATTAATATGGCTCCCAAATGAGGATCTCAAGTCACTAAATCCAGAAGTTAAAATCCTCTCTTTATATGTTTTTTCTACATTTGCCACTGACTGTATGTTAAAGGATTTATTCCCTGCTCTTTATTCTGGTTGTATTTGTCTTCCACGAGTGCCTGTGGGAAATGTGAATGTACAAGGAAGGAATACGATAATGTGAAACGGACCTTCAGCTGTTTGCATTTTTCCTCTTTATGGGAAACTTTCTGGTCATTTCTGGAAATGCTTCTCCAGGGATTCAAGCCTGAAGCTTTCACAATGGAGTAATTCTGCTCACATTTCTTACTTAGGGAAGGGTCTGTGGCATCAAACTCAATTCTACAACAGTGTTAAAAGTCACCTTGATGGAATGGTGTAAATGTCAGTCCGGTATTTTAGCACAGATTAGAACAGAAATGTAATTATTAAGTTTAACAATGCCTCGTGCTTTCTTTGTAACAGAAAGTGAAGTGTTTGTTGTTGTTGTTTGTCTGTTTGTTTGTTTTAATAGCATTAGTTTTTTTCTCTTTATTTCTAGTTCTTCAATTCCAACGTAGCCCTACAGAAAGTTAGATTGCTTGTCCAGGTTTTCTCACTTATCAGTATCTCTGTGTATATAAGGTATTTGCAAAGTATTTAGAAAGGAAATATTTGATTGGGGGAGGAAGTGGACAATAATAAGTAGAAAGTAATAATACAAAAATAGGAAAACTTTCTTTAATTTTTGAACAGCAGAGACATTTACAAGGACATCTTTCAGTAAGATTCACCTGTTACTGCAATATTAAAAAATATCAGGGAAAGAAGTAAAACATTTTTAGTTACTGTATACAAATTTATATAAATAGTAATTAAATATAGACACATAGGCTTATGGGATAATGTCACTGCATGAAATTTAGAAGAACTGTTACTGTTATGACTCATAGCTGCCATTATATAAAATGATAAGTTCCTATTGAGAACACAGATAAAAAATAGTAGTTTTTTTACATATGCAATCTTTGTGTTTCCTTTCAGGTCTCGAGTCTTCACGTCCGAATTTAATTCTTGGATTGGTTATCTGTCAGAAAGGGAAGCGTCCTGCTACTACCATGGATACAGACAAAATAGAGACAAAGCGCAGCCGAATTCAGGTGCAAGAGGAAACAGAAACATCGCTGTACTCTAAGGGGCCAGTAGCTTCTTCACAAGAAAAGAAAACTCCGAAATACACACTGTATTCGGGAGACTCAGCTGTAAGTACAACACTACCTGGATCTCCTCCACCTCCACCCCCACTTCCCGTTCCAGAAACCTCATCAGTTACACCTTCAGTATTAAAAATACCGTCCTCGATTAAGAGTGGAACCACAAGTACTGTACCACCACCAGTTTCAGCTACCGCTTCTACAAGTGCTACTGCTACGCATTCTTCATCCTCAAAAACTACCACACCTCTTGAGTACATCCTCCAGACACTTTTTGGTAAAAAGAAGACTTTTGAACCTCTTGCTAAGGAGACTGAAATTGTCCAGTCTTCAAATCAGGAAGCTAAAGCAGCTGTGGATGGAGGTGTGTCAGCTGTTCCTTTGCTAGATCCCATTGCACAACAGTTTGGACAGATGTCAAAAGACAAAGCTACAGAAGATGAGGAGGATGACAGGCCATACGATACCGAAGAAGAATATGATCCAGAGAAAGCTTTTGAAATGCAGACCGGTGAAAGCAAAAAACTGTATAGTGTGGAGAAGCCCAGTAACACAGCAGAACTAAAGGATGAGGCCTATGATCTGGAAGACAAAACTATCTTGGAGGAAGCAAAAGTTACGGTTGATGATTTACCTAACAAAATGTATACAGACACTAAAAACACTTCCGTGGAAACACCTGCCTCGTATGTGCCAGATTTATCTGCGTCTTCATCCTTGGTGGAACTGCAAAAAATGTTAGAAGAATTAAACAAACAATTAGAAGAGCAGAAACGACAAACTGAGGAGCAAGAAGAAGCCCTCAGACAACAACGAGCAGCTGTTGGTGTTTCAGTGGCTCACTTCTCGGTGTCTGATGCTTTAATGTCACCTCCACCAAAATCTTCCCTAATAGAGACTGAATTGTTCCATCAGGACCAACAGGCTGCGCAAAAAGTAGATTTACCTTCATCTTCCAATCAGCAAGCACAAGTTTTAAACCAGAGCTGTGACCCTCAAGCGAGTTTTCCAAACACTTTGCAGACTTCACTTGGTCAGGAAGATAAAACTTTAATTCCTGCTACTCAGCTTAGTTACGGTGGTGATAACTGGGTTTCCAGTGAAAAGCCTCCTGCAGTGCTCCAAAAAGAGGCACCTAATAGCAAATTTGAAAATACTGTTCAAGTTACTTTGGAAAATGTGAGTCAAGCAGTTTCTGCAGAACCTTCTACATCCAGGCCTTTACGTAAAGTGCTGCTTCCGACACCTCCAAGTACGTCTTTTCAGCCTAATTTCTCCACATCTAATGACAGTCAGTCTTTGCAAGATATGCACAAAGTATCCTGGTCAAACGAGGCAAATCCAATGTTTACTTCTCAGGAAAAGGGACCTGGTCACTTTGAACCAGACAGGGGTCTTTCTGCGGTGCAATACGAAGAACAAAGAAACCCTCAGCCTCATCAATTTGTAGAACAAACTGAATCTCCACCAGTTCAGGGTGAGGGTGGACCTCTCCCACAGCACTTTGAGGAGAACCGAGCTGGAGGTCCGTTTTCTTTGTCTGGGCAGAAAGGAGGACCTCCAGCACCACTGATGCTCAATGCACACGGAGGACCTCATGGACCTAATTTTAGAGGCCCAGCGCCACAGTTCTCAGAAGAGCATGTTTCTCCAAATAACGATGGACAAAGAGGATCTGCCCCTGGAAGATTTGGAAGTCAAAAGGGTCCCATTCCTTCCTTATTTTCTACACAGCATGGACCACAGTCGCCACAAAATATGAAGCCAACCCCAAGACCACTCCTGGACCTTCCCAGTCATCCACCAGGCCACAGAAAGGAGATGTGGGAGGAAGCTGGGCCGTCTGCACCTCTTTCTGGTATTCCTGGGCAAGGGCCCGAGTCAGAAGGACAGTGGTCAGGATCTGACTTCCAAGAAGGCAAAAATCTTGAATTTAGAGGCCAGACATTTGAAGGGAGACAGAGAGAGAGATACGAAGGAGGAAGTAAAGACAAGGTTTTAGATCAGCCAGAGCCTCAGCAAGCAGATAATCGACAAAGCAGACCCTTTGAGGAAAGACGAAGGGATCGAGAACATGGCAGACCTTGGGAAAGAGACCGTGGCAGAAACTGGAACAGAG
Organism: Anas platyrhynchos; assembly: GCF_047663525.1. Lineage (NCBI taxonomy): Eukaryota > Metazoa > Chordata > Aves > Anseriformes > Anatidae > Anas > Anas platyrhynchos. The sequence continues at coordinate 9,183,543 of NC_092610.1, forward strand.
ACAGGGACTGGGAGAGACACAGAGACAAAGAATGGGATAAAAACAGAGACAGAAACCAACGTGACAGAGAACGATCAAGAAGCAGAGACAGAGATCGTGACAGAGACCGAGACCGGGATCGAAGCAGGGAAAAAGAGCAAGATCAAGACAGAGATCAAGATCGTGAAAGAGGAAAAGATCGGAAAGATCGGAGTAAAAGTAGGGAGATCGGTAAAGAGATGAAGCCAGAAACACCTAAGGAAGGTCAGAAACCAACAGAAGCAGAAGCTTCATCTTCCACTAATCAGTCATAGAACTATAACTGCTGTTATATTTCCCATAGATAATATACACCACTGCAAGGACTGAGTCAATGTCTTCTGTATATACTGTATATTCTCACTTTTGCAAAAATGCTGTTGTAAATCTAGCCTTACAAAATGTACTGACAAATTAGCAATTTTTGAACAACTGTGAATGACAATATTCAAATAGGTAAAAGGCAAGAACATACTGGACTTTCACTTGCTGCATTTTGTGCATAATGTTTTTCTTATAAAAATTCACAGCGTTACCTGTTCTGAGATTTTGTCTTTCCTACTTGCATCTTTATCTTAAAATTTCCATTTACAGTACAGAAATGGAAAAAGTCTAAGAAGAGCCCATATTGCTTTTTAAAATTATAAAGTTATGTTTTCCAGTAACTTGAATTGTAATTTTGTAAAAGAATTTAATCAAGACCTTAGGAGCCATACCTTTACATCTCATGTATGTGATATTTTGGTGTCAAAGTTGTTCCTACAGCACACGCTTTAAACAAGGAGTCAAATATTGCTGTCTTGTTTATTTTACGATGGAAGGGTCATGCGTATTTAGGAGAAGGCTGCAGAAGAACGGTGTTACTGATTATTGGACGGAGGATTTGAAAATGGAATGTTATAAGCTTAAAGTGCACTATCTTCCTTTTTATATACAGGTATTTTGTGTTTTGAAATCCATCTGTTAAGTGTACAACAACGAAAAAAAACGTACCTAGTTTTTCATGTGGATGAGGGGTTTTTAATTTCACATTTTTACAAACCTGCAATTAAAGAGTATATAAAAGTAGCACCTTTATAACCAGCAAAAAAATTAAAAAAATCAGACATCTATTGGCAAAGAGCTAAGACTACAAATGAATTGGTATACCAAAGGAAAGAAAAAGAAGTTTGTTAAATAAAAGAAGTTTATTAAATGGGCCATGGAATTTATTGCTTCGATTTAAATTAATTATGTGGGACATTTCTTGGGTTTTCTTTTGGCAGAACTTTGCTGGAAATTTAAGAAATGTCTCCATTGTCCTGTACTTTCCACTCTAAAAGTGTTTTGCTCCTGAAAAAAAAAAAAGAAAAAAAAAAAGTGTCACTGTTGTCAGACCCTGCTTATGCTGGTAGCGTATATAAGACTGTCCACTGAAAAAGGTATAAAACTGCATTAAGTTTGAAAAGAAGATTGGTAATATTAATTATTAAGTATTAGTAATATTAATTATTAATTATTGAGTAATTTTAATAATTATTAATTATTAATTATTTAGTAATATTAATTATTAGTAATATTGGTCTGTATTCTGAACCCGTAGACAAAATGTTAAAATGCAAAGAGGCGGTATTAAATGCAAACATCTACTATGGTGTAAGATTTTTCTTAATGAGATGTTTTTAATTTAAAGATACACGTAAAAGTATGCAAAAAGCAAGTGTGTTTGTTTAGGTTTACTTGATAGAAATTTCTGTAAGTTGTATTTTATAGGACAAAATATATCACTGTACATTAAAATATGGGACTTCACAGGTTTTTGTTACTAGAATAAACATCTACAGTGAAACGTTGTCCATTTCTTAAATCTGTACATGTGTATTATTTTCTAACTAGCTTTGCTACTTCTCAACATGCCACCACAAGAGGCTGATGGCACACAAGTTTCATTTCCATCTGTTTAACAAAAGGTATTTTACAGGATGCCACCACACCCAACTGATACTTACTTGTAGGTGTTCTGAAAAACATGTGAAAGTCTGTTCTTGTGATTTTTTCTCTCAGTTCTAACACATGCCCTAATTTATTCTGAAGATTTTGTTGTTTGAGTTACTTTCAGATTTTACACCAAAAAGATCTGGAGAAATGAATAATTAAGTAATCTATTTTGGCTTTGAGCTGTGGAAATACTAGATTCCCGGACCTTTCATTGTTGTGAAATAGATAGGTGAAAGTTTTATTTTTCCTTATAGGAAATGCTCTTTTATCACAGATTAGTTTGGAGAATCTGTTCACCGTTAAGGAACCGTAAATGCACCTCGCTCATTTTCATGGCATGATGCGGTAATACCACTTGACAACTCCAGAAGACTGGAAAGGGGCTTTTGAGTCGGTTTACACACCGACCGTGTAAGTTTTTACACACAGGTGCATTACCAAGGCGTTTACCTCCACCGTACCTGCGTGTAGCAAGCTCCTGCCTCCAGTGCTGCGGAGACGTGCTCCTCGGGGGGGGGGGAAGGCAGAAAGGGAGGAGAGAGCACCCTGCGACAGAGAAACAAAACACACGTGTTAATTTCAAAACATCGTGGCTTTTTTTCCTCCCACGATTTCCCCTCCTGATGGCTGGTGCGCGGGTGGGCAGCTGAGGCAGCCCCGGGACCGTGTGCGTAGCCCCGGCCGGGGCCGCTGAGCTCCCATACGGCTTTTTTTTTTTTACTTTTATTTTTATTTTGGCTTTATTTTTAGGCACCGGGAGCGGCTGAGGCCACACAGCCGCCGAGATGAGCGAGCCTCGTTGTGCTCAGCAGCTGAGCTCTGCTGCCTGCTCTGCGGCTGCAGTTCCCTCAGCGAAGGCTTTGAGGTTCTCCGACTCATGTTAGGCGATGCATTCCTGCACCATTCGCATCGAATGGGGACGCTTGACGCGGAAAAAAAGCAAAAAAAAAAAACAAAAAAACACCAAACAATAAACTTAAAACCTCTGCAGCCCTTCCTCCCCTCAGCGCCCCCCTTCCTTCCCCTCGCCGTTCCTTCACGGACCGCGCTCTCCGCGCCCACCCCGCCGCGTTCTCCACAGCCTAAACTGAAACAAAACGCAAAGCCCTCGAAGCCGGGACCAGCAAGGAGGGCTCAGCACCCGTCCCTGCGGGGCTCGGAGCCCGATGGTGCCCGGCAGGACGGGTGCTGAGCCACAACGAATGTGTCACGGTAACTCTGCCCACGGTAACTCTGATGTCCTGTAAATGATACTTCTGGCAAACTGAAGTGGAGCACATCACGTTTGCTGGATGGAGAGTGTGTTTTGGCTTATTACGTTTTGCTGAATTGTTCCCGTCAGTGCCAAAATGTGGACAGGTGAAATGCAACCTACAGAAATGCTTGTTTTTAAAGTCCTGTGCAATTATAACTTCAGTATATGGAGTCTTCGCTTGTAATTTGTAAATTTTCTTGTGCATTATGTGTATTGTCAATATATTGATGTTAGAAAAAACATTAAATGGCAGTTTTGGATATTGTGAATGGAATAGTTGGTGGGAATTAAATAGCCGCAGTTGGAGCAATGGTTTTAATATTTAATTATTAAATACTTTAATATTAATACTTTAATAATACTTTAAATATTAAATACACACTGCCTACAAACACAGGTAACTGATCTTTGCAGGGGTAATTCCTTCTCCTCCCTGAGATATCCTGTCACCTCTCAGGATGTCACTGTGCACAGAGATTGGGAACGATGGATGGAGACAACAACAAACCCAACTTTACTGGGATCACCAGCCACATACTCTGCAGACACAAAACAGCTCTGGAAAAGACAATCACTGCATGTATCACAGCCTTCTCCAGTGAATGCAGATGATCATCAGCCCTTGCTCTGTTTTCCACACAAGTGGCCTCAATGGTAACCATGCTGGAAGTGCTCCATCAGTGGCCCCCTTTATATGAAGCACACAAGTCATGTACCACACTTAGGGAGGAATCTTGGCTCAAAGCTTACAGCACACCCTGGGCATGCAAGTCTTGCAGGAGACAGCAGCAGCTCTTCTCTGTTCTGAGCAGGAAAATAACCAAAGCTTATTTTATCTTTCAGCATCAGTAGCTTCCCCTTTGATCCAGAACCAGTAAGTCTGAATTGCCACTAAACTGGGAAACTACGGCCCTGGCACAGAAAGAGATGGCTTGCTCACATCTCCTGGTTTTAGAGAATTACAGCATTGTTGGGAATTCCCTACACTTGGCCTTAATTACAGCATTGCAAATTAAAGGCTAATCAGCAGCAGCATGCCAAATTCTCCAGGACTCCTGTAGCTCCGAACAGATCCAGACACATCTGAACTCTCTGTACTTGTTCCTTGCAAAAGGGTCTGCCTGCTTATTATTTAGCTGTTGCCAGAAAAACCCAGGTCAAAGACAGCCTTTTGGGCAGGAGTCTAGCAGGAGCCCTGGCCAGTGCTGGGGCTGAATTCCCTGGCAGCGTTGTGGCACCCACCGCATGCTGCTCTGTGCCACTGTCAGTTTGACAAGCCTTCTGGCAGCTCCAGGTGTTCATGTAAAGTGTCAGATGTAAAAAGAAAGCAATAATTTGGAAGATACTGACCTAACAATGCAGTCAGGGTGTTTCTGGTGCTTAGGCCACGCACCCAGGGAAATGAGTCAACTGAGAAGAAGAAAATGCTTGTACACAACAGACCAGAGCTGGGTCTTTGAGGGATGAAGTGGTTGGGTTGGCACTCAGCTCTCCAGCTGCATCCCATACGTCTTGAACTTGTTATAAAGGGCACCTGACAGTGAGACAGAAGCCAAGGCTTCCTGGCACTTCCAGTCCTGGGCCAGCTTGTTGGGAATACAAGAGAACAGGTAGGTAGGGCTGGGGACAAGGACTCCTTCCCCATAAGAACAGGTCCATACTCTGGTTGTTCCTCCATGGGTGAGAACCTGCCATGCTGCTCCATACAGAACACACACGTGCACACACACACTCTTTAGTTCTTGCAGGACAGGCTTTTAATCACAGTCCAGCAGAAAGTGTGTCAGTCTAAACCCATGCAACCTGCTTTTGGGTGAACAGCCTTGCTCTGTGCTAGGTGGCTCCAGTTAGACACACAAACATCACTGCACAAGGAAGCCTTGAGAGGTATTGAGAAGTAGGTGTGTAAACCAGCTGTAAGGAGTCTTCTGCTCCATACTTGCAGTGCCAGGGATGTCTGTTTAATGCTCCCTGCTCTGCTTACCAGACAAGAAAAAACAGATGAGAAAAAAAAAAAAAAAAGAATGAAATAAATCAAAAGCAACTGTCAACACTTCAACATTTTGCTTTCATTAGGGTGACTGAGGAACCCCAGTGCTGCAAGAGACACTTGCTCTTGTGATGTAAAAAGCCAGAGGAGCCTGAAGAACTATTTCATATGTCTTCCTTTATCATCTCAATGGCAGCCTTCCCCTCTAGGGTCTGGCAAGGTGCACATCACACCCCAACACCCCAGTCGCTGAGTTTCACATTCACCTCTCGCAGGTCGGTGGCTCCTCACAGCTGCCCCCACACAGCCAGTCATGACAGCCCAGCTCCAGTGAATGCATGAACCAGGGTGTGATAGCAGGGACAAGCAAAACAAGCAAACAAACAGGAAGATGAGAAATAATCCTGGAGACTGTCCTCCCTGAGGTGACTTGTCCCCACTCTGCTGGTCTCCCCAGCTGCCAGTCTGCTCTGGGACCTGGCATCACAAAAGTGTTCTTGTTCCTCCCACTGCCACCTCCTTCTCTTGGTTCTGCTATGCATATTGCCTCTAAGATGACCAAAGAAAACTGTGCTAGTAGCAAAGCACAGTACTTGTCCTTCCATGACATCTCTTTCGTTTACCTCTAGCATTGCAGATCGTGGTGTTTGAAAACTGTGCTATCAGAAATCCCCTCTGGTTACTATGGCCCAGCTTTTTGCTGTGATGCCTCCTGTCCTGCCAATGGTAACTCTGTTTCTGGCATCACTCATGCCAGCTTACAGTGCTGTATGCCGTATTCCTTCCTCCTTCCCTCTGAGTGCAGGTGAAGATGTTGAATTCATACCCCAGAGCCCATCTGCCCACCTGACATTCAGGCAAGCACACCCGGAAAGTCTGGGTCCACTTCAGAAAGAACTAAATAGCATTATTGTTCTCAATTTCAAAGGCAGAAGGTAAATGGAGATATGGTGACACTGAATATATAAAGTAAATGTGTTTAGTTTTGCCAGACTGCTTGATAAAGAAACACTAATAAAAAACTGAACAAGCAGGAAATTCAATTCCAGTCTCATCATATTCTATAGAGATGTATTGAACTGGCATTTCTATAAATTGAAAAATATTTTTGTCACCAGAGAAGTAAATCTATATGTCTAGAACAAAGTGCTGGAAATGTGAAATTTATGAAAACCAGAATGAAAACAGAGAAGAAACTCGTGTGCTGTTTTGTCTTACCCGAAACATGTCACAGAATGTGGTGGGCAGGTCCCTCTGAGCCAGACAGCTATTACAAGTGTGAGCAGGTCATGGGATTGCTGTGACTGTTGGTGGTGTTAAGGTAAAACCTACTTGGAACGATTTACTTATGGCTTGACAGATAATTTTAGCCCAGGTAGGAGTGTCTGTTAGTTCCCTCTTTTCAGGACACAGGACCAAAGGCTATATGACAGAGACGTGCACATTCTTGGCATTCTTCCCCACACAGGTCCCCAAACCAGGATTCACTTTGTCCTGGGAGGTCCTGGTTCAGACCCCACGGGGTGAGTGAAGGGCACTCAGAAGGCAAGGGCAGGACCTGGCTTTAAGGCCAGCATGTCCCAGACAGCTTTCTGGGGCAGGAAGATGTGACACTGGAGGCTGGGGTCACCCCATATTTCTCTGGTGCAGCAGGTGGAGCTAGCTGGGACCCCTGATAGCACTTCAAGAACTCCTGCATCCCATGCCTGTCCATTCCTTGGTTCTGGGTAAGCTTGTACTGAGCTGACCCACCTGGCTATGCGTGAAGGGACTGCAAAGTTAGTGAATGATGCCCTTGTGAGTGACCTCTGTTATCCATGGTTGACATTTCTATCCAAGCAATCTTTGCATCAAACAGGGGTTCCTCTAAGAACTCACTCCATCTTCTTGGCATCTATCAGCCTCTGGGTGTAGAAATCTCATATCTTGCTGGGAGGCAGAGACATAGTTGCCTTCCTTCAGCTGTCCATGTATTTTGCAGCAAAGTGTTACAAACACCATCAGTTCATCAACCAGCCCATCTGCAGGCAGGGTGCTTGCCCAAGTCCTCCTCTCTCCCTTTCACTTCCTTCCTTGCACTTGTCATTTCTTCATCTTCTTCTTTATGGACGATTTGGATTCCTTCTCAAAAGCTTCCAAGGAGGAAGACAGATTCTTACCCACCACTTACTTTCTCTGCTTCTTATGTAGCAATGCTTTCCCATCATGCATTTGTTCTTTGAGAGATATTTCTAATCATACAATCACAGAATCAAAAAACTATCCCAAGTTGGAAGGGACCCAGAAAGATAATCAAGCCCAATTCCTTCATTAAGTTCTACTTCTAAGGGCCTTTGCATTCCCTTTGACCCCTTCCTATGCTTTGTTTCCCCACTTTCATCTCTTACTTCTTCCTTTGCCTGTCTAATTCATAGATCTTGCTCTGAGAAAAATGCCCATATCTGTTCCTTTTTACACCCCCTGAATTCCATGGCCCCATTGAGACATGTCTCAGAAACCAGGGAATCACAGACATACCCTATGTCACAACTGACTCAGACACAATGATAGAAAACTAGATGGCAGTTTTTAGTGAAGAGACTGTCTATGCAACCCAAGCAGAGAATGGACTGTCAGTTTTCTCCAGGAGTCTCTCAGCACCTTGGTATATCAGGGTCTTCTCACAGAACTGCTTGCAGTGCATAGCTTTAGTTGATAAACTAAACGAATTTCCTTGGGCTGATTCAATCTGCCTTTATCTTCACCTTGAAGACCAACTTTGAATCAGCAACTGATGTAGAAATAAATTTGAGGAGTCCCACACTTGGTTTCCTGTAGTCCTGTTTGGATTCTGTTTCCACTTCCTTCTGCTTGATCTTGACATACCAACTGAAACTGCTGTGAAAACTGCTTGGCACTAGGGAAAGTTTTCACATCCTGCCCAGTCATTGAGGTGAGACCGAGAGATGAAACTTAACAGCTAAATTAAATCTGATCTTTATGGTAGAAACAAACAAGATCTAATGAGCACCTCAGCAGTCCCATCACACAGTCCTGTCCCTTGCATTTGTGTCGACGAAGGCTGCTGATGCCACTGGCAGAAACCTGAGAAAAATCATTCAGACATGAGTGTAGTGTATAAACAAAAGTGTCTTTCTCCTTCACGAACTAATTCCTTTAGAGCTTATGCATGAAGTATAAAGCTGAATTTGAGTTAACAGAGCATTACGGGAATAGTGACAAGGGAACTGGTCCTCTGCAAAGAATACATAAACCAGATCCATCACTCATTGGATTCTGCCTTGGGGTCTTCACAAATTCTTTTAATTTCTGTCCAGCATCCATTCTTTTGCAGAGAAGAAATGTCTTTCCAAAACTCACTATTAATTAACTGATATATCCCAAAGCATCTTCTGTGGTCCCACAAGCTTTAAATCAATGCAACATCAAGGACTACACTGTTCGTCATGGGTCTTTTAGGTAATAGATAAAAGGAGCATAAAGAAACATCTATTTTTCTATCTACTTTAGAAAATCTTGGTAGGTTAAGGACATGGTCTGGCAATATTTTAACTGTTTACCTTCAGGATTCTTCATCTCATGTATTCCTAAAAACGTTACTAGTGCCAACTGGACTAACTGGTATAACTTTGGATGATGGTTCTCAGAAGAGACCGTGGGCACTAAGAAAGATAACCAGTGCTTTGCAAGGAAGAATTGTGTGTGTGATACCTTTCTGGCTAGGTTTCATGCTTTAATCTTCATTTGAACATCAGCTTGGGTAATATTTTTCTAGAGCTGATAAGCCCTCTCACCTAAAAATACGTACTTGCACTGCATTCATCCAGCAAACCTGGCAAGGGGTACAAGGAAAAGATGCATTTGCCCTACCTATTATCCTGAAGAGCAGCTTTTTTGTTTCCCACCACTCAACCCCACCCACCAGGAGAAACACTAAAAATACCAAACCCAGATCTGACGGTGCCTTTAGCAACTTCTAAAAGGGAGCTTTTCCAGATTGTCTCATTCCTCCTGAATTCTTCCCCTGTAGAGGTTGGACCAACATTTTAATAAATGACACAGCAGAAGCCACACTGTATGAAAACTAGGTTTAAGACAGGTCTTAGATGATAAGGCCTCAGTCTATGCAACCATATAGTGAAAAGCAGCAGGGAATACTCAGCGCAGAATACAGCTCTTTACCCCTAAATAGGTGACCCAAACCCAGCACAAACAGCACCTCTACTACTACCATAACACAGATTTGCACATGGGATTTATTTCTAGCTGTTGCTTCCTGACAGGTCAGGGTCCAACATATGGATTTGGGGAGCCTTTCAGTAACTGCCTGAGTTTGGTTACCCCTGTTCAACAGGCTCTGCACCTTTGCACTGCTGCTGCCCTGATGCATTGTGCTGCGTTTGTGAGGGCACCAGCACCACAGCCTGTGTGGTGGAGCAGATGTTCTTTCAACCCCACCTTTGCACTCCTGTGCTACCCTCCTCGCACAGTCCCTCTGCAGGTCAGCGCTGACAGGGATGTCCCCATGGGTCCCATCTTATGAAGGCCCCTGTGGGAGTCACTTCCTGATGAACCATTTGGATCTGTTTCTATAGGGTGCTTCCAACACAGTTCCCACATTTATCTTTTCCCTGTCTGGATGTAGCTGTGCTCTGTTGGGATAGAAAACGATGGACAATTGCATCCTTCATGTATTTTAACTTCAGAGTGCTCTCAGTAACTCCAAGAGGCAAACCAAGGTCTGATGTCTGCTGGGGTGACTCTGGGACAGCTCTGTGTCAGAGCCAAACAGCCTAGGTGATGCAGGATATGGTGAAAGTTATCAGATCAGCCCCAGAAAGGCAGCTGGTGCAAGGCAGCAATGAGACAAGGGAAACAGTAATTTCTGATGTGAGTTTGTACTCCTTTCTGGGCCTTCCACTGATGGTATTGAACCAAACTACATCAGTCTGATGAAAGATTATCTCTACTGTGATGATCGTTGAAGGAAATCAAAGTGCATAACTTTTCTTCAAAACACCTGGAGAAATGGACCTGATCAGCTCCATGGACCCACTTCCCTGTCCTCTAAGCCCTACTAGTTTCCTGGGGTGAAAAGAAGAACGTTTTATGGCTTTCTATAAAGCCATAAATGAGTGTGTCAGGGCACACTGCTAGCAGAGAAGGCAATGCTGGCTACTCTTCTTGGTGCCATTGAAACCTGCCTAAATTCCTTGATAATGCTGGAGCTATGGGTATCACATGACTTGAAAGTTCAAAGGAGTCCAACAGTGCTGTTTGGTGTTTGGGTCCCTTTTTCAGGCTTTCAGGCCTCTTATAACAATGCATGAGAAGGGAAACTACAGGAACTCTCAGACTCCAAGGCTTACAGGCAAGAAGATGCTTAATCTAATTGAAAACTGAGCCGCATTTGAGGTCTGCATAGTATAAAGAACAACTTGTAACCCATGGTTCTATGGTTGCACTCTCATGCCTCCAAGTGGGGCAGCTCTGTGACATCTGCTTAGGGAAATCCCATCCCAGAGTCAGTCCACAGAACCAGCCAAGAATCCGGGAAAGATCGCTAAAGCAAGCAAGGACAACATGTCTGCTGCTAGGAGAAGTCTGGAAGATCACTCTTCCACACCCAGATGAACTAGCTCAGCATTCATACCAGCCAGCTCTGCTTGGAGGGGAAAGGAAAGAAAGCAATTAGTGAGGAAATAAATGAGGAAAAAAAAAAAAAAAAAAAAGAAAAAAAAGAAGAGGAGAACAAAGACAACACAAGAACATTTTGCCACAAAGATGATGAAGTGAGTACCTAATATTTCTGCAAAATGACAGACCAGATCTCCATGAAAAGCACAAAAATGGTCTCAGATATAAGCACTTGCAGCCCAGGAGAGGATGGGAATATGAATAAATTTATTTTGCTTTTGTCCATGCTGTGATTGTGTTTAGATGGGTACTCAATATCCATTTTTCATATTTTTTTTCTATCATCCACCAATCCTCTGCCCTCAGTTCACTGGAGTCATCCCATATAAGGTGGGTGGTAGCACTGCTGACTCTTATCTGGGCAAGAGATGCCTCTTGAAGACTCACGCTGTTGCAATGATGGGTAGGAAAGAAACAGACATCTTTGACAGAATTTAGTCTCATGATTTCTTTCATCATTTGCATTATTCCGTGGAGCAATAAAAAATTGTGTTTTAAGTGGCACTGCTCCTTTATCATCCCAACTGTCACTTGCCAGAAAATTCAGAAAGCCAATGTAGAGCTTGAGGTTATTAAGAAACCTCACTGAAGCATATTCCTCACTCCTCTTACTCAGATAACTACTCCTATTCTCATCCAACAGGTCAAGCCTGACTCAAAGAGCAGTGAACTGTAGGAGTGAACAGAACAGTGGCTGATGTCCCTTTGCAGCCCTTCCTGGATCTCCCTCATTTGCAAGGCAGTGCTGGAACCTGGGTTGCCTGTCTGGGAGTCAGTGGGACAGGCTGTCTTGGTGACCAGCAGGTCTGACACATACCCCTGTTGGCTTTGCTGTCAGTGGGGTCTGGTGCTTACAGAACCTCGTGCATGAAGGAGCCTTGTTGCATGGTGCTCTCCTTAATAGTGCTCTCCAAGCTGGGGCTTAAGACCTGTTCCAGACTCTTTTTCTGCAGGATTGATCTTCTTCCCATGATCCAAGAACCTTTAGTCTTTGACAAATTGCTAACAGCACTGGCAGCCTATTCCACTTTGGGGGACTGGATAAAACCACCCTTAAAGCAGGGGATAAATCAATAGGATGGGATAGGGCAAAGGTGGGAATAAAAGTAATTGGGCAATCATAAGGCTGGTAGTGAGACGAGCAGATTTCCCAGAGGAGCTAGCCAAGAGTAATACATATCTAGGCTTACAAAAGAGCTCCTGTAAGTCAAAATAACAGATGTGGTCGTGAATATAGCCTTTGTCAACGCAGTATAATTGCGATGTTCAATGGCTTCATGAAAATGTGTTGACTCCTAATTGCTATAGCACCTGCATTCCTCAACTAGCACAAAGCTCCAAACCTTCAAGAAGATCATAAAAGAGCTGAAAGTTTCCTGGCTTGCAGACAACTGCATTTTTTCAGCTCCCCTTGCAAACTGCACAGTGACAGCTTGGACCAACCCCAGCAAGTCCACTTGGCAACTGTTCCCTATTTTGCTGTGGGAAGCAAGCAGGAGATGACACAGGCTCCAGCAAAAAGAGTACAGAGGTTGATTTTTTCTTCTTCCTGTTGGTCAAGTTGGCAGTTCCTTGGGCAGGACTCTTAGAGTAGTGGGAATGAAGTGAAATGATCTTGCCTTAGAGAGTCCGTGTCTCCGTGGGTTCCTTCAGTCATCAGGGACTGAAAACTCCCTTCCTGTATGTGGTGGTTTTACTGTGTTGGGCAGCTAAACCCCACAATCGCTCTCTCACTCCCCCTCTTTAGATGACGAGGGGAAGAAGTAAAGCAAAGAACAATTCACAGGTTGAGATAAGGATAATTTAATTAAAGGGAAATAATAATAATAAATAAATAAAGATTATTATAAACTAAACAATTTAACTAAAGGGAAATAAAAAGGGGAAGGGGAAAAGGGAGGGGGAAAGGGAAAATAAAAAAAAAAAAAAGGAGGAAAACAAACAAATAAAACAAATGAAGGCTATGTGGAAGTGCAGAGGAAAGAAATTACTCTCTACTTCCCACAAATGAGCGATGATTGACCATGTCCTTGAAGCAGGGCCTAGATGCACATAGCCAGTGTTTGGGAGGAGGAACGATGTTTTCACAACAAGAGCCCACCCCTCCCCTCCTCTTCCTGTTTCCACCTTTTATTGCTGAGTGTGACATCACATGGTATGGAATATCCCTTTGATTGGTTTAGATCAGCTGCCCTAGTGATGTTTCTCTCCTCACTTTTTGCCCACCCCCTAGGAGGGTTAGAGAGAGGCCCAATGCTGTGCCAGCACTGCTCAGCAGTAGACACAACCCTGGTGTGATAACACTGCTGTTCCAGCTACAAGTGCAGAGTACAGCACTGTATGGGCTGCTGCCGGGAAAGTTAACATTCCAGCCAGACCTGGTACACTGTATTACTTCCTTTTCTGCTGCAGTGCTTCCAAGCACCTCTTGCAATCACTCAGAATCACACAGGAGTGATTCTTAGAGAGCTCCTGGCACGTGAAAGTGTCCCAAGTGCCTTGAGTTTAATCAGGCCACAGTTCTTCTTACTCCTAAGCTCAGCAATACTCTGCAAGTGATGCTCCAAAACAACAGGTTTCACACTGAGTACCACGAGGTCAAACTCACCCTGTGGCTCATGGTTCCAACCAAATGCCATTTTGCAGCTAGAAGACCCCATCATGCTCATAACCTATCAGTAGTGCTCAGGGTGGCATGCTGCTAATATAAATGATACATCCCCTCACACCATGCCACCAACCCTGCTGTCATCTCATGGCTGGGTGTGTGCACATCACAGGTCTTCCCACTCCCCAGGGCTGAGGGGTTTGGTGACTTGTTCAAGAGGATGTCCTGAAACCCCAGCTCCTGAAGCACCAGCTCAGTCCTTCCCGTTTTCACGCACATGACAGATGGAACGATGTACTTTCTGGACTTTGATCTCTGTTTTCTCTCTGTGTTTCCTTCTAGATCTTCCCTTCTTTCCAGCAAATTGAAAGAGAACTTTCCCGTATGGCAAAGAACTTTTCAAGGAGATCTTTCACTTCACAGTATCTGTGGATCTCTACTTCAGCCACATATCTTTTTTGCCTACATCTCTGGACTGTCCTCTGCTGCCCTTCACACTCGCTGTTTCTCCAGCCATGTGACACTCATTATTTCTGAATGCAAAAAATAAGAAAGACAAAAAAATTCTTTCAAGTTGCGGAGGCTGGGCTGTCTTGTCATTCATCTGTGGGGAAAACAAAGGAAAACAAAATAAAGAAGAAGAAGCAATCACTAAAAACATCTCCTCCCTGAGCAGTTTGAAAGGGACGGAGCTCCTCTGTGATGTTGGCAATACCATGCAGCTCTGCAGGAGAAACACAGTGATCTGCAGTGGAGGTTTGTAGAGGTGCAAGCAGCAAAGAAAAAATGATCTTGCTTTAATGAATTACCTTAAAATTCACCTGTTGTAATCTCCTCTAATGAGTTACTTCTCCTTCACAGAGTTAGGGTTGCAGACAGTGTTTCAGCTCTTGGTTCATCCTGTAAGCAAAGTAAAATGAGCTTAAAAGTATTTACAATGTGGGTTTCCTTATGAAAGCAGATGTTCCATCTTACTAGAGCTGCCCCTTCAAGGGGTACCAATCCCACCAGCACACTGCAGTGCCCATGAGGAGATCCCATTAGGAACCAGACCCCAGAGCTCTGCCCACACACTTTGCCCTGTCACACTGCTTTTTGCTCAAGGCCATCGATGGCGATGTGGTGGGGATGTGGCAGAGGATGCTGCTGAAGATGTGACTGTGAAGCACTGCGGTGGGGGTGCCAGCACGTGCTACCCTGCTTTGGGACAGGATGAAATGTGCATGCCAGCTGACTGCTTCTGCTGCAACATGCCCCTGAGCTGATACTGGCATGACTGCCTAGGAAAGGGATTACGTTAGCACCACTCCTGTGGCCTAGGCCAGCTGGGCTGTCAGTCTCAAAGGCTCTTCCTCATAGAAATGCACCTTCAGAGTTAACACTTGTGCCAACTGTTAGCAGGGCTACATCTTGCTTTCAGCCTTGAAACCATACCAATACGTACGGTCCTGAGTGCTCCTGAATTCAGTGTCCCATGCATGTCCAGCTGGGAGAAATTTACTGAGTCTTTAAGACTCTCCATAAGCCTTTTCTAACTGCTTCCACAATCCAAAGTATTTGCCAAGCATACTGTGCATAACATTCTCCCCACACTCCCACAGACTCGCATTTCACTCCAAGCTATGCTAACCCATAGCTCTTTGTGCAGTCATCAAGTTTCAGTTGTATTTTATTTATCATAGGCTTACACTTCAAAATTTAACCTTTTAGTATCTTGTGAGGTGATCTCTTGAGAAGGCAGTGCTTCTTCCTTGCCACATAAACATGGTTGCCTACAGGCTATACAGAATTAGTCTTCCAAATCTTTAGCCTTTTCCACTTCTATCAGCTTTGATTTCTTGTAATCCCCTGTGTCCAGCCACTGAGACATACCTGGTGGGTTCTTGGTTTTGTTCTAATTCTCTGAGTGAAGAAAGCATATCTGAGAACACTATCACTCTAAGCAGCAACAGGGAAATACCTGTGAACTGTCCCAATGTAATCAGGAACTGTTCTGGAAACATGATATGACGGATTGCCCAACTGAAGTGCCTCTACACCAATGCACACAGCTTGGGAAACAAGCAAGAGGGGAAATTCAGTGGTGAGGCACTGGAACAGGTTGCCCAGGGGTTGTGGATGCCACATCCCTGGAGGTGTTCAAGGCCAGGTTAGATGAGGCCCTGGGCAACCTGATCTAGTGGGTGGTGGCCCTGAACGTGACAGAAGGCTGGAACTGGATGACCTTTGAAGTCCCTTCCAACCCGAGTCATTCTATTCTATGATAAATAATGGCAGTCTGGAGGCCATCCATTAGCCCTTTGGCTTCTCACTCACCTTGGTGTCCCCAGCTCTTCATGGACACTTGACATAGGCATCTGCCCACCAGGAAGGCCTTTGTACCTGCTGCTCTGCTGGTGCTCTTGCTCTTGTAGAGATGAATCTCAGGAGCTGAGCATCTCCAGTATAGCTGCTTTTTTTGGCAGTGGCTCCATCTACACCTCTCCACACTAAAGAAGGTCCTTTCTTCACAGTGAAAGAGAGGATTTTGCCCAAGATTGCCCCAAGGCTCAACTTCTTGTAATGAACAGACAGACAAATCCCCAGAGTCATTGCAGAGAGCTGAGACCAGGTTGTGGAGCAACCAAGGGACACGTGATGCTCAGCCAACAACCAGGATGGAGAAAAAAACAGGCCACTCAGTCCTCTGAGCCTTCATGGCAGGTCACCAGGTTCTCTGTATAGAGGGTATGGGGACAAAGGGCTTCTTTGGGGGGTTCTGTAGCCCCAGGAGCATGGCCAATTTGTTGGCACCCTTATATTTGTGCTTGCCATCCTTGGCTCAGGACTCAGAAGGGCTAATGCCCCACTTCAGTCCAGGAAGACACTTTCAGTATGCTTTTCCAGTTGATTTAATTCCTCTGACACTATCATGTCTCCATGACACCTGCATCATTTATAAAACTCCTCCCTGCCTGCAGGGGACAGAAGTTATTATTGAGGGTCTGGAAGGTTATGCCACCCTCCCACTCAGACTCTGCAAAATAATTGAGGAGCCCTTGGCGTTCAGCTCCATGGTTTCCTCTTGAATGACACTCAATGTCAAGGCAGGGCTTACAGGCTTACAAGAAACAGCTTTTGTCTGGTCTCGCTGCTCCCTAGCCCTTTGCAAATCTTTCTGGAGATTTCCTTCAGGTACAGTTCTGCTTCTTAAACATTTTAAACCAGAATGATATTTAGCAAAGATAAGGCTTAAGCAGTCTCCCTGCATCTCTCTGTCTCAGTTGGGCTGCTTGATGGGCTTCAGTACACTGAAAGCTGATAACAGCAGCCTGCCTTGGGGAGCCTGGGTCTACATCCAGACTAAGAAGCTCAGCAAAGTCAGGGGGGCATGGCAGCCCAAAGTGTCTGATCAGAAGCATGCTTCATGGCACAGTTTAGAGCTGTACTAACCAGAATGCCTCGGGGGTTAGCGTGGACCAGGGACCATTTTCATGGAGTTCTGGGGAAACAGCTACCTTTTTGCAGAGTTTGGCTGTATGGCTGTACTAGCTATCTCGCACCAAAGTCAGGACTGGAAAGAATCCTTGGGGTGTTTAGTCTAAAACACTCAGACCATGGTTACCTCTGAGAGTAGCAGTTCTGAACGGTTGAAGTGTTAGTCATTAGGTGTCCTCCCACTATTATGGGGGAGGTATACAGGGACCTAAGAAATCCACCACTGTAAATACACAGGGAGAGTGTGCTGCAGCATCAGATCTTCCAAATTCCTAACCCAATTACATGCCAAAACAAAACAAAACAAAAACAAACAAACAAACAAACAAAACACAACAACAAAAACAAAAACAAAACAAAAAAAAAAAACAAGATCTCAACGATGTAATGCAAAACAAAGCCAACAGGGTTATTGCATAGCTCCATGCAATATGTCCTTTGTATTTTGACTGCTGTCAGCATGGTCTGTATACAAGATAAATTAAATTATTATTATTATTATTTTAAACAAACTGTAGAGTACTGTTTCTCCACTTTTAGCATTTGTTTTATTAAAAATGACTCTATATATTAATGTCTATACATGTAACTTACATTTATATACAAATAAATGAATAAATGAATAAATAAATAAATCTATATATATACTAGACTCCCCCACCACCCCGGGCACAGTTTCATTAAAATGGGTCTTCGTATGTCAACCACTATTTACGTTATTTAGGTGACATGAGAGTTTTCCATACAAATTTTATTACAGCTGTGCAGCTCATGAAAATTTCCAGAAAAAAGGGTGAAAGGACACAAAAAAATGGGCATTGGTGGTTGTTAGCAGGAAAGGGTCCTACACAGACAACAACGGACCTCTGGAAGGCTGGGCAGATGAGCGATGGGTAGCAGAGTGTTTGTTGCAGGGTATGTGAACATGCCCCGCACTGCAGAGCGAGCCCAAAGCAGGGAGGGGATTCCCCCCGGATTCATTCAGGCTTGGCTGCCAGGATTAGTTTCTGAAATGTAGTTGGGCACATATGGATGCAAATAAGCACCCAGTAGGAATTTTAAAAGCACATAATCCCTAGCAATTTTGTGGGAGGAAGGCACCTGAATACAGATAAGAATCTAGCTTTAGGTGCCTAGCCTTTTACAGAATGAATCTCAATAGATGCCTACCTACTCTGTTAGATACCTACACATATTTTTCTTCCTTGGAACCAGTTTAAACAGGAGACTCTGCTAATCCACAGAGATGCAGTTTCAGTTTCTCAAGGCCTCCTGGCAGGCAGCAGCACCAGGAGGGAGACCTTGAAGTTTCTGTAAAGCAGCACCCCCTGTGATTGCTGTGAAGTCTGTCTCTGCTGAAGGCGTAGTAACAGACTGCTACGGCTCCAGCTGAATGCTCTGGCATTGTAATAGTCAAATTATATGCAAAATGCATGCATAGTCATTACTCATTAATTAATTTAAATAATTGACTACTTCAGAAGTATGTATGATCTGTCTCTTCTGCAGCTGCTTCATTTGGCTGATCTATTGTTCTGTGGACACATATTAGAAATGTTTGTGAAAAGCACAAAATATTTAGTTTGTGAGTACTGTGTAAGTAAATATTCTTTTTATCCAAGTACTCCAGAAGCAATTAATTAACACCATATCCTCAAAGAAGAGAGCCTTTCATAAATCACTGTCAGTAAAACAACCTAGTCTGGTTGCTGGGAAAAAAAAAAAAAAAAAGTTCTATTTGCACAACCGTGGACAAGTCTAAAGCAAGAACAGCCCAGCTGAGTGAGGAGCCTGCCACCTCAAGCAGAAATTGTGAGAAAGGAGCAGTGCCTATGGCCTTGAATGCTCATACTCCATGCTGGCAATGTCCCAAGGGATGTGTGACACCGTGGAACTGACATCCATGGTAGGATCCAGGGCTATGCCATGTCAAGCCCCATCAGGAGAGCATGGTCACCTCTGCTGGACTCATCACTTGGAGCCAGCCCCTTTTGTGATGCACGAACTTAAGAAGACTTCCTGCTTTTCCAGGAGATCCTCTCCTTTTCTTCCTCCATCTGGGCTTTGCAGATGTTTTACTGTTGCCAACCACCAAGGAGACTTCAGCATCCTTGTTTTCTCTCTGAAGTAACCAGAAATAGTGTTAGCCTGATTATTGACAGAAGTCTTTTCTGGACTGGTAGCACCTGGACAGTGAAGATGGACCCTTGACCAGCATGGAGGTCTCTCCTGACCCTAAGTTAGATCTAAACTTGGTGTCACAAACTTCCTTCTCCTCCTTTTTTTTTTTTTTTTTTCCCTTTTTCCCTTAGTGGCCAGATGAGGACTTCTGGATGTCAGTAATTTCTCTTTTAATGCTGACTCTTCTTCTGACCCACACTATGCTCTCACCCAGGCCACTGTGAATGTCTTCTCCACTGTGGGTGCCTTGCTTTTAGCAAGGGTACAGCAGAGGCTAGACCATGCCAGAAGATTTTCAGAAGAATGACACTGATTTGGAGGAAGGCTAAATGACTATAATTAAGATTATCATGTTTTGGTTTTGTTTTTCTCACTTCCCTTTTATCATCCCAACTATAATGTGATTCTATGATTTTCATCCTATCTTTGCAGATGGAGGCAAGTCTTTGTTCCTTGGTAATACCAGAGCCCTTCTTGACTGCAGAAGGAATCTATCTATTGTAAACACAATAAACCTTAGCACAACACTTCCAAACATCATGGGGAGAGACGCTGAGCAAGAACATGATCGCAGATCTAGTGAAGTTACTAGTGGGAAGAAGATACCAACTATAGTCACCAAAACAAGAAAGGAAGAATATCTTTTCCAAGCAAATAACAACCTGCAAAGGAGGATATTGCAGTCTCTGAGGAGATTCAATGTGTATTTTAGAATCAGATTTGGGAATCCAGCCATCTGTCCAAATATTGAAATTCATCAGCCATTTCAAGTGGGAGTTCGTCAAGCAAAAACATCCAAGGGAGCTCCCACGCCTGCTGTGTTACTGGGCT
The DNA here is from genome assembly GCF_047663525.1 of Anas platyrhynchos. NCBI lineage: Eukaryota > Metazoa > Chordata > Aves > Anseriformes > Anatidae > Anas > Anas platyrhynchos. The sequence goes on from NC_092610.1 coordinate 9,203,577, forward strand.
TGGGCCACAGCCAAACACCATTGACACAGTTTTCTTGCTCTTGCATCTTAACTTTTTTTTTTTTTTTTTTTTTGGCTGAAAATCACCTCTGAGTGTGTGCAAAATCTATCTGTCAGTTCGGCAAAGTCACATGTCATATGAAAGTACTACAGGTGCTAGTAGGATTTTTCATGTGTGGATGGAGACAGGAGAATGTTCCCTGGCCACATGGAGACTCATTGCTCCCTTAAACATCCCTTGAAGAAGGGACCCAGCAGTGGCTTTCTCTGCATCACTCTTCTGTGTTTCCTTTCGGACCTTCATCAGCAAGGCTTTTTTTTTTTTTTTTTTCTTTTTATTTCTGCAAATATTGTGGTTATTTCAAGGTAAGGAGAATAATTAAACAAGGCTAGGGAGAAAAGCTGGTACAGACGCCTCTGTGAGAGGGCTCAGCAGTGGACAAAGTGGTTGCAGTTGCTGCACCAGTGTTTAGAAAGCACAGTTCTGCTCTGGAAAGGACATTTGCCTCCCATCTGGATCCATGCTTTCAAACAGGGCTACTGTTGGTACTATTTGCCACAAGCTTTGAGCCAGAAACTGGGCAATTTTTACAAGGCAGCACAGATCTGCAGTCTTCAGGCATTGCAGGAGACAGAAGAGCCAGGCCAGAAGCAGCACGGGTAGAGATGCCCGTAATATTGCCACAGCCATAAAGGGGCTGATTCAGCCCAGACTAAGGAGTGCTGGCTGAGCAGCTAGCAGGTGCAGGGAGGAGTGCTGCTGTCCCCAGCAGAAGGCAAAGGATGAACAAGATCAATGCCCACAGGACACAGATGCAACATGAAAACTTCTGCGAGTGCTGGGATTTCCACCGGGTCTAGTACCTGTCTTCAAAGCAACTCAGTCTACCCTGGGAATGAGAGCGCCCTGGCTCCCTTCGTATGGCTGTGTTCCAAGTCCTCGAGCTGCCAGAAGGCATGGAGGGCTGCCTCTGCCTTGTACTCCCCAGGCATGGCTGCTGTGCTGTGACACAGCCCAGAGAAGGTGGGCAATCTCATGCTGATTTGACTCATGACTTTTGATCTCCAGCATTGTGATTTCAGGAGATGTTTTTGGTCAAAGCCACACTTTGGATGGTTTTGTAGGATATCCTGAATAACTACAGATGGGAAAATCAAGCCTGGGACCTAAATGTTCCTGTACTTTGAGTAAAAAAAAAAAAAAGTTATGTGTCATCTATCCCATCCCAAAGTGTCCGATCATCTGCTAGGCTAGCATAGTTCTGTTCCAAATCCCTGGGCAGATTTAGGGGCAGAAGCGAAGCAGCACATGGCAGACCTGGGAAGTCTTCTTTGCAGAGAGCTCTGGTAAAGAAGTCGTCCAAGAGTTTGTGAAGGCAAATGAGACAGGGGGTGAAATCTGTATATCATGCAGTTGGTAAGAATGCACATTGTTTCTCTGAAAAAATAGCTGCCACATCAGGAGGCTACCACCTGAGGCTTTCCAAGTATTACTTCCAAGAGAGATTGCTCTGCAGCTGGGACTAATTCCAGCAGTTTAACTTGCATGGACAAACCCAGTCTCTCCAAGAGAACCATGTCCTCTAGTTGTAAGTCAGGGGTGTCCTGCTGTGTTGAAACACTGTTCCCCCTCTAAACCTCCCAACAGCAGAGCTGTAACGGGTATGGAGACAAGTGGATCCCCTTGAATATCTTCTCTCCATGGTGGGCCCGGGGTAAAGCCATGTAACGAGGTCCCTTGGTGGGTCACTGCAGGCTGACCTGCTCTGCTGGGTGCGGGAAGTCACAGAGGTGAAGAATGACCATGGTGCCCCACCATCCACCACAAGGTGCAAAGCAGAGCCAGTACCAATGGTGGGAAAAGGCTGTTCCGTGGGGGAGCTGCCAGCTGCACTGATCCCTGTGTGGAAACCCAAACACTAGTCCTTATGTACAGGCCCTCTTTGAACAGTCAGAATAAGTTCCTGAGGAACTATTGGCTTCCTATAGGCTGACCCCATCCCGTGTATGGACAAGGTTCACTGAAATATATTCCCAAATTGCAATAAAGATTGAATTATTTTGCTTTTCCACATGTCCCTGCTCAACAGTACTCACTCTTCTTTCCTGCCTCCTCTCAACCTCTCAACTTGGCTTTTGTTTAAAAGCTTTTTTTTTTTTTTTTTTTACTCGGGGGATTTAGAAAGTTTATAACACATTAAATCTCTCCGTAATCTCATAAATATAAATGACAATATTATGAAGAATAAAAAACGGTGCAGAGAAATCAGAATAATTAAATCTGGGACTTCTAATACTTAATGAGTCCCTTTGTCTCAGGCTGTGATTAGGAAGCCATCACTTGCTGCATTTTCTCTGATGGAGAACTGCAGATGAGAAAACTGATATGCCCTCAATGCTAGATTTGTGCAGCACCAAACACCAGATGAACTGCATATACTGAAGGCTTGGGTAAGGTTTGACTAGGGCATGCTGGAAGAGTAGCAGATGAGCTTCCAGTTTCACAGCTATGGGGAACATCTGGCAACAGATAAGCAACAGCAGGATCTGGCAAATTATTTCATCTACTGATTTAATCAGCATTTGGAAAGCCTCTGTGCACCAATATTTCTCCCCTGTGTCTTGTCTCTTTTTAATATAGAAAATCTTCAGTGTAGCACAGACTTGAAACAGCTCACTCTGGGAGGAATAGTCTGTCCTCATAGGTGTTTGGGATCAGCTAGACAAAGCCACAGCTGATCTGATCAGATATTGGAGATTGCCCTGCTCTGCGAGTCAGCGTGGACTGAAGACTTCCAGAGGTCCCTTTCCACCTGCACTTATACAAATACTTTATTTCCTTCTCCTCACAGACTTCTAAAGGAGAAGCTAAACCAGGCTGATGTCTTGGCTGTAGCATCTCACCTTTGTGGTGATCTTGATCCTGTAAGGTGCTGTGTGCTTCCTCTGGTCTGAATCAGGTTTCTGTAGCATTCGAGAGGCATCCATAGCTTGACTCTGCCCTCTCTGCCCTCTGTTTCTTGTTCTAATACAGAGAAGTTGTCAGATTTTCTTTTTGGGTTTGTCCTTCTGACTCTGGAAACTTGCATAGAAATGGAACAAAAAGCCAGGCATGCTTCTGCTCTCTGCATAAGGCAGGATCAGAGTTTTCCATGGAAAACAGGGAGAAATGTTTCTGAAGCAGAAAACAGACACGATAGTTCCTCCACTCATTGTTCTCTTGACATGTCACAATTTTCTACCAGCATCTATTTAGAGGAACAAGGCTCCAGGTACAACCACTAGCCATCTGAGGTGGAGGTAGGATCTCAGCCTGGCTCCAGCTGCAAATAGCAAAGGACCTGTCCCTGTCCTTACCCCTGACCAAACTGAAGATGGAGTCACCTACTGCACTCAGTCAACCAGGTGAGAGCCTTTGCCCAGACACTGGTCAGTCCTCAGCAGTCTTAACCTGCACCTCTCACATTCCCCAAAAGCAGGACAGCTGCTGAGCCTTCTGGGACTTCTTGGGGTACATCATGAGATGATGTACCACTGGCATGAAGGTACGTGGCCAGGGATAGGCCCTTCTCAGAATGTCCTTAGGCAGCAGTGGGCAGTGCAACAACTCCAGCAGAGGTCAGTGCAACAATATCAACAGTGGTCAGTCCAAGAACGTCAGCAGTGGTCAGCCCAACAGTGCCAGCAGTGGTCAGTCCGAACACACATGTGGAGGTTCTTCACAGGCTCCAGGCAAGCAATGTTCTCTGAATTTCAGCAAGAGAGTGCATTTCTCTCTCTCCCATGTCCAGATGCTTTCAGCAGCCCTAGCCAGGGAGGTGATGCACAGCCTGACTTGTAGATCTGGGGCTTTGGTTTTACACCCCTTGAGGGTGGAGGAAATTCAGCACATTTGCATGGAGTGACCAAAGCCAAGACCTGAGCGCAAGTTGGTGTTTTGGGATGTGCTTTCAGTAGCAGTATCCCAACGACATAATTTAGGTAGTTCAGATTTGTGTGTTTTGTCTGAGCTGCTATTTCTCAGCTTCCTTTAAAAAAAAAAAAAAAAAAAGAAAAGAAAAGAAGGCAGCAGGAGAACAATTCAAATGAGGGGCTTTTAACTTTGTTATAGGTGCATAGGCGGTTCAATGAATCTCTGGTTCTGTATAAGCAGTATCTCTATAACACAGGTTAACTGGACCTCTCTAGACATATCGCCAGAGAAATTGACCTTCCTCTGTTGATTTTATGTACTTCTGGCAGCCAGATTCACCCATACTTTTCCAGCAAGGGTAGAGAAAATAGATACAGGGTTAAGTATTAAGGGTAGAAGATCTAGACTGCACAAATACTTATGAAATGAAACCTTGACAATGAGCTGCATCTCATAAACAGAAGTATTTACTTCATGGGACAATTGCTTTATAGAATAAATTAGTAGAATACTTTTCCATCCAATTACACCCCAAAACACGGTGGGATGCTTTGGGTAATCATGATCAAATACCACCAAGCTGTCTTATAACATTAAAGAAAATATTTGATTGCCAGAAATCCATTACTGAGTAGACATCTGTGCACTGAACTCAAACCATGAGATTCTTCTTCTTTTTTTTTTTTTTTTTTTTTCAGGCTGGTTCTCTGTAATATGCCTACTCATACTACTGTACAAACACAAGATTTGCATTAATTTATGAAGTCCTGCAGCTTTTGATACTGTACATTAATTAAAAATGATTTGTTCACAAGAGAAGAAGAAAGTTTCACAGGAATTTACAAAGAACTTTCTGCAGTTTCTGGAAGAGATGTAGGGGCTCTGGTTTGGGGTAGGCTGGGACATCGTGGGGAGGCACTGGGAGCCCATGGCACCACTGCCTGTCATGAGCAGGTGAACACTGATACAACTTGCATGGGGGTCACTCAAAACTCCCTCTCTGATAAGCAGTGCTACATTTAGTAGGCTGATACTGTGCTCAAATAGCATGCAAAGCTACTTAAGCAGTCTATCTTCGACCACAAAAAATATGTGTCTGTTGCTCACTGACATGCCAGATATGTGATGCTCCCTTGCTTCTGGGAGAGGTCCCAATTTATTCTCTGTTTCCCTTGGAAATGACAGGTTTCCCTACAGTTTCTTAAAGGATTATGGTAAAAAATAATCTGTCCTTTGTGATGGTTATGAATAGTCAAATGTAATATCAAGGACTCAGAACCAACATTGTTAATCTAAACTATCTCTAACTGAAAGCATCTGAACAGAGGCTCAGATGAGTTTCTGGAGAAAGAAATAGTTTCTCTACAGAGAAACACTGGACGCAACTGCATAATCAAAAGGGATTCATTTCTTGGTTCATTCAACTCCTAGGTTTTAGTTTTAAAACATGTCTGTCTTGGCTTAAAGCACTCTTCCAATCTCTATTTCCAGTTCCTAGGATTTCCTGAAATAGGGAATCCCACTTTTTCCTTTTACAATCTCCCAGTCTCTTGTTTTTTACCTCTCCCCAAGAAACTTAGCACTGCTCTCTTCATACTTGACAACTAGATATGGAGCTGTATCAGCCAGAAGGAAGTTTCCTTCACACTTTCTGCTTCTTACGGTATCTGGGCTCTTACCTTTACACTTACTCACCCTTCCTACATTAGCACAAAGAAAGCTGTTTGGGAGATCTGATGTCTTGTTTTCCAGAAACTGCCCTGAATCACCTTTACGAGAGCTGTCCCACGCTGCGAGCACAAGTCTTGCAGTCTGGCCAGATATTTGCCTTCTAAGTCAATAACCAAATCTGTTACAAAGGTAAGAACATGTAATTAATGGAAAGGAAATCCTTTTATCCTTTTATTTTGATCCAAATTCACTTTTTTTTTTTTTTTTCTAGACCAAGAATGAATCGTGGAGAACCACCAAAACTCAGGTGAGAAATGAAATGACAAATGTTAAGGTCAGGCAGCTTGCCCACTGCCATTGCTACCCTGAAAGCAGATGGAGTGCATCTTCATACGCCACAGCCTGAGACACTAGTCGACAGGCCAGCCTGTGTGAGGAAGTCCATTGCTGCCTGAATTTTAATATGACAGGGGGACTCTTAAGCCTCTTGTTTATGCTTTAGTACTTGCGGTCTATGGGAGGACCACAGCACACTCTTCTCTGTCTCCCCTTATTTGTTGATCGTCTGTAGGAAGAAGAGAACGTGCAGAGGCCCTCACCCGTACATTGGGTCTGTTCTCACTCTGTGCAGCTCCATCATTGAGCAAAGTACCAACCTTGAGGCTTCTGTAAGGACTTGACACAAACTACAGAATACTACAATGAAGCATTCACAACAAAACCACATTTTTTTCCGCAGCCAAGCATCAAAACACTTACAGAAGGGCATGGTCCCTCTCTGTGCACCTCAAGGGGAGATCCACAAATCCTCACGTGGTTTCATCGCATCCAGCACCCTTCTCTGTGCCTCCCAGCTAAACGTGCACAGAGGCAGCTGTTGCCAAAGTGCTGTGGTGACACAATTCAGTTCTGTTTCTGAAGTCATCACCGCAGGCGCCTCCCAGTGACGGCACAACACTCTCTGTTGCTAATGCGTCTGTCTCAGAAACAGCTAGGGAAGTACCACTATGCCCAAACTGACTTGAATTAGAGTAGTTCCCAAATTGTTCTCTGCTCCCCTACATCTGTGGAAGGTGTGTGATCAATCTTTTCCTTGAGAAAGGACTACAGAGCAAAAGAGCTTGATTCTGAGACATTGCTCGTCCTTGTAGAGCAGTTCACCTTTGATTTCCATGTCAGAAAAAAGAAGGTGAAATCAACAATTCCCTTCCTCTGAGCTGGGAATAGGAAAGAAGCCCAATTCTCCAGGAAGCCTTCAAAAGGAAACTCTGCATTTCTTTGTTAAACACCTTGTTTAATTTCTTGAAAGAAATCTTTCCCAGGACTTTGCAACTGCGGTGGTTCAAAGCGGGTGGGCAGCCGAGTTCCACCACGGCCGCTCTCTCACTCCCCCTCCTCAAAGGGAAAGGGGGAGAAAATACGATGCAAAGGGCTCCAGGGCTGAGATAAGGACAGGGCGATGGCTCAACAAGTATCGCGACGGGCAAAGCAGACTCAGCAGAGTGACCCTCAGGGTCCCTCCCTGCCCCTGCTCCCCGTGGGGTCCCTCCCATGGGATGCCGCCCTTCCCCAGCTGATCCCACACGGGCTGCCCACAGGCAGCAGCTCCTCAAGCACTGCTCCCACACGGCTCCGTCCCACGGGCTCCATCCATCCATCCATCCCCCAGGAGCAAACTGCTCCAGCACGGGTCCCCCACGGCTGGGCGGCAGCTCCCCCCAGCCCCCCTGCTCCTGCGGGGGCTCCTCTCCATGGCTGCAGCTGCGGCCCGGGGCCTGCTCCTGCGGGGGCTCTCCACAGGCCGCAGCCTCCTCCAGGCCACAGCCACCTGCTCCACCGGGGGCTCCTCCACCCACAGGGGGGCAGCAGCGTGGAGATCTGCTCCATGGGGGACCCATGGGTGCAGGGGGACAGCCTGCTCCACCAGGGGCCTCTCCCTGCACAGCCCGCAGGGGAACTGCTGCTGTGAGCCTGGAGCACCTCCTGCCTCCTGCTGCACTCACCTTGGGGGCTGCAGGGCTGCTTCTCACTCCTTGCTCTTCCAGCTTCTGTTGTGCAGCAGTATTTCCCCCTGCTTACATCTGCTCTCCCAGAGGTGCAAACAACATCGCTTATTGGCTCAGCTCTGGCAAGCGCCGGGGCCCTTTTGGAGCTATCTGGAGCTGGCTGTTGTCTGGACTGTTCTCACAGACGCCATCCCTGCAGGCCCCTGCTACCAAACCCTTGCCACGTAAATCCGATCGAAGTGTATGCAGCAATTACAAAGCCGCTGTGCTTTGGGCTGTCACGATCCTTCTGCAAGTGCAGGGGAGGTGCAGGGTTGCTTTGCATTTCCAAAAGGAGGAAGAAAGCCTCCAACCCCACTGGACCTCAGCCACTTGCAGGATCCAAGCAACGCTCCCCACTTTCAGTTATCTCCCTCCCATGCACACAGTGGGAGCAAGGTTGAACAAGCACATTTTTGAAAATGTTTATCTTAATGAAGAATAAAAGAAGTCTACAACACCCAATCCCTCTGTGCACCCAAGGCAAAAATCGTGGACTATTCTGCCTCAACACTATTTTCAGACCCAATTTGTCAAGTCATCTAGCAGAGGATTTCTCTCTTGTTCACTCACTAGCTTAGTAGAGCACCAGTTTACATAGGTGCTGGAGCAGATTCCTCAACCATCTGAAGGGACTTGATCCCAGAAAAGTTCAAAACTGCAGATGACTCATGATTTTGTGGTGAAGCATCTATTAAATGAGAGCTGTTCCGCTTAGGGCACAGTGAGACAGTGTGAGAAGAACCCTGTATCTCACTGATTGAGGCTTTATAACTCTACAGAATTGTCAGTCAACAATAAATGGAAAGTGCAGGAGATATGTTCTTTCTTCCTCCTTTCCCTGCCATACATTAGCAGAGAGATTGTGGTGGGATATAGGTTCAGAGCCTCACAGAAGAAGGATTTGAACCCAGGCTCTCCACAGTCTGCACCACTGCCTTCCTGATGGCTTTTGACTATTTTATTTTATTTTATTTTATTTTATTTTATTTTATTTTATTTTATTTTATTTTATTTTATTTTATTAGTATTATTATTCTTCTTTTTCTGGGTGGTGTCTAAGTCTTGGGGGGCAGAACAAACTGTGGGAGGAGGGAATGCTACTACTGTCTGTGACAGTGGTGATTTCTGGACAGTGTTAGCAACAGAGCTTCTGCAGAGAAGAGAAAATGCCAGGCAGTCTCTGTTGGTATTCCATGTACTGAGTACTGAGTGCAGTTTTGGGCTCCACAGTATAAGAAAAAGACATAAACCTGTTAGAGAGTGTCGAAAGAAGGGCAACAAACAAGAGGGTCTCTTTTAACAGGGGGATTGAGGTTTGTGGCAAGGTTTTGGTAGCAATATAGGGGCTGCACTGTGCTGGACACAGCAACAGACGCACCATAAGCCAAAGTCAGACAATAAGCCAAGGTGTGTTCACGCGTGGTTTACTGTGGTTTACGTGTGGTTTACGTATAGAAGAAAGTTTTTGCCTATTGGTGAGTATACTGCAGATTTGCTGCATTATTCTAAATTAAATAGCAAGATAAGTGATGGCATCGTAGGCTGGGAAAATATTTCTAGAGTATCAGCGCATTTTGAGCATCATTTTAACTGTTTATGCAAACATGGAGATTATTAAAATCAGTGTTTATTTATGTCTGTATGTAAACAGGTGATCATGTTGTATAGCATGCAGTAAATGGTTTGTGAATGCTGCTTGAAGAATGAAAAGAGTAAGTCAGCTCCACAAGGAATAAATGAATTTTGTTTATTTGTGCAATGCAGAGATTAGAATTAGACCAACAGCATGGAACCAAAGTCTTGCTGTGTGCCTTTTATCTGTAGGACAGTTCATGGAGGCTTCAGCAGCCCTATCTGTTTTCTAGCAGTCTGAAATGTCCTCTGTGGTGCTGCACCCAGTTGAAAGCCTGCACTGATTGTGATGAACTTTCCTAACAGGAGGCACGGGTCCTTCGTCGGACGCTGGCTGGGGATGTATGCTGCGATGCGGGCAGATGATGCTGGCCCAAGCACTGATCTGCAGACACTTAGGGAGAGGTGAGTGCTGGTCCTGAGGGAACTTCGGTATTGTCTGCAGACGCTTCTTCGTAAGTACTCCATTAAAAGCACAAACCCTGAATTTATTAGTGAGACTTTCTTTGATGCCCTGGTAACAGTTCCTAATGAATCAATTCATATTCAGCTGGGTGAAATCATCCCAGCCTGAAGCAGAGAAATAGGCATAGAAGGAGAACAAATGGGGAATCCTGTCGCCATTATTTTATAAACCTTTTAGTGTAACACCCAAGTTGACGCCAAGGGAAAACCTGCCACCGTGGGACAGTGCTCTTACCCTTCTCTTCACTACTCACTTGTCAGCAGCACGAGGTCCAAACCCCCCTGGTGCAAGCTCTTAAGCGTGCATGTCACATCCCAGGATGCTGCCAGTGGAGTGTTTGGACTTTCTGTATGGATCTTATGTTGTTATTTAATGGGTGCTTAGAAATCCAACAAGGTCTAAACACAGCCTGTACTTTTAAATAATCTTGGAAGCTCAGAGATACTGGAATGGCTATCAACACGCAGCATGATCCGTCAGAATATGTTTGCAGTTGATGTTTTTGTTTTGTTTTATTTTCCCTGTTTTTACAATCTAGCCTATGATGATAAAGGGCAGCTTGATGATAAATAACAAGCTTGGAATTCTAGGAGCTCTACACAAAATGTAAATATTCGAGATGAATTGAAATGTCTTTTAACATCTCATTATAAAGCTTTCTGCTGTCTAGACATTTGATCAGTGTAATGAAAACGTCACCATTTTTTATTCTATATCAATTTTTCCTTTCAGATTGGCAATGGGAAAAACACAAAAAACAACCAGAAGAATATCACAGAATCCTACGATGCTTTCTTGACAGGAAGGCTTGCTGTTATTCAATCCACCAGATGGGTAAGAACAAACATAAACTTTCAGGTTTTTTCCACTGAAATTTCTACTGTGTTGAATCACTAATTTGCAGTATGTTAATTCATAATTTTAAAAAGTGGATGTGAAGACAAGGTGTATGCTTATACAAAAATAAAAAGGTATGCAGATGGGCGCAAAGACTAGTAGTACAGAAACATTCCCTGAGACCTAAATAAAGCCATGTACTAGAATGTAGCTCTTGATAAACTCTGTAAGCCTTGGGTACCAGAGTCAGTAATGTTAGAATAGACAGTCTTGTAGCTTATTGCTGTAATTTGTAATAAAGGGCACTAACATTTGTTAACTTGTAATTCTCATTGTAGTTTAGAAGCCTTTTGTTTATTAAAGAAACTGGCACTCCCTAAGTTTTGAAAAGAGCATAGATTGAGAAAATAATTGTTATTGCTAAATACAGATTGCAGTTACTCTAGAATGTTTGACAGTCACAGTATTTACTGTATATTGTTCCCACATTCTTTATGGTCTCATTTTTCTTTGATTTTGTGTACGTGTGTCTTTTTTTCACTGTGAAAACAGCACAGGTGGGTGTTGGAGAGGGGAAGTCAATTGGAGAATGGTTTGGACCAAATACAGTTGCTCAAGTACTAAAGTAAGTGAGATCATACCAGTCTCATTCAGAACGTACTCCCCTGGGGCAGCCAAGAGAAGGCCCAGGCAGAGTTTTGAAGGCTGCATCTCCCCCTGTCCCACAGTCAGGAATGTACTTGCCATCTATTTACAAGTGCAGCATGGAATGTCATGCCACAGCTCGGTGTGCAGGTACTGAGTTGGGAATGGGTGACCTCTAAATTTTAATAAAGGAAGAGCCTGAGGAGAAGAAACTGCAGGAAAGTCTCCTGCTATGCCGTCTGCATGCCCTCACCAGTCACACCACAGATGTATATTCCTTTCTGCACAGTGGCACAGCTCTGGCAGGTCGAGAGTGCCACCGTGTAGGTCGGAGTGGTGGTGTGAAACATCAGAGAGAAGCCATCTCGGCTGAGGAGGGAACTGAGCTGCAATTCCTCCCTTTCTGAGCAGCAGTTCTGCCAGCAAGGCTACTGGATAAAGATGGGCAGCTCCTCATAGTCTGGGAGCCACACTGAAAGGAACTGAGGCTGCTCAGTTCTCCAGGGGTACGTGGAGGTGTCTTACCTCAGGCAGGGGCTAGGCTACAGGTCCTGCGAGCTCAGCAGCAAGTCTTTGACACCCTGGAACAGGCACATGATCTGAAGAGGGAGGGGAGCTGAAGCATGCCCTGGACTCCAGATCTTTCATGGCCAAGTTTTTCATGGTGAAACGCTCACCCCCATTTCTTTCTGGCTTATTTGAAACAGCTAATTCTGCCAGTGCAGCTTAAGAGTGTAGCTCCCTTCCCCAAAGGTTTGGATTTTGCAGAAGTGGACATAAAACTGTGTGCTGCTGTCTCCCACTGAAGTTTTGGTGCCCCAAACCCTTAGCTGATTTAGCTTTTAACGCCCCATTTCTGCTGTGCACGCAGGCTCAGGCAGAAGTAATTCCACTGAATTCAGTGGAATTTCTTAAGCAAAAAGTAATCTGCAAAACTGGCATAGGAATTTTTTTCTTTTCCAGATGAGAAAAGACACAATTGGGCAAGAACCCAGTGCAGAGACTGTCGAGTGCAATAAAAAGTAATAAACTTGATGTAGTTGAACTGTTACTGTCACTGCACTTAGCAGTAAGACAAAACAGTTTGCACATGGTGCAGCGCATATGTTTTTCCTGGTACCACTCAGTACCTATTTTTCTAAAGATATTAAACATTTAATGTTTAAAGTTTTCTTTTTCTTACATGGAGACTTTAAAAAATGCAGAAAGGATGTTTTTTCTTAAGAAAAAAAAAATAAATAAATGGTTCTGAGTGTAAAGCTACCCTTTTGATCCAACTAGTTTATATTAATTAGTACCTTAATGTTTTCTAGGAAGCTTGCTTTATTTGATGAATGGAATTCATTAGCAGTTTATGTATCTATGGGCAATACGGTGGTCATTGAAGACATCAGGAAGTGACACCTCATCAGTTTTCTGGTAACAGTTTCTGATTTGACTCCATTTGCCAGCATGTATCTAAACATGAACAAATACTTGGGGGGGCATGGGTTTGTCTTGCAAGGGTAAGAAGAGGGAAGAAGGACATACAAACTCAGTTGTGTTTTTTTGATCCCTGATGCCAACTTCGTGCTCACATCACTGGATGTGAAGAGCTCCTTGAAGAATTTCTACTGTCATCATTGCTGCCATTTCATTTCTCTGGCGTTTTATAGGCAAAGCTTGACACTATTAATAACATTAATAGGACATGTCACTGCAGTCTTAAATTGTCATCCCCCAATCATTGATCTAACGTCTCACTTGGACGTGCCAGCACATACTGTCTGCTAGAATTACTTCTACTAAATAGCTGTAATTGCCATGCCCGGCTCGTTTTGTCTTGGGTGCCCTATAAAGATCCCTGGCAAACTAGCTTAATTCACTACTGAGAGGAAGATCTGCTTTGTGTTCCTCTGTGCGTTGACTGATTTCTAGTTTTATTCCCGCAGAAAAAATGTGCTGGTCCCCTCCTCAGAGCAGCAGCGCGTCCCACAGCAGTGCACATTTGCACAGAAGTGCTCTTGGCCGAAGCAAGAAGGCAGGAGGACTCTGCACAGGCTGGAAAGCCCTCTTGCTTATTATACCTCTACGACTAGGGATAAATCACATAAATCCCGTATATATTGATGCATTTAAAGTAAGGTTTTCTTTCAATTCATTGCTCGTTACTGTCAAATAAGTTTGGGTATCTGTGATGTCAGTAAAGAAATGAATGACAATTTCCTTTATTCCTTTTGAACTCCTAGGAATGCTTTAAGATGCCACAGTCTTTGGGAGCATTAGGAGGGAAACCAAATAATGCCTTTTATTTCATAGGATTTTTAGGTAAGGAAAAAAGAAACTTATTCCAAATGTGCAGATGATCAAAAGAGAACATTTTTTGAAGGGGAAATAGTAAGGGGTCTAAGCGTGAACCTCTAGAAGTAAAGAAAGATGAGAATAGAATAAAATAAATGAAGAAGCATATCTAAAAGAGTTTAGAAACAGTATGAGATGATCCTTAACAGGAGCAGAAAGTTAACAGCAAAGCTAGGTGTAAAAATAAGTGATGACATCAACAAGAGCAACATACTGAGAATAGCTGATAGCATTTGACAAGTGTATTGGTCAAATGTCACTTTTATTTTCTTGTATTTCAAAACTGTTTCTGATAGCAGTATCTTTTTCACCTTTTGCATACCTTCTGTTATTAAGTATTGCTCTAATTAATTTAAAATGCATTCCTTCAGATTTCACCCCACTTTGGGCCAAAATTTTGCAACCCTATTTTGTCCTTTTGTAAAACCTAACCTGTTTTAGTTAGGCTTTTTTGTTCCAATTTCTGAATGAATGCCTAATGGGATTACAGATTGCATCTGTGAACATCCTGTACCTTTTAATCTGTCAAATGTTAGTGTTTACAACACTTGAGATTTTAAAAAAAAAAAAAAAAAGTACTGGATCTCACATGGAAAAATAAAAGTATGTGACAAAGATAGAACATAACCAACCAAAAAATTACAGTAATAGGTGACAATAGGAAGTTATACTAAATACCCTGTGGGAAACGCTGTGTCTAAACCTTCCGATTCTCTTAAAGAATCCCTAGCTGGAAAGTCTAGATTATACTGACTGCGATGGCAATCTAATTTCTATTTTACAGTTCTGGACCAAGTGCTTATTAATGTCACTTGCTTATTTTTAACATACGGCTTTTACCCATCCAGGCAATGAGCTGATCTATCTGGACCCTCACACCACTCAAAGCTTTGTAGATTCAGAAGAAAATGGCACGGTTGACGATGGGAGTTTCCACTGCCAGGAAGCCCCACATAGAATGAAGATCATGAATTTGGACCCTTCAGTAGCTTTAGTAAGTGTCAGGAAATCTGGAATGCATGTACTTTATCTCAAAGTAATGTCTCTCTACATTGGTAAGGGCAGCAATGCATCTCCTTGAACAGAACCAAGATCACAAAGCTGTCTTCTGTGATCAACACATAGTAGTTTGTACATAACTACATGGAGAATCTTAGGGCAAGTGGGGAGCTGTCTGTACTGTAGGAGCTCGCTTTGTTTTCTTTACTGAGCAGCTTTTACTTCTTTCAAGAGGCATTATAATGGTCAGAGCAAGGAACTGAAACAGGTTTATGTGTTTTATTCTATCACTACTTTATGTTTGGTCACCTCTAGACAAGTTACTTAAACTTACTTTCTATCATAAGTTGAAAATGTTTAAGTGGAATTATTGTATTTCACCCCAAATTACAAATACAAATGTATTATTTGTAATTCACCCAAAATGTCATGGGGGTACTGTGGTATTTGAAAAAATTGGATCTGATCCCATGCCAGTATCCTGTGATTGGGTGATTGGCAGTTGTCACCAGTGGGATGTGTTTCTAAAGCTTTAAACAATCTGTAAAGATACCGGTATCTGTCATTCATTCACATACCTGTTTTTTAATACTGCTGCTTTTTAGAAAGTTTTTTTGTTTTGTTTTGTTTTAATACTTAACTACGTAACTGTGCAAAATGTGGCATGATGCAACGAGACAGACAAAATCATAATGAAGAGCAAATATTTTCAGTATAGATACCAGAATGGAAATGTTCCTTAGGTGGTCCATCATCTACAAGTTTTCAGCTTCTGCTGATACCTGGACTGTAGGAACTGGGTGGCGCTCCATGGAGGAGCACACAGGAGCTGCTGCTATTTTTTGCTTGACTATTTCGTTAGGGGTTTGCAGGGCCTTGTTCTCCCCGTGGGTTCTCTCCCTAGAGCTGCCACATATTTGGAGTCTTATATCTACTGATCGTACAGGGCATTACTGTATCAGAGGTCAAACCGCCTTACCTGCTGGTACCACATACCTACCATCTGCAAAGGTAAAACTCTGTGTGTTTGTTTTTTCCCCTAAGGACTTCTTTTGCAAAGAAGAATGTGATTTTGATAACCGGTGTAGTCTTGTACAAAAGGTAAGAGTGGGAACTTAGCATCTCGATTTGTTCTTTATAAAGTCTGGTTTTTATTGTCTGTTTTTTGTAAAATTTTCCTTTGCATTTTCCTTTGTATACAAATTGTATGAGCCATGGAGAAGAATGCATTAAAGCATCAGGGTAAGGCAATACTACTGAATTGCTAATTGGAAATTGTTCAGCACTTTACCAGCCACAAACCCTGCCAGTTGGAAAATGGGTGTAAACATCCACACTTGAAGGTGTTACTGGGTGACACTTGCTTTTAACTTCTAATTCTCACTAAATGACTAAGGTTTAACTGCCATATTGTAGTGATGTATCAATGATTTGCTTCCTGATCCTTTTTTATTGTTTGACATAATAGATTGCGTGTTCTAATTATGACTGTTAGTCCCTGCTATCTTAAAGATCTGATTCTGTAAGCGCTGCAGGCCTCTAGCTCCTGCTGATCTAGGGAGAACAGAAGGTGCTGGCTGCCACAGGAAACAGACTTGAGGATGTTTCTGCATGCAGCTGTTAAGCTAAGCACCAGACGTCTGAATGTAAAGTACCATCAACCTCTAAGGGCATTTATTTAAAAAAAAAAAATCATCTAAGGAAAACAGTTTGTAAATAACTGAAATACAGGACAGAAGGTAACTTCTCTTTGAAGAGGAATAGCGTTTGGCTTCAGGAACACCTTTTTTCCTGACCAAAACCTGTCCTTCAAAATCTGATGCGTTTTTTTTTTTTTTTTTTCCCCTTTGGAGGAGCTGATAGATCTGTCTTTTGTGCTATTGATCAACAGAAAACTTGAGGAGAGTTCTATGCAAGCAACTTTCTTTTAAAAAGCAGAAAATATTGTACATTCCTAGTGTGCTTGCTACCTGTAAACAAAATTACAGGTTTGCAGATATCAAAGCTGATATCAAAAGATGATAAGACTGATAATTTGTAGTACAGTTCAAGAGATCTGTCTTCCAGATGTGTTTTAACTAGGGATGTATTACAGAGACCATGGTGCTTGGATTTCACAGTATGTCTGTATAAAGACTTTTTTTTCCTGATGGACATGCGTAATTAAAAAACACTTTCAATTAAGCAGACACGTTTTGTGTTTGAAGCGTCTCCCGAGCCAGCTTTTAAAATGAAAGCATTCTGTCCTCAGGAGATTCTAAAGCAGCAGAGTCTACGGATGTTTGAGCTGGTCCAGAAGCACCCGCCACACTGGCCTCCTTTCATACCTCCAACAAAACCAGAAGAGACAACCACAGGAGCAGGTAAGGCACCGATTAAAAGCCTAATTGTGCAATGTTATGTTCCTCGTTAGCAAATAAAAGAATAATCACAGGTAGAATAACTATCCTTTGTGAGTGTCAAGCAATATATAGCAGGCATGTATCCAAACAAGCCATACAATTGCTAGCACAGATTTTTTTTTTCACTCTTACAAAGTACTTTTCTGGAATGCGTCTTTCAAAGTTTTTTTTTAAGTGAACAAAATCAGGCATGTCTTTAGAAGCATTTTTTTCTTTATCTTTTTTTACAGAACTCATTGAATCTACTGACAAGCTATTTGAATTGGAAGAAGAATTTGAAATCCTGAGTGTGTGAAGGAAACTGTGGTGACTCTTCTGAGTGTTGAATATATTGGTAATATTATTGCATTGACTTAAACAGCCATGTTAGCCCCGAAGTGCCTGAAATTATGGATAACAGAGCACAGAAATCTAGTAGCATCCAAAACTCCAAGGGCAGTTTAACACACAAGCTTCCCCGGATGGAAAGGCAGTAAGAGATCTTGTGATAAGATGCTTAAAGGGAATCTCTTTTTAACGTACCTTACCTGGAGACAAACGGGCCTTTGAGATTAAGGCAAAAATACATGTATCACTGGGCACCATGTTTGGAGAAAGGGATAACCCAAATGGATATTTCTTGCTCTCATATAATAATGCAATAGTTTAGTTCTTCAAGCAAAACAGTCTTCAGTTCAGGAGGATGTTTACTTCTGTTCCCTCCTGTGGGCTGCGTCATAGGAAAAATACATTGTCTTGTTTAAAAGATTGACTGGATCAGGAGAAAATTGTTTCCTTGTTAAATATTTTAACATGTATTTGAGCAACCAGACTTTATTACAAAAATGTTTCTGTAAAAGGAACTATGTCTAATGGACACATTTTGCAATAGCCTTCCTGTTTCTGGGAGACCTCAAGAGGAACAGGAGCCTCAAATAGTTGATACAGATCACAACCACTGTTATAGTTATGGTATATTTCACCTTGACCTTAAAATTCAAATGATTAAAACTTAGGTTATTTCTTTCCGAGTTAAAACGAGTCAAAGGTGGTTTAACTGTACCTTATTTATTTTAGAATAGATTTACACAAGTTTCTCTGTTACAGCACTTTATCTGTGCATCTAATAAATTTCTTAAGCTTTTCTTAGGTTGTATGCTGCTATGTTTGGTTAATTTGTGTGAACTAAATATAAACCAGGTGATCTTAAAACTTAATATAGAAGCGTACACAGATTACTGAATTGTTGCTTTTTGACTTCTTGCCTTTTGAAATCTGTTTTGGTAGAAGTGCCTTAACCCTACAGGTTTATCAGAACAGCCTGGGCAGTTTTATTTCTAAGGCAGAGAATCTCTCTCTAGCAGCCATAAGAAAAACAGTTCAGAATAAAGAAAGGCAAAGATTTTTAATCCATGCTGAAGTTCCTTTTCACTACCAGACAGTCCCCCTTGTGGTCATGTTGTCATGCTAGTGTAATGAACATGAACTGCAGACTTTCATCTTCACCAATAAATGACAACATAGAGAAATACTGAATATTGTCTCCTCTCACTTGCACCTCTCGATCAGGGCCACTGTTTTTTCAAACAAAAGAGTTAACGAGATCCTATTGCATCTTGTTTAATGTTTATTAACTACAGTTTGGAAACCACAAACGTAGAAAAAAAATATCATTTCCTTATTTTATTAAAACATATATAAAACATATATAAAACATATATAATATATATATATAACACATATTGTGTTGTAAAGCCCACAATTCCATACCAATGACAACAAAAAAAATCATCTAATTGAGCATGCAGTTTTCATTAACCTGTTTTTTGTTTCTTTTTTTTTTTTACAAATACCCAACAACACATACACATGTGTTGTGTTGTGTTTTTTTCCATCATTTCTCACTGAAGCAATACCCATCCCGTATCAGATCTGTGTCGTTACTCTAATTTTTGTTCCTAATGTACTTGAAAAACTTCTTAACTCTATTGATTGCAACAGTGGATTTTTTTCCCTCCGATCTTAACTCCATTTATCAATTACTTATTCTCTTAAAATCCTGCTTTTAAGAGATGGTTGGGTATTCACCATCTCTCACTCTTATTTATATATTTTCTTTTCTTTTTCAGTAGTTCAGCCCTAGTCAACTCGGAGGTGGGCAGCAGCAGCTTCTATGGAGCAGCTATGCTGGAAAAAAAAAAAAAAAAAAGTTGAGCCTTGAGGGAAAAGGAAGGTGGGAGAGCCAGATGGGGCAAGAGGAAGGGAGGTGGTTTGACCAGGACACCTTGAGGGTCTGGGAAGAGAAGAAATGGATGGGTGCTTAAGAAATGAGCAGCATCACAGCCTACATACGGAAGAATTGTGACGAGCAGTTTAGAAATGTAAGCGATTGGTGGTCTTGTGTTGATCGGCAGCTGTGCTCCATGGTTATAGCTGTAATTTCAGCAGTTTACTGTGTAAGCCGCATGTTGCCACTTCCTTGATCAAGGCAAATGCTGTTCAGTTGCAGGGAAGAGGGGCAAGACTCAGGGAAGAAACGGAACGGAGAAAAACTGTACACTGTGGATATGCACACGTAGCCATAAAATCAGTGCTGGACAGAAAGAGAGAAAGAGAGACAGAGAGACAGACAGACAGAACGAAAGGAGGGAAGGAAGGAAGGAAGGAAGGAAGGAAGGAAGGAAGGAAGGAAGGAAGGAAGGAAGGAAGGAAGGAAGGAAGGAAGGAAGGAAGGAAGGAAGGAAGGAAGGAAGGAAGGAAGGAATGGAGGGAGGGAGGAAGGTAAAGGGAGAAAGAAGGAATACCCCACACTCATAAAAGTGAGAAAGATCCAGGTGTAAAAGAACGTAAAAGAAAGACAACTGTCATGTTGTGGTCTGATAGTTTCTGGGAGAAAGCAGAAACCCAGCAATTCTGTCTTTCCTACTCCTCCAAACCAATTCCGTTGACAACTCTGAATGCTTCCAGCTAGAAAAAAAAGGAAGCATGAAGTGGAGGGCTCCTTGCCATCACTGTATTTCTGGAGCAGATTTCTGGATAGTCCCCGCAGCCAGCTGTAGGGCCTGTGCCAGGCTTGGAGTGGCTGCAGGGAACATGCCAGGGGCTCGAGGTGCTGCAGGGAACATGCCAGGGGCTGGAGGGGCTGCAGGGCGAGTGACACGGGTTTGAGGGGCCTCAGGTCCCAGCGCAGTGGTTGAAGTCGATGCAGGGAACATCAGAGTTGTTGGAGGGGCTGCAGGTAAAATGCCAGGGGTTGCGGGGGCTGCAGGGTGCTGAGTCACAGCTTTGCATCAGGTCAAGACGCATTTTCCTAGAACCATCCATTTCCTCCTGAAGGGGCTGAATAGCATGGAACGGTCTTCAAAATGCACAGAGCAGACCCCAGCAAACGTAGGGATGCTGCTAGCAAGTAGGGAACTTTTTTGTTGATGTTGTTAACATTGTTTCACGACAATAGATGCAAACATGTATCTTGAGTTGAGGGCAAAGGTGACCTTGGATCTGAAGCACACAGGCGTTCACTAATGTCCCCCCATCCAGAGTGAATCCACAACGACTCGGAAGGAAAACTAAAGTCCAAAGCAGTGCACTGGGATAAAGAGAGTTTAATAGGGTAGAAAAGGAATAAAAACAATATAATAAATATTAATATTTATAATTTATAATATAATAACGTATAAAAATTGTTTAATTAATAAGATTAAATAATAATCATCATAATTTTATAGTAAGAAAACAACGCCATACTGTACAACACAGTCAAGAAAGTGGATTTAATGCAATAAAAATAAAACCCATTTATCCCATCCCAATGAGTTCCTATCCCCATCATCACTTCCCATCCCACTGATCATTTCCTATCCCAACAACGTCCCAGTTCTGATCCCAAGGCTGAATTCCCAACTCCCACCCACCCATCCAGCCAGCCATGCACCCATTTTCTGCATTTTCAGGTCACAAGACTCTGATGAAGGCCACCTCAGCCTTTTCCCCCCCAAAAAAAGCTGCTCTTTATTGTGAAAAACTTCACTTTTGCACAACACTGCAGACCCAGCCAAGATGGTCCTGCAAGACAAGGTGAAACAAACATACAAAACCCATATGGAGGTAAATTGGTTCATCTAAACAAATTCCTACCACGAAATCCTGATCCTCAATCTCAGCACCGATGAAAAAAGAGGATACAGTTCCCTCCTCCAAGGTCCCTCTCTGCCCCTGCTCCCCGTGGGCTCCTCTCCATGGCTGCAGCTGCGGCCCGGGGCCTGCTCCTGCGGGGGCTCTTTTTTGCACCTAAGTGCTGTTAACCATCCCAGGCATTTGTTGTTCACATGGTGAATAAGTGCTGTTTTGGTTTTACAGAGATAATCTGTAGATTTGGTTCCAAAGGGGTTCAAATTCAGGCAAGGCAGTGAGAGCTTTGTGGGCTGCAGGAGAACCAAAATGCAGGAACTGTCAGGGCTCATCCTCACCCGTGACCAACTCTCATTTGGTCTTCTTTGGAGAGAAAGCCAAGCCAGCCAGATGGCTTCCACTACTTCTATGGGAGTGACATTGGGATTGATCTTTAAAATGAAATGAAGCAGAAGGCTGTGGGTTCTCCAACCTTCAAGATATGCAGCACTTGGCTGGGAAGGTTTCTTCCGTTCCTATGGATTTGAAGAATTAGGGCTGAAAGAAGCAGCAGGACCCTAGGGCCATATTCTGTCATCTCTATGGAAACTCCTGACGGGAATTCCCTCCCTACTGGTGTCAAACTGCAGGCAGGCAAACGGGTGTGGTCTCCTCTCTGTGCAACTCCCCAATCCATGGTGTCTCTTTGCATGTGTGAAATTGCATGTGTATAGGGGGTGTGGTGGCAGAAGAGTGAAAGCCTCTTCTGATGGCTCCTAAAGCTGTGAGTCTGACCCTTCTGTGACTGTGCTGAAAGCGATCCTGGGGATAGAAGGGAGAGTGATCCAGCTGCACATCATGAGACGGGGAAGAGACAGAGGCTCTGGCGTGCACTGCTGACTGGTTTGCCTCGGTGGGGTTGGAGTGAGGAAGCTGTACCCTCCTCTGTTAGCACAAAGGAGAGGAGTTATTCCACGCTATTTTTCCTCCTCTGTGTATGAATGGACAGACTGCACAGTTGGTTAAGGCCGTAGCTACTGAAGACAAGAACTCGATTGTCTGCTGCTCTTCAGGCAGAAGGCAGAAGGAATCAAGAGACAGGACTGGCTCTGTCTGCATACTGCAGTAGACGCACTTTTTTGCATCTTCTGTGCGTGAAAAAGTATGTTTTAATTGATAAGAATCCCAAGGGCCTAGAAATACTGCAGTTTTAGGATAAATCTGGTATAAACTGAGTGTCCTGAGGATTTTGAGTACTCCATTTCCGTGGCCAGACCAACAGAAACTCCAGGGCAATAGGAAACACAACTTTCTCTCTCTTATCCTAAATTTCTCCACTTGTTATCTCCTGACCAGCAATTTACAGGAAAGTTACAGGAAAGTGAGGGAAAATATTTGAACTATTTATACACCAGTGCAGGTGGTGCCATGTTAACTTCACTCTTTTGCAAGATCTTGTTTGCTAACAGCAAGTTATGGCCCCTAGGGATGTTTTACCTTGAGGGAGGGAATGGGGGCACACCAAAACAAGTAGAACAAGCAAAATACTGTGGGGTGGAGCTGACAAAACAACAAACAAACAAACAAACAACAAAAAAACAACTACCACCACAGACCACCCACTAGTGCCGTGCTTTTCATACTGAAGTGAGGAAAGAGCAGAGCATCCTTGCAGGAACTTCATGCCTCAAAACCCTCCTTTGTCACTCTTCCTGCACTTGTGTAACAGTTGCTTGCAGGTCTGTTTCCTTTCTTATTTCAGGACTGGAAGATGGCTTCATGGACAAAACAGACTTGGCTTGGGGAAGAGTAATTGAATTTATTGCCAACTGATCACAAAGTAGGACAGTGAGAATTTAAAAACTTTAAAACCAACCAACCAACCAACCAACCAACCAAACAGAAAACCACCTCACCACACTACCTCCATCCCAGGCTAAACCTCAGTCTTGATTCTTCTATCTATTTCCCACGGAGCAGTGGGGGGTGGTTGGAGGATGTTGGGGACTGGAGGTTGCAGGCTCTGCTGCTCCTTCATCGTATTTGGCAATTTTATTGATGGTAGCGCTCCCCACCCCTCCCATCCCCTCTTTTCCCTTCCCTCCACTCCCCTGCCCTCCCCTATGCTCCCTGTTCTTTCTGACCAACAGTATGATAGATTCGGGTGGGTGGTCAGCACGTGGGGCTACGGAGAGGACATGTACACAAAGATTTGGCTCCAGATCCAAAATGTCATGTATTTGGCAATTTTATTTATGGTAGCACTCCCCTCCCCTCCCCTCCCATCCCCTCCCCTCCCCTCCCCTCCCCTCCCCTCCCCTCCCCTCCCCTCCCCTCCCCTCCCCTCCCCTACCCTCTTTTGCCTCCTCTCCCCACTTTTGCCTCCCCTCCCCCCCATCCCCTCCCCTCCCCTCCCGTCTCCTCCCCTCCCCTACACCCCCTCCCCTATTCTCCCTGTCCCTATACTCTGCTACACTCCCCTCCCCTATACTACCCTACACACTCCTACACTCCCTTCCCCTATCCTACCCTAAACTCCCGTTCGCTACACTACCCTACATTACCCTATGCCCCCCTCCCCTACACTCTCCTACACTCCCCTCCCGTATCCTACTCTACACTCCCCTAAACTCCGATCCCCTACACTACCCTATACTCTCCTATGCTCCCCTCCCCTCTAACACGCTACACTACACTACGCTATGCTACCCTACCCTACCCTACCCTACCCTACCCTACCCTACCCTACCCTACCCTACCCTACCCTACCCTACCCTACCCTATCCTATCCTATCCTATCCTATCCTATCCTATCCTATCCTATCCTATCCTACCCTCCCCCTGCCCTCCCCTCCCCTCCCCTCCCTTCCTTTTATTCCCTCCCCTTCCCTCCCCTCTTGTCTTCTTCTCTCCTCTCTTCTTTCTTTCGGGTAACTTCAAATCGCTTCAGTCGTTCTCATAGCTCCTGTCCCTGGCTGATTCACGGGAACCCATCAGCAGCAACCAGAAGCGCTCCAGCTGCTGTGTCACTGGTCGAGCAACAGTCTCCAACTGGGAATCGCTGACTTCGTTGTGTGGCTCAGACAGGTGCCTTGCAGTTCCACCGTGGCCTGGACGTTTCCTCTTGCTGTGTCCCCACCTACAGCGCACTTCTGCTTAGAAGCAGCAGCAGGCTTTGCAAGATGTCCCACTCCTTCCATTTTCAGTGGTTTAGCTTGGCTAGCCGGGTGGTGTCTGTCAATAGAAGACAACAACGAGATTTGGGTTAGAAACAGCTAACTGAGTAGTTCCTTTGCACAAGGGCAAGGAATATCTACCCCTTCCTACTGGAGGCTGCAGTGTCAGAGATAATGACGGGTCCTTCCGAGAGCTTTGAAATATCCCTTGGGGATGCTGAGTCCAGAGGACCAGAGCAAACCTGTCTAAAGTACACCGTGGAATCACTCGGAATGACTTCCTAGCAGAAGCATGTGTCTGATACGGCTTCAGCTGCTTGCAGTGTTCTTCTTCACCTCGTACCTAAATTCAGATGAGAGATCTCAATGAAGATGGAAAGGTTGAGAAATAGAGAAATCACTGATGTGCTTTGAGAACTTCTAAGGACTGAGTACTGCATCAATCCCATGTTGTAACATTAAGGATTGGTTAGAAAAGCAAACGTTAAAAACAAGGAAAGGGGAAGAACAAGTAAGCTTTCTTAAAGTATCTATTCTATTTAAGGTATCTTTAAAGAAGTAAATAAGTACTGAAATATATATGCAGATAGAGAGAGAGAGAGAGAGAGAGAGAGATACAGAAACCTAAGAGTCTGCTGTGCAGGTTAGCTTCTTGCTCTCTTTTCTAAAAGTCACAGTGAATGCAGCATCTGTGTGCGTTACAAGCATTACCCTCAGTCCAGCACAGGTACACACGAGAGGTCAGCCTGCAGGTTGCGGAGGCAAAGCAACTGCTCTGGCTGGATGTGAAGAGCCAAGACAGAAGTTGCTGTCAGGGAAAAGATACACAGAGGGGATGAAAAAGACGGAGTGTGCTTCCGACCTTCACAACTTCTAAGCAAGCGGAGATGAGGTTGTGGAAGAAGCAAATAAGCTGTTGATCTAGAAGCAGCCTGAAGATTGTCCTTAAGCAGGGCCTTGCATTCTTCATTTTTACAGCATTGCTTGCCTTCAAGTGCACGACGATGATTTTATGAACTTTCTACCACTACAGAAATGCACCGGATTCTTTCACAAAACTTACGGGTGGTACTTGGCAATATTGGTCAGCATTCTCTATTTCCTTCTTCATCTCAATTCTCTTTTGGCCTGTGAAGCTTTCCAGATCAGAGGAGAAGATCCACGGTAATACGGAGCTTTGGATACTGCAAAGGAAACGAAGAATCCTACTGACAACTCTTTTCAACCTCGCCTGCAAGCATCACAGAAAAGAACACCGAAAGAACACCGCTTTATCATGGGAAGCATAAATTGGAGCATAGGTGTCCTATAGCTGAAGCGAGGTGAAGCAGGTTCCACACAAGGTGAAGGAGCACACCCATAAGCATTTCCATAAAGCCGTGTTTTCAAACAAAGGGTTAAGATTTAGATTTTCTTACAAGTGAAGAATGAAGAAATAAAAGAAAAAGAAAATTACCAGGACATCCAGTTTTCCTCTAGCTTGCTTTGCTTCTTTCCGAATCTGAGTCTGGAGTGACAGTCAGGGAGCAGCGTTGTGCAGAAATGCCAAAGCCTCCCCAGCTGGTTGTACCTTCATCAGCAAGGGCTTTGATACTGCTGCCTCCTCAGCAACGTCAGCCATTTCCGAGGAAAGCTGGTGTCCATCAGGTCAAATAGGAATGGGAAATCCCTCTTGCCACAACTTCACACTCACACCAGAGTTGGCAGGACAGGCCGATGGACAGAGAAGCGTCTGCAAGAGTGTTAGAAAACAGACTTTAGATTTCCGTCAACCCAGGAAGAATTACTTGCTCATCCCTTCAAAGTGAACTCTGAGTAGAAGGAGGGGATCCCAAGCTGCATTCCTGACATCTATGCTGCAAAGTCATCCAATGGGACATGTTACTGTAGCAGCCTGTTACGAACAGAAACAGGACTTTGAGGTTATGCTGTTGGATTAGAATTAAGCTCAAAGAGTTAGTCCTTTGACGTGTTTTTGTTTGCAAGTGTTTTCACTGCTTCCCAGACAATGTCTCCAGCAAGCTAGCTGCTTGCTTCATTTGTTCTGTTCTGTTCTGTTCTGTTCTTTTTGATTCTGTTTTGTTTTGTTTTCTCAGCCAGGATTCTTAGAGAAATGAGATTAAAGTGATCATATTGTATGTCCACCCATCCCTCCCTCCCCTTCGCTTGTCCAGAGCTTTTACCTCGTCCAGCAGCTTGAATGAACTCGGTCCTAGGCGCAGTTGTGTCCAAGCCATTCTGTTCCTAGACGTGTTGTGAGAACAGACAGCTAAGTAGTGGGGAGAGGACGTGCTGCTGTCTGCAGTGTGACCTCAGCGCTTACCAAACAGTAGGGAATACACAGAGAAGGGCCTTAGGAGAACTTCAAGCCCCAGATACGTTTTATGTGGAAACCATATTTCCCAAGATAACACTGGACACAACTGCATAATCAAAAGGGATTCATTTCTTGGTTCATTCAACTCCTAGGTTTTAGTTTTAAAACTAAATGGGGAATAGGCTAAAGTTATGCAAGGGGAGTTTTAGGTTAGATGTTAGGAAGAATTTCTTTACTGAAAGGGTTGTGAGGCATTGGAACAGGCTGCCCAGGGAGGTGGTGGAGTCACCATCCCTGGAAGTCTTCAAAAGACGTTTAGATGTAGAGCTTAGGGATATGGTTTAGTGGGGACTGTTAGTGTTAGGTTAGAGGTTGGAGTCGATGATCTTGAGGTCTCTTCCAACCTAGAAATTCTGTGTGATGTCTGTCTTGGCTTAAAGCACTCTTCCAATCTCTATTTCCAGTTCCTAGGATTTCCTGAAATAGCTCATCCCATTTTTTTTCTTTGTACACTCTCCCAGCCTCTTTGTTTTCCTCTCCCCAAGAAACTTAGCACTGCTCTCTTCATACTTGACAACTAGATATGGAGCTGTATCAGCCAGAAGGAAGTTTCCTTCACACTTTCTGCTTCTTACGGTATCTGGGCTCTTACCTTTACACTTACTCACCCTTCCTACATTAGCACAAAGAAAGCTGTTTGGGAGATCTGATGTCTTGTTTTCCAGAAACTGCCCTGAATCACCTTTACGAGAGCTGTCCCACGCTGCGAGCACAAGTCTTGCAGTCTGGCCAGATATTTGCCTTCTAAGTCAATAACCAAATCTGTTACAAAGGTAAGAACATGTAATGAATGGAAAGGAAATCCTTTTATCCTTTTATTTTGATCCAAATTCACTTTTTTTTTTTTTTCTAGACCAAGAATGAATCGTGGAGAACCACCAAAACTCAGGTGAGAAATGAAATGACAAATGTTAAGGTCAGGCAGCTTGCCCACTGCCATTGCTACCCTGAAAGCAGATGGAGTGCATCTTCATACGCCACAGCCTGAGACACTAGTCGACAGGCCAGCCCGTGTGAGGAAGTCCATTGCTGCCTGAATTTTAACATGACAGGGGGACTCTTAAGCCTCTTGTTTATGCTTTAGTACTTGCGGTCTATGGGAGGACCACAGCACACTCTTCTCTGTCTCCCCTTATTTGTTGATCATCTGTAGGAAGAAGAGAACGTGCAGAGGCCCTCACCCGTACATTGGGTCTGTTCTCACTCTGTGCAGCTCCATCATTGAGCAAAGTACCAACCTTGAGGCTTCTGTAAGGACTTGACACAAACTACAGAATACTACAATGAAGCATTCACAACAAAACCACATTTTTTTCCGCAGCCAAGCATCAAAACACTTACAGAAGGGCATGGTCCCTCTCTGTGCACCTCAAGGGGAGATCCACAAATCCTCACGTGGTTTCATCGCATCCAGCACCCTTCTCTGTGCCTCCCAGCTAAACGTGCACAGAGGCAGCTGTTGCCAAAGTGCTGTGGTGACACAATTCAGTTCTGTTTCTGAAGTCATCACCGCAGGCGCCTCCCAGTGACGGCACAACACTCTCTGTTGCTAATGCGTCTGTCTCAGAAACAGCTAGGGAAGTACCACTATGCCCAAACTGACTTGAATTAGAGTAGTTCCCAAATTGTTCTCTGCTCCCCTACATCTGTGGAAGGTGGGTGATCAATCTTTTCCTTGAGAAAGGACTACAGAGCAAAAGAGCTTGATTCTGAGACGTTGCCCGTCCTTGTAGAGCAGTTCACCTTTGATTTCCATGTCAGAAAAAAGAAGGTGAAATCAACAATTCCCTTCCTCTGAGCTGGGAATAGGAAAGAAGCCCAATTCTCCAGGAAGCCTTCAAAAGGAAACTCTGCATTTCTTTGTTAAACACCTTGTTTAATTTCTTGAAAGAAATCTTTCCCAGGACTTTGCAACTGCGGTGGTTCAAAGCGGGTGGGCAGCCGAGTTCCACCACGGCCGCTCTCTCACTCCCCCTCCTCAAAGGGAAAGGGGGAGAAAATACGATGCAAAGGGCTCCAGGGCTGAGATAAGGACAGGGCGATGGCTCAACAAGTATCGTGACGGGCAAAGCAGACTCAGCAGAGTGACCCTCAGGGTCCCTCCCTGCCCCTGCTCCCCGTGGGGTCCCTCCCATGGGATGCCGCCCTTCCCCAGCTGATCCCACACGGGCTGCCCACAGGCAGCAGCTCCTCAAGCACTGCTCCCACACGGCTCCGTCCCACGGGCTCCATCCATCCATCCATCCATCCCCCAGGAGCAAACTGCTCCAGCACGGGTCCCCCACGGCTGGGCGGCAGCTCCCCCCAGCCCCCCTGCTCCTGCGGGGGCTCCTCTCCATGGCTGCAGCTGCGGCCCGGGGCCTGCTCCTGCGGGGGCTCTCCACAGGCCGCAGCCTCCTCCAGGCCACAGCCACCTGCTCCACCGGGGGCTCCTCCACCCACAGGGGGGCAGCAGCGTGGAGATCTGCTCCATGGGGGACCCATGGGTGCAGGGGGACAGCCTGCTCCACCAGGGGCCTCTCCCTGCACAGCCCGCAGGGGAACTGCTGCTGTGAGCCTGGAGCACCTCCTGCCTCCTGCTGCACTCACCTTGGGGGCTGCAGGGCTGCTTCTCACTCCTTGCTCTTCCAGCTTCTGTTGTGCAGCAGTATTTCCCCCTGCTTACATCTGCTCTCCCAGAGGTGCAAACAACATCGCTTATTGGCTCAGCTCTGGCAAGCGCCGGGGCCCTTTTGGAGCTATCTGGAGCTGGCTGTTGTCTGGACTGTTCTCACAGACGCCATCCCTGCAGGCCCCTGCTACCAAACCCTTGCCACGTAAATCCGATCGAAGTGTATGCAGCAATTACAAAGCCGCTGTGCTTTGGGCTGTCATGATCCTTCTGCAAGTGCAGGGGAGGTGCAGGGTTGCTTTGCATTTCCAAAAGGAGGAAGAAAGCCTCCAACCCCACTGGACCTCAGCCACTTGCAGGATCCAAGCAACGCTCCCCACTTTCAGTTATCTCCCTCCCATGCACACAGTGGGAGCAAGGTTGAACAAGCACATTTTTGAAAATGTTTATCTTAATGAAGAATAAAAGAAGTCTACAACACCCAATCCCTCTGTGCACCCAAGGCAAAAATCGTGGACTATTCTGCCTCAACACTATTTTCAGACCCAATTTGTCAAGTCATCTAGCAGAGGATTTCTCTCTTGTTCACTCACTAGCTTAGTAGAGCACCAGTTTACATAGGTGCTGGAGCAGATTCCTCAACCATCTGAAGGGACTTGATCCCAGAAAAGTTCAAAACTGCAGATGACTCATGATTTTGTGGTGAAGCATCTATTAAATGAGAGCTGTTCCGCTTAGGGCACAGTGAGACAGTGTGAGAAGAACCCTGTATCTCACTGATTGAGGCTTTATAACTCTACAGAATTGTCAGTCAACAATAAATGGAAAGTGCAGGAGATACGTTCTTTCTTCCTCCTTTCCCTGCCATACATTAGCAGAGAGATTGTGGTGGGATATAGGTTCAGAGCCTCACAGAAGAAGGATTTGAACCCAGGCTCTCCACAGTCTGCACCACTGCCTTCCTGATGGCTTTTGACTATTTTATTTTATTTTATTTTATTTTATTTTATTTTATTTTATTTTATTTTATTTTATTTTATTTTATTTGTATTATTATTCTTCTTTTTCTGGGTGGTGTCTAAGTCTTGGGGGGAAGAACAAACTGTGGGAGGAGGGAATGCTACTACTGTCTGTGACAGTGGTGATTTCTGGACAGTGTTAGCAACAGAGCTTCTGCAGAGAAGAGAAAATGCCAGGCAGTCTCTGTTGGTATTCCATGTACTGAGTACTGAGTGCAGTTTTGGGCTCCACAGTATAAGAAAAAGACATAAACCTGTTAGAGAGTGTCGAAAGAAGGGCAACAAACAAGAGGGTCTCTTTTAACAGGGGGATTGAGGTTTGTGGCAAGGTTTTGGTAGCAATTTAGGGGCTGCACTGTGCTGGACACAGCAACAGACGCACCATAAGCCAAAGTCAGACAATAAGCCAAGGTGTGTTCACGTGTGGTTTACTGTGGTTTAACGTGTGGTTTACGTATAGAAGAAAGTTTTTGCCTAGTGGTGAGTATACTGCAGATTTGCTGCATTGTTCTAAATTAAATAGCAAGATAAGTGATGGCATCGTAGGCTGGGAAAATATTTCTAGAGTATCAGCGCATTTTGAGCATCATTTTAACTGTTTATGCAAACATGAAGATTATTAAAATCAGTGTTTATTTATGTCTGTATGTAAACAGGTGATCATGTTGTATAGCATGCAGTAAATGGTTTGTGAATGCTGCTTGAAGAATGAAAAGAGTAAGTCAGCTCCACAAGGAATAAATGAATTTTGTTTATTTGTGCAATGCAGAGATTAGAATTAGACCAACAGCATGGAACCAAAGTCTTGCTGTGTGCCTTTTATCTGTAGGACAGTTCATGGAGGCTTCATCAGCCCTATCTGTTTTCTAGCACTCTGAAATGTCCTCTGTGGTGCTGCACCCAGTTGAAAGCCTGCACTGATTGTGATGAACTTTCCTAACAGGAGGCACGGGTCCTTCGTCGGACGCTGGCTGGGGATGTATGCTGCGATGCGGGCAGATGATGCTGGCCCAAGCACTGATCTGCAGACACTTAGGGAGAGGTGAGTGCTGGTCCTGAGGGAACTTCGGTATTGTCTGCAGACGCTTCTTCGTAAGTACTCCATTAAAAGCACAAACCCTGAATTTATTAGTGAGACTTTCTTTGATGCCCTGGTAACAGTTCCTAATGAATCAATTCATATTCAGCTGGGTGAAATCATCCCAGCCTGAAGCAGAGAAATAGGCATAGAAGGAGAACAAATGGGGAATCCTGTCGCCATTATTTTATAAACCTTTTAGTGTAACACCCAAGTTGAGGCCAAGGGAAAACCTGCCACCGTGGGACAGTGCTCTTACCCTTCTCTTCACTCCTCACTTGTCAGCAGCACGAGGTCCAAACCCCCCTGGTGCAAGCTCTTAAGTGTGCATGTCACATCCCAGGATGCTGCCAGTGGAGTGTTTGGACTTTCTGTATGGATCTTATGTTGTTATTTAATGGGTGCTTAGAAATCCAACAAGGTCTAAACACAGCCTGTACTTTTAAATAATCTTGGAAGCTCAGAGATACTGGAATGGCTATCAACACGCAGCATGATCCGTCAGAATATGTTTGCAGTTGATGTTTTTGTTTTGTTTTATTTTCCCTGTTTTTACAATCTAGCCTATGATGATAAAGGGCAGCTTGATGATAAATAACAAGCTTGGAATTCTAGGAGCTCTACACAAAATGTAAATATTCGAGATGAATTGAAATGTCTTTTAACATCTCATTATAAAGCTTTCTGCTGTCTAGACATTTGATCAGTGTAATGAAAACGTCACCATTTTTTATTCTATATCAATTTTTCCTTTCAGATTGGCAATGGGAAAAACACAAAAAACAACCAGAAGAATATCACAGAATCCTACGATGCTTTCTCGACAGGAAGGCTTGCTGTTATTCAATCCACCAGATGGGTAAGAACAAACATAAACTTTCAGGTTTTTTCCACTGAAATTTCTACTGTGTTGAATCACTAATTTGCAGCATGTTAATTCATAATTTTAAAAAGTGGATGTGAAGACAAGGTGTATGCTTATACAAAAATAAAAAGGTATGCAGATGGGCGCAAAGACTAGTAGTACAGAAACATTCCCTGAGACCTAAATAAAGCCATGTACTAGAATGTAGCTCTTGATAAACTCTGTAAGCCTTGGGTACCAGAGTCAGTAATGTTAGAATAGGCAGTCTTGTAGCTTATTGCTGTAATTTGTAATAAAGGGCACTAACATTTGTTAACTTGTAATTCTCATTGTAGTTTAGAAGCCTTTTGTTTATTAAAGAAACTGGCACTCCCTAAGTTTTGAAAAGAGCATAGATTGAGAAAATAATTGTTATTGCTAAATACAGATTGCAGTTACTCTAGAATGTTTGACAGTCACGGTATTTACTGTATATTGTTCCCACATTCTTTATGGTCTCATTTTTCTTTGATTTTGTGTACGTGTGTCTTTTTTTCACTATGAAAACAGCACAGGTGGGTGTTGGAGAGGGGAAGTCAATTGGAGAATGGTTTGGACCAAATACAGTTGCTCAAGTACTAAAGTAAGTGAGATCATACCAGTCTCATTCAGAACGTACTCCCCTGGGGCAGCCAAGAGAAGGCCCAGGCAGAGTTTTGAAGGCTGCATCTCCCCCTGTCCCACAGTCAGGAATGTACTTGCCATCTATTTACAAGTGCAGCATGGAATGTCATGCCACAGCTCGGTGTGCAGGTACTGAGTTGGGAATGGGTGACCTCTAAATTTTAATAAAGGAAGAGCCTGAGGAGAAGAAACTGCAGGAAAGTCTCCTGCTATGCCGTCTGCATGCCCTCACCAGTCACACCACAGATGTATATTCCTTTCTGCACAGTGGCACAGCTCTGGCAGGTCGAGAGTGCCACCGTGTAGGTCGGAGTGGTGGTGTGAAACATCAGAGAGAAGCCATCTCGGCTGGGGAGGGAACTGAGCTGCAATTCCTCCCTTTCTGAGCAGCAGTTCTGCCAGCAAGGCTACTGGATAAAGATGGGCAGCTCCTCATAGTCTGGGAGCCACACTGAAAGGAACTGAGGCTGCTCAGTTCTCCAGGGGTACGTGGAGGTGTCTTACCTCAGGCAGGGGCTAGGCTACAGGTCCTGCGAGCTCAGCAGCAAGTCTTTGACACCCTGGAACAGGCACATGATCTGAAGAGGGAGGGGAGCTGAAGCATGCCCTGGACTCCAGATCTTTCATGGCCAAGTTTTTCATGGTGAAACGCTCACCCCCATTTCTTTCTGGCTTATTTGAAACAGCTAATTCTGCCAGTGCAGCTTAAGAGTGTAGCTCCCTTCCCCAAAGGTTTGGATTTTGCAGAAGTGGACATAAAACTGTGTGCTGCTGTCTCCCACTGAAGTTTTGGTGCCCCAAACCCTTAGCTGATTTAGCTTTTAACGCCCCATTTCTGCTGTGCACGCAGGCTCAGGCAGAAGTAATTCCACTGAATTCAGTGGAATTTCTTAAGCAAAAAGTAATCTGCAAAACTGGCATAGGAATTTTTTTCTTTTCCAGATGAGAAAAGACACAATTGGGCAAGAACCCAGTGCAGAGACTGTCGAGTGCAATAAAAAGTAATAAACTTGATGTAGTTGAACTGTTACTGTCACTGCACTTAGCAGTAAGACAAAACAGTTTGCACATGGTGCAGCGCATATGTTTTTCCTGGTACCACTCAGTACCTATTTTTCTAAAGATATTAAACATTTAATGTTTAAAGTTTTCTTTTTCTTACATGGAGACTTTAAAAAATGCAGAAAGGATGTTTTTTCTTAAGAAAAAAAGAATAAATAAATGGTTTTGAGTGTAAAGCTACCCTTTTGATCCAACTAGTTTATATTAATTAGTACCTTAATGTTTTCTAGGAAGCTTGCTTTATTTGATGAATGGAATTCATTAGCAGTTTATGTATCTATGGGCAATACGGTGGTCATTGAAGACATCAGGAAGTGACACCTCATCAGTTTTCTGGTAACAGTTTCTGATTTGACTCCATTTGCCAGCATGTATCTAAACATGAACAAATACTTGGGGGGGCATGGGTTTGTCTTGCAAGGGTAAGAAGAGGGAAGAAGGACATACAAACTCAGTTGTGTTTTTTTGATCCCTGATGCCAACTTCGTGCTCACATCACTGGATGTGAAGAGCTCCTTGAAGAATTTCTACTGTCATCATTGCTGCCATTTCATTTCTCTGGCGTTTTATAGGCAAAGCTTGACACTATTAATAACATTAATAGGACATGTCACTGCAGTCTTAAATTGTCATCCCCCAATCATTGATCTAACGTCTCACTTGGACGTGCCAGCACATACTGTCTGCTAGAATTACTTCTACTAAATAGCTGTAATTGCCATGCCCGGCTCGTTTTGTCTTGGGTGCCCTATAAAGATCCCTGGCAAACTAGCTTAATTCACTACTGAGAGGAAGATCTGCTTTGTGTTCCTCTGTGCGTTGACTGATTTCTAGTTTTATTCCCGCAGAAAAAATGTGCTGGTGCCCTCCTCAGAGCAGCAGCGCGTCCCACAGCAGTGCACATTTGCACAGAAGTGCTCTTGGCCGAAGCAAGAAGGCAGGAGGACTCTGCACAGGCTGGAAAGCCCTCTTGCTTATTATACCTCTACGACTAGGGATAAATCACATAAATCCCGTATATATTGATGCATTTAAAGTAAGGTTTTCTTTCAATTCATTGCTCGTTACTGTCAAATAAGTTTGGGTATCTGTGATGTCAGTAAAGAAATGAATGACAATTTCCTTTATTCCTTTTGAACTCCTAGGAATGCTTTAAGATGCCACAGTCTTTGGGAGCATTAGGAGGGAAACCAAATAATGCCTTTTATTTCATAGGATTTTTAGGTAAGGAAAAAAGAAACTTATTCCAAATGTGCAGATGATCAAAAGAGAACATTTTTTGAAGGGGAAATAGTAAGGGGTCTAAGCGTGAACCTCTAGAAGTAAAGAAAGATGAGAATAGAATAAAATAAATGAAGAAGCATATCTAAAAGAGTTTAGAAACAGTATGAGATGATCCTTAACAGGAGCAGAAAGTTAACCGCAAAGCTAGGTGTAAAAATAAGTGATGACATCAACAAGAGCAACATACTGAGAATAGCTGATAGCATTTGACAAGTGTATTGGTCAAATGTCACTTTTATTTTCTTGTATTTCAAAACTGTTTCTGATAGCAGTATCTTTTTCACCTTTTGCATACCTTCTGTTATTAAGTATTGCTCTAATTAATTTAAAATGCATTCCTTCAGATTTCACCCCACTTTGGGCCAGAATTTTGCAACCCTATTTTGTCCTTTTGTAAAACCTAACCTGTTTTAGTTAGGCTTTTTTGTTCCAATTTCTGAATGAATGCCTAATGGGATTACAGATTGCATCTGTGAACATCCTGTACCTTTTAATCTGTCAAATGTTAGTGTTTACAACACTTGAGATTTAAAAAAAAAAAAAAAAAAGTACTGGATCTCACATGGAAAAATAAAAGTATGTGACAAAGATAGAACATAACCAACCAAAAAATTACAGTAATAGGTGACAATAGGAAGTTATACTAAATACCCTGTGGGAAACGCTGTGTCTAAACCTTCCGATTCTCTTAAAGAATCCCTAGCTGGAAAGTCTAGATTATACTGACTGCAATGGCAATCTAATTTCTATTTTACAGTTCTGGACCAAGTGCTTATTAATGTCACTTGCTTATTTTTAACATACGGCTTTTACCCATCCAGGCAATGAGCTGATCTATCTGGACCCTCACACCACTCAAAGCTTTGTAGATTCAGAAGAAAATGGCACAGTTGACGATGAGAGTTTCCACTGCCAGGAAGCCCCACATAGAATGAAGATCATGAATTTGGACCCTTCAGTAGCTTTAGTAAGTGTCAGGAAATCTTGAATGCATGTACTTTATCTCAAAGTAATGTCTCTCTACATTGGTAAGGGCAGCAATGCATCTCCTTGAACAGAACCAAGATCACAAAGCTGTCTTCTGTGATCAACACATAGTAGTTTGTACATAACTACATGGAGAATCTTAGGGCAAGTGGGGAGCTGTCTGTACTGTAGGGAGCTCGCTTTGTTTTCTTTACTGAGCAGCTTTTACTTCTTTCAAGAGGCATTATAATGGTCAGAGCAAGGAACTGAAACAGGTTTATGTGTTTTATTCTATCACTACTTTATGTTTGGTCACCTCTAGACAAGTTACTTAAACTTACTTTCTATCATAAGTTGAAAATGTTTAAGTGGAATTATTGTATTTCACCCCAAATTACAAATACAAATGTATTATTTGTAATTCACCCAAAATGTCATGGGGGACTGTGGTATTTGAAAAAATTGGATCTGATCCCATGCCAGTATCCTGTGATTGGGTGATTGGCAGTTGTCACCAGTGGGATGTGTTTCTAAAGCTTTAAACAATCTGTAAAGATACCGGTATCTGTCATTCATTCACATACCTGTTTTTTAATACTGCTGCTTTTTAGAAAGTTTTTTTGTTTTTTTTTGTTTTAATACTTAACTACGTAACTGTGCAAAATGTGGCATGATGCAACGAGACAGACAAAATCATAATGAAGAGCAAATATTTTCAGTATAGATACCAGAATGGAAATGTTCCTTAGGTGGTCCATCATCTACAAATTTTCAGCTTCTGCTGATACCTGGACTGTAGGAACTGGGTGGCGCTCCATGGAGGAGCACACAGGAGCTGCTGCTATTTTTTGCTTGACTATTTCGTTAGGGGTTTGCAGGGCCTTGTTCTCCCCGTGGGTTCTCTCCCTAGAGCTGCCACATATTTGGAGTCTTATATCTACTGATCGTACAGGGCATTACTGTATCAGAGGTCAAACCGCCTTACCTGCTGGTACCACATACCTACCATCTGCAAAGGTAAAACTCTGTGTGTTTGTTTTTTCCCCTAAGGGCTTCTTTTGCAAAGAAGAATGTGATTTTGATAACCGGTGTAGTCTTGTACAAAAGGTAAGAGTGGGAACTTAGCATCTCGATTTGTTCTTTATAAAGTCTGGTTTTTATTGTCTGTTTTTTGTAAAATTTTCCTTTGCATTTTCCTTTGTATACAAATTGTATGAGCCATGGAGAAGAATGCATTAAAGCATCAGGGTAAGGCAATACTACTGAATTGCTAATTGGAAATTGTTCAGCACTTTACCAGCCACAAACCCTGCCAGTTGGAAAATGGGTGTAAACATCCACACTTGAAGGTGTTACTGGGTGACACTTGCTTTTAACTTCTAATTCTCACTAAATGACTAAGGTTTAACTGCCATATTGTAGTGATGTATCAATGATTTGCTTCCTGATCCTTTTTTATTGTTTGACATAGTAGATTGCGTGTTCTAATTATGACTGTTAGTCCCTGCTATCTTAAAGATCTGATTCTGTAAGCGCTGCAGGCCTCTAGCTCCTGCTGATCTAGGGAGAACAGAAGGTGCTGGCTGCCACAGGAAACAGACTTGAGGATGTTTCTGCATGCAGCTGTTAAGCTAAGCACCAGACGTCTGAATGTAAAGTACCATCAACCTCTAAGGGCATTTATTAAAAAAAAAAAAAATCATCTAAGGAAAACAGTTTGTAAATAACTGAAATACAGGACAGAAGGTAACTTCTCTTTGAAGAGGAATAGCGTTTGGCTTCAGGAACACCTTTTTTCCTGACCAAAACCTGTCCTTCAAAATCTGATGCGTTTTTTTTTTTTTTTTTTCCCCTTTGGAGGAGCTGATAGATCTGTCTTTTGTGCTATTGATCAACAGAAAACTTGAGGAGAGTTCTATGCAAGCAACTTTCTTTTAAAAAGCAGAAAATATTGTACATTCCTAGTGTGCTTGCTACCTGTAAACAAAATTACAGGTTTGCAGATATCAAAGCTGATATCAAAAGATGATAAGACTGATAATTTGTAGTACAGTTCAAGAGATCTGTCTTCCAGATGTGTTTTAACTAGGGATGTATTACAGAGACCATGGTGCTTGGATTTCACAGTATGTCTGTATAAAGACTTTTTTTTCCTGATGGACATGCGTAATTAAAAAACACTTTCAATTAAGCAGACACGTTTTGTGTTTGAAGCGTCTCCCGAGCCAGCTTTTAAAATGAAAGCATTCTGTCCTCAGGAGATTCTAAAGCAGCAGAGTCTACGGATGTTTGAGCTGGTCCAGAAGCACCCGCCACACTGGCCTCCTTTCATACCTCCAACAAAACCAGAAGTGACAACCACAGGAGCAGGTAAGGCACCGATTAAAAGCCTAATTGTGCAATGTTATGTTCCTCGTTAGCAAATAAAAGAATAATCACAGGTAGAATAACTATCCTTTGTGAGTGTCAAGCAATATATAGCAGGCATGTATCCAAACAAGCCATACAATTGCTAGCACAGATTTTTTTTTTTCACTCTTACAAAGTACTTTTCTGGAATGCGTCTTTCAAAGTTTTTTTTTTTAAGTGAACAAAATCAGGCATGTCTTTAGAAGCATTTTTTTCTTTATCTTTTTTTACAGAACTCATTGAATCTACTGACAAGCTATTTGAATTGGAAGAAGAATTTGAAATCCTGAGTGTGTGAAGGAAACTGTGGTGACTCTTCTGAGTGTTGAATATATTGGTAATATTATTGCATTGACTTAAACAGCCATGTTAGCCCCGAAGTGCCTGAAATTATGGATAACAGAGCACAGAAATCTAGTAGCATCCAAAACTCCAAGGGCAGTTTAACACACAAGCTTCCCCGGATGGAAAGGCAGTAAGAGATCTTGTGATAAGATGCTTAAAGGGAATCTCTTTTTAACGTACCTTACCTGGAGACAAACGGGCCTTTGAGATTAAGGCAAAAATACATGTATCACTGGGCACCATGTTTGGAGAAAGGGATAACCCAAATGGATATTTCTTGCTCTCATGTAATAATGCAATAGTTTAGTTCTTCAAGCAAAACAGTCTTCAGTTCAGGAGGATGTTTACTTCTGTTCCCTCCTGTGGGCTGCGTCATAGGAAAAATACATTGTCTTGTTTAAAAGATTGACTGGATCAGGAGAAAATTGTTTCCTTGTTAAATATTTTAACATGTATTTGAGCAACCAGACTTTATTACAA
Source organism: Anas platyrhynchos (assembly GCF_047663525.1). Lineage (NCBI taxonomy): Eukaryota > Metazoa > Chordata > Aves > Anseriformes > Anatidae > Anas > Anas platyrhynchos. The sequence goes on from NC_092610.1 coordinate 9,242,953, forward strand.
AAATGTTTCTGTAAAAGGAACTATGTCTAATGGACACATTTTGCAATAGCCTTCCTGTTTCTGGGAGACCTCAAGAGGAACAGGAGCCTCAAATAGTTGATACAGATCACAACCACTGTTATAGTTATGGTATATTTCGCCTTGACCTTAAAATTCAAATGATTAAAACTTAGGTTATTTCTTTCCGAGTTAAAACGAGTCAAAGGTGGTTTAACTGTACCTTATTTATTTTAGAATAGATTTACACAAGTTTCTCTGTTACAGCACTTTATCTGTGCATCTAATAAATTTCTTAAGCTTTTCTTAGGTTGTATGCTGCTATGTTTAGTTAATTTGTGTGAACTAAATATAAACCAGGTGATCTTAAAACTTAATATAGAAGCGTACACAGATTACTGAATTGTTGCTTTTTGACTTCTTGCCTTTTGAAATCTGTTTTGGTAGAAGTGCCTTAACCCTACAGGTTTATCAGAACAGCCTGGGCAGTTTTATTTCTAAGGCAGAGAATCTCTCTCTAGCAGCCATAAGAAAAACAGTTCAGAATAAAGAAAGGCAAAGATTTTTAATCCATGCTGAAGTTCCTTTTCACTATCAGACAGTCCCCCTTGTGGTCATGTTGTCATGCTAGTGTCATGAACATGAACTGCAGACTTTCATCTTCACCAATAAATGACAACATAGAGAAATACTGAATATTGTCTCCTCTCACTTGCACCTCTCGATCAGGGCCACTGTTTTTTCAAACAAAAGAGTTAACGAGATCCTATTGCATCTTGTTTAATGTTTATTAACTACAGTTTGGAAACCACAAACGTAGAAAAAAAATATCATTTCCTTATTTTATTAAAACATATATAAAACATATATAAAACATATATAATATATATATATAACACATATTGTGTTGTAAAGCCCACAATTCCCTACCAATGACAACAAAAAAATCATCTAATTGAGCATGCAGTTTTCATTAACCTGTTTTTTTTTTGTTTCTTTTTTTTTTTTACAAATACCCAACAACAAATACACATGTGTTGTGTTGTGTTTTTTTCCATCATTTCTCACTGAAGCAATACCCATCCCGTATCAGATCTGTGTCATTACTCTAATTTTTGTTCCTAATGTACTTGAAAAACTTCTTAACTCTATTGATTGCAACAGTGGACTTTTTTCCCTCCGATCTTAACTCCATTTATCAATTACTTATTCTCTTAAAATCCTGCTTTTAAGAGATGGTTAGGTATTCACCATCTCTCACTCTTATTTATAGATTTTCTATTCTTTTTCAGTAGTTCAGCCCTAGTCAACTCGGAGGTGTCATGTATTTGGCAATTTTATTTATGGTAGCACTCCCCTCCCCTCCCCTCCCCTCCCCTCCCCTCCCCTCCCCTCCCCTCCCCTCCCCTCCCCTCCCCTCCCCTCCCCTCCCCTCCCCTCCCCTCTCCTCCCCTCCCCTCCCCTCCCCTCCCCTCCCCTCCCTTCCCCTCCCCTACACTCTTTTGATTATCTCCCCAATTTTGCCTCCCCTTTCCTCCCCCCCATCCCCTCCCCTCCCCTCCCGTCTCCTCCCCTCCCCTACACCCCCTCCCCTATGCTCCCTGTCCCTATACTCTGCTACACTCCCCTCCCCTATACTACCCTACACACTCCTACACTTCCCTCCCCTATCCTACCCTAAACTCCCGTTCGCTACACTACCCTACATTACCCTATGCCCCCCTCCCCTAAACTCTCCTACACTCCCCTCCCGTATCCTACCCTACACTCCCCTAAACTCCGATCCCCTACACTACCCTATACTCTCCTATGCTCCCCTCCCCTCTAACACGCTACACTACCCTACCCTACCCTACCCTACCCTACCCTACCCTACCCTACCCTACCCTACCCTACCCTACCCTACCCTACCCTACCCTACCCTACCCTACCCTACCCTACCCTACCCTACCCTACCCTACCCTATCCTATCCTATCCTATCCTATCCTATCCTATCCTATCCTATCCTATCCTATCCTATCCTATCCTACCCTCCCCCTGCCCTCCCCTCCCCTCCCCTCCCTTCCTTTTATTCCCTCCCCTTCCCTCCCCTCTTGTCTTCTTCTCTCCTCTCTTCTTTCTTTCGGGTAACTTCAAATCGCTTCAGTCGTTCTCAGAGCTCCTGTCCCTGGCTGATTCACGGGAACCCATCAGCAGCAACCAGAAGCGCTCCAGCTGCTGTGTCACTGGTCGAGCAACAGTCTCCAACTGGGAATCGCTGACTTCGTTGTGTGGCTCAGACAGGTGCCTTGCAGTTCCACCGTGGCCTGGACGTTTCCTCTTGCTGTGTCCCCACCTACAGCGCACTTCTGCTTAGAAGCAGCAGCAGGCTTTGCAAGATGTCCCACTCCTTCCATTTTCAGTGGTTTAGCTTGGCTAGCCGGGTGGTGTCTGTCAATAGAAGACAACAACGAGATTTGGGTTAGAAACAGCTAACTGAGTAGTTCCTTTGCACAAGGGCAAGGAATATCTACCCCTTCCTACTGGAGGCTGCAGTGTCAGAGATAATGACGGGTCCTTCCGAGAGCTTTGAAATATCCCTTGGGGATGCTGAGTCCAGAGGACCAGAGCAAACCTGTCTAAAGTACACCGTGGAATCACTCGGAATGACTTCCTAGCAGAAGCATGTGTCTGATACAGCTTCAGCTGCTTGCAGTGTTCTTCTTCACCTCGTACCTAAATTCAGATGAGAGATCTCAATGAAGATGGAAAGGTTGAGAAATAGAGAAATCACTGATGTGCTTTGAGAACTTCTAAGGACTGAGTACTGCATCAATCCCATGTTGTAACATTAAGGATTGGTTAGAAAAGCAAACGTTAAAAACAAGGAAAGGGGAAGAACAAGTAAGCTTTCTTAAAGTATCTATTCTATTTAAGGTATCTTTAAAGAAGTAAATAAGTACTGAAATATATATGCAGATAGAGAGAGAGAGAGAGAGAGAGAAAGAGAGAGATACAGAAACCTAAGAGTCTGCTGTGCAGGTTAGCTTCTTGCTCTCTTTTCTAAAAGTCACAGTGAATGCAGCATCTGTGTGCGTTACAAGCATTACCCTCAGTCCAGCACAGGTACACACGAGAGGTCAGCCTGCAGGTTGCGGAGGCAAAGCAACTGCTCTGGCTGGATGTGAAGAGCCAAGACAGAAGTTGCTGTCAGGGAAAAGATACACAGAGGGGATGAAAAAGACGGAGTGTGCTTCCGACCTTCACAACTTCTAAGCAAGCGGAGATGAGGTTGTGGAAGAAGCAAATAAGCTGTTGATCTAGAAGCAGCCTGAAGATTGTCCTTAAGCAGGGCCTTGCATTCTTCATTTTTACAGCATTGCTTGCCTTCAAGTGCACGACGATGATTTTATGAACTTTCTACCACTACAGAAATGCACCGGATTCTTTCACAAAACTTACGGGTGGTACTTGGCAATATTGGTCAGCATTCTCTATTTCCTTCTTCATCTCAATTCTCTTTTGGCCTGTGAAGCTTTCCAGATCAGAGGAGAAGATCCACGGTAATACGGAGCTTTGGATACTGCAAAGGAAACGAAGAATCCTACTGACAACTCTTTTCAACCTCGCCTGCAAGCATCACAGAAAAGAACACCGAAAGAACACCGCTTTATCATGGGAAGCATAAATTGGAGCATAGGTGTCCTATAGCTGAAGCGAGGTGAAGCAGGTTCCACACAAGGTGAAGGAGCACACCCATAAGCATTTCCATAAAGCCGTGTTTTCAAACAAAGGGTTAAGATTTAGATTTTCTTACAAGTGAAGAATGAAGAAATAAAAGAAAAAGAAAATTACCAGGACATCCAGTTTTCCTCTAGCTTGCTTTGCTTCTTTCCGAATCTGAGTCTGGAGTGACAGTCAGGGAGCAGCGTTGTGCAGAAATGCCAAAGCCTCCCCAGCTGGTTGTACCTTCATCAGCAAGGGCTTTGATACTGCTGCCTCCTCAGCAACATCAGCCATTTCCGAGGAAAGCTGGTGTCCATCAGGTCAAATAGGAATGGGAAATCCCTCTTGCCACAACTTCACACTCACACCAGAGTTGGCAGGACAGGCCGATGGACAGAGAAGCGTCTGCAAGAGTGTTAGAAAACAGACTTTAGATTTCCGTCAACCCAGGAAGAATTACTTGCTCATCCCTTCAAAGTGAACTCTGAGTAGAAGGAGGGGATCCCAAGCTGCATTCCTGACATCTATGCTGCAAAGTCATCCAATGGGACATGTTACTGTAGCAGCCTGTTACGAACAGAAACAGGACTTTGAGGTTATGCTGTTGGATTAGAATTAAGCTCAAAGAGTTAGTCCTTTGACGTGTTTTTGTTTGCAAGTGTTTTCACTGCTTCCCAGACAATGTCTCCAGCAAGCTAGCTGCTTGCTTCATTTGTTCTGTTCTGTTCTGTTCTGTTCTTTTTGATTCTGTTTTGTTTTGTTTTCTCAGCCAGGATTCTTAGAGAAATGAGATTAAAGTGATCATATTGTATGTCCACCCATCCCTCCCTCCCCTTCGCTTGTCCAGAGCTTTTACCTCGTCCAGCAGCTTGAATGAACTCGGTCCTAGGCGCAGTTGTGTCCAAGCCATTCTGTTCCTAGACGTGTTGTGAGAACAGACAGCTAAGTAGTGGGGAGAGGACGTGCTGCTGTCTGCAGTGTGACCTCAGCGCTTACCAAACAGTAGGGAATACACAGAGAAGGGCCTTAGGAGAACTTCAAGCCCCAGATACGTTTTATGTGGAAACCATATTTCCCAAGATAACACTGGACGCAACTGCATAATCAAAAGGGATTCATTTCTTGGTTCATTCAACTCCTAGGTTTTAGTTTTAAAACATGTCTGTCTTGGCTTAAAGCACTCTTCCAATCTCTATTTCCAGTTCCTAGGATTTCCTGAAATAGGGAATCCCATTTTTTTCTTTGTACACTCTCCCAGCCTCTTTGTTTTCCTCTCCCCAAGAAACTTAGCACTGCTCTCTTCATACTTGACAACTAGATATGGAGCTGTATCAGCCAGAAGGAAGTTTCCTTCACACTTTCTGCTTCTTACGGTATCTGGGCTCTTACCTTTACACTTACTCACCCTTCCTACATTAGCACAAAGAAAGCTGTTTGGGAGATCTGATGTCTTGTTTTCCAGAAACTGCCCTGAATCACCTTTACGAGAGCTGTCCCACGCTGCGAGCACAAGTCTTGCAGTCTGGCCAGATATTTGCCTTCTAAGTCAATAACCAAATCTGTTACAAAGGTAAGAACATGTAATTAATGGAAAGGAAATCCTTTTATCCTTTTATTTTGATCCAAATTCACTTTTTTTTTTTTTTTTTTTTTTTTTTTTCTAGACCAAGAATGAATCGTGGAGAACCACCAAAACTCAGGTGAGAAATGAAATGACAAATGTTAAGGTCAGGAAGCTTGCCCACTGCCATTGCTACCCTGAAAGCAGATGGAGTGCATCTTCATACGCCACAGCCTGAGACACTAGTCGACAGGCCAGCCCGTGTGAGGAAGTCCATTGCTGCCTGAATTTTAACATGACAGGGGGACTCTTAAGCCTCTTGTTTATGCTTTTGTTTATGCCCTTTTGGAGCTATCTGGAGCTGGCTGTTGTCTGGACTGTTCTCACAGACGCCATCCCTGCAGGCCCCTGCTACCAAACCCTTGCCACGTAAATCCGATCGAAGTGTATGCAGCAATTACAAAGCCGCTGTGCTTTGGGCTGTCACGATCCTTCTGCAAGTGCAGGGGAGGTGCAGGGTTGCTTTGCATTTCCAAAAGGAGGAAGAAAGCCTCCAACCCCACTGGACCTCAGCCACTTGCAGGATCCAAGCAACGCTCCCCACCTTCAGTTATCTCCCTCCCATGCACACAGTGGGAGCAAGGTTGAACAAGCACATTTTTGAAAATGTTTATCTTAATGAAGAATAAAAGAAGTCTACAACACCCAATCCCTCTGTGCACCCAAGGCAAAAATCGTGGACTATTCTGCCTCAACACTATTTTCAGACCCAATTTGTCAAGTCATCTAGCAGAGGATTTCTCTCTTGTTCACTCACTAGCTTAGTAGAGCACCAGTTTACATAGGTGCTGGAGCAGATTCCTCAACCATCTGAAGGGACTTGATCCCAGAAAAGTTCAAAACTGCAGATGACTCATGATTTTGTGGTGAAGCATCTATTAAATGAGAGCTGTTCCGCTTAGGGCACAGTGAGACAGTGTGAGAAGAACCCTGTATCTCACTGATTGAGGCTTTATAACTCTACAGAATTGTCAGTCAACAATAAATGGAAAGTGCAGGAGATATGTTCTTTCTTCCTCCTTTCCCTGCCATACATTAGCAGAGAGATTGTGGTGGGATATAGGTTCAGAGCCTCACAGAAGAAGGATTTGAACCCAGGCTCTCCACAGTCTGCACCACTGCCTTCCTGATGGCTTTTGACTATTTTATTTTATTTTATTTATTTTATTTTATTTTATTTTATTTTATTTTATTTTATTTTATTTTATTTTATTTTATTTTATTTTATTTTATTTTATTTTATTTTATTAGTATTATTATTCTTCTTTTTCTGGGTGGTGTCTAAGTCTTGGGGGGAAGAACAAACTGTGGGAGGAGGGAATGCTACTACTGTCTGTGACAGTGGTGATTTCTGGACAGTGTTAGCAACAGAGCTTCTGCAGAGAAGAGAAAATGCCAGGCAGTCTCTGTTGGTATTCCATGTACTGAGTACTGAGTGCAGTTTTGGGCTCCACAGTATAAGAAAAAGACATAAACCTGTTAGAGAGTGTCGAAAGAAGGGCAACAAACAAGAGGGTCTCTTTTAACAGGGGGATTGAGGTTTGTGGCAAGGTTTTGGTAGCAATTTAGGGGCTGCACTGTGCTCGACACAGCAACAGACGCACCATAAGCCAAAGTCAGACAATAAGCCAAGGTGTGTTCACGTGTGGTTTACTGTGGTTTAACGTGTGGTTTACGTATAGAAGAAAGTTTTTGCCTAGTGGTGAGTATACTGCAGATTTGCTGCATTGTTCTAAATTAAATAGCAAGATAAGTGATGGCATCGTAGGCTGGGAAAATATTTCTAGAGTATCAGCGCATTTTGAGCATCATTTTAACTGTTTATGCAAACATGGAGATTATTAAAATCAGTGTTTATTTATGTCTGTATGTAAACAGGTGATCATGTTGTATAGCATGCAGTAAATGGTTTGTGAATGCTGCTTGAAGAATGAAAAGAGTAAGTCAGCTCCACAAGGAATAAATGAATTTTGTTTATTTGTGCAATGCAGAGATTAGAATTAGACCAACAGCATGGAACCAAAGTCTTGCTGTGTGCCTTTTATCTGTAGGACAGTTCATGGAGGCTTCAGCAGCCCTATCTGTTTTCTAGCAGTCTGAAATGTCCTCTGTGGTGCTGCACCCAGTTGAAAGCCTGCACTGATTGTGATGAACTTTCCTAACAGGAGGCACGGGTCCTTCGTCGGACGCTGGCTGGGGATGTATGCTGCGATGCGGGCAGATGATGCTGGCCCAAGCACTGATCTGCAGACACTTAGGGAGAGGTGAGTGCTGGTCCTGAGGGAACTTCGGTATTGTCTGCAGACGCTTCTTCGTAAGTACTCCATTAAAAGCACAAACCCTGAATTTATTAGTGAGACTTTCTTTGATGCCCTGGTAACAGTTCCTAATGAATCAATTCATATTCAGCTGGGTGAAATCATCCCAGCCTGAAGCAGAGAAATAGGCATAGAAGGAGAACAAATGGGGAATCCTGTCGCCATTATTTTATAAACCTTTTAGTGTAACACCCAAGTTGACGCCAAGGGAAAACCTGCCACCGTGGGACAGTGCTCTTACCCTTCTCTTCACTACTCACTTGTCAGCAGCACGAGGTCCAAACCCCCCTGGTGCAAGCTCTTAAGCATGCATGTCACATCCCAGGATGCTGCCAGTGGAGTGTTTGGACTTTCTGTATGGATCTTATGTTGTTATTTAATGGGTGCTTAGAAATCCAACAAGGTCTAAACACAGCCTGTACTTTTAAATAATCTTGGAAGCTCAGAGATACTGGAATGGCTATCAACACGCAGCGTGATCCGTCAGAATATGTTTGCAGTTGATGTTTTTGTTTTGTTTTATTTTCCCTGTTTTTACAATCTAGCCTATGATGATAAAGGGCAGCTTGATGATAAATAACAAGCTTGGAATTCTAGGAGCTCTACACAAAATGTAAATATTCGAGATGAATTGAAATGTCTTTTAACATCTCATTATAAAGCTTTCTGCTGTCTAGACATTTGATCAGTGTAATGAAAACGTCACCATTTTTTATTCTATATCAATTTTTCCTTTCAGATTGGCAATGGGAAAAACACAAAAAACAACCAGAAGAATATCACAGAATCCTACGATGCTTTCTCGACAGGAAGGCTTGCTGTTATTCAATCCACCAGATGGGTAAGAACAAACATAAACTTTCAGGTTTTTTCCACTGAAATTTCTACTGTGTTGAATCACTAATTTGCAGTATGTTAATTCATAATTTTAAAAAGTGGATGTGAAGACAAGGTGTATGCTTATACAAAAATAAAAAGGTATGCAGATGGGCGCAAAGACTAGTAGTACAGAAACATTCCCTGAGACCTAAATAAAGCCATGTACTAGAATGTAGCTCTTGATAAACTCTGTAAGCCTTGGGTACCAGAGTCAGTAATGTTAGAATAGACAGTCTTGTAGCTTATTGCTGTAATTTGTAATAAAGGGCACTAACATTTGTTAACTTGTAATTCTCATTGTAGTTTAGAAGCCTTTTGTTTATTAAAGAAACTGGCACTCCCTAAGTTTTGAAAAGAGCATAGATTGAGAAAATAATTGTTATTGCTAAATACAGATTGCAGTTACTCTAGAATGTTTGACAGTCACAGTATTTACTGTATATTGTTCCCACATTCTTTATGGTCTCATTTTTCTTTGATTTTGTGTACGTGTGTCTTTTTTTCACTGTGAAAACAGCACAGGTGGGTGTTGGAGAGGGGAAGTCAATTGGAGAATGGTTTGGACCAAATACAGTTGCTCAAGTACTAAAGTAAGTGAGATCATACCAGTCTCATTCAGAACGTACTCCCCTGGGGCAGCCAAGAGAAGGCCCAGGCAGAGTTTTGAAGGCTGCATCTCCCCCTGTCCCACAGTCAGGAATGTACTTGCCATCTATTTACAAGTGCAGCATGGAATGTCATGCCACAGCTCGGTGTGCAGGTACTGAGTTGGGAATGGGTGACCTCTAAATTTTAATAAAGGAAGAGCCTGAGGAGAAGAAACTGCAGGAAAGTCTCCTGCTATGCCGTCTGCATGCCCTCACCAGTCACACCACAGATGTATATTCCTTTCTGCACAGTGGCACAGCTCTGGCAGGTCGAGAGTGCCACCGTGTAGGTCGGAGTGGTGGTGTGAAACATCAGAGAGAAGCCATCTCGGCTGGGGAGGGAACTGAGCTGCAATTCCTCCCTTTCTGAGCAGCAGTTCTGCCAGCAAGGCTACTGGATAAAGATGGGCAGCTCCTCATAGTCTGGGAGCCACACTGAAAGGAACTGAGGCTGCTCAGTTCTCCAGGGGTACGTGGAGGTGTCTTACCTCAGGCAGGGGCTAGGCTACAGGTCCTGCGAGCTCAGCAGCAAGTCTTTGACACCCTGGAACAGGCACATGATCTGAAGAGGGAGGGGAGCTGAAGCATGCCCTGGACTCCAGATCTTTCATGGCCAAGTTTTTCATGGTGAAACGCTCACCCCCATTTCTTTCTGGCTTATTTGAAACAGCTAATTCTGCCAGTGCAGCTTAAGAGTGTAGCTCCCTTCCCCAAAGGTTTGGATTTTGCAGAAGTGGACATAAAACTGTGTGCTGCTGTCTCCCACTGAAGTTTTGGTGCCCCAAACCCTTAGCTGATTTAGCTTTTAACGCCCCATTTCTGCTGTGCACGCAGGCTCAGGCAGAAGTAATTCCACTGAATTCAGTGGAATTTCTTAAGCAAAAAGTAATCTGCAAAACTGGCATAGGAATTTTTTTCTTTTCCAGATGAGAAAAGACACAATTGGGCAAGAACCCAGTGCAGAGACTGTCGAGTGCAATAAAAAGTAATAAACTTGATGTAGTTGAACTGTTACTGTCACTGCACTTAGCAGTAAGACAAAACAGTTTGCACATGGTGCAGCGCATATGTTTTTCCTGGTACCACTCAGTACCTATTTTTCTAAAGATATTAAACATTTAATGTTTAAAGTTTTCTTTTTCTTACATGGAGACTTTAAAAAATGCAGAAAGGATGTTTTTTCTTAAGAAAAAAAGAATAAATAAATGGTTCTGAGTGTAAAGCTACCCTTTTGATCCAACTAGTTTATATTAATTAGTACCTTAATGTTTTCTAGGAAGCTTGCTTTATTTGATGAATGGAATTCATTAGCAGTTTATGTATCTATGGGCAATACGGTGGTCATTGAAGACATCAGGAAGTGACACCTCATCAGTTTTCTGGTAACAGTTTCTGATTTGACTCCATTTGCCAGCATGTATCTAAACATGAACAAATACTTGGGGGGGCATGGGTTTGTCTTGCAAGGGTAAGAAGAGGGAAGAAGGACATACAAACTCAGTTGTGTTTTTTTGATCCCTGATGCCAACTTCGTGCTCACATCACTGGATGTGAAGAGCTCCTTGAAGAATTTCTACTGTCATCATTGCTGCCATTTCATTTCTCTGGCGTTTTATAGGCAAAGCTTGACACTATTAATAACATTAATAGGACATGTCACTGCAGTCTTAAATTGTCATCCCCCAATCATTGATCTAACGTCTCACTTGGACGTGCCAGCACATACTGTCTGCTAGAATTACTTCTACTAAATAGCTGTAATTGCCATGCCCGGCTCGTTTTGTCTTGGGTGCCCTATAAAGATCCCTGGCAAACTAGCTTAATTCACTACTGAGAGGAAGATCTGCTTTGTGTTCCTCTGTGCGTTGACTGATTTCTAGTTTTATTCCCGCAGAAAAAATGTGCTGGTCCCCTCCTCAGAGCAGCAGCGCGTCCCACAGCAGTGCACATTTGCACAGAAGTGCTCTTGGCCGAAGCAAGAAGGCAGGAGGACTCTGCACAGGCTGGAAAGCCCTCTTGCTTATTATACCTCTACGACTAGGGATAAATCACATAAATCCCGTATATATTGATGCATTTAAAGTAAGGTTTTCTTTCAATTCATTGCTCGTTACTGTCAAATAAGTTTGGGTATCTGTGATGTCAGTAAAGAAATGAATGACAATTTCCTTTATTCCTTTTGAACTCCTAGGAATGCTTTAAGATGCCACAGTCTTTGGGAGCATTAGGAGGGAAACCAAATAATGCCTTTTATTTCATAGGATTTTTAGGTAAGGAAAAAAGAAACTTATTCCAAATGTGCAGATGATCAAAAGAGAACATTTTTTGAAGGGGAAATAGTAAGGGGTCTAAGCGTGAACCTCTAGAAGTAAAGAAAGATGAGAATAGAATAAAATAAATGAAGAAGCATGTCTAAAAGAGTTTAGAAACAGTATGAGATGATCCTTAACAGGAGCAGAAAGTTAACAGCAAAGCTAGGTGTAAAAATAAGTGATGACATCAACAAGAGCAACATACTGAGAATAGCTGATAGCATTTGACAAGTGTATTGGTCAAATGTCACTTTTATTTTCTTGTATTTCAAAACTGTTTCTGATAGCAGTATCTTTTTCACCTTTTGCATACCTTCTGTTATTAAGTATTGCTCTAATTAATTTAAAATGCATTCCTTCAGATTTCACCCCACTTTGGGCCAAAATTTTGCAACCCTATTTTGTCCTTTTGTAAAACCTAACCTGTTTTAGTTAGGCTTTTTTGTTCCAATTTCTGAATGAATGCCTAATGGGATTACAGATTGCATCTGTGAACATCCTGTACCTTTTAATCTGTCAAATGTTAGTGTTTACAACACTTGAGATTTAAAAAAAAAAAAAAAAAAAAAGTACTGGATCTCACATGGAAAAATAAAAGTATGCGACAAAGATAGAACATAACCAACCAAAAAATTACAGTAATAGGTGACAATAGGAAGTTATACTAAATACCCTGTGGGAAACGCTGTGTCTAAACCTTCCGATTCTCTTAAAGAATCCCTAGCTGGAAAGTCTAGATTATACTGACTGCGATGGCAATCTAATTTCTATTTTACAGTTCTGGACCAAGTGCTTATTAATGTCACTTGCTTATTTTTAACATACGGCTTTTACCCATCCAGGCAATGAGCTGATCTATCTGGACCCTCACACCACTCAAAGCTTTGTAGATTCAGAAGAAAATGGCACGGTTGACGATGAGAGTTTCCACTGCCAGGAAGCCCCACATAGAATGAAGATCATGAATTTGGACCCTTCAGTAGCTTTAGTAAGTGTCAGGAAATCTTGAATGCATGTACTTTATCTCAAAGTAATGTCTCTCTACATTGGTAAGGGCAGCAATGCATCTCCTTGAACAGAACCAAGATCACAAAGCTGTCTTCTGTGATCAACACATAGTAGTTTGTACATAACTACATGGAGACTCTTAGGGCAAGTGGGGAGCTGTCTGTACTGTAGGGAGCTCGCTTTGTTTTCTTTACTGAGCAGCTTTTACTTCTTTCAAGAGGCATTATAATGGTCAGAGCAAGGAACTGAAACAGGTTTACGTGTTTTATTCTATCACTACTTTATGTTTGGTCACCTCTAGACAAGTTACTTAAACTTACTTTCTATCATAAGTTGAAAATGTTTAAGTGGAATTATTGTATTTCACCCCAAATTACAAATACAAATGTATTATTTGTAATTCACCCAAAATGTCATGGGGGTACTGTGGTATTTGAAAAAATTGGATCTGATCCCATGCCAGTATCCTGTGATTGGGTGATTGGCAGTTGTCACCAGTGGGATGTGTTTCTAAAGCTTTAAACAATCTGTAAAGATACCGGTATCTGTCATTCATTCACATACCTGTTTTTTAATACTGCTGCTTTTTAGAAAGTTTTTTTGTTTTGTTTTGTTTTAATACTTAACTACGTAACTGTGCAAAATGTGGCATGATGCAACGAGACAGACAAAATCATAATGAAGAGCAAATATTTTCAGTATAGATACCAGAATGGAAATGTTCCTTAGGTGGTCCATCATCTACAAGTTTTCAGCTTCTGCTGATACCTGGACTGTAGGAACTGGGTGGCGCTCCATGGAGGAGCACACAGGAGCTGCTGCTATTTTTTGCTTGACTATTTCGTTAGGGGTTTGCAGGGCCTTGTTCTCCCCGTGGGTTCTCTCCCTAGAGCTGCCACATATTTGGAGTCTTATATCTACTGATCGTACAGGGCATTACTGTATCAGAGGTCAAACCGCCTTACCTGCTGGTACCACATACCTACCATCTGCAAAGGTAAAACTCTGTGTGTTTGTTTTTTCCCCTAAGGGCTTCTTTTGCAAAGAAGAATGTGATTTTGATAACCGGTGTAGTCTTGTACAAAAGGTAAGAGTGGCAACTTAGCATCTCGATTTGTTCTTTATAAAGTCTGGTTTTTATTGTCTGTTTTTTGTAAAATTTTCCTTTGCATTTTCCTTTGTATACAAATTGTATGAGCCATGGAGAAGAATGCATTAAAGCATCAGGGTAAGGCAATACTACTGAATTGCTAATTGGAAATTGTTCAGCACTTTACCAGCCACAAACCCTGCCAGTTGGAAAATGGGTGTAAACATCCACACTTGAAGGTGTTACTGGGTGACACTTGCTTTTAACTTCTAATTCTCACTAAATGACTAAGGTTTAACTGCCATATTGTAGTGATGTATCAATGATTTGCTTCCTGATCCTTTTTTATTGTTTGACATAGTAGATTGCGTGTTCTAATTATGACTGTTAGTCCCTGCTATCTTAAAGATCTGATTCTGTAAGTGCTGCAGGCCTCTAGCTCCTGCTGATCTAGGGAGAACAGAAGGTGCTGGCTGCCACAGGAAACAGACTTGAGGATGTTTCTGCATGCAGCTGTTAAGCTAAGCACCAGACGTCTGAATGTAAAGTACCATCAACCTCTAAGGGCATTTATTTAAAAAAAAAAAAATCATCTAAGGAAAACAGTTTGTAAATAACTGAAATACAGGACAGAAGGTAACTTCTCTTTGAAGAGGAATAGCGTTTGGCTTCAGGAACACCTTTTTTCCTGACCAAAACCTGTCCTTCAAAATCTGATGCGTTTTTTTTTTTTTTTTTTCCCCTTTGGAGGAGCTGATAGATCTGTCTTTTGTGCTATTGATCAACAGAAAACTTGAGGAGAGTTCTATGCAAGCAACTTCCTTTTAAAAAGCAGAAAATATTGTACATTCCTAGTGTGCTTGCTACCTGTAAACAAAATTACAGGTTTGCAGATATCAAAGCTGATATCAAAAGATGATAAGACTGATAATTTGTAGTACAGTTCAAGAGATCTGTCTTCCAGATGTGTTTTAACTAGGGATGTATTACAGAGACCATGGTGCTTGGATTTCACAGTATGTCTGTATAAAGACTTTTTTTTCCTGATGGACATGCGTAATTAAAAAACACTTTCAATTAAGCAGACACGTTTTGTGTTTGAAGCGTCCCCCGAGCCAGCTTTTAAAATGAAAGCATTCTGTCCTCAGGAGATTCTAAAGCAGCAGAGTCTACGGATGTTTGAGCTGGTCCAGAAGCACCCGCCACACTGGCCTCCTTTCATACCTCCAACAAAACCAGAAGTGACAACCACAGGAGCAGGTAAGGCACCGATTAAAAGCCTAATTGTGCAATGTTATGTTCCTCGTTAGCAAATAAAAGAATAATCACAGGTAGAATAACTATCCTTTGTGAGTGTCAAGCAATATATAGCAGGCATGTATCCAAACAAGCCATACAATTGCTAGCACAGATTTTTTTTTTTCACTCTTACAAAGTACTTTTCTGGAATGCGTCTTTCAAAGTTTTTTTTTTTAAGTGAACAAAATCAGGCATGTCTTTAGAAGCATTTTTTTCTTTATCTTTTTTTACAGAACTCATTGAATCTACTGACAAGCTATTTGAATTGGAAGAAGAATTTGAAATCCTGAGTGTGTGAAGGAAACTGTGGTGACTCTTCTGAGTGTTGAATATATTGGTAATATTATTGCATTGACTTAAACAGCCATGTTAGCCCCGAAGTGCCTGAAATTATGGATAACAGAGCACAGAAATCTAGTAGCATCCAAAACTCCAAGGGCAGTTTAACACACAAGCTTCCCCGGATGGAAAGGCAGTAAGAGATCTTGTGATAAGATGCTTAAAGGGAATCTCTTTTTAACGTACCTTACCTGGAGACAAACGGGCCTTTGAGATTAAGGCAAAAATACATGTATCACTGGGCACCATGTTTGGAGAAAGGGATAACCCAAATGGATATTTCTTGCTCTCATATAATAATGCAATAGTTTAGTTCTTCAAGCAAAACAGTCTTCAGTTCAGGAGGATGTTTACTTCTGTTCCCTCCTGTGGGCTGCGTCATAGGAAAAATACATTGTCTTGTTTAAAAGATTGACTGGATCAGGAGAAAATTGTTTCCTTGTTAAATATTTTAACATGTATTTGAGCAACCAGACTTTATTACAAAAATGTTTCTGTAAAAGGAACTATGTCTAATGGACACATTTTGCAATAGCCTTCCTGTTTCTGGGAGACCTCAAGAGGAACAGGAGCCTCAAATAGTTGATACAGATCACAACCACTGTTATAGTTATGGTATATTTCACCTTGACCTTAAAATTCAAATGATTAAAACTTAGGTTATTTCTTTCCGAGTTAAAACGAGTCAAAGGTGGTTTAACTGTACCTTATTTATTTTAGAATAGATTTACACAAGTTTCTCTGTTACAGCACTTTATCTGTGCATCTAATAAATTTCTTAAGCTTTTCTTAGGTTGTATGCTGCTATGTTTGGTTAATTTGTGTGAACTAATTATAAACCAGGTGATCTTAAAACTTAATATAGAAGCGTACACAGATTACTGAATTGTTGCTTTTTGACTTCTTGCCTTTTGAAATCTGTTTTGGTAGAAGTGCCTTAACCCTACAGGTTTATCAGAACAGCCTGGGCAGTTTTATTTCTAAGGCAGAGAATCTCTCTCTAGCAGCCATAAGAAAAACAGTTCAGAATAAAGAAAGGCAAAGATTTTTAATCCATGCTGAAGTTCCTTTTCACTATCAGACAGTCCCCCTTGTGGTCATGTTGTCATGCTAGTGTCATGAACATGAACTGCAGACTTTCATCTTCACCAATAAATGACAACATAGAGAAATACTGAATATTGTCTCCTCTCACTTGCACCTCTCGATCAGGGCCACTGTTTTTTCAAACAAAAGAGTTAACGAGATCCTATTGCATCTTGTTTAATGTTTATTAACTACAGTTTGGAAACCACAAACGTAGAAAAAAAATATCATTTCCTTATTTTATTAAAACATATATAAAACATATATAATATATATATATAACACATATTGTGTTGTAAAGCCCACAATTCCATACCAATGACAACAAAAAAATCATCTAATTGAGCATGCAGTTTTCATTAACCTGTTTTTTGTTTCTTTTTTTTTTTACAAATACCCAACAACACATACACGTGTTGTGTTGTGTTTTTTTCCATCATTTCTCACTGAAGCAATATCCATCCCGTATCAGATCTGTGTCATTACTCTAATTTTTGTTCCTAATGTACTTGAAAAACTTCTT
This sequence comes from Anas platyrhynchos, assembly GCF_047663525.1. Taxonomy (NCBI): domain Eukaryota; kingdom Metazoa; phylum Chordata; class Aves; order Anseriformes; family Anatidae; genus Anas; species Anas platyrhynchos. Next base: position 9,259,778 of record NC_092610.1, read on the forward strand.
AACTCTATTGATTGCAACAGTGGACTTTTTTCCCTCCGATCTTAACTCCATTTATCAATTACTTATTCTCTTAAAATTCTGCTTTTAAGAGATGGTTAGGTATTCACCATCTCTCACTCTTATTTATAGATTTTCTTTTCTTTTTCAGTAGTTCAGCCCTAGTCAACACGGAGGTGTCATGTATTTGGCAATTTTATTTATGGTAGCACTCCCCTCCCCTCCCCTCCCCTCCCCTCCCCTCCCCTCCCCTCCCCTCCCCTCCCCTCCCCTCCCCTCTCCTCTCCTCGCCTCCCCTACCCTCTTTTGATCCTCTCCCCAATTTTGCCTCCCCTCCACTCCCCCCCATCCCCTCCCCTCCCCTCCCGTCTCCTCCCCTCCCCTACACCCCCTCCCCTATTCTCCCTGTCCCTATACTCTGCTACACTCCCCTCCCCTATACTACCCTACACACTCCTACACTCCCCTCCCCTATCCTACCCTAAACTCCCGTTCGCTACACTACCCTACATTACCCTATGCCCCCCTCCCCTACACTCTCCTACACTCCCCTCCCGTATCCTACTCTACACTCCCCTAAACTCCGATCCCCTACACTACCCTATACTCTCCTATGCTCCCCTCCCCTCTAAAACGCTACCCTACCCTACCCTACCCTACCCTACCCTACCCTACCCTACCCTACCCTACCCTACCCTACCCTACCCTACCCTACCCTACCCTACCCTACCCTACCCTACCCTACCCTACCCTACCCTACCCTACCCCACCCTATCCTATCCTATCCTACCCTATCCTATCCTATCCTATCCTATCCTATCCTATCCTATCCTATCCTATCCTATCCTATCCTATCCTATCCTATCCTATCCTACCCTCCCCCTGCCCTCCCCTCCCCTCCCCTCCCTTCCTTTTATTCCCTCCCCTTCCCTCCCCTCTTGTCTTCTTCTCTCCTCTCTTCTTTCTTTCGGGTAACTTCAAATCGCTTCAGTCGTTCTCATAGCTCCTATCCCTGGCTGATTCACGGGAACCCATCAGCAGCAACCAGAAGCGCTCCAGCTGCTGTGTCACTGGTCGAGCAACAGTCTCCAACTGGGAATCGCTGACTTCGTTGTGTGGCTCAGACAGGTGCCTTGCAGTTCCACCGTGGCCTGGACGTTTCCTCTTGCTGTGTCCCCACCTACAGCGCACTTCTGCTTAGAAGCAGCAGCAGGCTTTGCAAGATGTCCCACTCCTTCCATTTTCAGTGGTTTAGCTTGGCTAGCCGGGTGGTGTCTGTCAATAGAAGACAACAACGAGATTTGGGTTAGAAACAGCTAACTGAGTAGTTCCTTTGCACAAGGGCAAGGAATAACTACCCCTTCCTACTGGAGGCTGCAGTGTCAGAGATAATGACGGGTCCTTCCGAGAGCTTTGAAATATCCCTTGGGGATGCTGAGTCCAGAGGACCAGAGCAAACCTGTCTAAAGTACACCGTGGAATCACTCGGAATGACTTCCTAGCAGAAGCATGTGTCTGATACGGCTTCAGCTGCTTGCAGTGTTCTTCTTCACCTCCTACCTAAATTCAGATGAGAGATCTCAATGAAGATGGAAAGGTTGAGAAATAGAGAAATCACTGATGTGCTTTGAGAACTTCTAAGGACTGAGTACTGCATCAATCCCATGTTGTAACATTAAGGATTGGTTAGAAAAGCAAACGTTAAAAACAAGGAAAGGGGAAGAACAAGTAAGCTTTCTTAAAGTATCTATTCTATTTAAGGTATCTTTAAAGAAGTAAATAAGTACTGAAATATATATGCAGATAGAGAGAGAGAGAGAGAGAGAGAGAGAGGGAGATACAGAAACCTAAGAGTCTGCTGTGCAGGTTAGCTTCTTGCTCTCTTTTCTAAAAGTCACAGTGAATGCAGCATCTGTGTGCGTTACAAGCATTACCCTCAGTCCAGCACAGGTACACACGAGAGGTCAGCCTGCAGGTTGCGGAGGCAAAGCAACTGCTCTGGCTGGATGTGAAGAGCCAAGACAGAAGTTGCTGTCAGGGAAAAGATACACAGAGGGGATGAAAAAGACAGAGTGTGCTTCCGACCTTCACAACTTCTAAGCAAGCGGAGATGAGGTTGTGGAAGAAGCAAATAAGCTGTTGATCTAGAAGCAGCCTGAAGATTGTCCTTAAGCAGGGCCTTGCATTCTTCATTTTTACAGCATTGCTTGCCTTCAAGTGCACGACGATGATTTTATGAACTTTCTACCACTACAGAAATGCACCGGATTCTTTCACAAAACTTACGGGTGGTACTTGGCAATATTGGTCAGCATTCTCTATTTCCTTCTTCATCTCAATTCTCTTTTGGCCTGTGAAGCTTTCCAGATCAGAGGAGAAGATCCACGGTAATACGGAGCTTTGGATACTGCAAAGGAAACGAAGAATCCTACTGACAACTCTTTTCAACCTCGCCTGCAAGCATCACAGAAAAGAACACCGAAAGAACACCGCTTTATCATGGGAAGCATAAATTGGAGCATAGGTGTCCTATAGCTGAAGCGAGGTGAAGCAGGTTCCACACAAGGTGAAGGAGCACACCCATAAGCATTTCCATAAAGCCGTGTTTTCAACAAAGGGTTAAGATTTAGATTTTCTTACAAGTGAAGAATGAAGAAATAAAAGAAAAAGAAAATTACCAGGACATCCAGTTTTCCTCTAGCTTGCTTTGCTTCTTTCCGAATCTGAGTCTGGAGTGACAGTCAGGGAGCAGCGTTGTGCAGAAATGCCAAAGCCTCCCCAGCTGGTTGTACCTTCATCAGCAAGGGCTTTGATACTGCTGCCTCCTCAGCAACATCAGCCATTTCCGAGGAAAGCTGGTGTCCATCAGGTCAAATAGGAATGGGAAATCCCTCTTGCCACAACTTCACACTCACACCAGAGTTGGCAGGACAGGCCGATGGACAGAGAAGCGTCTGCAAGAGTGTTAGAAAACAGACTTTAGATTTCCGTCAACCCAGGAAGAATTACTTGCTCATCCCTTCAAAGTGAACTCTGAGTAGAAGGAGGGGATCCCAAGCTGCATTCCTGACATCTATGCTGCAAAGTCATCCAATGGGACATGTTACTGGACCAGCCTGTTACGAACAGAAACAGGACTTTGAGGTTATGCTGTTGGATTAGAATTAAGCTCAAAGAGTTAGTCCTTTGACGTGTTTTTGTTTGCAAGTGTTTTCACTGCTTCCCAGACAATGTCTCCAGCAAGCTAGCTGCTTGCTTCATTTGTTCTGTTCTGTTCTGTTCTGTTCTGTTCTTTTTGATTCTGTTTTGTTTTGTTTTCTCAGCCAGGATTCTTAGTGAAGAGATTAAAGTGATCATATTGTATGTCCACCCATCCCTCCCTCCCCTTCGCTTGTCCAGAGCTTTTACCTCGTCCAGCAGCTTGAATGAACTCGGTCCTAGGCGCAGTTGTGTCCAAGCCATTCTGTTCCTAGACGTGTTGTGAGAACAGACAGCTAAGTAGTGGGGAGGGGACGTGCTGCTGTCTGCAGTGTGACCTCAGCGCTTACCAAACAGTAGGGAATACACAGAGAAGGGCCTTAGGAGAACTTCAAGCCCCAGATACGTTTTATGTGGAAACCATATTTCCCAAGATAACACTGGACACAACTGCATAATCAAAAGGGATTCATTTCTTGGTTCATTCAACTCCTAGGTTTTAGTTTTAAAACATGTCTGTCTTGGCTTAAAGCACTCTTCCAATCTCTATTTCCAGTTCCTAGGATTTCCTGAAATAGCTCATCCCATTTTTTTCTTTGTACACTCTCCCAGCCTCTTTGTTTTCCTCTCCCCAAGAAACTTAGCACTGCTCTCTTCATACTTGACAACTAGATATGGAGCTGTATCAGCCAGAAGGAAGTTTCCTTCACACTTTCTGCTTCTTACGGTATCTGGGCTCTTACCTTTACACTTACTCACCCTTCCTACATTAGCACAAAGAAAGCTGTTTGGGAGATCTGATGTCTTGTTTTCCAGAAACTGCCCTGAATCACCTTTACGAGAGCTGTCCCACGCTGCGAGCACAAGTCTTGCAGTCTGGCCAGATATTTGCCTTCTAAGTCAATAACCAAATCTGTTACAAAGGTAAGAACATGTAATTAATGGAAAGGAAATCCTTTTATCCTTTTATTTTGATCCAAATTCACTTTTTTTTTTTTTTTCTAGACCAAGAATGAATCGTGGAGAACCACCAAAACTCAGGTGAGAAATGAAATGACAAATGTTAAGGTCAGGCAGCTTGCCCACTGCCATTGCTACCCTGAAAGCAGATGGAGTGCATCTTCATACGCCACAGCCTGAGACACTAGTCGACAGGCCAGCCCGTGTGAGGAAGTCCATTGCTGCCTGAATTTTAACATGACAGGGGGACTCTTAAGCCTCTTGTTTATGCTTTAGTACTTGCGGTCTATGGGAGGACCACAGCACACTCTTCTCTGTCTCCCCTTATTTGTTGATCATCTGTAGGAAGAAGAGAACGTGCAGAGGCCCTCACCCGTACATTGGGTCTGTTCTCACTCTGTGCAGCTCCATCATTGAGCAAAGTACCAACCTTGAGGCTTCTGTAAGAACTTGACACAAACTACAGAATACTACAATGAAGCATTCACAACAAAACCACATTTTTTTCCGCAGCCAAGCATCAAAACACTTACAGAAGGGCATGGTCCCTCTCTGTGCACCTCAAGGGGAGATCCACAAATCCTCACGTGGTTTCATCGCATCCAGCACCCTTCTCTGTGCCTCCCAGCTAAACGTGCACAGAGGCAGCTGTTGCCAAAGTGCTGTGGTGACACAATTCAGTTCTGTTTCTGAAGTCATCACCGCAGGCGCCTCCCAGTGACGGCACAACACTCTCTGTTGCTAATGCGTCTGTCTCAGAAACAGCTAGGGAAGTACCACTATGCCCAAACTGACTTGAATTAGAGTAGTTCAAACATTATTCCCTGCTCCCCTACATCTGTGGAAGGTGGGTGATCAATCTTTTCCTTGAGAAAGGACTACAGAGCAAAAGAGCTTGATTCTGAGACGTTGCCCGTCCTTGTAGAGCAGTTCACCTTTGATTTCCATGTCAGAAAAAAGAAGGTGAAATCAACAATTCCCTTCCTCTGAGCTGGGAATAGGAAAGAAGCCCAATTCTCCAGGAAGCCTTCAAAAGGAAACTCTGCATTTCTTTGTTAAACACCTTGTTTAATTTCTTGAAAGAAATCTTTCCCAGGACTTTGCAACTGCGGTGGTTCAAAGCGGGTGGGCAGCCGAGTTCCACCACGGCCGCTCTCTCACTCCCCCTCCTCAAAGGGAAAGGGGGAGAAAATACGATGCAAAGGGCTCCAGGGCTGAGATAAGGACAGGGCGATGGCTCAACAAGTATCGTGACGGGCAAAGCAGACTCAGCAGAGTGACCCTCAGGGTCCCTCCCTGCCCCTGCTCCCCGTGGGGTCCCTCCCATGGGATGCCGCCCTTCCCCAGCTGATCCCACACGGGCTGCCCACAGGCAGCAGCTCCTCAAGCACTGCTCCCACACGGCTCCGTCCCACGGGCTCCATCCATCCATCCATCCCCCAGGAGCAAACTGCTCCAGCACGGGTCCCCCACGGCTGGGCGGCAGCTCCCCCCAGCCCCCCTGCTCCTGCGGGGGCTCCTCTCCATGGCTGCAGCTGCGGCCCGGGGCCTGCTCCTGCGGGGGCTCTCCACAGGCCGCAGCCTCCTCCAGGCCACAGCCACCTGCTCCACCGGGGGCTCCTCCACCCACAGGGGGGCAGCAGCGTGGAGATCTGCTCCATGGGGGACCCATGGGTGCAGGGGGACAGCCTGCTCCACCAGGGGCCTCTCCCTGCACAGCCCGCAGGGGAACTGCTGCTGTGAGCCTGGAGCACCTCCTGCCTCCTGCTGCACTCACCTTGGGGGCTGCAGGGCTGCTTCTCACTCCTTGCTCTTCCAGCTTCTGTTGTGCAGCAGTATTTCCCCCTGCTTACATCTGCTCTCCCAGAGGTGCAAACAACATCGCTTATTGGCTCAGCTCTGGCAAGCGCCGGGGCCCTTTTGGAGCTATCTGGAGCTGGCTGTTGTCTGGACTGTTCTCACAGACGCCATCCCTGCAGGCCCCTGCTACCAAACCCTTGCCACGTAAATCCGATCGAAGTGTATGCAGCAATTACAAAGCCGCTGTGCTTTGGGCTGTCACGATCCTTCTGCAAGTGCAGGGGAGGTGCAGGGTTGCTTTGCATTTCCAAAAGGAGGAAGAAAGCCTCCAACCCCACTGGACCTCAGCCACTTGCAGGATCCAAGCAACGCTCCCCACCTTCAGTTATCTCCCTCCCATGCACACAGTGGGAGCAAGGTTGAACAAGCACATTTTTGAAAATGTTTATCTTAATGAAGAATAAAAGAAGTCTACAACACCCAATCCCTCTGTGCACCCAAGGCAAAAATCGTGGACTATTCTGCCTCAACACTATTTTCAGACCCAATTTGTCAAGTCATCTAGCAGAGGATTTCTCTCTTGTTCACTCACTAGCTTAGTAGAGCACCAGTTTACATAGGTGCTGGAGCAGATTCCTCAACCATCTGAAGGGACTTGATCCCAGAAAAGTTCAAAACTGCAGATGACTCATGATTTTGTGGTGAAGCATCTATTAAATGAGAGCTGTTCCGCTTAGGGCACAGTGAGGCAGTGTGAGAAGAACCCTGTATCTCACTGATTGAGGCTTTATAACTCTACAGAATTGTCAGTCAACAATAAATGGAAAGTGCAGGAGATACGTTCTTTCTTCCTCCTTTCCCTGCCATACATTAGCAGAGAGATTGTGGTGGGATATAGGTTCAGAGCCTCACAGAAGAAGGATTTGAACCCAGGCTCTCCACAGTCTGCACCACTGCCTTCCTGATGGCTTTTGACTATTTTATTTTATTTTATTTTATTTTATTTTATTTTATTTTATTTTATTTTATTTTATTTTATTTTATTTTATTTTATTTTATTTTATTTTATTTTATTTTATTTTATTAGTATTATTATTCTTCTTTTTCTGGGTGGTGTCTAAGTCTTGGGGGGAAGAACAAACTGTGGGAGGAGGGAATGCTACTACTGTCTGTGACAGTGGTGATTTCTGGACAGTGTTAGCAACAGAGCTTCTGCAGAGAAGAGAAAATGCCAGGCAGTCTCTGTTGGTATTCCATGTACTGAGTACTGAGTGCAGTTTTGGGCTCCACAGTATAAGAAAAAGACATAAACCTGTTAGAGAGTGTCGAAAGAAGGGCAACAAACAAGAGGGTCTCTTTTAACAGGGGGATTGAGGTTTGTGGCAAGGTTTTGGTAGCAATTTAGGGGCTGCACTGTGCTCGACACAGCAACAGACGCACCATAAGCCAAAGTCAGACAATAAGCCAAGGTGTGTTCACGTGTGGTTTACTGTGGTTTAACGTGTGGTTTACGTATAGAAGAAAGTTTTTGCCTAGTGGTGAGTATACTGCAGATTTGCTGCATTGTTCTAAATTAAATAGCAAGATAAGTGATGGCATCGTAGGCTGGGAAAATATTTCTAGAGTATCAGCGCATTTTGAGCATCATTTTAACTGTTTATGCAAACATGAAGATTATTAAAATCAGTGTTTATTTATGTCTGTATGTAAACAGGTGATCATGTTGTATAGCATGCAGTAAATGGTTTGTGAATGCTGCTTGAAGAATGAAAAGAGTAAGTCAGCTCCACAAGGAATAAATGAATTTTGTTTATTTGTGCAATGCAGAGATTAGAATTAGACCAACAGCATGGAACCAAAGTCTTGCTGTGTGCCTTTTATCTGTAGGACAGTTCATGGAGGCTTCAGCAGCCCTATCTGTTTTCTAGCAGTCTGAAATGTCCTCTGTGGTGCTGCACCCAGTTGAAAGCCTGCACTGATTGTGATGAACTTTCCTAACAGGAGGCACGGGTCCTTCGTCGGACGCTGGCTGGGGATGTATGCTGCGATGCGGGCAGATGATGCTGGCCCAAGCACTGATCTGCAGACACTTAGGGAGAGGTGAGTGCTGGTCCTGAGGGAACTTCGGTATTGTCTGCAGACGCTTCTTCGTAAGTACTCCATTAAAAGCACAAACCCTGAATTTATTAGTGAGACTTTCTTTGATGCCCTGGTAACAGTTCCTAATGAATCAATTCATATTCAGCTGGGTGAAATCATCCCAGCCTGAAGCAGAGAAATAGGCATAGAAGGAGAAGAAATGGGGAATCCTGTCGCCATTATTTTATAAACCTTTTAGTGTAACACCCAAGTTGAGGCCAAGGGAAAACCTGCCACCGTGGGACAGTGCTCTTACCCTTCTCTTCACTACTCACTTGTCAGCAGCACGAGGTCCAAACCCCCCTGGTGCAAGCTCTTAAGCATGCATGTCACATCCCAGGATGCTGCCAGTGGAGTGTTTGGACTTTCTGTATGGATCTTATGTTGTTATTTAATGGGTGCTTAGAAATCCAACAAGGTCTAAACACAGCCTGTACTTTTAAATAATCTTGGAAGCTCAGAGATACTGGAATGGCTATCAACACGCAGCGTGATCCGTCAGAATATGTTTGCAGTTGATGTTTTTGTTTTGTTTTATTTTCCCTGTTTTTACAATCTAGCCTATGATGATAAAGGGCAGCTTGATGATAAATAACAAGCTTGGAATTCTAGGAGCTCTACACAAAATGTAAATATTCGAGATGAATTGAAATGTCTTTTAACATCTCATTATAAAGCTTTCTGCTGTCTAGACATTTGATCAGTGTAATGAAAACGTCACCATTTTTTATTCTATATCAATTTTTCCTTTCAGATTGGCAATGGGAAAAACACAAAAAACAACCAGAAGAATATCACGGAATCCTACGATGCTTTCTCGACAGGAAGGCTTGCTGTTATTCAATCCACCAGATGGGTAAGAACAAACATAAACTTTCAGGTTTTTTCCACTGAAATTTCTACTGTGTTGAATCACTAATTTGCAGTATGTTAATTCATAATTTTAAAAAGTGGATGTGAAGACAAGGTGTATGCTTATACAAAAATAAAAAGGTATGCAGATGGGCGCAAAGACTAGTAGTACAGAAACATTCCCTGAGACCTAAATAAAGCCATGTACTAGAATGTAGCTCTTGATAAACTCTGTAAGCCTTGGGTACCAGAGTCAGTAATGTTAGAATAGACAGTCTTGTAGCTTATTGCTGTAATTTGTAATAAAGGGCACTAACATTTGTTAACTTGTAATTCTCATTGTAGTTTAGAAGCCTTTTGTTTATTAAAGAAACTGGCACTCCCTAAGTTTTGAAAAGAGCATAGATTGAGAAAATAATTGTTATTGCTAACTACAGATTGCAGTTACTCTAGAATGTTTGACAGTCACAGTATTTACTGTATATTGTTCCCACATTCTTTATGGTCTCATTTTTCTTTGATTTTGTGTACGTGTGTCTTTTTTTCACTGTGAAAACAGCACAGGTGGGTGTTGGAGAGGGGAAGTCAATTGGAGAATGGTTTGGACCAAATACAGTTGCTCAAGTACTAAAGTAAGTGAGATCATACCAGTCTCATTCAGAACGTACTCCCCTGGGGCAGCCAAGAGAAGGCCCAGGCAGAGTTTTGAAGGCTGCATCTCCCCCTGTCCCACAGTCAGGAATGTACTTGCCATCTATTTACAAGTGCAGCATGGAATGTCATGCCACAGCTCGGTGTGCAGGTACTGAGTTGGGAATGGGTGACCTCTAAATTTTAATAAAGGAAGAGCCTGAGGAGAAGAAACTGCAGGAAAGTCTCCTGCTATGCCGTCTGCATGCCCTCACCAGTCACACCACAGATGTATATTCCTTTCTGCACAGTGGCACAGCTCTGGCAGGTCGAGAGTGCCACCGTGTAGGTCGGAGTGGTGGTGTGAAACATCAGAGAGAAGCCATCTCGGCTGGGGAGGGAACTGAGCTGCAATTCCTCCCTTTCTGAGCAGCAGTTCTGCCAGCAAGGCTACTGGATAAAGATGGGCAGCTCCTCATAGTCTGGGAGCCACACTGAAAGGAACTGAGGCTGCTCAGTTCTCCAGGGGTACGTGGAGGTGTCTTACCTCAGGCAGGGGCTAGGCTACAGGTCCTGCGAGCTCAGCAGCAAGTCTTTGACACCCTGGAACAGGCACATGATCTGAAGAGGGAGGGGAGCTGAAGCATGCCCTGGACTCCAGATCTTTCATGGCCAAGTTTTTCATGGTGAAACGCTCACCCCCATTTCTTTCTGGCTTATTTGAAACAGCTAATTCTGCCAGTGCAGCTTAAGAGTGTAGCTCCCTTCCCCAAAGGTTTGGATTTTGCAGAAGTGGACATAAAACTGTGTGCTGCTGTCTCCCACTGAAGTTTTGGTGCCCCAAACCCTTAGCTGATTTAGCTTTTAACGCCCCATTTCTGCTGTGCACGCAGGCTCAGGCAGAAGTAATTCCACTGAATTCAGTGGAATTTCTTAAGCAAAAAGTAATCTGCAAAACTGGCATAGGAATTTTTTTCTTTTCCAGATGAGAAAAGACACAATTGGGCAAGAACCCAGTGCAGAGACTGTCGAGTGCAATAAAAAGTAATAAACTTGATGTAGTTGAACTGTTACTGTCACTGCACTTAGCAGTAAGACAAAACAGTTTGCACATGGTGCAGCGCATATGTTTTTCCTGGTACCACTCAGTACCTATTTTTCTAAAGATATTAAACATTTAATGTTTAAAGTTTTCTTTTTCTTACATGGAGACTTTAAAAAATGCAGAAAGGATGTTTTTTCTTAAGAAAAAAAGAATAAATAAATGGTTTTGAGTGTAAAGCTACCCTTTTGATCCAACTAGTTTATATTAATTAGTACCTTAATGTTTTCTAGGAAGCTTGCTTTATTTGATGAATGGAATTCATTAGCAGTTTATGTATCTATGGGCAATACGGTGGTCATTGAAGACATCAGGAAGTGACACCTCATCAGTTTTCTGGTAACAGTTTCTGATTTGACTCCATTTGCCAGCATGTATCTAAACATGAACAAATACTTGGGGGGGCATGGGTTTGTCTTGCAAGGGTAAGAAGAGGGAAGAAGGACATACAAACTCAGTTGTGTTTTTTTGATCCCTGATGCCAACTTCGTGCTCACATCACTGGATGTGAAGAGCTCCTTGAAGAATTTCTACTGTCATCATTGCTGCCATTTCATTTCTCTGGCGTTTTATAGGCAAAGCTTGACACTATTAATAACATTAATAGGACATGTCACTGCAGTCTTAAATTGTCATCCCCCAATCATTGATCTAACGTCTCACTTGGACGTGCCAGCACATACTGTCTGCTAGAATTACTTCTACTAAATAGCTGTAATTGCCATGCCCGGCTCGTTTTGTCTTGGGTGCCCTATAAAGATCCCTGGCAAACTAGCTTAATTCACTACTGAGAGGAAGATCTGCTTTGTGTTCCTCTGTGCGTTGACTGATTTCTAGTTTTATTCCCGCAGAAAAAATGTGCTGGTCCCCTCCTCAGAGCAGCAGCGCGTCCCACAGCAGTGCACATTTGCACAGAAGTGCTCTTGGCCGAAGCAAGAAGGCAGGAGGACTCTGCACAGGCTGGAAAGCCCTCTTGCTTATTATACCTCTACGACTAGGGATAAATCACATAAATCCCGTATATATTGATGCATTTAAAGTAAGGTTTTCTTTCAATTCATTGCTCGTTACTGTCAAATAAGTTTGGGTATCTGTGATGTCAGTAAAGAAATGAATGACAATTTCCTTTATTCCGTTTGAACTCCTAGGAATGCTTTAAGATGCCACAGTCTTTGGGAGCATTAGGAGGGAAACCAAATAATGCCTTTTATTTCATAGGATTTTTAGGTAAGGAAAAAAGAAACTTATTCCAAATGTGCAGATGATCAAAAGAGAACATTTTTTGAAGGGGAAATAGTAAGGGGTCTAAGCGTGAACCTCTAGAAGTAAAGAAAGATGAGAATAGAATAAAATAAATGAAGAAGCATATCTAAAAGAGTTTAGAAACAGTATGAGATGATCCTTAACAGGAGCAGAAAGTTAACAGCAAAGCTAGGTGTAAAAATAAGTGATGACATCAACAAGAGCAACATACTGAGAATAGCTGATAGCATTTGACAAGTGTATTGGTCAAATGTCACTTTTATTTTCTTGTATTTCAAAACTGTTTCTGATAGCAGTATCTTTTTCACCTTTTGCATACCTTCTGTTATTAAGTATTGCTCTAATTAATTTAAAATGCATTCCTTCAGATTTCACCCCACTTTGGGCCAAAATTTTGCAACCCTATTTTGTCCTTTTATAAAACCTAACCTGTTTTAGTTAGGCTTTTTTGTTCCAATTTCTGAATGAATGCCTAATGGGATTACAGATTGCATCTGTGAACATCCTGTACCTTTTAATCTGTCAAATGTTAGTGTTTACAACACTTGAGATTTAAAAAAAAAAAAAAAAAAAAAGTACTGGATCTCACATGGAAAAATAAAAGTATGTGACAAAGATAGAACATAACCAACCAAAAAATTACAGTAATAGGTGACAATAGGAAGTTATACTAAATACCCTGTGTGAAACGCTGTGTCTAAACCTTCTGATTCTCTTAAAGAATCCCTAGCTGGAAAGTCTAGATTATACTGACTGCAATGGCAATCTAATTTCTATTTTACAGTTCTGGACCAAGTGCTTATTAATGTCACTTGCTTATTTTTAACATACGGCTTTTATCCATCCAGGCAATGAGCTGATCTATCTGGACCCTCACACCACTCAAAGCTTTGTAGATTCAGAAGAAAATGGCACGGTTGACGATGAGAGTTTCCACTGCCAGGAAGCCCCACAGAGAATGAAGATCATGAATTTGGACCCTTCAGTAGCTTTAGTAAGTGTCAGGAAATCTTGAATGCATGTACTTTATCTCAAAGTAATGTCTCTCTACATTGGTAAGGGCAGCAATGCATCTCCTTGAACAGAACCAAGATCACAAAGCTGTCTTCTGTGATCAACACATAGTAGTTTGTACATAACTACATGGAGACTCTTAGGGCAAGTGGGGAGCTGTCTGTACTGTAGGAGCTCGCTTTGTTTTCTTTACTGAGCAGCTTTTACTTCTTTCAAGAGGCATTATAATGGTCAGAGCAAGGAACTGAAACAGGTTTACGTGTTTTATTCTATCACTACTTTATGTTTGGTCACCTCTAGACAAGTTACTTAAACTTACTTTCTATCATAAGTTGAAAATGTTTAAGTGGAATTATTGTATTTCACCCCAAATTACAAATACAAATGTATTATTTGTAATTCACCCAAAATGTCATGGGGGTACTGTGGTATTTGAAAAAATTGGATCTGATCCCATGCCAGTATCCTGTGATTGGGTGATTGGCAGTTGTCACCAGTGGGATGTGTTTCTAAAGCTTTAAACAATCTGTAAAGATACCGGTATCTGTCATTCATTCACATACCTGTTTTTTAATACTGCTGCTTTTTAGAAAGTTTTTTTGTTTTGTTTTGTTTTAATACTTAACTACGTAACTGTGCAAAATGTGGCATGATGCAACGAGACAGACAAAATCATAATGAAGAGCAAATATTTTCAGTATAGATACCAGAATGGAAATGTTCCTTAGGTGGTCCATCATCTACAAGTTTTCAGCTTCTGCTGATACCTGGACTGTAGGAACTGGGTGGCGCTCCATGGAGGAGCACACAGGAGCTGCTGCTATTTTTTGCTTGACTATTTCGTTAGGGGTTTGCAGGGCCTTGTTCTCCCCGTGGGTTCTCTCCCTAGAGCTGCCACATATTTGGAGTCTTATATCTACTGATCGTACAGGGCATTACTGTATCAGAGGTCAAACCGCCTTACCTGCTGGTACCACATACCTACCATCTGCAAAGGTAAAACTCTGTGTGTTTGTTTTTTCCCCTAAGGGCTTCTTTTGCAAAGAAGAATGTGATTTTGATAACCGGTGTAGTCTTGTACAAAAGGTAAGAGTGGGAACTTAGCATCTCGATTTGTTCTTTATAAAGTCTGGTTTTTATTGTCTGTTTTTTGTAAAATTTTCCTTTGCATTTTCCTTTGTATACAAATTGCATGAGCCATGGAGAAGAATGCATTAAAGCATCAGGGTAAGGCAATACTACTGAATTGCTAATTGGAAATTGTTCAGCACTTTACCAGCCACAAACCCTGCCAGTTGGAAAATGGGTGTAAACATCCACACTTGAAGGTGTTACTGGGTGACACTTGCTTTTAACTTCTAATTCTCACTAAATGACTAAGGTTTAACTGCCATATTGTAGTGATGTATCAATGATTTGCTTCCTGATCCTTTTTTATTGTTTGACATAGTAGATTGCGTGTTCTAATTATGACTGTTAGTCCCTGCTATCTTAAAGATCTGATTCTGTAAGTGCTGCAGGCCTCTAGCTCCTGCTGATCTAGGGAGAACAGAAGGTGCTGGCTGCCACAGGAAACAGACTTGAGGATGTTTCTGCATGCAGCTGTTAAGCTAAGCACCAGACGTCTGAATGTAAAGTACCATCAACCTCTAAGGGCATTTATTTAAAAAAAAAAAAATCATCTAAGGAAAACAGTTTGTAAATAACTGAAATACAGGACAGAAGGTAACTTCTCTTTGAAGAGGAATAGCGTTTGGCTTCAGGAACACCTTTTTTCCTGACCAAAACCTGTCCTTCAAAATCTGATGCGTTTTTTTTTTTTTTTTTCCCCTTTGGAGGAGCTGATAGATCTGTCTTTTGTGCTATTGATCAACAGAAAACTTGAGGAGAGTTCTATGCAAGCAACTTTCTTTTAAAAAGCAGAAAATATTGTACATTCCTAGTGTGCTTGCTACGTGTAAACAAAATTACAGGTTTGCAGATATCAAAGCTGATATCAAAAGATGATAAGACTGATAATTTGTAGTACAGTTCAAGAGATCTGTCTTCCAGATGTGTTTTAACTAGGGATGTATTACAGAGACCATGGTGCTTGGATTTCACAGTATGTCTGTATAAAGACTTTTTTTTCCTGATGGACATGCGTAATTAAAAAACACTTTCAATTAAGCAGACACGTTTTGTGTTTGAAGCGTCTCCCGAGCCAGCTTTTAAAATGAAAGCATTCTGTCCTCAGGAGATTCTAAAGCAGCAGAGTCTACGGATGTTTGAGCTGGTCCAGAAGCACCCGCCACACTGGCCTCCTTTCATACCTCCAACAAAACCAGAAGTGACAACCACAGGAGCAGGTAAGGCACCGATTAAAAGCCTAATTGTGCAATGTTATGTTCCTCGTTAGCAAATAAAAGAATAATCACAGGTAGAATAACTATCCTTTGTGAGTGTCAAGCAATATATAGCAGGCATGTATCCAAACAAGCCATACAATTGCTAGCACAGATTTTTTTTTTTCACTCTTACAAAGTACTTTTCTGGAATGCGTCTTTCAAAGTTTTTTTTTTTAAGTGAACAAAATCAGGCATGTCTTTAGAAGCATTTTTTTCTTTATCTTTTTTTACAGAACTCATTGAATCTACTGACAAGCTATTTGAATTGGAAGAAGAATTTGAAATCCTGAGTGTGTGAAGGAAACTGTGGTGACTCTTCTGAGTGTTGAATATATTGGTAATATTATTGCATTGACTTAAACAGCCATGTTAGCCCCGAAGTGCCTGAAATTATGGATAACAGAGCACAGAAATCTAGTAGCATCCAAAACTCCAAGGGCAGTTTAACACACAAGCTTCCCCGGATGGAAAGGCAGTAAGAGATCTTGTGATAAGATGCTTAAAGGGAATCTCTTTTTAACGTACCTTACCTGGAGACAAACGGGCCTTTGAGATTAAGGCAAAAATACATGTATCACTGGGCACCATGTTTGGAGAAAGGGATAACCCAAATGGATATTTCTTGCTCTCATATAATAATGCAATAGTTTAGTTCTTCAAGCAAAACAGTCTTCAGTTCAGGAGGATGTTTACTTCTGTTCCCTCCTGTGGGCTGCGTCATAGGAAAAATACATTGTCTTGTTTAAAAGATTGACTGGATCAGGAGAAAATTGTTTCCTTGTTAAATATTTTAACATGTATTTGAGCAACCAGACTTTATTACAAAAATGTTTCTGTAAAAGGAACTATGTCTAATGGACACATTTTGCAATAGCCTTCCTGTTTCTGTCCTGGTTTCAGTTAGCACAGAATTAATTTTCTTCCTAGTAGCTGGTGGAATGCTGTGTTTTGGCTTAGGATGAGAAGAGTGCTGATAACACCCCGATGCTTTAATTGTTGCAGAGCAGTGCTTATACTAAGCCAAGGACATCTCAGCCTTTTGCTCTGTCCTGCCAACGGGCAGGCTGGGGGTGCAGTAAGAGCTGGGAGGGGACAGACCCAGGACAGGTGACCCAAACTAGCCAAAGGGGTATTCCATACCATCTGACGTCATGCTAAACAATATATAGGGGTGGCTAGCTGGGGGGGAAGGCGCCGGACTGCTCGGGGTTAGGCTGGGCATCGGTCAGCGAGTGGTGAGCAATTGCATTGTGCATCACTTGTTTGTACATACTATTATTACTTTCCTATTATCATCATTGTATTATTATTGTTATTATTTTTATTATTATTTTGTTATTATTATTTTCCTGTCTTATTAAACTGTCTTTATCTCAACTCACGGGCTTCACTTTCCATTTCTCTCCCCCGTCCCAGAGAGGGAGGGGGGAGGGTGAGCGAACGGCTGCGTGGTGTTTAGCTGCCGGCCGGGTTAAACCACAACAGCCTTTTTGGCGCCCAACGTGGGGCCCGAAAGGTTGAGATAACGGCAGATCTGACCAGAGTGTGTTAAACTAAAATTGGTGTAAGGATTAGACCTGCTTAATAGTCACTTGTCATAATGCTGATTGCTTTAATCTCAACTTTGCTGCGCCTGTTTTCCAAATTGAGTATTATAGTACATTATTTTCCGTATTTACTCTCTGTCGTGTTGTTTATCCTCTCCGGGCCCTGGTTTCAGATCATTATGGTGCTGTGTGTTGTAGCAATGGCTTATGAGACGATGAAATATGTGGTCATGACTCTAACTTGTTATTTGTATTCAGTAACATCGTCGACTCTGTACTTTGGAAACTGTATCTTGGAAACTATTAGCAATTATACCTATTGTTTTTTTCCATTAAGGAGTCAATCTGTGGAGGGGAAAGGGGAGGATATTTTTCCTTACTTGCTTACTCTCCCTTTCTCCTTCACCACCCCTGTATCCTCCTGGGTCACTCTGCCTTCCTCCTTCACCACCCTCTTATCCCCTGAGCTTGTCACAATAGCTCTCCAAGATATTGAATATTTCTGGAATACTCAGAGTACCATAGTCTTGTTGTTCTGCCTCATGAATGCACTTCAGGTTCTGCTTAAAGTTAAACAACTACTTGGGAAGCTCTTCTGGAGATCTGCCCGGGGGCAGGATAGTTGTGGGTGGCAGGGAGTATGGGTGGATATGGGCAGGCATCTAGAGCAGTTGGCACCCCCAGTGTGTTGGAAATTCACCCCTGAACAATGGCAAAATCCTCAAAAACTGGCAGAATGCTTGAAAAAAAGGTGTCATGATTCTGGCAGTTCTAAAGTAACACAAATCATTGTAACGTGCTGGGGCCTGGCTCATGCCTATCGAGCTGCCATTGATACTGCTATCAACTTAGTGACAGACCCTGCGGCCACTCCAAGCCCTGTGACAGATCCAACGGCCACTGTGACCCCTACGGTGGACTCGGCAGCCGCTCCAGATCCGGTTCCTGCAGCCGCTCCAGATCCGGTTCCTGCAGCCGCCCCAGCTCCAGCTCCTGCAGCCGCCCCAGCTCCAGCTCCTGCAGCCGCTCCAGTTCCAGCTCCTGCAGCCGCTCCAGTCCCAGCTCCTGCAGCCGCTCCAGTCCCAGCTCCTGCAGCCGCTCCAGATCCGGTTCCTGCAGCCGCTCCAGTCCCAGCTCCTGCAGCCGCTCCAGTCCCAGCTCCTGCAGCCGCTCCAGTTCCAGCTCCTGCAGCCGCTCCAGTTCCAGCTCCTGCAGCCGCTCCAGTTCCAGCTCCTGCAGCCGCTCCAGCTCCAGCTCCTGCAGCCGCTCCAGCTCCAGTTCCTGCAGCCGCTCCAGCTCCAGCTCCTGCAGCCGCTCCAGCTCCAGTTCCTGCAGCCGCTCCAGTTTCAGCTCCGGCCGCTACTCCAGTCCCAGTTCCTGCAACTGCTCCAGCTCCAGCTCCAGCTCCTGTAGCCGCTCCAGCTCCAGCTCCTACTGCTGCTCCAGTCCCAGCTCCTGCAACTGCTCCAGCTCCAGCTCCAGCTCCTGCAGCCGCTCCAGCTCCAGCTCCTACTGCTGCTCCAGTCCCAGCTCCTGCAACTGCTCCAGCTCCAGCTCCAGCTCCTGTAGCCGCTACAGCTCCGGTTCCTGCAACTGCTCCAGCTCCTGCAGCCGCTCCAGCTCCTGTGGCCGTGTCAGAGAAACGAGCTGTAGCAGTGCAAGTTGACCCTGCAGAGGGTATTCCAATCCCTGTGGCAGACCCTGTAACAAAGTCAGAGAAACGAGCAGTAGCAGTGCAAGCTGCCCCTGTAGAGAAGGTGAAAATATGGTACAGAAATTCAAGTCGTTTAGAACGCAGAGAGTCTTCTGCCAATCCAGGTAAGGCTTCTGCCAAAACTAAGTATAGAGATGACGAAGATGATGACGACGCTGGGCCATCAAGGATTCAGGAGGAGGAAGATGAGGATGCCGAAAGAGCAACAGTAACTACGCGAAGCCTAAACGAGCGCGAGCTACGAGATGTGCGAAAAGATTTTGGTCGCTGTATAGGTGAGCAGCTTGTCACCTGGCTGCTCCGGTGCTGGGACTCTGGAGCCAATTGTGTGGAATTAGACGGCAGGGAAGCCAGACGGTTGGGATCCCTTGCTCGAGACGCCGGCATTGACAAAGCAATTGCAGATGGAGCACGACCCACCAGCCTCTGGAGGCGTCTCCTCTCAGCTGTGAGGGAAAGGTATCCCTTCAAGGAAGATATTTTATGTGTACCAGGCAAGTGGACCACTATGGAGAAGGGAATCCAGTACCTGAGGGAATTAGCCGTACGGGAAGTGATTTATGAGGATCCAGACCAGACACAAACATCCAAAGATCCAGATGAAGTCAAGTGTACACGACCCATGTGGCGGAAGTTTGTACGGAGTGCACCATCATCATATGCCAGCTCATTGGCAGTAATGGCCTGGAAAGAGGATGAGGAACCCACAGTGGATGAAGCGGCTAAACAACTCCGGCAGTACGAAGAAAGTCTCTCCTCTTCCTTACAGGCCTGCGTCTCAGCTGTGGAGAAACTGTCTGAAGAGGTCCACCAACTTAAAGAGAATCTATCTTCCCCCCAACCTGAACCAACCAGTGTCCAACGACCGAAAGAGAACACCTGGGAGAAACTTTCTGAAAAGTTTCACCAACTTGAGGAGAGATTATTCTCCTCCGCACCTGTACAAAGCAGTGTCTCAGCTATCAGGGGTAGGCGTTCATCCACACAAGGAAGACGATATAGTGGGTACTCACCCCGTGCCACCCTGTGGTTTTACTTACGAGACCATGGAGAGGACATGAGAAAATGGGATGGAAAATCTACCGCGACCCTAGAGGCACGGGTACGTGAGTTGCAAAAGAAAACAATCAGGAAAAAAGGATTCTCCGAAAAGTTTGCTGCTCCAACTTCCAGCAGACAATCCTTCAAACACAGAAACGAAGAAGATTCTGACCAGGATTAGGGGGGCCCTGCCTCCAGCCAGGGGGAGGAAAGGGACAATCGAGTTTATTGGACTGTGTGGATTCGATGGCCTGGCACATCACGCGCACAGAAGTATAAGGCTTTAGTAGACACCGGTGCACAATGTACTATAATGCCATCGAGCTATAAAGGACCAGAGCCCATCTATATTTGTGGAGTGACAGGAGGATCTCAGCAGTTGACTGTATTGGAGGCTGAAGTAAGTCTGACTGGGAATGAGTGGGAAAAGCACCGCATTGTGACTGGCCCGGATGCTCCATGTATCCTTGGCATAGACTATCTTAGAAGAGGATATTGCAAGGACCCAAAAGGGTTCCGGTGGGCTTTTGGTATAGCTGCCTTAGAGACAGAGGGCATTAAACAATTATCTACCTTGCC